>NC_081295.1:135268846-135888461 GCF_030435805.1 Mustela lutreola
TTGATTATAATCTGTATAAATTGAAACAGAACCTAGACAAAAAAAATATGTCCTCACTAACTTATTAAACTCAGCTTTTTTTTTTTTTTTTTTTTTTTTTTTTTAAGTGATTTGGCTTTTATTGGAAACAAATATTGAAATTGAGTGTTTCTTACTAGCAGTGGAGTTGCTCCACAGTTACAATAGTGATTGGTTTTTGCTTACTAAAATATGTTATCCATGTAAAAGTCCATTTTCACACAGGAGAGTAACCAGATATCTTATTTCAAATTATTTGTGACTTACTGAACAAATTATTAAACTCAGCTTTTAATGAAGGGTTGTCTCTTGCCTGTATCAGCAAAACCTGGCAGCCCTTAGCTATTCCCCAGCAAGGACGAGCACACGGAAAAGGCTGGAAAAGTCAGTGGTGTGATGTGGCTGCTGGCAGTGCCAAAGGGACTGGGGATGGATGGGTGCTGGGATCATGAAGGAGCCGTCCAGCGCCTCCCCGTCCTGTGCTGGTCCTCTCGAGCTTAGGTCAGGACCCTGCAGTTGAAAATGCATCACTTGTCTAGAGGGGTAAGGGGAAGAGAGGTGTCCTGAAACAGTATCTTACAGGGGGGCTGATAGGAAGTAGGAAAAGAGACCAAGTAGGTTCAGAGTAACCCCAGAAGCACTGGAGGGCTTTGGTGTACATGGGGCGCCCTTACTCAGTGCAACCTGGAGGTCAGAGCTGGGTCTGCTGGGTGGACGGTACAGGCAGGCCTGGTTTTGCTCCCTGAAGATTCTGTCTTAGCAAGTAGAGTGATTGGAATCAGAGTGGCCTCTCCCTGGGACAAGGAATTGCCTGCCACTGGATGACAGTAGACTGAGCAGGCTGTGACTTGGCTGTGCCAGTCTCCCCTCTCCAAATCTCATATGACAGGGCTGGCATGGTCATCTGATGTCTGTCGGGGGGTGGGCGTTCGCACTGGCCCTGTGTGTGTGGGGAGTCCGAGTGGGGAGGCCCCAGCATTGGCGTGGTCAGTATTGAACTGGTTTCAGGCTTCTTGCCCAACATGTGTTACGATTCTGGACATGTGACTGGGCTTGATTTTTGTAGTGGAGCAGTGCACTTCAACTATTATTGGTTCCGTAGAGAGGGGCTAACACACGTCTCCAACATCAAATTGAAAATCATATGTTTGTGTGTGCACACGCATAGACATGTGTGTGTGCTATCTAGATGTGAATGTACAGACATGTAGGATTATCTCTGGGAAAGGAGTGGAGTTAGTAGAGAGGGTGGTACTGAAGGAGAACTTAAATATTTTATTTTAATTACTTTTATCTCTATTTTACAAAAGTAAAAACAAAACCAAACAAAAAACAAAGCAAGCCAACTTCTTAGGTAGAACAGCTGTATTCCAGTATTCCTCAGGTCTCCTGAGGGCTTGTGCATCTCTGGCTCTGCCCGCTCCCTCTCTAGCTCAGCTGGTCTCAAGTGGGGCCCGGGAATCCGCATCTCTGACAAGTTCCAGGTGCTGTAGCTGACTGGGGCCGCACTTGCAGAACCAGTGCTGTGGACAGTGGGAGGGGGTCTGCGTGACTGTGGTCTGCGTTTGCAGCCACTGCCGGTGAGGAGCATTAAACACCAGAACCTTCTTCTCCCCTTGTGACCCCATTCTCTTTCCCCAGGCATGGTTCCACTGTCCGGGACATGTGACGCACACACAACCACCAGGCATTTCAGTCACTTTTGTGCCGATGTGTTTTGTCTTTTTAGCCAGGAAGACCAAGAAACAGGTGTTTGTCAGCTATAACCTTCAAAACACAGACAGTAACTTCGCATTACTGGTAGAAAACAGGATCAAGGAAGAAATGGAGGCTTTTCCGGAAAAGTTCTAGCAGAGTGGCAGAAGTGAGGATTTGTAACTTATGTACAATATACATTGAAATAAAGGGATTGAATTTCACTGTTTGTCATTAGGCTAATGTGTTTACATTTTGTTTTTAAATCTTAATCTAACTTTCCTTCTTCCGCTCACCAGAGTGTGGGCCAGAAAGCTGCAATCCATCAGTCTGGGGAAGGAGAAGAGCAAAATGGCAGGCAAGTGTGTGTGTGTGTGTGTGTGTCCGCTCAGCAATAGGGAACAGGGTTTAAAATGGGATTTTGTTGGGACTGCAGAGGGCTAATCTATAGTGTAGGAAAGAGGTAAATTAGTCATGATCCTGCTGTGTACACTCCCGATTAGAGGTAAGGTACTAAGTCTTTATCAAATACGTGTCAGATTATCTTCTTCCTGTCCCTTTCCCGCCGAGCCCTTCCCTGGCGCGGCTGTTCACCACTGTTCCTGCTGTGTTCTCCCTTGGGCCTGGGTTCAAGCCCCGCTCCACACTGCTCACTGGATTTATGGACTTGGTGAAGTCTCTACCTTCTCTGTTTCCTCACCTGTAAATTGGGAATAATCTCTGCCTTGCTGGGTTATTATTATTAGGTTGTTATTGTTATATATATATATACATGCTTCGCAGATGGAGTAAGCGGCATGGCAATCCAGTGTCAGTTATGGTATTTCTCTACTTCACTGTTATGCGTCCAAGTGCTTTAACTCCTTCTTGCTCATCTCGCTACCATTGTCTTTCTTTTCTCCAAAGTCCCAAGCACCTGCTTTGGTTACCTTAGCCTTTTTCTGCCTGCCACTTGTAGTGGGTTCTGATCCCTAGTTCCACGTGCTACAAATTTTCTTTCACACTCCTTTCTAAAAGCCAGTATGTCATGGGTCTGGGTTTCCAAACTCGGGCTTCACGTTCGAATCCCTGGAGGTGGCCTTCACCGATTGCCCATGCCTGGCCCTTCCCCAGAGACTCAGAGGGCCTGGGGCCCAGGCTTTGGCAGATTTGAAAAGCTCCCCACATGCTGCCCAGTACAGGCGAGGTTGAGAACCACTGGCAAAGAACTTTCTAATCTTCAAGGCCCATCTGGTGGTGGATTGTTCAGGGCCCTGTAACAGGATTCATGCAGGGGCATAAGTCTTGTATGGAGCCTGTGGTAGGCAGCCCGGGGTGGTTACACTTTGGCCAAGACATAAGGGCACTTGAGAGGAGCAGGTCTGAGGTTCGAGATGCTTGCCTCCTTTACAGACTTCCTGTGCTGACCTCCGAGGCCGCGGCCACCACATAGCTTGGAAGCACAGTGGGCATCTCTCTAAGAAGAGTAAGTAACACAAAATCAGGGCTATGGAGAGAAGAGTTTGGTATAAATACTTTATTAAAGAAATAGTGTTTTCTTGTTAAAAAATACTACATTAAAGAAGAGAGTTTTGGGTTATCAGAACTTCCTCACAGAATCACAGTGTAAGAGAGTCCTCTCTTGACCTCTCTAGGAACCATCAGGCCATGGGTTAGCAGGACATCAGTACACACGAGGAAAGAACTCTTCAGTTTGCTGATGGCCCTTGCTTCTCAGGTGGTCTGAGAACATCTCTAAGGGAACAGTTTGCGTGCAATCCGACCTCTGCCTCTGCCTGCCTTTAAGATTAGGACCCTGCAAGCGAGGTGAGAGGCCGCCCGCTGTTCCCTCGGGGTGAGAGCAAAGACTCGGTTTACAGAGGCGCTGAAGTAGGGACAGTGAGAGCTGCATAAACAGGTAGAGTTTTTATTACTTGTAGTCAATGGTTGTGAAATGCCCTTCATTGGATACCATCAGATGAGGTAGGGAAGACATTCCAGTGGAAATTTGTTAATGGGGCAACATTTTTTATTTCTGTACATTTACATACAAATTTTCCCCAAAGGTACAACAGATGTGACATCATGCAGACGTTTAGCTTTGAACGACAGTTCAGAACTCAGTTTAGGCTTGTGCTATGAACGAGCACCTCCAGAGGAACCCCGGTCGACACGTACAGTAACACGGTTCTTACACAGAAACCTCAGATGTGGGGGTTGCCGAGAGGACAGAGGGAGGGAAGTATTCCCCACTACACGTAACACACTGTACTGCTTTTCCAAAACACACAATACATTGAAGTGAGGTGTTCTTTAAGAGTTGAAGTGTGGGCTCCCCCAGCACGTGCTGTGCACCCGCGCGCCACTTAGGGGCCGGGCGACGCGATGGTCACACAGGTCATTTAATGGCACTTCAGTCATTTCTTGTTTGGCTCTAGGAAGTGGTCATGTTTGAGTGCAGTTACTTCCTTTATGAGGTTTAGTTTTGCTCTCTTTCTCTTCTGTGGCCAAACAAACCTACCAGCCCCCTTCTCCTAGTCGCATGTGATTTTACTCTTTTAGAAAATAAAGCGCTTAAAAAGGTTTCCTTATTTGTCTGGGGCGCTAACGTTTCGGGTATGTGGTGTTACTGCTGACTTCTGGAAGAGAACAAAATGAAGAAGTATCCAGCCCTGACTCAGGTGTTCACATTTGTGCATAACTTTTATTGGAAGGGGATCACAGCTCCCTGATAGGATAGCAGGGTGCAGGAGTGGGTGGCAGAGGAGGAAGCTGGAGCACGTACCTTGGGATGTCTCCCCGGGCAGCTGGTGGAGGGGTAGAGGTGGTGGGGAAAGCCGACTTGAAGTAGCAGGTGCCTGAGAAGTGTTTCCTCACTAAGCACGAAGGAAATAGGACTGAGGAGTCCATTCGTTACTGACCTGCGCCAGGGAGCTGGTGGCTGCAGACCCCTCCCTTACCAAGCAGGGCAGGTGCAGACGGCTCAGACTCTGGGGGGCCCCTGCTGCCTCGCTCACTTGGTATGGGATCACCCTGAGCTCGGCCCGCATGGAACCTTTCCTGCCTTGTCTACATCTCATAAAGGTGTTTGTTCCTTAAGAGCTTTAGGTATCCTGAAGCCAAACCAGCAACAGAGCAGGAGCTCAGCCTAAGCCTGCGGAGAGGAGTTGTGGGACCTCTTTGTTGGTGAGTCAGCCATGTTCACATCTGCTAGACTTTGGTCCCAAGAGCCCAGCCCTCATAGCTAGCTTCTCTTCTAGTCCGGATCACTGAAGCGACAGTGTTGACGGCTGTCTCCTCTGGACTGGTCTTTACAGTTGTCCCATCACATGGAGATCAGAGACCGAGGAACAGGACTTTGTATGTGCCGTGCCTCGCCTCTGCCTTCCTGGCTAGAGATGACTGATGGCACTCGACAGCTTTGGACGGTTCTCACAAAAGGTCCGTGCAGACGGCGAGCGAACATGCCCAAGTCCTGGAGGACAGCAAGTGGGCTGTCCTGACCCTGGGGTGAGGGATGCAGACATATACCTGGCCAGGTGCGGCCCCGGGGGCCACGCAGGCTCCTTCCCACTTTCCCACCCGCCCAGTGGCCTGCGCTTACTGGGTCTTGCCGCACGGTGGCTCTGTAGTAAGTACTCTGAAAAAGGCAAATGGTATTCCCACAAGTTTGGCACACGAAGGCTGCAGAGATGTAAAGATCTCAAATTAAGGTGAATGCGGACTAACATTGAAACATGGAATGAAAGTGACTTAAAAGAGATGAAGGGAGGTGCGGATGAGCTGGGCTTGGAGCAGCTGGAGCTGGGGAGAGACTGCCAGGAGGCTTTTGTTCCCAGGCACCAGTGATGAAACAGATAATGCAGTTTACTCCCTGGAATCGTGCATGCCTGCAAGCTTGCTCACCTCCTCACACTGTTTTCATTCCGTCGTACTGGGGTCTAGCAGTTTTGGAGGAGGCTGGTGGGTGGACTGCGAACAGACCAGTTGGAAAGCTGGACGGGGAGAAAGGGAAGTTTCGTCAGCCTCTTTCCTGGCCCTTTTGAGTTCTAGCAGCTGTCCATTGGAAGTCACCTAACTGCTGCACAGACTCAAGACCACAATTTCCCAGGAAGAACACAGCTTACAGCAAAGACATGTGTCACAAAGTGCGGAGGTGGACAATTCTAGAAAGAAACCAGGCTGTCCAAAAAATCGGGTGCCTGTGTTGCTACAAGGCAGTGCCTGCCTGCACCAATGAAGCTTGTTTGTTCGTGGCCCCTGGATGTCCTTGAGGAGGCCCTCCATGTCTCCCATGATGCGCCCCTCAGGCGCAGAAAGTCTGACCTGGAAAGGCAGGACGAAGCCTTCACTGTCTGGGACGCAATGAGGAACACAAAGAAAACCCTTGGCTGTTGGGGGCGGGGTGGGTGTTGAACTTTGGTGAGTTATTGCTTTCTCTCAACTGGTCTTGATGCTTGGAGAGGCCAGACGTCGGGTGGACTCACCTGTGAGAGTCCTTGCCCTCCCCCCACTCCGTGCTGACAGAAGTGACAGGAAGCAGGAAGCAGGCAAAGGCAGGGCTGCGTGGGGGAGTGGCTCCCACAGGCTTTGCAGTCTGTCAGTGTGAAGTCAGTGAGAGCTGACAGTCATCCAGGCTGGTGATTTCCACGCGGCGTGTGCTCGAGATGTGGGTGACGGGCCGTGTCCTGGAGAGCACCCCTCGCTCCTGTGGGCTTGCCTCAGTGGTCTGTCAGTTTCCTATTGGTTTTCAGTTCAGAAAGTAGCCTCATGTTCAGGTTGTGCTGGCGAGGAAGCCGAGTGTGACAGAGGGGACTTTCCTGCTGGAGCTAAACCCGGGAAGGAGTATGACTGACGTTACCGCGCCTCACCTCTCCACACCTTTGCTTGTGGTGAGCTCGGCCAGGAGAACCCATGTTGACAAACCATGGCCTTAGTACCCCTCGTTACTTAGGATTTCTGGTGAAATGTTTACACTTTACCCCAAGGAGCTTCCAGCGTCAAGTACAAAAGGATGATCTCGAAGGAAAGACTAAGCTGGTTTTAATGATATTTGGGAGCTGCTTTCCCCCAGCACATGGAACAGAAGCTCTTACCTCATAAACACACACACACAAAAACCCTTTAAAAACCATACACAGACTCTCTAGCAAAATCCTACTCATTTACATTTCACTCTGTCTACAATGCAGTCATGGAGCCACTCCATGACAGGTCAGTCTGTCCGCACACAGGCAGGCGGCCTCGTGGGGCGTGGGCCCAGAGTGAGTGACCCCTGGCTCCGCAGTGGGGTGCTGGGCGAGCATGGTGTGACCTCCAGGGCCGCTGTGCTGGCTACTTACAGCGTCCTCCTTGGCAACCGTGTCCCTCTTCCGAAGGAGGTGGTTCTGTTTCGAGATCAGTTAGAGGAAAGGGAATAAAGTGCTTCTCGTAAAAATGACCAAAATAAATACAAACATTTCATGGCAGAAAAGAAAGTCTGAAGGGTTATTTTCAAAGAGTTTGCTTCCTCATACATGATCCTTAAAGTTCTGGAAAGACAGAATTTACCCACACCAGCTGACAGTCTTGGGATCCACGGCAGCAGCAGCAGAACATGATTTTCCTGCCCCCCAGCCACGTGTTTGGTCCCCGGTCTGTAAACCTGTGCCCAAACAGCCCCCAAGTCCCCGGTGCCCACAGTGCCCCCTATAGGGAAGGCCGTGCCCAGAGCTACATGGACTTCATGCCATTGGCCGTGGCATTCTCAGGCAGCCCGTCCCCTGCAGTGGCCGCATCGTGGAGGCCGGAGTAGTCTTTGAGCTCGGCGTTGGTGAGCAGGAGGGGCTGCTCCCCCTTCTTGTGGGGCAGGAGCGGCTGCCGAGTGTAGTGTTCCCCATTGGAGATGTTCTCGGGCAGGTTCTGGTTCCTGCTCTCAGGCAGCAGGAGGATGCAGATGATGCAGATGAGCGTGCAGCAGGCAAAAATTATGTGGTGCAGGAAGTAGCCTTTCTGGTTGTGCAGGTCGATGATGGGCGCCGTTAGCATGCCGAAGCCCGCGCTGGCCAGCACCAGCCCCAGCCCGCCGCACCTGTGGGGAGAGCACAGGCACACGTGGTTAACAGCCGTGGGGGGGCCTGGGCCCTCCCAGAGTGGGGCCACGTGAGTGGGACCATGGGGCCAGCTGGGGCCTGGCTCGAGCAGGACCCCTCCTCCCACCGCCCAAAACCCCGAGCGCATCCCACCTGTGGGATATCCCAGACCACTTTCGCCTTGGCTATCTTTGTACTGCTTCTAGTTAACATCGTCTCTCGCCAGCTCAACATTTACTTTATTTCGAAAGGCAGTGTTAAAATACTACTGTAAATGGGAAAGCACTCGCCATAAATAATATGCAATGACACAGTATTAGTAAATTGTACTATTTCCCAAAGTTTGCTCTTCATTTGAAACAGGTCAGTGGGCGGGTGGGAGGTGGATTAGCGGGTTAAAGAGGATGTGACAGACCTGCCAGCACTCACAGAGATCTTCTCCAGCCAGAACTAGAGAGACTGGAAGATACTTTAAAAGATGGTACTTTTTCTCACTGTGAGTTCCTATTCATTATTGTGTCCCGTTTATTTCCTGAAATCATTCTGCACACCACCAGTGGAAGCGGTCCTGTCTCTGAGCTGCAGTGCCAGAGGCCACATGCTGTGACTGAGTGGGAGCCTAGAGCATGCGCCATTCATCTCCACTCCTCTGCTATTTGGGGGAACCTACCAGAGTCCCAGAGAGATTAGGAGATACACAACATTTAAAAAGTCCATCATCACTCGAACATCTCTCCTTTGACATAAGTGTATTTTGGGGGAGAAGGTGTCTGGTGGTCTCTGGGAAGCAGTGCAGTGCTGGACTGCAGAAAAGTGGACCGTGGTGTCCACATGACAGGAAGTCATGGCCTCACTGTGTCATGCAGTGCACAGGCCAGGGAGGGCTGGCTGGTCTTAAGGAAGGGGGAGTGGAGTTCTCTGCTTCCCATCAGAGTGCGGACACCCACACCAGTGGGCAGAGGGTGTGGGGGGTGTGGATCTTGGTTGGTTTAAAGAAGAGCTTCCACTGGAGTTGCTTAAGAGCTGTGCCCCCACCCTTTAGTGAGGAGACCTTTATTCTTGGATGCCCCTAGGCAGAAGGCTCCTGCGGCAGGCTCTCGAGGAGCCTCTGGTTCTCTTGGTTGGCACTACAGGTGGCTCTGCCTCATCAAAAAACTGACCTACAAGGGCATGAGACACCAGATCAACAGACAAAGGTCAACTATATGTCTACACACCAGCAACAAAGAAGGTGAAAATGAAATTAAGAAAATTCCATTTATCATAATATCAAAAGAACAAGAAGATACCTAGAAATAAGTAAAAAAAAAAAAAAAGGCAAGACTTGGGGCACCTGAGTGGCTCA
Source organism: Mustela lutreola (assembly GCF_030435805.1). Lineage (NCBI taxonomy): Eukaryota > Metazoa > Chordata > Mammalia > Carnivora > Mustelidae > Mustela > Mustela lutreola. The sequence goes on from NC_081295.1 coordinate 135,277,955, forward strand.
GTCAATTAAGCATCTCACTCTTGATTTTGGCTCAGATTGTGATCTCAGGGTCATGGGATTGAGCCCACATTGGGCTCGTGCTCTGCACAGAGTTTGCTTATCCCTCTCCCTCTGCTCCTCCCTGCACTCACACGTGCACATGCGCACTCGCTCTCTCTCAAAGAAAATCTCAAAAAAAAAAATGCAGGACTTGCATACTAAAAACTATAAATCACTCTTGAAAGAGAAAATCCGATATATAAAATAAATGAAGAGTCAGTCCATGTTCATGGATTGGAAGACCCAGTACCGTTAAGATGGCAATTCTTCCATCTTAGGTGGAATGTATAGGTTTTACACAATCCCTGTCAAATTTCCCGATGATATGTACCCCCCCCCCCCAGAAATGATAATCTGATCCCAAGACTTAGATGGGAATGCAAAAGACCCAGAACAGCCAGAACAATTTTGAAACTTAGCGAAATTCAAGGACTTATTGTCTCAATTTCAGAACTTCATGTAAAGCTATATTAATAGTGTGGTCTTGGTGTATCGACAGATCAGTGGAACAACTGAGAGTTCAGAAGTGAACTCTCATATTCATGGTCATACTCATGGTCAAACTCATATTCATGGTCAGCTGACTTTTGACAGAGGCAAATTCAATAGGGAAAAGAGTCCTTCAACAAGTGGCTGGTTATCCAGGCGCAAGAGAAAGCAGCTGGGCCTTTATGTAACATGATACATGAACTCAGAATGGGTTACTGACATGAATGTAAGTGCTAAACCTGTAACACTTTTAAGAAGAAAATACAAAGGGAAATGGTGATCTTAGGTGAGACAGATTTCTTACATATGACACCAAAAGCAGAATCTAGAAGAGAAAATGATCAATAGGACTTCCCCAAAACAAAACAAAAACAACAACAAAAAACCCAACTTGTTCTCCTAAAGTGCAGAAGTTTTTTTTTTTTTATAATTTTTGTTATTTATTTATTTATTTATTTCTGAAGAAAATGGAAAGAGAAAAAACAGACTGGGAGAACATAGTTACTGAGGATGTCTGAAAAAGGATCTGTATCCAGAATATATAAAGAACTGTCAACCAATTTAAATAATGGGCCAGGGATTTGAATAGACACTTCTTCAAAGACACTATACAAAGTATAAAACATTCAAAGCACCCGAGCAGATGTACAATATCCCTGGCCATTAGATGCATACCCCAAGCACAATGAGATACCACCTCACACACACCAGGACAGCAATGATCAAAAATGCAGATAATGGGAGGCACCTGGGCGCAGGTCATGATCCCGGAGCCCTGGGATCCAGCCCCATATTGGGCTCCCTGCTCATCAGGGAGTCTGCTTCTCCCTCTCCTGCTACTCTCCCTGCTTGTGTTCTCTTAAATAAAAAAATAAAATCTTAAACAAACCAGAGTGACAAGTGTTCATGAGGCTGCACAGAGAATGAGACCCCCAACCACCACCTCTAGAAAGGGAAAGAGAGGTAGCGGCCATGGAAGCACTTGTCAGTATCTGCAACAGTTAAATGAGAACTCCGCTCTCATGAGGCCTAGGAAACCTAGAGCCCACAGAAACTCAGAATTGAATATTCGCTGCAGCATTATTTATAATAGCCCCAAATCCGAAAGAATCCTGGCGTCTACCACCTGGTGAGATAAACTGTGGCACATCCGGGACAATGGAACAGTACCCTACAGTAAGGATTGTAGCACTGACACCTGCCACAGTGTGGAGGAATTTCAAAAATGTTATACTACATGTTACAAAAATGTTATACTAATGTTATACAAAATTTCGAAAAAGTTGGGGGGGGGCGTTTGGGGGGGGGTGGGGGACAGATCTACAGAGACCAAAAGCAGATTACTGATTGCCTGGGGCTGTGAGTGGGGACAGGGAGGACTGCAAAGGGCCAGGAGGGAACTCTCTGAGGTGATGGAAATGTCTGATATCTGGATTTAAGGGGATGATGGCGCCAAAGATGATTGACTTGTATGTTTAAAATGCATGCATTATATAGTATGTAAATTATACTGCAGTAAATCTTAAAAAAAACAAAAACAAAAAACAACCAAACCCAACACTGTTCTATCTGTGGGGTCTGGGGTGTCCTTTAACACAAACCCCCAAAGCTTCCAGTGTGGGGCAGCCACCCAGGCCTCCCCTCTGTACCCCCTGCTGCTCAGGCTGGGGCGGGGGTTCTGCTCTGCTTGGCTCAGCAGTGGGCTCCCTCTTCCTGGGGCCTTCCCAGGGCCTTGCTGTCAACAGTGAACCGACAGTCCCTGCTGTCTACAGCAGGCCCTCTGGCTGGCCAGTCCTAGATCCACATGACTGACAGAAACGAGGGGGGACTCAGTGTCTGGGGCTCCCCAGGTCAACAGCTGTCCCTAAGGGCCACCGTAAAGCGGATGAATCCGTTTGATGGTCAAGACATGAAGGAGCACAGAAAAGAAACACTTTTTCTCAAAGAGTGGAACAGAAGACTGACAATCATGCGTGCATGCTTGGGACAATGTTGGGGGGGCGATTCTCCCTTCCTCGTTTGTCACGTTCCGTAGCAACAATGAAAGGCACTGCTCTCTTTCCCTTCTCTCAGCCCCAAATAAGAAAAGGCCTTGTACCTCTGCTCACGGGAGGGGGTTCCTCACAGCCCTCGTGCTGGGTGGGGAGAGGTGGGACACACTGACCTCAGGGCAAAGCCAGCGCCTGCGAGTAGCCAGACTCTTCCCTGTCTCTGGCCTCCTCTGTCCAGCTGCACCCAAGCCCCATGGCTTCCAGTTCGGCCAGTCTGGGTCACACTCCCTTAACCGGCATGTCTTGCTTTCCCCTACTCCCTGGGGCTCTTTCCTCACTGGTGACACAGTGACTCTTCTAGAATGTGGAGTGAATCATGCCGCTCCCTTTCTCAGAGTCCTTCGAGGGCTCCCTCCCACCTCTAGCTGAGCCCTGGCCCCTGCACCTGCCTGACCTGCACCCCCAGTCCCCGAGCCCCTTGGCTCTCTCCCTCACTTTCTCTGTGAGGAGGCTGTAGCCTCTCTGCTCAGCTCAGGTCAGCCAGGTTCCCCAGGGGCAATAGTTTCCTCACATGCTGCCAAAGAGGGAGCGGAGGCCCTTCCTGGCGGTCCCCAGGCCTGGCACTGTTCCTGGCCCAGAGGCTCAGTGGGGTCAAGCCGGGCAGCAACTGCCGCCTAGTTCAGCAGGCCCACGTGCACAGGCCAGAGCAGCTACCAGACGCTCCCTGCTCCTTGGGCCAGAGAGCGCTGGTTAAGAGCACAGGCCAGGAACCTGTGGGCCTGGGTTCGAATCCTGCCTCCACCACCAAGCAGGCTCACCTACATGAGCCTCAGGGAGGATATGACACGGGGATAGGAAGGGCACATCAACAGAGACGGGGTGCTGGTGTCCCTGAGGCTGGGCCAGGCATTCCCAAGTACATGCCGGCTGTTGTCATTCCCAGTTGTCTAAGCTCCTTCTCCCTTCTCTGTTGGCCTCCCAAGGCAGAAATCTCGCTGTGTTTTTAACGTCTTTTTTTGCGGCATTAATACTGAACAAGCGACCAAGTGCAGGAGGGGAAGGGAGGGCAGGGAGATGAGTGCGTTGGCTGGGGTGTTGCTGCTTCCTCCGGGGAGCACCAGGCAGCGACGGCGGGCCCGGGCTGAGCAAGGTCAAGCGCTGGGAGGATGACGAGAAGGTGGTCCAGAGCCTCCAGGGATGACGGAGACCTAAAGGTGGGCGGAGCCTGTGGTGCCGCTCTGGTCCTTCCTCTTCCTCCTTCCCCGGGCCTCCCCATCCACACCCTGCACCTGGGCCTCCTGAAGCTGCCTCTCAGCACCACCACCCCCTTCTCCTTCCAGGGGCCCCTGCTCCTGCTCACTGTCCCTTCAGAACGAAGCCTCGCTCCCTGCCGTGGCTTCCTCGCATGTACACATCCTTCCTGGGGGCCCCGTCCCTCCAGTGTGCTCCCTGCAGCCCCCCAACCCCTGCCTGCTTCTTGTGCTTGTGTCTGTGGGTCCCTCACAGACTGAAGAGACTTTCGGGGGTAGGGACCAGCTGATTGCTAAAACGGCCCCAATGAGTCACACCTCCAAGCGTTCATACTTTTGTATCTTGAATGTGAGCTGGATGTAGCAATTTGCTTTTCACCAACAAAATATGGCAAAGGTAATGAGATGTCCCTTCCATGATTAGGTTACGAAAAGACTGACTTCTAGCAGATTCTCATGCTGGCTCTAATGAAGCAAGCTGTGATGTTGTTATACTCCAGGTGGCAGGGATCTAGGGTGACCTCCAGCCAGCAGGGAACTGATGATCTCAGTCCAGTAGTGAGGAACTGAACCCTATGTTCTGGTGAGAATGTCTGTCCCCCCCATCCACCCCAATTCCTATGTTGAGCTCCTAATCTTCAGTGTGATGGTGTCAGGAGGCCGGGAACTGCGGGAGGTGATTAGATCTGGTTTGGGAGGTGATAAGGTGCCTTAGAAAAGGCACCCCAGAGAGCTCCCTCACCCCTCCACCACGTGAGGACATGGAATCCCAAAGGGATAGAGGAAGGATGGCCACTGATAAACCAGGAAGCAGGCCAACCAAACACCAAATCTGTGGACGCCTTGATCTTGGACTTGCAGCCCCCAGAAATAAATTACTGTTGTTTATAAGCCACCCAGTCTGTGGTATTCTGGTTTAGCAGCACGAACACATGAAGACCAAGTCCTGAATGAGCTTGAAGTCCGATGCTACCCTGGCTGACTGAAGCCCATGGGAGATCCTGAAGCAGAAGGCCCAGCTAGGCCTTGCCAATTCCTGCTCACAGACACTGTGAGACAACAAGCTGGTGTTCTTTTAAGCCACTAAGTTTTGGGATAATTGTTACACAGCAATAGATAACTAGTACACACAGTGAGTGATGGAATTTCCTAGCCTTAGATATGGAAGAAGACAGCCACCTCTCACCCAGACTGGGACGTGTCACTGGTCCCATGTGTTAGAAAGCCTTTCGCCAAGGGAGAGACAGGAAGGACTGTAGAGGAGCCACACCGTTGTGCTACTGGGCCATCAAGGGAACACAAGTAAGGAATAGCAATATTTTTTTTTGGCGGGGGGAGGCATCCCCCAGATACAGGCAGACAGTCCCAGACCACCTTCTGAAGACACTGCACCTTTCTGTTAGTATTTCTTCATATGCCTACCGTCTTTATTTAGTCTATGAGCTTGCCAAGGGCAAGGATTATTTTCTAGAATATCAACCAACACGTATTTATGCTTAATAAATATTGGATGCTTATGGATTATGCTGGCTTCCTAGGTAGGAAGGTCAGCTCACCCGAATGAATGGGGCGGGTTAAAAATAGATGACCATCAGGAAGAGTGATGGGATAGGAACCAAGAACACCGACACCTAAAATAGCCCCTTTGTCTTTTCGGTGATTCTGGCCCCTTGAGAAGCCGCAAGATGTAGCGAGAGACAGACGGATGCCAGGGTTAATGGATGTGTTTCCTTGGGGCCCTGACTACCAGTAAGACATCCTTTTCTCTGCAATCTTCTGGATTTCCATGGGACCTTCCTGTCACTACATGTGGACGGCACTGACAAGCAGAGGGAGACTTAGTGCATACAAAGTCCACACATGAGTTAACTTACAGGATGGGCGGTTCCACGGACCCATGGGGAAGGGTGCAAACAGTCACGGTCAAGGCGGCAGAAGTCAGCATGGGACAAAGTCTCGCGTCATAACCCAAAATGAGACATTAATAATTCATGTCAAATATATTTATGGTAGGATTAGACAGCTCACGGAAGTATCTGTGCACGTGTGTGTGTATAAATAAAATGCAGTCTACGTACATGTGCATATATAATATGCAATATTTCTTTATGTGTTTTTTTACAAAAGCAATTTTCTGTTTGCTTTTCTGTCAAGAATGCCTTGAAATTATTCAGTAAGGTTAGGAACCTTTAAAAGAATTTGGTATACCATTCTTGGCTTTGTGTTGTCTTTTTGAAATCTCTGTTTGGAGAATGGAGTCCTTATTTTGTGTTTGGCTCTCAAGTGCTTACCTTTCTTTCCTCCCCTAAAATGCACTCTGTGCATGTCTTGCTTTTCTTTAAACTGTCACTAGAGGGCAGCATGTACCCACGTGTAAATATCAGAGCAGGCAGCGGGCTCAATTTACAGATAAAAAATGTACAGGCAAATTTTGCCTCCCTGTGCATGAGGAGCACAGAAAATTTTAATATCCACCGGATATCTTTATTTCACTAGTAATAATATCTAAATTAAGGATACAAAAGCCGATACACAGGCAGACTTACTATTAGAAGTCGTAAGCTTAAATTTAGAATTCCACAATCTTCAAATCATTCCTTTAAACATGGGAATACCGAGCATCTTGTGTTTAAACAGAACAAACCTCCCATTTCTCACTTCCTCTTCCGTTTTACTTAATTTGTCTTGACTCCACTTCTGTGAAGTCAAGGATTAACAAATTTTTGTGCCAGTTTTGCAGAAATAATATAACTGCCAGCAATACTCGGGTAGGAATAGTTAATAATATCCATTGTCATCATTGAGGCTGGATCCTCTGGACAGACTCCTTCTCCCCCCAGCATCACTACCCTGTTTGTGACAAGGCTGTCAGTTATAACTTGTCTCATGTTAGGGCAAAGAGATGAAGTCTGGCTGAAGGACTTGCCTAAGGCCACATGGAGAAAAGTGACCTCTGCGGTCACACACACAGCCACCTGCTCTCACGTCCAGATCCAAATCTGAGGCTCGAGGCCACATTCTCTATGCTTTGCTTTTTGTCCTGCTGTGTAACGCCAAGCCTGCGTGCTGTGTCTCCTTGACCTTAGCATTTGTTGGTGGTAGTGTGTATGTGTGTGTGTCTATGTATATAATATATATATTTAAGACACAAATCTTTAAAAAGTTAAATAGACTCCACATGTCCCATTACACAGGCCATCTTTGTCCTTGGTGCCTGATCCTGAGGCACCTTTAGAAGGGAGGACAGCAGGGCCCAGGTTCTTAGTCCTGAGGCATGAATAGGGAGGCATCACTCAGAAGGAAGTTCTCAGAGAAGGCAAATTCCAAGAAAGAAGTTTCTAGAGAAAGGAGTAGGACAGCGCAAAGGAGAGGAAGTAGAAGGTATCAGGAAGGAGCAGCTGAGCTCAGACAGACCAGAGCATTAACAGCCAAGGCCTAGGGGCTTGGAGGGAGCCTGTGTGGAGCTGCCGGACAATGAAACGGGCTTGTGATCACCGGCATCTGTCTCATCTCTGAACTTTGCTGAAGGGTGAGGAGATAGGTGATGTCCTCACAGGCGCCAGAGGGACACTGCAGAGAAAAGATGGTCCTGCACCAAAAAAACACCCCCTGCTTCTAGATGAACCGGGTCCCGGGGGCACTTCTAACTAAGCCCAAGGGCAGAGCTGCTGCAGACACAGGGTCCTCCCCGTCAGCCTGCAGAGACACCCGAGTCCCGAAGCCTTAGGAAGCGAACCAGTGACGCCATCCAGACCAGGCCTGGGTGGGAGGGAAGCACTTCTCTGCAACAGAGAGTCTGGATGGGATCTCGTGACACCATGATCACATTCGTCAGACCCTAGTGAGTGTGTCATTCCAGGACACCGGATTTCCACGAGCCTCTGTACGAAAAAGTTCTCATCCTCCTATTTGCTCCTCCTTAGTGAATCCAGGCATCTTCCCCTGGGCTACTGGTTCTGGGTCAGGAGGGATGTCTTTAATAAAGCCTTGTAGAAAAAGCTTCATTTTGTATTAAGAAAAATGAAGCTCATGGAATATTGTATGTCAGTTACACTTCAGTGAGTAAAAGGGAAAGCTCGCACACCCCAGGCCGCTCACCCTCGTTTATCTGGGATTCAGCTGTGTGAAGGAGGGGGAGGGGACTCTGCAGGAACTGTCCCAGAGTGTGTCTGCAAGAAAGAGCCGGGCCGCGGAAGGGGCGGGGTGCAGGGGTGACTCGAGGACCCCTTCCCTCCTGGCCGGAGACCCCCGTTGGCCTCGGTTTCCTTTCATCCCTCTCCGAGTACAAGAACAGCACCAAAGGTCAGATATTTTTTCTAGTGTGTCATCTTGGCAAGCCAAATCGAAGAACGTATTTGTTGAATTTCTATCCCCAAATGATCTTGGCAGGTCTGCATCAAAGAGGAAGACGATAGTGTATGTCCTTCCGTCTCGCTTGTTAAGCAAAATCTAACAATGACTAATGAGGTCCACCCCAGCACAGTTAAGGGGTGGCGGCCCCTAGAGAAAGGTCCACAATAATGCCAATCTATGGGGAGACCAGCGGGAAAGCCAGAGATCCGATCTTGACCTCTGCTTTAATGAAAGAACCCTCCTTGCTGGATTCTTTGGTCAAGGAAGGAAATTTTAACTACGTAAAGAAAGGACACGGAGGGAGATGCTGTCTGCTTGAGACATTTTGCAGCCTCGAGCATGAAATAAGGTTCAGGCTTTTTTCTTCCCTTTGGCTTAGGAGAGGGTCGGTATAGGGTGAATTACTTGGCATTTAATTGCTTTTTTCCTTACATATACCATCCCTTGGCATCTTATTCCACAGGCACTGAGTAGCCTTCAGACTTGGCACGCATTGTAAAAATCTGGGAGAATGAAGCAAAATGAGGTCATGTGAAATTTCTCTTGTCAGCATGACTCCTGGAAATGTGGGAAGAAAGTCCATGAACCTACCTGCCTTTGCCCAAAGCCCTACCCAGCACCCGAGGGTCTAAAATAATTAGTCTGCACGAGTCCCGCCTTGACCTGTACTGGGCTCTCTTGTCTGCCCGCGTGGGAAAGTCAGGGTGGACGGGTGTTGTCATGCTGACTTCTGGATTTTCTTTCACAGCTGAATAACTGCCTAATTTATTCACAGTTTATATGTTCGAAAAGCATGTGTGTTAGCAATGCTAATGATATTCCCATGCCAAGTTCAGTGTGATGTCAATCACAGTGAGCCCTTCTGTAAGTCACAAACAGTAATTACCAGGAAAATGACATGATTCCGTAGTTAAGTGATGCCCTTTTAACTGAAGGCAAACTCTTTTATTATGCTGTAATCTTAATAAAATCAAAGGGTAGGTACCAGCCAGGTACCACTATCTGGGACTAGCACCAAGAAAGGATCAGGCCTTACTCCCTGAGCTAAGACAAGAGTAGTTAAGCCCCAGGTAACACCCCCTTTCAGATGGAAACGTACAGGGCTTTCTGCACCCTGAAAAGCTCCCTGCTCCCTGCTCCTCTGGCTCCTTGCCTGGGCGGAGCCCGGGGTCAAGCTCTCAGCTGACTCTCGGTTGCCTCAGAGTCAAGGCAAAGCTCTCCCGCTGAAGGCCGGACATGCCCGGCACGTATGCTGCACCCTGGTCCGGAGGCCAGGGCAGGACACAACTGATGCTGGTTCATTCCACAGGAGCCTCGCTCCACACCCAGCCCTCTCCTGAGTCCTAGGGAGAAGGTGCAGGCGGGGCCCCTCCCGTGACCTACCTGATGACCGTGGGGGTGATCTCGGCACAGAAGAATACACTGAGGCTTCCCACCGCGTGGGAGGCGAACATGCCCACGATGGAAAACGTGATGGAGAACTTGTCCTTGACGCTGTCACTCATACCTGAAGGGGAATCGGAGGGAGACAGTGAGGGGGGCGGGCAGAAGGGCGGGAAAGGAGGCTGGCAAGGCAGGTGATGGGAGGGGTGCAGAGACAGCAGCGGGCCAAGGGATGGGGGAGGGACTAGGCCCACACAAGGGGTCTTCCCCTTCCCCCTTCCCAGTTCGGGGTGCAGCGTGGGGCACTCAGTTCCCTCTGGAGACCGAGGAGCACTTCTAGGTGTAACGGGTCAGACCCTCTTGGTAGAAGATGTTGTTGGGGGTTCCCGTGATTGCCTGTGGGCCGGGAAGGCTGGAGCGCACGCGGATTCCAGATTCCAGAGGCCGCAGGCCGTGCCTGGCTGAGGGGAGGCTGGCGGTCTCCCCTGGGATTCTAGCAATGTCCCTTCTATCCCAGCCTCTGGAGGAAAAAGGCCTCCGCCTCCAGAGAGCTCTGGCTACCCTGGCCTTAGGTTTGACCCATCCAAAGCACAGGACAGGGTATGCCAGGTTGGACTAAAGCGAACAAAAACTCTAATAACTCAACAGAAGAATTTATGGCCTGGAGGGACAGTGCTCAACCCATCTGAGCACCCTGCCAAAGGCACCAGAGTCTGACCGCACAGCCAGGCAGCGTCTAGCACAGAGCACGGGCATGCGGTTGGGGTTATACATTTGGGGCACAGCCCAGTTCCCTGCAAAGCATATCCTGAATGCAGGGGACCTCAGAGCAGACAGTCCCGGCAGCACGGGCTCGGAGCAGGCCAGGCACGCCATCCCAGCAACGCCATCCCCGTGGCCAAGAGCAGCCAGCTGCTGTGATGGACAAAGGGGGACAGCAACTTCCCCTGGCGGCACAGTCAGCAGGGTGTCCGGCACTCCCTGGGGGTTTCTCATGTCACCCAGGCACCACCCCTAAGACTGGCTGCAGCAGGGCTCCAGACTGGCTGCAGCAGGCCAGAGCGGGGGTTGGGTGGGGTTGGGGGAGGCCATGCGTGCAAGCCAGGCACAGACTGAGAAACGAGGTGCTCTTTCTAGAGGCAAAGGGAATAGAGAATACAAATGTATGCTTATAGTGTCCAACCTACGGCCAACTTCAGCTGCAACTCTTGAAGGATAAGGAGAGAGGGGTAGAGAGAGGGAAGGAAACCACAGTCTGTGAGTCTTGACGAAAAGGCCCGCGTGGGTGCAATAAAAAGCGATCAAGTGCACGGTGCAGGCCTCGGGACTCACCTGAGTCTGGATGCTGGCTGTACTTCCCAATCACTGCGGCCCCGGAAGTGACGACCCCCAGGCGGATGCGGGTGAAGACAGTGCGTAGAGGGCGGGGAAAGAAAGCCTGTTAGGTATGAAGCCGCTACCCTGCTTTTCCATGACTGGCTTCTCCGTGACCTCCCTTCCAGCCTGGATTGGCCCCCTGCCCCCTGCCAGGCCCGTGGGGAGCAGGGCCAACACCTGCTGCGGGCCAGTTGTTAGAAGGATACAGAGACCTGTGGGCGCTCCTCTAGACCTCTAGCTGAAGGATTAATTTCTTGTGAACAATTCTCCCCGAGTCACTGCTGGTCTGTGCTGCAGGGAGCAGCAAGGACCTCAGGGACAGACCCGTCAGGCAGCATTTCCGTGTGCTCTGAGCCCTGAGGCTCACGGCTTCTTGTGTGCATCTAGTTCCTGGAGCTTTCCTGTTCAGGGACAAGGAGGGCACCTGTGACACCCCCAAGGGGCTGCCCCTCCTTGCACCCAAGGTTCAGGAGCTTGCACAGGGCTCCCTGGAAGGGTAGCCTGGGCGGCCCCTGCCAGAGGACAGACACCACTTCTCTGTTTCCTTATTTGTCACAGCTGAAAATAAGACCTGTCTCCCAGCAAGAGGCAGAATGCATAGGAACAGGACCAGATTAGGGAAATTGCTCCCAAGGCTGAAAGGAGCTATTCTTTAATCCAGTTTGCACAACGAGGTTGAGAAAGTTTTGAGTTTTTTCTTTTTCTTCTGTTCCGGACACTGACTCTCCCACCTCAGAGCAGGAGAAGGCTTTCTGTTTGGTCAGCAGCTCTGGTCTGTGCTGCACCTGGATAGGCCTCGAGTCCAAGTCCCAACCCTCAGGTGGGCTCTCCTTGTGCAGGAGGGGAGTGATCTGTGGCCTCTGTTCCCCGCAGGGACCCAGCCTGCCCAGGGAGCTCCATGCCTAGTGAGAGAAGGCTCAGCTGCCTGGCTCTTCGGGGTCTCGCTCCAGGCCGGTCAGAGGGACGCCTGGTGCTATTTCCATGCATGAGGAGCGAGGAGCCGTGTCAAGTATGCCGCATGGATTCCCTAGTTTTTCTGTGTTATTTTTAGCATTTACTGAGGAATTCTCTGGCCCAAACACAAGCTGATAAACTTGGGAGGAGCTGCTGAAAAGCAGTATTCCAGTTCAAGGGGTCAAACGGCCCCTGTTGTCCCATGAAAGAGTGCATTGTTCTTCTCCTCACGTGACCTATGACAGACACAGCCTGGACCACCAGGACTCAGTGGGCCTCCCTTGCAGGGAATGACCTATAGCCAGGAAGGCTCCCAGAGAGTGCATTGTTCTTCTCCTCACGTGACCTATGACAGACACAGCCTGGACCACCAGGACTCAGTGGGCCTCCCTTGCAGGGAATGACCTGTAGCCAGGAAGGCTCTCAGTTCCAGCCCCAGGGCGGGGGAAGGGGGGGTGAGGGGGAAGCACAGGGCACACTCCATCGAGGGCAGTCACCATGGTCATTCCAGTCCTGCCCAAGGCACTTTCCTCAAGCTGTTGATTCTGGAGTAACAGCTCAGGTCACATAAAACTTCTCTCCAGTCTCACCCAGCTCTGTCCAATACGCTTTGGTCACGGGCCAGCTCCCCGCCCCCACGCTCGCCCCCCTCCTCACCCCGGCCCATCCACTCCCCAGACCCACTCACGGTTGAGGAGCCCGAGCTGCAGAAGCGAGGCCAGGGCGGTGAGAATCATGAAGAGCAGCAGCCCGCCCCTGCGCCCCAGGAGCCTGACCACTAAGCACATGGCCAGGCAGGACGCCAGGGCGATGCTGGCCACGGTGTAGTAGTCGGCATAGAAATTCTCCAGGAGCGGCACCTTCACCTCATGGCCCATCATGCTCCGGGCAAAGCAATGGTGGATCCCGTAGCCTGTCAGCCTGTGGGGAGACGCACGGCCGAGGGGGCGGTGGGCCGGCGGACAAAGGCGGGAAGGCTCAGTGACCAGGACACAGAGCGGCAACTCAGCATGTCCCGGAAGACACACGCTCGCCACGAGTGAGTGCACAACCAGGCGCGAGGCAGAGGGACTTCAGAGACATGACCAGAGCGGGCCCCTCTTGGCAGGGGGGTGGGGTGGGGGGGTGGCTCGCTCTCCTTCACCTCCCTTTAGCAGAAGAGCGGGGCCACATAAGCAGCGAGGCCTTCCGTTCGAACACCAGCGAACAAATCCATCCTGACAAAGCACTCCCCATGCCTCAACTCAGTTCATCCCATGTGGGCACCCAGGAGCTCCTGTCAGACCCATTTCACAGATGGGCAAAAAGGCCTAAGGAGGGTAAGCAGCTTGCACCAGTCAACTGAGCGGACAACTTCAAAGACATCCTGCCTGTCTGGGCCTCGGCTCTTCCTTCAGCTCTCAGGGTTCTGCAAACTTGGGGATGCGTCCAGAGAACTACCGACTTAACCCTGCTGCTACTGACACACACGCCCTGGGAAAGCTGTACAAGTCAGGCCAGGTGAAGACGTCTGGTCCTGGAGACTCTGTGTCCATTCTTAACTTACACTCTTCCCCTTCCTTTGCCCTGGGTCAAGCCTCTTTCTTTCCTTCCTCCAGAGAATTCTATAAACCTGCTGGAACATGTGTGTCCGGACCGCCCGAGGCAGAAGAAGGAAACGGGATTCTGAACGCACCGGGGCCTCCACCCCCACCGCCGCGGGAAGCTGCAGGTGCAGGCGCCCCATGAGGGCAGCCGTGAGAGCTCACTGGTGATGTCAGCCCTCGGCAGCCATCCCAGAGCTAAAAATTTCCTTCTCTCCCAACCCCTCTTCCGTGCTTTGGGGAAATCAAAGTGCTTTTATCACACCATGAGGATGCGTCAAGGTCAACGGCAACAGACCCCTGCCCCCATCGGAGGAGGCTGCCGCTTGCCAAATGAACTCATTTCCACGTGGGAAATCCTCGGTAGAGGGCCTGTTGGTGTCGTCCTTTTATCATCAAGCAACTGGTGAGATTCGGTTCCTCTCTGGGGATCCCAGATGACTTTCTCTGCTGCTCAGCCTAGCGAGGTCTCAGGGAAATCTACCTTTTTGTTCTGGTAGGAAGGCAGTCTTCTGACCACAGCAGGGAACAAGGTCAGAGGCATCCCCCTTCCCCCAAAGCAGCAGCATTAAAATGGAAACTTGCCATCTCCTTTATGTCACAATTTGTGTTTTTTCCCCCAAACTAAAAGTTGGAGAAGTCATTCCGTTTTTAATGGTCCCATTAGCCTAACTAGCTAGTGTCTGTGGATAGTGGCATGGTGGCCGGGTCCAGAGCTGGCTGTGAGTGGGGAGGCTGAGGCATCAGGGCTCCAGCTCTGACCCACTGTGTGCCTAGGGCCTCTGTCCCCCCGCATGTAGGACAAGGGTATAAGTAGGAACCCCAATATTGAGAACCGATTAAATGGCGCTGCTTTGATAGAAAGAGCTGTGGGGACGGTTGGACCAGAGCCTTGACCACGGGCCTCTTTCCTGGACAACAGTCCTGAGGCCTTTCACAGCTGAGTGCGTAACTGCCCCCCGCCTTCCCCCGCCACCATCGCCTCTAACACCAAATGGGGGTTAACACCCCACCACACCTTAGGTGACCTCTGACCCTGAGTGAAGGCCACCTTGTGTGGTCAGGGAAGGGTGGGGTTATTAAGCTGTGGGTCAAAATGAGAAAGACCTTCTTGGTAACACTGATACTGGGGCTCAACCCAGGGCCTCTTGGTAAAGAGCAAAAGAGCAAAGCTCTTTGGGCTGGCCAAAGGCCCCCGCGTGGCTGTAATTCAGGATCCAGCTCTGGGAGGAGGAGGGCCCCACTGTTCTCTCCTCCAGCCCCTCTCCTTCCCAGCCTCTCCCGGACACCTCCCCTCTCCGTGTCCCTCTTGTGACTCACGAGTTCACACACAGGACCACGATGTTTTTCCACAGGTTCCGGGTTCCCACCACTTTCACGATGCAGACTTTCTTGGGCCTCCGGGAAAGCTCCTTCTCCAGCTCTGCAGGGAAAGAGAGCCTGTGACCTCTCGGCAGGACCCCGGACAGGCGAACTCACGCACGTTCCCAGTTGTGGGCATCATGACAAGGGAAACAATTTTTTTCTTTTCTTTAAGCCAGGAGACAGGGTCTGGCCCTCAGGTTAGAAAACATATCCACAGAGACACTAGCTTTGCACTTCAAATTTCCTCGTGGGGGCCGGAGGGGAGCCATGGCACGCCATCTGTGTCCCTTACCACTATGAAACCTTTCTCGCCAGAGAGGCAGGATCCGCACAAATAAGTCATCAGGGAAGACTCACTCCGCTCTGCCTGAGCTCAAAACTCAGTGACATTCTAGGTTATGGAGGCACCGATCAGGTTCTGGCCATGTGAAAATAAGCAGTTCCTTCCCGTCCAAGGTCTGATCTGTCTGCCTCACCCGCTGCTCAGAGGCCAGGAGAAGCTCAAGCTCCCTAACTTAGTGGGCAGCGATCTCCAAAAGAGAACTACACGTGTGAGTGTAGAGAAGGGCATGTGCTTCAGAAGGGCAGACATAAGCGTATGCACACGTGTGTATGTGTACGTCTCGGTGAACAAAGTTCTTTGCAACCCGAGCGAGACAGTGTTTTGCTCAGTGATGTGACCAACTCCAAGGTTATGAAAAAGAGTTTCTCACGAGGCTCAGACCAGCTCTGAAAGCTGTTCTGAACAGACTCCAAAGGACTCCAATGCCACATTCACAAGGTTAAGCGTTTTGCGGAAACCTGGGTGTTGACATGGCACTTTCACGGGGAAGGTCAAAACAAGGAAATGCCCCAGCCTTCAGGGTCTCCCTGCGCTTCTGGGAGCAGAAATGTCCCACATTTAGCCTCTGAGGCCCCTCCCTGCAGGTCGTCAGGGAGTCATTCTCTACTCTTGAGCTCAAAAAGTAAAAGGAGACCTGACCCACTGTTGGGTGGCCGTTGCTCCTCAAGACAGTCAAGGCCACGAGAAATAAGGCACAGACCCAAGGAGGCTAGGGAGGCTTCACCAGGAAGTGTGATCCTGGATGGGATCCTGGGACAGGAAGTTATTAATGGAGAGACTGGTGACATCCAGGGAAAGGCTGGGGTCGGTTAGCCATGCCGTACCAGTGGCAGTTTTTCAAGTGAGACAAAGGTCTTGTGATACATTAACAATAGAAGACACGGAGTGCAGGGGATTTAGAAATTCTGTACTAGGTTTGCGACTTTTCTGTAAACCTAAAAATAGTCCAAAATAAGTTGACTAAGAAAACCAAACCAACCAACCAAAACGCAACAGTATGGGTGGGAACGCCCAGTCTACTGAGGAAGGCTTCCGAGCTTGGAAGAAAGAGAACTGCCTCAGGAGAGACCCTAGAGCAGCGTGTGCAAAGGGGACTGAGCGACTGAAGTGCTCTCTGGTATTCCTTGGGGCCATTCCCACCCCTGGACGTCCCCACTTCAACTCTCCTCTTGTACCTCCTTCCTGCCATCCCATGGCCGAAAGGACACAAACCTTATTAGTTTGTAAGGAAAATATGTAGCTTAACCATGAGGACTTAGTAGTTACTTATTTAAACAACTTTTTTTTTTTTTGGAGGAGGGATCAGTGTCCCCAGCTGGGGCATTGAAGGGAGAAGGAAAAGTCTTTCGATGTCTGAGGGATGCTATGCCACCTGAGTTTCCAGAACTTTCTTTCTTCCCCTATTTAGATGCAAAATTGAGGTCTGTGTACAAGTCAGAACAGATAGCACGTCAGCTATCTATCCATGGATCCCCTCCAGCTCCTGAGGTCTTCTAAATCTTTATTTCCCCTCTGCAAACATAGGCTAATTTGATTTACAAACAGCCTTTCCCCTTGGTTAAAATACTACAAAACTTTTAAAGAACATGGAAATAGTACGGTTAACAGATAAAGTTTGATCCAACGGTCTGAGTATCTTCACTGTTATAAAAGTTGTCAGCAGGGGATTGGGGGCAGGAGGGGTGCATCTGGCTGGCTCAGTTGGTTAACCATCTGCCTTTGGCTCAGGTCATGATCCCGGGGTGCTGGGATCGAACCCCATGGTGGGCTTCCTGCTCAGTGGTGAGTCTGCTTCTCCGTCTCTCTCTGCTTCTCCCTCTCCCCCACCACCCCAGCTCACGCTCTGTCTCTCTCTCAAATCAATAAAATCTTAAAAAAAAAAAAAATCAAACTCATTAGGAATCAACTACAGTAGCCACACTTGTTCACCATTGAAATTGCCCAAGAAGAAAATGGCTGTTAGAATGTTCATATAATTTTTTTTTTTGTAACGTGGCCCACACCTAATTGCTAATACATTATTGTCTGAAACAGATATTTAAAGAAGCCACAGCAACTCTGACTGACCTGAGTGGTGGGTTTTATTGTTGCTGTTGTTTTTTTAAATAACATTAAACTGGAGAGCCCAAGGTCTACAGAACTGACCACAATCTACAGAGGTAACTGCATTATTCTAAACAGAATGAAATTAACCTGTCTGGGGACTATTGATATGTTGTTTCTGTTATACACATCACTGGCCTATTAACAACAACATAAAACTTCCTCAGCATGAAGTCTGTGTCTCTGGGACAAAATCCCCCAGCTCTGAGTCTTAAGAACCATCAAAGGACTTTTTTTTATCTCTCCGGTCATCAGACCGAAAGCGGGGATATCCTCAAGTCCTTGGACGTGGCTGCACAGGAGTACAGAGGGGATGCGAGTTGGTCAGACTGAAGCATCAAGGCTGGGACTGTTAGAAGCATTTCCTCTCCCTGGCTCTCTTCCCAAGCTCTCTGACCCCCTGTCATGCCCTCCCCTCCCATGCCATGGCACATTTCAGCTGGACCTGTCAGGTCACAGCCTCACCTGCGATGCAGCTAGGGGTCTGACACACCTTGGCAGGATCCCAGTGCTCATTGTTTTGTTGAGCTTCCTTGGGAAAGCTGCTCTGTGCCTCTGTTCCTCGGCTGGAAAGTGGGGCAGCGCCCTGTCTTGGAGCATCGTTACAAGGACCAAACAAAGGAAGCGGGTGCAGCCCCGCATAGACCTGGCCGGTACTTTGGCTGACCCAGGTGGTTCTGGCGTGTCCCCCTGCCAGAGGGGACAGGCGCCCTTCCTGGCCAGTACTTTGGCTGACCCAGGTGGTTCTGGCGTGTCCCCCTGCCCCCAGCTGCAGAAGGAGACGTGTCCCTGCAGACACACAGCAGTCATGACCTCAACAGACTGAAGAGATCCACGGGAGGGGTCCAACCATGCTTCTCCAGGATAGCACAGAGCAAGGTAGAAGGCAGTGGCAGGTCACTCAGGCCTCAGAGATGCAGGGAAAACACATTTGTTGGGAGCGGGTGTGAGAGCAACTGGCTTTGCTCTTATACTTGTGTGCACTGCTAACACGTTCCTGCGGATGCTGGAGAAACACCCGTTATTGAAACAGAAAAAGAGAAGAGGGGGAGAAGGAAGAGGTGCAGAAGCACGAGGAAGAGAAGCAACTGTAGCGGGAGGAGGTGGAGCAGCAGGAGAAAAAGGAGGAGCTGGGGGAGGAGCAGCAGGAGCAGGAGCAGCAGCAAAAGCGGGAGTAGCTGGAGGAGCAGCAGCAGGAGGAGGAGGAGCAGGCAGAGGAGCAGCAGGAGCAGGAGGAGGAGAAGCAGTAGCAGGAGGAGGAGCCGGAGGAGGAGCAGGAGAAGGGGCAGGAGGAGGAGGAGGAGGAGCACAAGGAGGAGCGGCAGCCCCCTTGGCTGCCGGAACCATTCCAAAAAGCAGGCCCTACAGGCTCCAAGGCAGCAGCTCTGAGGCTGGGAGCCCAGGCGGAGCCTGAACTCAAAAGCCCAGAAAGCACCTGCTGTCTCTTCCGCGCTGCTTCTTTCCCCTAGGTGGGGCTTTAGCGATGCCAGCACCTGGCCATTAGGATCAGTGGTTCCGGAGCAAGCCTCGGAGAACGCCTCCAGGGATCTTATCAAAGTCACCTCAGATAGCTCCCTCTTTAAAATCTACCCCACATTTGGACAAGTGACCCGGCAGCGCTGACCTCTGTACTTGCCTGTCATGGCACGTGGCCGCTGCTGGCCTGAAGCCCGGAGGAGGAGGAGTCGGCAGCCAGCGGGGTTAGCAGTAGGGCGCCCGAGTCAGCCGGCCCAGGGCCAGCCTCCGCATCCTTACTTGCTAGTGCTGGGGCTGTGGGCAAGTGACCTAACCCTGGGGACACGGTGGTGGCTGGATGCACAGATCTGCTTCTCCCCTCAGTTTCTGACCAGACCGACCAGACGAAGCGGGGCAGGAGAGGGCAGAATCCAAGCTCAATCACAGAAAAGAGCTGAGTGAAGCCCCACGGAGGCCTGATGGGGGGACTCGCCATCTCCCATCCCACCAATGCTGGGCCTGCCGGGCTTCTCTGGGGGTGCTGCCCAGAGAGGGCCTGATGCCTGAGGACAGAGGACACCCGCTTCTTGCACGGGGCTTGTTCCTTCCACATGACGGGACATCAGCAGCAGGCGGCAGCGCTCCCCAACACTTAGCCTGTCTGGGCCCTGCTGCCCCATTTGTCAAACATGGGTGATGTGATGATTGACCTCACCAAGGCTCTGGCAAGAAATGCAGGTGCAGTGTGTCTCCCAGGAAGACCTAGGGTGGGGATGGCCCTGCAGAGGGGAGGCCTGAGGTGCATTTTGAGAGCCTAATGCAGGCTGCAGAGTCTTTGAGAGGCAAGTAGAGGTGAGAGAGGGTCCTGGAGTGGCTTCACTGAAGGTCATGGGGATCTAGCCCTGGGAGGCTGCTGAGGGATTTCCGAGCAGGCAGTGTGAGGGGGGGGCAGCGAGAGGGAGACAAGGCAGGTAGACCAGGTAAGGGACAGGGATTGGTAGGTGGATGAGATGAGGTGTTGGGAAGAAGATTCCAAGCAGAAGAAAGCAGCCTCTGAAAGCTGGAAGTGGCCAATTCTGATGAAAGGGACACCTGCCTTCCCCCGGCACTGGCATCAACGCGTTTGACGGAGGGGAGTGAGCAGAGGTCTGAGACAGATGGGAACCGTGTGTCCCCAGCAGTGGGGGGCCATGACCACCCTCGGGAGGCAGGCAATGTCCCACGTGTCAGCCTTCTGCAGGGACTGCCACAAAACTCAGAAGCAAAGAAAGGAAAAACGATTTCCTACCACTTTCCAAAAATAGGAGGAAAATGAAGCAGTATAATTAGAATTGAGAAAACAAGATTTTCCCAGACAGTATTTTAACCAGAAAGAAATGGAATGCGGTGATTCCATTAGGGAAACGCCAGAAACAGATTATACTGTAGGACTTAAGAGCATTAACCAGCTAATGAACGGGGCTGAGGAGTTTGGGAAGATGGCGTGGGCTTTCTGAAATGAGCAAACAATGGCCCCCAAAGGGGAAATTAATTCAATGCTCGTTCTCTCCAGTGACAATGGTGTCTCTGTCTGTGAGCTCCCCCTCCTCTCGCAGAGCACCAGAGTGGAGCTGCTTCTGCTGGACTTAAGGAGTTCAAGTCCCAGCTCAACTACTCACTAGCTGTGTGACCTTCACCTAGGTAATTCACCTCTCTGTGCCTCAGTCTCCCATCCACAATTCAGGATAATTACAGTACCTCTCTCGTAAGGCTGTGGTGAAGTATTCTAAGTGAATACATATAAAGCGCTTGGCATTAAATATTAAGTTAGTATTTCAAATCATTTGGGAAAGTGACTGATATACAAGCACCATGTGAATATCAACCTATTCTCATTGTCACTGGATAAAAAGGAACCCCAGGTGCTCCTTTGCACAGCACCGGCACTCAGTACTCTTCATGAAAAGCAGACCTGGCTCATGGGCTTCTTTATTCCAGTAAAGCAAGGGCTCCAGGCTTCCTGAGGCCTTCAGCCTGCGCCAGATTGCAAGGCAGACCACACCAG
This sequence comes from Mustela lutreola, assembly GCF_030435805.1. Lineage (NCBI taxonomy): Eukaryota > Metazoa > Chordata > Mammalia > Carnivora > Mustelidae > Mustela > Mustela lutreola. The sequence goes on from NC_081295.1 coordinate 135,298,684, forward strand.
CCCTACAGGTGGGGGCAGCCCAGGCTTGCTGTGCCCATCTCCCAGGTTGGGGTCCAGGCCAAGACTCGGACGCCATCCTGGTCAGCAGCATCTGGGGAATTCTACTGACCGTGAACCCTAGGTCTGAATCAGCAGTCTGCTGAAAAGCCTGTCTAGGAACCAAGGGATAGACCGTTCCAGAAGCCCTTCCTGGCTAGCGTGGTTTCCCCGCTGTGTTCCTTCCCTGTTGTGAATGGAGCTGTGACGCCTTTATTCTCCTACCTCAGTTGGGTCTCTGCTTACCTCTGTCCTTGGAGCCTGGCTCCCCCAAGCGTCTGTGAGCCCTTGCCACCCCCCTCTTTCTTTCTGCTCTGCGGATTTTTCTGACAGCATGCATCTGTCCTGATGGACCGTACATTCCATTGTTCCCTGTGTGCCCTCCCTGCTTGCCTGTAAGTTGCACGGAAGAAACAAGGCTTTGCTGGTTTCCTTCTGCTCTAGAACAGTGCCTGGTACACTGTGGGCATTTAGTAAATATCTGCTGGACAGAATTTCAGATTATGGTGGGGGGTGGGGGATGCACATAGTTTCTCTTGGGCAGGGCCCACAGAGTATTTTCCTGGGACATTTATAACAACAGTACTGGCGGGTTGTTGCCGCGGGTCAGAGCCTGGGGTTGGCTTTCCTGGGACCTTCGAAGGGCGTGTCCAGCAGAGCCTCTTCCAGTGCTTATTAAACGGTGCAGTTTCTCAGAACTTACTCCAAATCTGCTGGAGCAGCATCTCTGAGTACAAGGGAGGGCAGCAGGAACATGGATTTTTAACAACTTCCTGGTGATACTGACAGATCCCTAACCTGGAAGCCCCGATCTAGTTTCTGGTGACGCTCTTGATACACACGTTTGATGGTTCTGACCCCCGAAACGAGTAATACATAGTATGTTAACTAACTTGAATGTAAATAAAATCTTAAAAAATAATAATAATAAATAATAAAACAGATCTAAACTACTCTACAGAAAGACTTCACTTTCCTACTTCTTTAGGTGTCCCCAAAAAGAGGTCATGACAGAAACAGACAGTGGCATCCCTGAAGGTCCACCCTGGGAAGACAGAGGTAGTGCGGATCAGTGCCGCCCCATGGCAGGGCCCTGAGGGTTTATAAACCTGGCCTTCAGGGTTGGCTGTGGACCAGACTCAGGCTGGACCCTTCCCAAATACTCCAAGATGATGGGGTATGCATTAGGTTTGTGCCTCACGTCTGGGTCTGGACAGGCTAGGTGGGACACCACGGTGCATTAGACTTGAATCCAACACCTGGAAGGCGGATTAATTAAATTAATTAATTAATTAATTAAATTCCTGTCACATTCCCGGTCCAGCTGCAGACCAACCGGGACGGAAACTTCAACAGTGAAGGCAGCTGCTTGGAAAGACCGTGTGGACTCTTCGTCTGGGACGGGGGCACCTCTCCTGATTGGGGTGGGGTTGTGGGGTGAAGAGAGCGTGACTCACCGGGCATCACACCTTTGATGTCACTCTCGGGGTTCATGCAGTTCTTCTGCGTGAAGTGCAGGATGAGCTTCTTGGCGGCTTCAAACTGCTGGGTGGCCATCAGCCACCGCAGGGACTCGGGGAAGACCCTTCAAAGACAGGAAGGGAAATGGGTGAAGGTCTTCGGTTCTGTAGGGTGTCAAAACACACAGCCTCAGGGCGCCTGGGCGGCTCAGTCTGTTAAGTGTCTGCCTTCAGCTCAGGTCATGATCCCTGGCCCTGGGATCGAGCCCTGCATTGGGCTCCTTGCTTGGCGGGGAAAGCCTACTTCTCCCTCTATCTGCCACTCCCCCTTCTTGTGCTCTCTCTCTCTGACAAGCAAATAAATAAAATCATTACAAAAAACAGAGAAACAAAAAACCACAGACACTGTCCTGGGCCGGGAAGCTTCACAGATGGTAGCACTCAGTTTCCACCCATGGGAAGTGGAGGCCAGTGACTGCTCAGGGCTGTCGTAAGCTGAGTCAGAGAAGCAAAACTATGTGCAGGTGAAGGGGTCTAAATTTTTTTGAGAAAGTATGAAAACAACGATTTTCAAAATGTGGCAGATGGGAACAACAATCCTACCCATCGTGTCAAGAAATCAGTGTAAACTTGTCCCTCACTATGAATCTCTTCAGCAGGTTTAAGCAGTTTGTTGGAGGGACGCTTCTGTTCTATTTTGTTACAAAGACCAAATATTAATAGAAGGATTAAGTTTTAAAAAAATGCCCGACATGAGCAACCAGACAGTTACCTTCAGTTTTCAAACCTTTGAAGGCTTTCACAGGACTTACCGATATAATTATTTTCATCTTCCTGCTAACTCTGAGATGAGACCACAGAACACAGCAGGTCTCAAGTTTTATTAGCAACAAAGTCCTTGTTTGTGTTAGGACGAGGAGTCCCAGTTTAAAAAAAAACCAAAACACAAACCACCAGCGTTTTACTCTTAGTGCATTTTGTCAGCTTACTTTTATGACAGTATTTACAGGTCGATCAAAGAGAACAGGGTGCCCGGTTGGAGCAGGGGGCCAGCCCAATTTTTCTGGCCAATATTAATCAACATCCTAGACTTTGCGGACCGGCAAGGGCTCTGGTTAACCCCTCAACTGCCACGTGCCGGAGCACCCCCAGACAACTCGTGCATGAACAGGTGTGGTCATGTTCCCTCCGAACTTTCCAAGAGGCAAGAGGGCACCCCTAACAGGGAGGGAAGCACAAGTTGTTCTATCCAGCCTGGGCTCTAGTGATCGCAGTGTCAGTTACACAGTATCAAGGAGTCCTGACTGATGTTGCTAAGAAGTTAGCACTACAGCTAACCCTGGCAGCCCTGCAGGATCCGGAGAGACTCTAATTAAAGTATTCCAGAAGCCCCACTGTGAATCTTCCATTTGCTCATGCAGGATCCTACACACAACTATGAAATCAAGCTCTTTTTCTGTGTTGTACTTCCTCTAAGCAGTCTGATCAAGTTACTGAGCATGGAGAGGTGGGTTCTGCTGCTCTGATGGCAGATTACGGCAGATTTTAGGTCCTATTTGGGCAGAGCCCTCCTGGCAGCGGCCATTCAGAGCAGCCGCACTGCTGTGCGCTCATCACACCGTTGGGCGATGGCAGGACACTCCGGGGTGGATCAGAGGGGTTTCTATAAACAACACTGGGGAGGCTGGATAGAGAGTCCCAGGCCAGCTCAGAAGCATCCCCAATTTCCAGATGCCCCATCGGACAGCCCCACCATGGCAGGCCACCTGCCATGGCCCTTGACTCCTGGGCCCAGGGAGGCTCCGCAGGGCTGTGGCCTCAATACTGGACCTGAGAGCTGCCTGGACTTCGGGGTGCCCTTTTGACAGGGCGCCCCATTGCCAACACCAGCACAGAGCTGTTGCCTTCCTCAGCCAGGCACTGTCACACTGTCACTTGGGGAGAATCTTTTTAAAAGTCCTCTCAGAAAACCAGCTCATATAGTCCTCTGATAGCACAAGATGTTTTGCAGGTGGTCTCTGAAGTGTAAAATATGGTCTACAGCAGGAGAAAGTTTGGGTCCTTTTAAAAGTAATTTAACATAATTTACATCAAATGTTTATGGACCAAACTCCACAGCAGGGAACGGAATTTGAAAGTCAAGACCATAACGGAGTGCGATGCATGAAGAACAGGGCCCAGAGCTGGGGAGGCAGAAGCTAGGAGACGTGCAGCTCACCTCCACCCCTGGGGGGCCAGGATCCCCAGGTGCCCAGCACTGCTGGCACAGAGCAAGTAAACAAGCAAGGAACATCATCCACCAGAACACGGGTTTTCATGTCCCTCAGCAAGCTGAGGTCCTCCTCCTCTGTTTACCTGAAGCTTTGCCGACAGGGTGGGGCTAGGTGGGGACAACTGTCGTGACATGCTCTGTGAACAGTTCTGAGCCCTCGAATGGGAGGTGAGTGGCAGTTCCAGGGAACTACAAAGCGATGTCTCGTTGATGTCACTTTGTCTTCAAGGGAAAGCCCTGCACTTTGCAGAAAAAGCCAATGTTTGGCCACCCAAATCCCATCAATCTAGGCGTTGAATCCTTCCAGGACCCATACAGCCCTGGTCCTTCAGGAGAAGAGGCTCCTCCTCCCAGGTTTCAGAGCCACAGATGGAGACCAGGGTGCTGTGTGGTGTGGGGGCACATGGGCTCACAGGTCTCAGAGACGTTGCCCTACTCATGATGGCCCTGTTACCCTCTATCACTCATTTCTGTCGCCCCCAAATTGTGCCTCAAGACACCAGACTTCGGATAACTAAAAATCGATAAGGAAAAATAAACAGCCCTTATGAGAAATGACAACGAGCAAGTCTCTTCCGAGAGGACCTTTGAGAACTGCAAAGCTTGTAGAAGAGGGTTCAAGGACCGCACCATTTGCAAAGGTGCGCCATGGTCTTCGGGTTTAAGAAGTGGGTGTGGGCCTCTTCTGGAGCTCAGACATTCTGTCCCCAAATTATTTTTATCCAATATGCATTGAGGCACCCCACATGGCCACATCGCTGACCTCAAGCTAAGGGTCCTCCAGTGTCGGAGGGAATCTCTATACGTAAATAAGCAGACAACTGAAGGAAGAAAACACACGTGATTTACAAGTGATCCGGAGAGAAGTCTGTATAGTATGGGACACACTGGGGCCAAGAACTAGAGTGGGCCATTGTAAGAAGGGGTGCTGGGGGTGCACCTGGGTGGCTCAGTTGGTTGGGCGACTGCCTTCAGCTCAGGTCATGATCCCAGAGTCCTGGGTTCGAGTCCCACATCAGGCTCCCAGCTCCATGGGGAGTCTGCTTCTCCCTCTGACCTCCCCTCTCATCCTCTCTCACTCTGTCTCTCTCTCAAATAAAGAAATAAAATTAAGTTAAAAAAAAAGAAGGGGTGCTGGGGAGACTTTGTAGGGTGGCAGTATGCTTGGGCTTCTTGGGAGACGAGCAGGTGCACACTGTGGGGCGTTTGGGGACAGGACCCTGAGAAGAGGCACAGGGCCATGAAGCAGCACGTGTCTGGGGGGCTGCCAGCGGGTAGACCGGGGATGCTGGGTGTGAGCTGAGAGGAGAGGAGAAGAGGGAGAGAGGCAGGGCCCAGGAGGTGGAGGCTCCCGAGCTCCAGGGAGTCTAATGAGCTGCGGCCACCCGACCAGACAGAACTGCTCTGACGACAGGGTGCTCTCCCGGAAGACTTCGACACAAGAATAAGGGCCGACTCCCATTAGCCATCCGGCCCCTCTTCTGGTGGCCAAGAGCATCGCGAAGTACCTTCCCCAGAACTGGATTTACAACCACCGGGCCCTCTTGTGCAGGTTTCCCTTGTACTGAATACTTTCTAGCTTGTGACGGGTTGTAATATTACCCCCATTTTACAGATGAGAACAATCAGGCACAGAATGTTCGAGTACATTGTCTAGATGCCAGAGCTGTTAATTAGCAGAGCTTAACTGCACGCAGGCAGTCGGACTCAGTGAGTCCACATCCCTAACCCAGGGGGCGTGGCTAAGGAAACTCATGCACGCAGCCCAGAGGGTTCACAGGTGACAGCAACTTGGGACACACGATTCTAGCGCTGCCCCCTCAGGGGTTCCAGAATGGTCTGAGCCCAGATGGTGCCTGCAGGGAAGGATGAAGTTTTATGATGCCCACCACTTACTTACATTTACGACAAAGCCATAAAGCATTCACTGGACTTCTGGCCTCAGAGAAAGCCCAGCAATGGCTTTCTAGTTCAGATAATGTGCAGAGTGGCCACATTACGGAAGCTTAACGATCTCTCTTCTGACAAGTACATAACAGAGTAGCACCATGCAAATTAAAAACCTGACCAACAGCCCAGGACCTAGGAGGATTGTAGCTGAACCTTAGAGAAATTGATTGCTTTCAACAAAAAGAAAAGAGCACAATAGGCAGCTGGTGGCCGCGTCTGCAGCTGGTAAGAAAGTGACCTCGGGGGTGACTTCTGCAACCAGAACAGGTAACCAGGCATGAAGGCCACAGAGGCTTCTCTGGGAGGTAGTTTGGCAGTGGGCTGTGGCTCTGGGAAGAGGAAGCGGCCACGGGGCCAGTGGCTCACCGCAGGAGCCGAGCAGGAATTTCAAAAGCTATAAGGATTTAATTCTTTCAAGCTCATTATGGAGCAGTGGTATTATTATCCTTCTTGTGCAGATGGGGAAGCTGAGGCAAAGGAAGCACAAGTACCTGGCCCAGAGGACACAGCTCTCGAGTGGCAGAGCCAGATTTGAACCCACGACTAGAGAGATGTTGAGGCTGGGATTGCTCCAAACCAGGTGGTTCCATAAGCCCCAGGGCTTCTGCCAGAAGGATGTGGGCCAAACTGCACTCCAGCTGCTCCGGTCTTAAACCTCACCCAGCAAGTGAGTGAGGGTGGAGGAGGGGCCCTGCCAGGCAGATGCCTTGTCTCTCCTCTGCTGAGGATCACAGGTGCACAGGCCTCTCGCCCTGAGGCAGATGATAGATTGTGCTGAGGCCGTCTCCAAATTGTGTTCGGGATGGTTAGGAGGTCCACGATCCCGTAGTCATGATTCCAGAGTCCCAGCGGTTCTGAAATCCAAAAACCTTACTGTTTCACTCACTTGGCAAAGACACGGGCACGGGCCTGACCTCTACCGAGGCAGAACCACCCAGAACGGATGTCACCATTCTGAGTCTTTAGGCACCGCTCCCCCTTCGCTGAGGGAGCTTCCAGGATCTGAGGCTGACTAGCTGAAGGCGTGACGGGGCGTGGACACCTCAGAACCTGGGACAGGCGACGGCGGAGCTGCGTGTGGACGACCGGCACCTGCCCAGCGCCTGCCCGGGGCGGGCCGTGCTCGCCCTGCTCTGTCCGCTCACCCCATGGCCTCCCGCCACAGTCAGAGGCGAGCCTGGGGACAGCGCTGAGCGACCGCTGGGGACAGCGGATCAAAGCCTTTGGCTATGAAGTTGAATTTTCATTAAGAAAATCATAGATTGGGGCACATGGTGGCTCAGTGGGTTTAAAGCCTCTGCCTTTGGCTCAGGTCGTGATCCCAGGGTTCTGGGATCGAGCCCTGCATCGGGCTCTCTGCTCAGTGGGGAGCCTACTTCCCCCTCTCTCTGCCTGCCTCTCTGCCTACTTGTGATCTCTGTCAAATACATAAATAAAAATAAAGAACTTTAAAAAAAAATTGCTTTTGATTGGCACACATTTGCCCACCGGTGGTCCGGAGACCATCACGCACAAACGTGCACGCAGTGGTTTCTATGTTGAGGTCCTGGATCAAACCCACGTGAACTTCCTCCTTGTGAGCTGGGGTCTCTTGACACATGGACGATCAACAACTGGAGCAACGGCACTTTCCAGCGCATACATGCGACATTATAACGCTACCAATCTACATGTCACTTTCCTGCGGCCTCCATTATTCCATCGAAAGCCAAGGCCCAGCCATCACGTGAAAAGGGCCTCTGATTCAGTCACACGGAGCTTTTGGAGGCCATCCCCCCAAAGGCAGACTGGGGTTCCCACTCAGACACCCGTGCTCTAGGTCTGAAAGCCCAGGGCAAACAGGAATGGGGAGAGGCCATTCGGAGAGGAGGGGGCCCAGGGGCGTGGGGAAGACAGGACGGCTGCCAGCGTGGGGAAGCCCAGACTGTCCAGTCTCCACCTGGTGCTACAGCTCCCACACCCTGAAGGCTCACACCACCAGAAAGCACCTGATGCCATCATGCAAACCCTCTAATCATCCACCAAGAAAAGGCCAGGTTGTAAAAATGAACTTCAGAGTCAGAGCGAGGCCTCTGACTCAACCCAGCCCCTCAGGGCAAAGCACAGGGGCTGAGCCCCTCCCATGCCTCGGGGTGCGCGTCGGGGGATGGTAACAGCGGCAGGGTCAGACCTGGACCTTGAGCTTTCGACCTCTAGACTGGTTATGATTTTCTCCACATCACACTACTTTATAGTATTGCTTAAAAAGCAGCAAAGTCTATTTTAGAAAGATGCCCACCAACTGCTGACTCTTGACGAGTTATATGGAAAATTTATTTACATGGAACCACGTTCCCAGTGGTATCGCGTAAATGCTGTTACTATGTCAAGGCTGATAAATTTTCCATGTTCTCCTAATTGCTACCACTAGACGGTTGTTCTTCAGAGCTGTCTGTCTGCGTGCCACTCAGACAAGGAGAACTCTATCTGCTTCTCCTCTCAGTGCACTCCCTGACTGGCCACTTGCTTTTCAGACCACTACTCTATGATTTAATAGTAATGTGTTGTTTCTGATACACTTTCCTGTCTTTGGCTTCCTGCTTTTTCTGTTATTTGGCTAAGTCTTAAACCCGTCTGATTTCCATTCATGGATCTGCTCACACCTCGAGTCACTGGGTAGAATTAGTAATTAAAACTCAATACTGGGATCCTGTCCTAATACTAGGCAGTCACTGTTTTTTTCCTCGACATTTAAAGATAAAACAAAGTATTCCTTCTACCCAATTGGAGAACCAGTTACGGGCCAGGATACTATCTAGGCTGTCTTCTTGCTAATTCATTTAGCACCTGCTCAGATAAGATGCTAACTTGGCAATTCTCTGCATTAAAAAAAGCAGGTCTATAATTTTTAAATTACTGTCCTAGAATATTTATTCATAAAGAAAAAAAACAGAAAGGAAGAGTAACGGTTTATACTCTATTACTTTTATCCTCAAGTTGTTTGTTTTTCTAAAGTATTAAATTTAGAGTGATACGTGTGTGGACATTCACGCTGTCAACATCCATCATTCATGGGCTCAGTGTGTACAGGGCGTGATCAACCTGCCAGCAGGAAAAACATGTCAATTAACAGATGCCTTACAGGGTAAGAGCTTCCCTCCAGCAGGTCATCCAGTGTCGACGGAAGGACACAGGTGAGGTTGGGAAGAGTTGAGTCATGGCAGGTTTTTAGAAGCGAAGTTTCCCTGAGTGTATGTGAAAAGCATCTCAGACCATAATAAGACCGTCACCTGATTTAAAGAGGCTATTCTAGCTGTTAGTACTTCAAGATTAGTACTAATTATGAAGTATCACAGTGCTATGAAATTCTGAAAAGAGTCTCAAAAAATGAAATCAAAGTCTAGAATTGAATGAAATACAAGTTGGGAGAACATTTTAAGTTTCTGGTCCAAAGCTCTTAGAGAAAAATATAGGCTTGGTTCCCACAGATAAGCTTTTACTTGGATTTTTTTTTTTTTTTAAACTTTAGTTCTATCTGGTGTGTGTGTGTGTGTGTGTGTGTGTGTATTCTTAAAGGTAAGTTGGCTCAGTTCAGGAGATAGCAAGTGTATACGAATTAGATCTTTCTAAAAAAATTCAAATTCATGATTTGAGTTAAACTTAGTAATTCAGGAAGGCAGGATGAATATCATAAAATTAAATAAAAATGGCTTTTAGGATGGTTAAACCCCAAAGTTCTCCTGATGTCTTCCAAATGTCTTTATAGAATATAAAATTCCTTCATAATGAAATGGGCATCCCATTTATTTGTCACATAAACTCAGAACTTTTTGTCTCTGATATTTTCCAAAACGGTACACACCTAACTGCCATAATTATTCCTTACAAAAAAATGATAAAGGGACGATTACATCAGGAGCCCCAGGTTTATACACCAGATTTGTGACCTTGGGCAGACCACTTAACCCTCTGGGCCTCAGTTTCTCCACATCTGTAGAAAAGGGCAGGGGTGTGGAAGGTCACCAATGCCTTACCTGGCACCAACATTCTCCATGTATATTTATTTCACGAGGCTAATGGTGACTGTTGCCTTCTTCTGAGAGGTATAAAAGATGCCGATCATAGCCATGCACCGTACGAATATTTTAAGGTTGCCTTAGGTTTTTGGCCCGTGGAATGAAGTCAGTGCCGAGAATGTCTTTAGAGCGAGTCTTTTAAATAACCAACCCAGAATATTTTACAATTGCGATAAATTTAAAATGTTCCTCCGTTCACATTTAAAGCATGAAAGCTTGGAATTCACCTGAAAATGTTCTGTAGCCTTGAGAGTACCTGGGTTAATTTTCTCCACGTTCTCTCTCTTTATATCGTCTTTTCCCTGATCCCTTTTACTAATTTATCCAGGCAAGGAATTATCAGGCTACAGAAAATATAAGGCTCCCAGGGCATTAAAAAAATCACGCTGCAGGGGAATGAATCTGGCAGGCGTTTTTGCAACTGATAAAAAAAAAATGTGATGCTGAAGAATGATTGGAGGAGAAAAGTCGGCAGCAGGCAGGCAGGCTCGAGACTGTCACTGCCTCTAACTGGAGTTTTATGGGCACCTCTGTCTTCGCAGGGGTCGAGGGAGTCGGGTCCACCTTCTCCCGGAGTCTGCCTCTCCTGACCTGCTGGCTCCCATCTTGATGATAAGGGAGCCCACGGAGACCACAAATTCCTTGACTTGTCATCAGCGTGGCCCCTGCTGGTTCTACCCTGATCTCGGACACAGCTCTGGAAAGCAGCTTCTTGCCATTGCCGTGAGCACACGCACCTCTCCCACGCTCCACAGAAACGGTCTGGACGGAGTCAGGTCAGGCCCATCTGTCCCGGATCCCCGCTTCTTATGGCGCCAGACATACACTCTTGCCAGAGCTCCCCGCTGATGGGGCCGGGCTCCTCCGCCTGACTCTTGTTTCCATTCACGTGGACTCCTGCCAGCGGCCAGCAGGGTAACCACTTAGCAGTTATCCCTAGACACCAGTCACCGGAGCGCCACCTAGCCTCTTTCTGCCGGCTGCCAGCAGTCCGTCCCCACCGCTCCCACGGCGCACGCGCTGGCACACATCGGGCCCCAGAGCGCTGCCTGGATTCGAGACTCCAGGATCCTCCGGCTTCCACCGCGCATCGAGATGGAATGTCGAGGCACATCCTGGTGTGCGCACAGTGAGGACTAAGGAGCTGGTAACGCTGGCCTTCAGAGGGCAGGACGTGGAACTGAAGGGCCATGTTCCCACGTTCACAGATCGTCTTCCACTCCGACTTGGAAGCAGTTTCGTTGGCCACAGGGGTTCCTATTATTTTACATAATCTCTGCAGACTCAGAAGTTAAAAATGGGGCAGCCTCTTGCCTGAGGGCTCCCTAAAATGCCATGCCATTAGCAAATCCCCAAACAGCAAGTCAGAGAACATTCTGATCTCACTTTTAATTGCTCACCCCATTGTCAGGATTGAAATGTGGGCTACCATTTTTATTGATGCACTGGCCTTGCTCACGATGAACCTAATCTTCCCCCTTCTAGATAATCTGTGGACAAAGAGGATTTGAGCAAACTTCCTTTTCAGCTTTCAATTTCCCAGAAGTGTCCTCAAATTAACTATCTGATAACCTGTAAAAATAATTATTGCAGACTTTCAAGTTCCCAGAAACTATATGGTTTTTATGATTCACCTCTTCTACTCTCCTTTGAGGGAAAGATTTTCTGGTGTGACTTCCCCGTTGGTATAACTGAATTCAGTTTTCCTCCTGCTGTGCTGGGAACCCGGCAGCCTTCCTTTACCAGTAATAGAGTTTGCAGCATGTGGTACTTTTGATTGGCTTCTGAAATAAAATGGCTTTTGATGGAAGAAGGTATTGTGTCCCTCAAGTGTGTGTGGGCAAGAAAAAAGACTGAGAATCACTAGAATGAATATACTGTGCGCGCACACACACACACACACACACATGCACATAAATATATAAAATTTTAAGGGGTCTTTTAAAAATCATTTCCACAATGACAAGAAGCAGAATTAATCCTTCCATTTAACACAGTTTTTTGAAGTCCCCCTTAGGGAAGGTACTGATCACCCAATGATTTTAAGAAACATTTTCATACATATTAGGGAAATGCTAAATAACAAGAGGAACTAGAAGACAAGACCCCGCCCCCCCTTGGTGAGAAGCGCCCTCTGTGCCCTGCGCATGGTGGGCCAAGGCTCTCCCCCCTCTCCCTGGCATGCTGAGTCTTACCCCGGGGGTCCGGCGGCACCACTAGCACCATGACTGAGAGGCCACTGGTCCTCATTCTGGCTCTGGGTTTTGGGTGGTGGCTTTCACGCCTCAGCTCCACGTACCAGGTCTAGGACCACAAAGCAAGTTGCTGAATAGCTCTGCGCCTGAGTTTCTCCATCTGTGCTAGAGGCCTTCCTAGCACCTCCTCCAGAGACTCACCAGGAGGACCCAAGGGGCCAAATTATTGAAAGTGCTTGGTGGTGCCTGGCTCGTAGCAAACCCTCCAGAAATGTTAAAAATGAGTATGATTCTGGCCAAAATATTTCTGGTGATATTTGAAAAGAGCCAGTGACATTTAAGGCCATTTACATTTTAATGCTGGATATTTATCTAACCCTAGGCCATTTAAATGTTTCACAATGGCTCTTTTCTTGAAATTTTTTAAAAAATTAAAATCCCTTTTAGCACATACCTTTATCCTAAGAGTTCTGTTTTCCTCCTCTACCCTGCGAGCTCGTTAGGACGGCGTGTTCTCGTTTCCTCTGCTACAAGGTTTACCTTTCAGTCGGGGAACCGATACTGTTACTTATTCTCCGAGCTCCAACTTGCCGCTTGATCTTTCTCTAATTTCCTCCTTATTTCCCATATGGTTTATTATCTCCTTCTTATGCCTTCCCAGATGCTTTTGATGATCACGCTGATTGCCAGCAGCACTTTTTCTCTCGTCAGGATGAAACTCCAGCTGAACAAAGCGCGGTTAATAATTCACCATCTTCACACATTTCCAGCCTGTCTGTTCTTTCTCGAAGCAGCTGGGGCAAAAACAGCTTTGGGGAGTCCTGGATGAGAATCCTCCCTAACTCGGTGCGCAGCTAAGGGTGTTGGAGGACAGCAAAGGAAAACCGCACCGGGTCACACCGAAGGCAAAAGCTCAGGGAGGATGCCCCCCGCTGAGCCTCCTCAGAGGACAGGACAGCGATGGGGGAGAAACTTGTCCTTCCCGTTACCCTTCAGCACAGGCTGTAACTTGAGACTCCAAAACACATTTGCGTCTGGGTTTATGTTTTCATAGTGCGGATAAAATTGTTAGATCCGGGACCCAGGTTTTCTTTTTTTTTTTCCTTCTTTCATCTGTGCTGGGAATACCTATGACTTCTGCTGTCTGAGATGATAAGACAAATTTGCTCTCTGCAACAGAATTGGATGGGACAGCCAGGCCTTGCACGATATCTCCCTTGTCCTCAAGGATGGGATCTGTTTCCTTTCCCTGCTGAACCGAGAAACCTCTTCCTACAAGAAGTGTGGCTCCGCCACGTCTGACTCAGATCTTCTTCATGCTTCAACACCATCTTTGTTTTGGGGGTGTACTGGGTCCCTCAGTCCATGTGCAAGACATCTGGCTTTATTCCGTGATGGACCCATCCTGCTTCTCGAATGTGAACCCTCCTCAGCATCCCCTGGAGGGATTCTTAAGCCCCAGACCTGTGCCCCAGCCCAGACATGTGGACCCAGATAGTAGGCCTCGGGTGGAGTCTGAGAATTTGTGTTTCTAGCACGCTCCCAGGTGGCAATGAGGCTGCTAGTCCAGGGACCACACAAGGAGAACCACTGATGTTTGACAGCCAGCTTGTAGTGACTTTCTCACACTTCTGAGTGTTTTGGTGAAGCACTTGGATACTCCGGTTTCCCCAGCAAAAGCCAGGAACAGACCCACCGACCAATTCAAGGGTGAATGGTTACTGAAGGGTGACATGCAGAAGCTTGCTGCGGATCCCAGGAAGAGTGTCCCTAAAACATTGAGACATGTTCAAACCAGGGTACGTCCCGGGGCCTCTGCCACAGAGGAGGCCCAGGCTGTGAACATAGTGATGTTTCTCCTCCTGGCTGAGGGGTCTACTGTGTTCACGGCGACCCCCCCACACCCAGCCAACGCCGCCTGTGGAAGGGTGGGTGCTCTCACGTGGAGATAGGAGCCCTCCCTGGGAACCTTACTGAGTCGGCACCACCACGGCCCCCCTGGCATATGCCGGGTCCAAAGCTGACACGCACATGCTTGTTTTCGTGAATAATCGTATGGACTCAGCATTAGCTTATGTTTGACGGTGTGGTGGGGTCACGTATCAACATTTTGGAAGAGCAGCACGGACATCTTCGTCTCTTGCAATCCCTACATCGTGCTGTCCCTGCCAACACTTCAGGCGGATACCCCGCGGTGCCTTCTCACTCTGGCTCGGTCTCCTATAGTCAGATTGACCCAGAAAACCTGAGACCACCTGCCCTGTGTGTCATCTTCCCCATCTTCCACGCTGTGGTTTCCTAAGACATTCTTACCGGACGCAGACCTGGACCCCCAGATGCACTGCCCCAGGGCTCCTGGTGGAGGAGGACACTCTGTCATCGAGCTATGTGTCCTGGGGCAGGCTGCTGCTAGCTGGCAGGGACGGTTTTGTACACTTTGTGCAATTAGAAAGCAGCAGCCCTCCAACCACCCCTTCCTCCACTCTGGGCTCACCCGCCACTTGGCACATGGAAGCAGAGGTTCTCTTAGGCTCTCCCTTCACCTGGTTTTGAACACCCAATCTGCGCTTCCCCCTCCTCGACCAGCCCCATTTGTTTTCTGTGACCCTGGAAGAATTCCCCGTTTATTCTGGAAAAAGGATAGGTCTGTATGGGTTCCTTCTGGATGACCCTGATGCTCTGCTGCCCTTCCTCAAGCGATCATGCATGTCCAAGTGAAATGACGAAGTGGGCACTTCTCTAAGGCTCTGGTGTCCTGAGGGACAAAGACGGTGCGGATCTTAGCCTCGGGCACCGGCAGCAACCGTGGAGTCACCCACCACCTCTGCCAGGATTCTCATTCACGTGAGAAATCTTCACAGCAGTTTCTCTCCTTCTGTTCTGGGTTCCTAACAATGTGCCTAGATTTGATTCTTTGAAGCATCTCACATCGCAGCGAGCACACCCTTTCGTTTTCTTGGGCCGCTCACCTTCTGAAACTCTCCCTTCACTGAAGCCCTTGCAGGACAGCAGCTGGTTCTCCCTGGACCCGGAGTGAGCAGCACCCCCAGGCAGCGTGGGCAAGGATGCTCCTCCTTGATCAAGGCCCCCCTTGGGGGCACAGGTCACTGGCATACCCTGTCCTCCCGGGGATCCACCTGTACTCATCACAGCCCCTGCCTAAACCCCACCCCGTCCCTGGGCACATCACACCTCTGCTGACTGGTTTCTCCAGCTCCAGTCTCCCTTCCTTCCAGAACATTCTGTAACCCTGAAGCTGTTGTAGGGCTGTGCATTCATCATGCCTTTTTATTTCCTGTATTTTCTGGTGTTTCTGGGAGGGAAGACAGCCCCTCACCCCAGATTAGCCAATTCTTAGTGACAGCCAACAATTCACCTGTGAGCGCACCTTTCAAGTACAAACCAACCGACCAGAACCCCAACCCCACTGCCTCCTCCATGGGCTCTTGCACTCTAGCCACTGCCCACCCGCTCCAGCCACCCCAGAGCCAGGTGCCAGACAACCAGCGACAGGCCCTGAGTCACAGAGCCTGCAGAAATCACACTAGCCACGCCAGAGCCTGCTTACCCCATCCCGTCCCTTTCTTGCGACTGGAGCAGCAGGGAAGGCTCCTGCCCTCATTCCGCAACTTCTCCTTCTGCCTCCTGACCAGCTGGTGCTTCCTGTGGGGCTCCTGGGACGCGGTGTGCCCCAGCTCTTGGGAACTGTCTTCTTGGTGGCTGGCATCTCCTGACCCACCGGCCTGGCCTCCGCCAGCCACCGCCCTGGGAAGTATTAAATCCACACTTCCAAATGGGCTGGGTTTCACTCAGGGCTCCCAACCCCCTGCAGAGCCTCCTCCAATGCCAGCTCTCACCTCATTTACTCTCTGACTCTCCCCTCAGGACAGGACTCGAGGCTCCAGTTTCTGGTGGGGCTTCCGTCCCCACAGAGAGCCCTGTGTCCCCCCCCACCCCAGGAAACAGCCCGGGGCCATGGCTCTCCTGCCCTCATGGGCCAAAGCAGACCTGCCAGCACCTCTCACTGCAGCGGCTCCTGAATGCACATGGCTCAGGCCTCTCCAGGCGATCACCCTGTCCACTGCAGGGCGGGGGTAACACTGCACTGTCTCCCTTGGTCCCACTCTGGGCCACCCTCCCACCAGCCCCAGAGGCAGACAGCGAGACCTTGTCAGAGCACATTCCTTCCCTGCTTAAACCTCCACGTGTCCGCACGGCTTTTAGAACAAACCCGTCATGGGACGCCTGGATGGCTTAGTCAGTTAAGCATCTGCCTTTGGCTTAGGTCATGATCACAGAGTCCTGGTATCGAGTCCCATGTCAGGGTCCCTGCTCAGTGGGGAGCTTGCTTCTCCCTCTGCCTGCTGCTCCCCCTGCTTGTACTCTCTCTCTGACAAATAAATAAAATCTTAAGAAAAAAAAAAGGACCCATCATGCTGAAGGCCGCACAGGGTCTGACCAACACGTGTGCCTGACCTTGTCCTTCACACTCAGCGGTGCGGGTGGTCCTTCTCCTCCGGAAGTCACGTGGAAGCCAGCTTTGGCCCTGCTCTTCCCATTTGCCTATCTTTCCACCCAGAACGTTGTGTGACTTCCTCTTTCTGATCCCGTATTTAGGTGTCAGCCTGAATGTCACTCCCTGAGAGACGCCTTTCCTGACCACTGCTTTAGGTCATGTCTCCAGAATATTATTCACTCTAGTATGGGTTTAAGGTCTCTGGGCTTCCTCCCGCCCCCCTGTACCCACCATAATGCAGGCTTCAAGGAGGAGGGGCTTTTGCTCCCATGCATGGCCGTGTCTGGAATATTTAGTAACTGGGACAGCATTTGGCACAAGGTGGTAGTAACTACCTTAATAAATTATTCGAATCAACTTCTTCTTCAGATTGCTCCATTTCCTAGAGTTCCTGGGAGGCAAATTTCTCAACCGATAGCTTTAGGCCGTCAGAACGGAGTCCCAGGGGCTCTGTGAGTTCATCCTTGGCAAGCATTTCCTTCCACGTGAGTCCCGAGTGCCTTTGGTCCAGCAACTCTCCACGGGAGCTTTTGTTCTTGAGCCTGAGGGTGCAATGAGCTTCGCAGGTTCTGACGTCCGTTTCTCAGCCTTACCGAGCGGCTGGGATCTGGGCCACACCACCACGGGCGGTGCAGGATTCACGGCTCCGCTGTCCTACACGTGGCTCATTTATGCCCACCGTCCAAGGCGTCAGCTAGCTTTGGAGGTGAGCCCCTGTGGTGGGCAACACTTTCGAGTACTGTTCGAGCAGGACAGTTCCTGGCTTCATTCCAGGAGCTTGGTTATACATGCATGAAGGGCCTGGGGCCTTAGCTCCAGCCCTTGGGATGGGTTGGTAAGATTCAAGCTCCCTGGGCCTCTTTCTGGTCCAGATGCCCTGCCGCTGCCTCCATGTCCACTCCAGCTTGAATGTTCTCCTTGGGCTGGGCCCTGGGAGTTGCCCAGCAGCTCACTGCATCCTGGCAAACTACACAGAGCATGTAGGGGTGAGGAGCTTCCTGCCTACCGTAGCATGTGGCAGGGTGGCCGGCAAGAAAGAGCCAATGCCTCTTCTGGAGCCTTTCAAGGCAAGAGGTAAAGGTGGGCTGCATCTCTCAGCACTAATTTCTTGGACCTGCCCCCATTACACCCTGGCTCATTGCTGTAAAGCAGCTCACATTTACGAGCACTTGTTGGAGGTCAGACGTGTGCCAAGCACCTTAGAAAATAATATAAATACAAAATGATGATGGCAATGATCACAGCTAAGACACTATATTTGGGAAGCGCTGGTCTACCCTGGACTGCGGTGCCAGAGCTGCGACCACGTGGCATCAATGACTTGGAACCTTCATCCATCTGCTGGTCTGTGTGCGTGTTTTACTTGTCATGGTACCCTGGGTGCCCTTTTCACTAGAAAATTTTGTTTCTACACTTGTGAGTTTCAAAGAATTTTTTTTCTTAGGTTTTATAGTATTATTTAAAGAAATCAATATCTTAACTGCCACTAAACCCTGATATGCCTTTTAAATTTAAGTAAAAAATACAGTAAGATCAACAGGAACCCCAGTCCTTTACCATGTGTCAGTCCCCCAGACCTAATCCAAAGCCCTCCCTGCCGCTGCTTCCCGCCAGGTGTCCTCCTAGCTGGGGCAGGTGGGACGGCGCCTGGCGGAGGCTCAAAGCCCAGCTCTTAGAGGAGACTGAGCCTCCAGGTGGCTGTGCCCATCCTTTCCCCAGGCCTCCAGCACCCCCCAAGGGGCCAGCAGACAGCCCCGGGGGCCTTTGTGCTCCGCGGTGAGAGGAGGTGGGTGGGAGGTCACCAGACCTCACAGAGGATCCCCTGGGGCAACAGTGCTCCCTCCCAGGGCCAGGGCCCCAGTGGTCAGAGACAAGATACAGAAGCTCAGGGAAGGCAGGAGACTGCAATGCATGTGGTCAGAGTGGCCTGGGTTCCAGGGCCAGCTGGGTGACCTCAGTTTTGTCATCTGTACAGTGGGGTGACGCAGTACGAAGACTGGATAACCTATTATTTGTACCGAGCTTGCAATGTGTGCGACATGAACATGGTATTAGCATTTGTTCAATAAATAAGTGCCCTTGAATTCCAAAACAAGCAAGGCCCTGGTCTAGGTACAGCAAGGGAAGGAAGAGGAAGGACTTGCCTAAAAGATAGAAGGAAGACCTGCCCACTCCATCGTGCTTTGGGAAACGATTTCATTCTTTGCTTCTTAACACCCTGCTGGAGGGAGCAAGAGGTCCAGAAATACACAGGGCTCCTGCAGGAGCGGGGTGATGTCCAGGCCCAGCTGGCAGGCAAGGCTGCAGGGAGTGTGGCGGGGAGGAGCCCAGAAGGGGAGCAGTGCACAGTTTGGGCAGCTGTCCCTGATGAGCGGCTCCCCAGCAGGTGGCCTTTCTTCGTCCCTTACTGCTAGCTCCCTGCTGCGGCCGCCCAGGTCCTTCTGATGCAGTCAGCACGAGCCGGGCTCTGGAGGAAAATGCACTTGTTCCCTCACTCACTGCGGTTTCTCTGCTGGAGGACCTCCTACAGGTGGGGCTGGGGCTGGGGCCCAGCACCAGGACGCTAACAGGTAGGGGCTTTCTTCCTGTCCCCGGCACCGTAGAAAAGGAAGCCCAATTAAGGAGCCTTCTCTGCTCCAGTGAACACTTACAGCTGGGACACAAACTTCTTGCCAGAAACCGCGTTTCCATTAGTGACCAGTCAGCGCAACACAGCGACGCGTGTATTCTGTACACGACCCACGACAGGGTCTCATACTCATGCATGAAGGGGGTGTTGGGGCAGGGTGAGGCAGTGAGAGAACGACAAAGAGTAATTTATTAAAAAAAAAAAGTCCCAACATTCATTTTTTCCCCCTAAACATCTCTCTATCCAAGAGTGGGGATTTTCAACCTTGGCTAAGCATCAGTCCTCTGGGGAGTTTAAAGAAAAAAACCGAGCTGCCCGGGTCATACTCCCAACCTAGCGTGTTCAGTTGTTTTTTCCCTGCCATCAGCCAGCTGAAAGCTTAAGTTACACGTGGTTCTCAAAGGCCTAGTGGACTCGTCAGGAGCAGGGGCGGACAACTTCCCGGAATGGACCAGAGAGTAAATATTGGGCTTGGCAGGCCAACGAGACTGTTGTACCCTCCTCAGCTCTGCCACTGTGGCATGAAAACAGCCCGAGATGACACGTATAATCATGCGGGCATGACTCTGCTCCAGTGACATTTTTTTTTTTTACCAAAACAGATGGCGACCAGATTTGGTCCATGGACTCTGGTCTCTGCCCATCCCTAATCTAGAGGAGATAAGGGGCTTTCCTAAATCACTCCTTGACTATCTCCGCAGTTCCTCCTCCCAACACAAGAATACTTCTTTTGCAAATCTCTCCATAAGAATCCTATCAAAATACCCCAGCAAGCAGGCCTCTGGCCAGACTGATGGAGGGTAGGTTCTTGGAGCGGGGGGAAAGTGCACTCGGGGACTCACTCTACTCTCTTGCCCATTTTTGTGTGTGTTTCAACATTTCCCAGGATACCCGGTTTAAAAGGTGAGATTTTATAAAAGAGGAAAATGCCGTCACCAAAAAGAAATGCAAGCTGAAACGAACCAGAAGCTGCCCCCAGTTGTTTGTGTCCCTCGGCTCCCCCCACCGGGGGGCGCACCCTTCAGAAAGAGAAAGTGTTGGCAGAAGCAGCAGGTGGTGAAGCCCGCGGGGAGGATACTCACGACCAGTAGAGCAGCATGAGCAGGAAGGGACAGATGATGAGGGCCTGGAGGACCTTCCAGTCCCGGCACAGGGCGGCCAGCCCGGGCATGAGGAACTGCCCTGCCATGGCCACGAAGCTCGCCACCATCGTGATCATGAACCGTTTTCCAGGGGGGCACAGCTCTATGCCTGGAACACAGAAGGGACAAGAGAGACGTGAGCGCCCTGCCCCGTAGCCCTGAAGAGCCACAGGGGCACCGGGGTCAGTGAACCTTCTCAAACAACCAAGCACTGTAAAATTGAATTGTAAATTTGCTGGCTGCCACGAGAGCTCTACGCCGTACGTCAATGTTGAGATCCTTGTTTTTACAGCTGGATGAGTTGGGGCCTGAACTGGGAAGGGAGAGATGGTTGCTCAAGGTCACGGAGCGAGTCAGTGGCAAAAGAACATTGTAATTCACAGTCGCTAAGCCCAGGAACCAGGAAACGCTGCTTCGTGTGTGGGGTGGTGTGCGCACGGCACAGCCCCACTTTCTCTGCTCTCGGGGTCCTACCGAGCTTGCTGGAGAGCAGGGTCCCTCTTGTACCCACCTGCTGCCATTCCCTCCCTGGACGATGCTTTGTTAGGGGACCCCCTCCACCTCTGGACAGAGCTCCTGGAAGGTCCGTCCGCTCACTCCTGCCACCTGCACCCTCCCTCCTTCTAGTCCCGACTCCCGGCCTCCTTTGCAACTGTGAGTTCCAGACAATCTCTCTGCATTGTGAGGCCAAGACAGACCAAGTGGCATCACGGTTAATCTAGTTGAACAAGACAAAACACCCTCCCCCCACCCCCCCAAAAAAAAACAACCCATAAGGCAGTTTTGGACTATGTAGTAAGCTTTTCCTCTCTGCTGGAATTCTGCAGCCTACTCTGACAAGGTGGTGTCGCACGACCCCTTCTCTGTCCCAGTGAGACAGACATCTCCTCCGGCAGAGGCAAGTCCAATTCATGTTCAGAGCTTCAAGACAGCACGGCTGTCTGCCTTCCATAAATGTCTCCTGGAAGGAGGGACACCATGGTTCCCCTTGCTGGCAAGAATCTATGCTCTTAATTTGACCTTGAGTAAAAAAAGACTTCAGACGGTCACAAAACCTTCAGCCGTAGCACCCGAGCACCAGCCAGTACAGACCCAGAAAGTGCATTCCTATCATCATTGTCCTCCACTCTAGAACCTATGCTGAGTTTGATACATTTCCCCCCTATGGGGCAAGTCGGTTTGTTTGCTAGTTATCTTCTATAACATGCAGTATTCCCAAAAGCTTGCTTTAAAAAAATAGAAGAAGTAGAGTTAAAATGACTTTCTAAAAAAGAAGAGAGACCCTTGGGAGAGAATATGTTTTATGCCTGTTTTCAGAGACCGAGGATGGTGACTGCAGCCGATGGGCTGCTGTTGTCTCGTACAAAAGGCCGTACGGAGGGGAGCAGGTTGGAGGGGAACACAGACACATTACACTTGGCCATATGGACAGAATCAGCCCCAACAAGGGCAGGCCCCACACCCGCCGATCTCCACACCACTCTACTGCATGGAAAGAATACCACCGTCATCAGAACTTTCACTGCTACTTGGCCACAAACACACAGATGACCATCACAGCGCTGGGCAAGTGGGAGAGAAAGCCGGCCTCGCTGCCTATCGCTTATAAAGGACGTTTTGCCATTTAATTAAGAAAACAGGATGAAGCAGCCCTCTCCCAGCCATTTACTGCGACACGGTTCCTTTCCTTTCGATGAGCACAGGCTGGGTTCACTTAAACAATCACTTCCTAGTGGGATGCGGGTATTCGCTCCAGATCTGGCATTTCGGCTCTTAAAAATAACGGGTCAGGGTCTTTACAGAAAAGACCAACCAGCGCAGGTGCTAGCTTCCACTTTGTAGGCACAACGGGTAGAGTCGCCACGGAAACCAGCAATGGGGCTCGAGCCAGGATGAGTTTGCCGCTTGGGGCTCAGCTCAGGCTGGTCTCAGAAGAGGAAATGCAGCCCTGGGCCACCCAGGTAAGCTTTAAACAGAGCCAGAGGGATGCCGTTCAAACAGCACGACGGCTTCACGTCAGCGGGCTGGCAGGTGTAGCGGGCACGGCTCGCAGCCTGGATTTGCTCTTCCCTGCCTCTCTCTCTGATTCTGTGGAAGTGTGAGACCATCCACAACTACCACAGCTTTACTACAGACCCCCTTCAGGACATCTCATCCCACACACTAGTCTACACTTCGTATCGTCACACGCAGGATCCCAAGGCAACTTCTCCAGCGAGGGTGTGGGTTTGTGGAGGCCAAATGAAAGTCATCCCTTGAGGAGCAAAGGATTCCGCCGTCTGACTTCTGACCACGCCCCCCATGACATATGTCAGCGTTCCTGTCGACATGACAGTGATGAACTGTCATAGTTTCTCTCCCGCAGGGTTCTCGTGTCCCTCTCCCACAGGTGGGCGGAGGGCTTCTCTAATTCCTCGTGAGGTGCTGAAGTTTCTGTGTCACCTGAGAGCTTCTTAGAGATGCAGGATCTCAGGCTCCACTCGGACCTCCAGAATCAGCTTCTGCATTTTGGCAAGATCCCCAGGTGACTCATTGCAAGGCATAGGCTCACGGTACTTCCCCCCCATAGTGCGAGAAACGTTTTTGCCTCCCAGATACAATATCTGAGAACTGAGTATGTAACATCATTTCTAGAGCTCTCCACTCCTGCTTTTGCAAGGAATGTTAGCGGAGATTTTACTTTATTTCGCCAGGTAGAAAATTGGATGAGCACTCTACCCATCTTAGCATTACTCTAATATCTCAGCATTCCTGCTGGGGCGATGGAAAACACAGGGATCTGATGGAAGGACACAAGTATGACACTTGCATGTAATGACCTTTCTGCCTGGACTCACCAGAAATCCCTTCCAACTGCCCCAAATCCACTATGTTCTGAAGGTGGCTATAAAGATGTTTAAAAAAAAAAAAAAAAGCAATTATCAAAGAACCGCAGGCACTTTAGGCTTGCCATTAATCACATGTTCCTTTTGGATGATGAGAAATCAGTTTTCCTGAAGTGGAAGAGAGGAAGAAATACAGCAGAGCATTAAAGCCTTGAGTCCTGGCATCCGGTAGCGGGGGACAGGGACGGCAGGTAGATGGGTCCGCCGACAGAGGGCCTGTTCCTGGGCTCTGCGAACAGGAGCACTCGGTGAGGGGTTCACACACCGTGGAGATGTCTACAGCCACGAGGCCAGGGCCACTGGTCTTGGTCTTGAAAGGTAGGAGGGAAGCCTGGGTGGCTCGGAGGATAATGAATAAATGAATAAATGAATGAAGTGGCTGCCTTCGGCTTGGGTCATGATCCCAGGGGCCTGGAATCGAGTCCCGCATTGGGCCCCTTGCTCAGCAGGGAGTCTGCTTCTCCCTCTCCCTGTCACTCCCCCTGCTTGTGCTCTCTCTTCCTCTCTCTGACGAATAAATGAATAAAATCTTGAAAGGCAGGGAAACCTGGCCACAGCAGAGAATGGTGTCCTCAGAGGCACTGCTTCCTCAGGACCTGAGGATCACGGAGAACAGGCCACCCCCAGGCGGGCTTCCACAGCTCTGCACAGCCAGCTGGTCAGTAGCACTGGGGGCTACCTGGGAGGCATGCTCTGTCCAGCACTCCTCACAGCCACTTTCGTGGGAGGCCCGCCCTAAAGTCATCTCAGCAGGTTTTCACTCACAGGCAGCAACTACTCCCCTTCCTTATGTAGAACAATTAAGTCTCTCTCTCTCTCTCTCTCTCTCTCACACACACACACACACACACACACACACATCCTCCTCCTCATCATCTTAGGTGAGGCATTGTAGATTCAAATGTGACAAGCCTGGATTCTGGTGCCAAACCGCCTGTGGTTGACTCTGTCCCCAGCACTTACAAGCTTGTTTTGGTCATCTGTGAGTTCTGTGTCTTAGTTCCGTCATCTGTAAAATGGGCTATTGTGAGCATTAAATAAGCACAGAGTGGCTGCATATAGAAAATGTGATATGTTGGCTTTCTGAAGTAATAATATGGACTATTATCATATATAATGATACAATTATTGCCAAGTCACTCTTTGGTCTCATTTGACCTCCTTATTATTCATCTGATCTGGTAAATTTCAGAGTAGGACTGAAAGAGTGTGCGCTGGCTCAGCCTGCATAGCATGTGACCCTTCATCTCTGGGTTGTGAGTTTGAACTCCACATTGGGTGTAGAGATTCCTTTAAAAAATATATAAATGAGGGCTGCCTGGGTGCCTCAGTGGGTTAAGCCTCTGCCTGCGGCTCAGGTCATGATCCCAGGGTCCTGGGATTGAGCCCCGCATCAGGCTCTCTGCTCAGTGGGGAGCCTGCTTTCTCCTCTCTCTCTGCCGGCCACTCTGCCTACTTGTGATCTCTCTCTCTCTCTCTCTCTGTCAAATAAATAAATAAATAAAATCTTAAAATATATATATATATATATATAAATGAATGAATGAATGGATTCAGGGTAGAAATGAGTTTTGTTCGAAAAGTCTGAACAAGAGAACCTATAATGACACTCTACACTCTTTCTTCACATTTTCTTTCTCGGAGATTCTCTCAGGCCTAGCAACAGTCCATCAGTTAAAAAAACAGAACCAAGGGAATCCAAGAAAACCACATCAGAAATCCCTACTCTTAAATGACTTTTCCCTTAATGCCCTAATGGAGAAGGCTGAAAAGCTACTCTTCCCAGCTTGATAGACGTGGACGGTAAGCAGAGGAATTGCAGAACGTTACGAGTCAAGCAGGGAATGATGCCTTGGCAGAGGCAATGGGCTTGCAGAAGGGGGTGGGGACCAGGTACACGGGCAGCCCGACGCCCCTCTGCGATGTCTGTTGGAAACCTGGTGTTGGGGCGGGAGATCTTTTCAGGGGCTGTAACTCTGGAGAGATTCGTTTTTCAGAAGCTTTTGGATTCTTACAAATTTCCTGGAGGACAAGAAGCATGCTGGCCGGTTGAGCCATTCCAGGTGATGGAGGACAAAGACCCAAGGGGAACTGGGTCATTACGGCGTGGGGCACGTTAACCAGCCCACAGCTGCTCCACAGAAGGAGGGTGTGTGGGTCACCGTGATGGGTCAACTAGGTTCTAGGCTAGATTCTCAGGGAGTCAATCAACAGTAATCTAGGTGTTGCTATTAAAGCTCACAATCAGTTGACTTGAAGTAAGGGCGATTATTCTAGATGATCTTGGCGAGCCTGACTCAATCAGTAGCAAGGCCTTACAAAACAAAGCTGAGGCCTCCCTGAGGAAAAAAGAGAACATCCCGCCTGTGGATGGCAGCTTCCTTCACCCTGCGCCCGAGTGCCGGCCCGTCCTTCCTGTCAGCCTGCCCTCCGCGTTTCCAATCTGCGTAACCTGCTCCCGAGACTGTGTAAGCCTATTCCTTGAGGAACATCTCTTCCTGTGTATCTCCTCTG
Organism: Mustela lutreola; assembly: GCF_030435805.1. NCBI lineage: Eukaryota > Metazoa > Chordata > Mammalia > Carnivora > Mustelidae > Mustela > Mustela lutreola. The sequence continues at coordinate 135,324,338 of NC_081295.1, forward strand.
CTTCTGTTCCTCTAGGTGAGCCTGGATATAGAGGTCGGACTTCTTTGCTCACATGAGGTCGCACAGGTTCCCCCATGAGGTCCCGTCTCTGAAGCTGCGGCCCCAGCCGGCCACCTGGCCTTCCCACAGCACCGCCAGTATGGACGGACATCCCGTACCCTGTCTCCCCTTCCAGGCCAGACTGAATCTGCCTCCCCAGCCTCATCTGAACCAAAGCCTGTGAAGGTAGCATCATCATTCTACTCTCCTGGGTAAGCACATTGATGGCCCTTAGATGGGTTCCCCGGACTGGATGACAAAGTAGCACTGGGGACAGGCCAGGGCACGCAGTGTGAGCACCCTCCATCAGAGACAAACCAGGCAGAGGAAAGTTTTAGAGTTGGGGGTGGGGGCAAGACCTAAGAATTAACCCTCAGAGTTCAGAGAGGATTTCGTTAATTCTGCACTCAGAAGGAAACACCACGATGGCTTTTATCTTCGTTTCAGGAGCAAGAGGCCAGGGAGAAGATGCTTTGTCCTGCTGACCGCCTCCCCACCAGGGAGTTGAGGGTCAGTCTGCAGGGGGAACAAACATCTCGCTAAGGGCCCATCCAGCTTGGACTTTCCACAAACCCACAGGAGGAACGAAGAGCCTTTATATGCAGGTGCATCAAACTTTAAACACTGCCACTCAGAGTGATGGCATCAGAGCATAAGTAGCTGAAACCAGCCATGGGGTCTGAATGGTTTATAAGGGTGCAGGCCCTCAAGGGTGGGTCCAGGTGGCTCTAACCCTTGAATCCAGCTCCCCTGGGACCTCTGAACTGGGAGCTCCCCAGTGCAGCTGCTACGAACCCCACCGGCTGGTTCCAGGATGCCTCTGGGGGAACCTGGCTGATCAGGAGACACTACAGGCAGAGCCTAGATGTCAGGTGACAGCTACAAAGTGAAGTTCTTCTAGAAAACACCCCAAACGTCCATCAAGAGGTTCAACATATTCAATTGCCTCCTTTGGTGGAAACGTTCTGCCTTCTCATTCAGGCATAAATGTGTCATCACATTCAGCCTGATGGGATTTAAAAGCCGACAGTTTAGGGGACCTGGGTGGCTCCGTTGGTTAAGCCACTGCCTTCAGCTCAGGTCATGATCCCGGACTGCTGAGATCGAGTCCTGCCTTTGGCTCCCAGCTGGGCAGGGAATCCGCTTCTCTCTCTGACCTTCTCCCCTTTCATGCTCTCTCTCACTCTCTCTCACATAAATAAATAAATAAATAAATAAATAAATAAATAAAATCTAAAAAAATAAAAAAAAATAAAAGCCTACAGGTTAGCTGGTATGCAACACCAAATAATAACTTTAGAAACTGCCGATACAGTTTACTTAGAAACAAAACACCCTGTTCAGGTCGAGCGGAGTCTCCAAGGATCTGTGCACTCAGTACTGGGTAAGGCAGTCAGCAGGACAAAGACCTGACCTCCTGCTCAGGCCCCCTCGGGGGTGTGCGGCGCTGTTGGACCAGAGGCGCTCAGTGTGTTGAGAAGATTCCAGGCAAGGAGCGCTGTTGAGAAGATTCCAGGCAAGGAGCGCTCGGTGAGAGACAAAGCTATGCGCTGGCCTCAGACAAGCTTACCCATGCGCTGGCGTCTGAGGGATCTGCTGGCAGGAAACAGTCTTCTCCCACCTCGCAGCTCCCCCAGCACACTTACCTCACTGTGCACTGGATTTGGGAATTATGATTGTTTAAGAAAAAAAAAAAAAACAACAAAACCCACTTTGGGACCAGGCTTAAAAAGACATGTCCCATCCTCCTAGAATATGTAAGTGAATAAAACACAGCCATATTCTTTCTTACAATATGTTTCAAAAACTGACTGCTGTTGAAATCTGTATTTTCTTGGGATTGCTAAATGCTCCCAGCTCTTCTGATGTGAGCCTACAGGATTTTTCTGGATCCGAGCTGGCCAGTAGGGAAGGGACATATGGAGTCGGCCGACCGCACTGACCCCAGAGAACGAGGAAGTGCGCCCTGCCCGGGGAGCTCGGTTGAGGCCCAGGGATGGGGGACAGTGCGGTGCAATTCCTCCCCTGCCTCTTTCAGGCCGGGTGAAGCTACTCACCCTCTTTATGCTCCTGTCCTGTCCTCTGTGAAGGACACAGTAACTGTGCCCACACAGCATATCTAGCTGCTGTGGGAGGCTTCCCACTTGCTGTTGTCCTTACAGACCTCAGGCCGCTTCCGCAAGGCTCTCCGTGGGCACTTGTCACCAAGACACTAACTCCAGGGAATTCAGTTCTTCCACAAGGGACCTAAACTACCCTGTGCTTTAGGCAAAACTTGGTCAGAATGGACCCAAACCTTGTGGTATGACATACAAGCCCCGTAGGATAGGATTCTTATTTCTCAACAGCCTCTGCAAGCCAGGGGAAGCTGACAAGGCTACCTGGGAAGAAGAGTCTCTTGTGGGAAGGGCCTTCGCCCAGCCGAGGTTGTGAGACGTCAGCTGTCCCTCTCGTCCTGCCTCTCAGGTCCCCCTTGCAGAGCTTCATGGTAGCCATGAAGCCCATGCCCAGGCCTGCCTCTTCCTCTCTCACTAATTCATACAGTTGATTCTAAGGAAGAAAGCAGAGAGGCCTGAAGTGAGGAGAAATAGGCCTGTAAGTGTATAAAAGCACATACTCCAGGGCACCTGGGTGGCTCAGTGGGTTAAGTGTCTGCCTTCAGCTCAGGTCATGATCCCAGGGTCCTGGGATGGAGCCCCGCGTGGGCTCCCTGCCCAGCAGGAAGCCTAGTTCTCCCTCTCCCTCTGCCTCTTCTCCCTACTAATGCTCGTCTGCTCTCTCAGATAAATATAATCTTTAAATTAAAATAAAAGCACATGCTCCTTCTAACAGTTTGGCACACTTCGATTGTACCCCCTACTCCATGGGAGCAGCCGGCCCTCACAGCTTCCCGGCTGCATGGTCCTGGGTCACCCTGACTGGACCCAGGACATCTGTCCACACAGGGTGAGTCGTCACGGCGCTGGGCAGAGAGAGGCAAGACCCACTCAGGAAAGGACAGCGTCTCCCCAACACTGTGTTTAAGCACCAAAATTAAATGTGATTCCTGGGATGCCTGGGAAATAAGACTGCGAGCAACACAGGGCTGATGGGCCACCATGCAAGGGGGAAGCCCATGGAGAGGCCGGCAGGGCCCCATGCAAGAATGCAAGCCATTCACAGAGGCCACCTGCCCAAAGTCTCGGTCCTTACACAGGGAGCCCACTCTCCCATCCTCTGGCAGCCCTCCTCTCTTACCAGTCCAACAGCTCAACAGCGCAAAACCGCCCCGGGGAGGAGCGCCTGCTTTCTCCAGGGCGCCCTCCCTCCTCCCGTGGGAGCCCGGTGGTGGCAACACCGCCTGCCTCATTCGGGCACAGACTCCCTCCAGTCTGCCCCGGCTCAGCCTCGCGGTTGCTGCTGCCCACCGGGATGCCACCGGACGCCCCTCCCAGTGGCCCCGGAACCCCTGTGGGTGCCCCCTTACTCCCTTCAGATCCATCAAGGGGCCTCCTGCCTCCCGACACCTGCGAGCCTCTCCCCTCCTCAGGGTACTCGCCCTCCTTCCGGCCAGTCCCCCAGCTGGGCCTGTAAGTGAATGTGCCACTCAATAATTATGGCCCCGGCTGAGACCACAGGGCCCCCAGGATCCTGAAAAACAGCCCTCTGGGCATGTGATTGTGGAATTCCTTATTATAGCAAGAGGGCCCGAAATTGCCAGTCATGTCGACTCAAATAGCATTCAAGGGTATGACTGTGAAAGGTTGCTATTATCAGAACAGCTCTGAATCTTCCCTTCCCCGTGGAAAACTCCCTTTTCCTCCTCATTTAGGACCTGCCAACATAAAGGAACGGTCAGAAGAGTCTGAAAGGCTGTTCCCTCTATTTAGAGAAAGAGAAAATTAGAAAACACAGCCATGGAGATATTTCTTACGAATCACATTCCAGTGTCTTCCAGACACGTGGACATAGGCATTTAAAGCTCAAATGTAGAAATACTGAATTAATGACCAGCTGAGTAACCTATTATAATGTCTCCACTGCTGGCCTGAGTCACCACTCCCACGCACTGTGGGCCAAGCGCTCTGGGAGGCACTTTTCACACATGAAACTCACTTCATCTGCACAGCGACTCTATGATGTAAGGGTTGTTTTTAATACTCATTTTATACAAGAGGACCCTGCAGCTCAGAGTAATTAAGTGACTCGTCCAAGATCACAGAGCTAAGGAAGGAACGAGGTGGGAGTTGAAGCCAGCGCCTCTCCCCACCCCTCCCCTCCCTGCTCCTCCGGCAGGAGCTGTCTTTAAACAGAGCCCTTGGTGGGTACGGACTCTGTTCCTGCCAGAATCTAAGCTCCATGGAGGCCAAGGCTTCTACGCTTTCACTCATCACCCTTTCTCAGAGCCTAGGACAGTGCCTGGCACACAGAAGGGGCTCAGATGTCCCGTCAGATGAAAAGCTGCATAATGCATTCTTCCTGTCTAGATCACTCACTTTACCTATGATCCTCCTTTCTTAGATTCCTACAGTGGGATTGATTGGTGTTACGGCGGCTGAGATCAGTTGGTAAATCTGCAGAAATTAGTCTTACGTGTGAGCTCATCGTGGTCCACACAGTCACAGGCTGATCAAAATTTGGGGACATGTCAACCATAAAGCCCAGTTACCCAATATGAACCATAAAGTTGTTTCCTTTCCAAAAAATAAATTATTTCTACTAATTTACATTTTTAAAAAATAACATTACAATTCCTCAAAAGGAGGAATGAGGATTTAAATGCTCTGTAATGTTTCTGCTCAGAAACACTGTTTAAAAACCAGCGACTGATGTTCAGTAGGACATGCTTAAGAATTTAAATTAAACTGCTTTTCTTTTTCTTTTCTTTTCTTTTTTTTTTTTTGTCTCCTGGTATTTAATAAGAAGAAAAATCCAAGAAGAGAAATGACTTCAAATGCCCGAACGGCCTCAAGTCCACAGTAATCCTTACAGTTCAGATCTCCTTTTCAAGCTCAGTGAACGCCCAGAGATGCAGAGGGTGTAGTTTTAGGGTCAAGAACACACTTCAAAAGTTACTGTCCAGGTTTTCCAGTTGCCAGTTCCAAAGTAACCATTCTCAAACTTCATTTTCTCCAGTTCTGTCCATGCTACGGATCGAGATCACACTTACTGATTAATTCTTTTTGCATTATTGGATTATGCACTTGAGCCAAAGGAAGACTCCCAGGCTTTGTGATCTGAAACAGCAGGTGCAGCCACAAAGAACAGTCCTAAATTAGTTCCAGCTCTGACTTCCAGCGGCCTGCACTTAGCTCCCCAAATGTCCGAGGGCAGAGATTACCCAACATTTATTTCTCATCATCATCATCGCCTATATTGTCATTATTTTATGAGACTGGCAAGGGATCAAGAACTTTGGGGCTGGGTTTATGGTAAATAGAATGTATCACAATGTGAGTTCATAGTATCATTACTTGTAACATGTAGCAATAGTGAATGCATTTCACTCTTTGGAATAATTTTCCTAATTCGGGAAGAATTATTAGTAACTTAAGTCTTTCTAAACAGGGCTTTCCTTTTTTCTTATTTTCTCACTTTCCCATCTTCTCTTGTATCTGTACTTTAATTAAAAAAAACCCAACTTTTGCAAGTTTGCATATTTGCGAAGAAGAGAGAAGAGTATATTCAATCCTCATATACTACCTGCTAGAGCCAACAATGATGAGTGTTTTGCTTCTCCTGGTTCTTCTGCTTCTTTTCTCTCTTTCCTATAATATTTTAAATCAAATGCTTGAAATACTGTCATTTTACTTCTAAGCATTAATGTATGTATAGCTCTTTATCAAAAGGACATTTTCTTATGTAAAGACAATACGGTCATCACATCTAAAAAAAAAAAACAATAGGGGGGCGCCTGGGTGGCTCAGTGGATTAAGCTGCTGCCTTCGGCTCAGGTCATGATCTCAGGGTCCTGGGATCGAGTCCCACATGGGGCTCTCTGCTCAGCAGGGAGCCTGCTTCCCTCTATCTCTCTCTCTCTGTCTGCCTCTCCATCTACTTGTGATCTCTCTTTGTCAAATAAATAAATAAAATCTTTAAAAAAAATAAAAAAAACAATAATTCTTTAATATTGTTTCATATCCAGTCCATATTCAAATTATTCAATTACCTCAAAAAAGTCTCCACCTGGTTGTACTTTTAAAAATCAGGTCTATATGCTGCACATCCTTTAGGTTTCTTTCAAGCTAGAGAAGCCCCTCGCCATCTCCTTCTCCCCCATGACACTGTCCTGGTGAAGAAACCAGAAGGGTTCTGGTCTTATGGGATTACCTTCCCATGGTTCCTTCATAACCTGGACTGGAAAAGCTAGACCTAAGGATCTGGTTGGACTCAAGTCCAATGGTTTAGGGAAGAAGGGTTCATGGGTAGGTCCGCACTTCCTGTCACCTCCCCCATGGGGTGCACCAGCTTCCAATGATGTGAAGATCAATCACCCAGTCCAGTGGGGGCATCTCAGTCTCCTCTTCTGGAATCATCCACTAACATTCCTGCTACTAGTTTTGCCATCCTCTGATGATCAAGGCCCATGTCAGTTACTTCATTAGGGGGTACAAAATGGTGATTTGGTGTTCTAATTCCATCATTCATTTTTTCACCTTGAATTATTTGGCAAAGGACTTAGTTAATTCAGAAGAGGCAGCAGTGTATGATCATGATTGCTCCAGGTGACAGACAATTTCACATATCACGTCACCCTCCCACGGCACTCAGAGCAAAGCAAAGCCTTCCGTAATTACTCCAGTAAACCTTGTGTGATCTCCACCCCAGCCGCACGCCTAGACCCCATCATCTGCCACTCACCCCTCTTTCACATCACTCTGGCTACACTGGCCTCACTGCTGCACTTCCTGGCTGTCCCCTGTGCCTGGAACCCCATCCAGTCACATGGCTCTCTCCTCCCTCCCTTCAGGTCTCTGCCCAAGGGTCAGTCCACCAGGGGAGTTCAGTCTAGGCTGGATAGCAATCCTCACCCCATCTCATGCCCCAAGTTCTCCCTGAGGACTCCTCACATGCTCTTCCTAGAACCCTGGTTCTCAAGTGTGGACCCAGACCGGCAAAATAAGCATTGCCTGGGACCATAATGGAAACAGAAATTTTAGGGCCCTTTGCCAGACCCAAATCAAATCAGAATATGGGGTCGAGTCCGGCAAGCTGTGTTAACCAAGCCTGCAGCAGAGTCTGAGGATTCTTAACTTCCAGAACCGCTGCAGTGCACTTGACAAATATTTCGGATCATTGCATCATTCCCTATCACCCTCTGAGGGGTATCATTATAGTATATGATACCACATCCTATGGTATCATTCCATTTTCAAGGTGACAGAACCTAGGCTTCTGGGCCCCATGCCTGGGGATTTGGACTCAAGGGGATCTGGGGACAGGGTCCCAGAATATGCACTTATAACCAGTCCCAGATGATGTGGGTTCAGGGACCACACTTGGAAAATCATTGCTCTGAATACGTAGGCAGAGTTTTAGACACCTTAAGCCTGAGATCCCATGATCAACGCTCCCTTTGCATCATTAGCATATTAACAATAAAACATAACAAAGCTACTTTTCAGTTCATAACACCTGTTGGCCTATTGGCCTCGGGGTGACTGCATGCTTGCTTTTTTTCTTCCTATCATCAGACATGTGAAAATAGTTTCTCCAAGGCCCAAACGACAAGGCAGGCAGGGGCACGAAAGACCTGGGGTTGCAGAGAAATTCAACTCTCGGTCTATTTCAGATGAAAGGAAACTCAGAGAACACCCACGGGTGTCGGCAGAGTCAAATGCCAGGAAGATAAGAAACGGGTGAAACTGAACTGGCCCGAGGGGCGGGGCCTGTGACAAATCAGCAGGTGCTTGCCCAGTTTAAAGGCCTTTAAGTTCAATTAGAAAATACAACACTGTCTGGGTCACACAAAACATGTGTAGGGTCAGGGTCTGGCCACACACTTGCCCGCCTGCAGCCACTGAACCTCACCCAACCTGTTTATTTTGTTCAAGGGGAAAGTAAGGTCATAGAGCGAGTTGGTAGCAGCAGAAGAAAGCACGAATTCCAAGCCTAGGGGTCCCTGGGCTTTACGACATGACCTCCGGAGAATATGGGTCACTTGAATTGCTCCTGGTTTATTTTTAAATGGAGATGACAATAAAAACAAAAATCAAACCTGAAGTGACATATGTCAGTTAAAATTAGCTCTCTCCTCTGCCACCAAATTGGAAAAACCCTTTGTGCCATATTCAAATTAACAGCATCTCCCAACTAAACAAAGGGTCAGATCAGGCCAACAACTGTGAAGGGATTTTCAAGAAATAGATCTCTGGTGAGGGGATATACTGGCCAGAAGGAATCTAAGTGATTTTCCTCCCACCCTAGCTGTAGTGGAGTGAGCGGGAGATTCTGAGATGGTTTAAGATCCAGTGCCATCTTGCCCCGCGGCCATCTTGTTTCTGACAAGAGTTTGTTCTACTTGGTGCTTGACCTTAGATTTCCTGTCCATGGGGTGAGGGTGGGGAGATGAGGAATATGACATACAGAACACTAGTTCTCAGCCAAGTCCTGCCCTGGAAATTGGGAGACAATGCCTCCTCTGTGGCAAAGCCTCTCGTCCCAAGAGGGAACAAAGCCTCAGAGGGCGCTGCTCTCAAGTCCCATCTAGGGAACTCCCAAGGTCACCCTGCATTGACCACACCCATGCCCTGTAGTGTGCACAACGTGGACTCAGTATAGCCGCTGAGTAACACATTCACAAGCGTCAAGTAACAGAACACTCCTCGGCTTAAGTCCCCCACATGTTTGCCAAACTCCTCCACCACGGGACTTGAGTTCACGCCATCGGGCCAAGCCCTACTGTGACCCCACAGACAGCAGCATGCCCTTGAGGCAGCCCTTCAGCCTCTTACACCCGTTTGAGTGTCTTGCCTTTACAATGCAGAGTGTGACTTTCTCTGCCAGAAGTCAGGTGATTGTCTCTCCTGGGGGCTCCATCCGTCTGTCCCTCCAGACACAGGATGTAGAGTTTATAATGTAGCAGACGCAAATCCGGACCCTGGGGGAGCACCACAGTCAAGTATTGCTCTGCTGAATCCTACAGGTGGCTGCTGGAAGCCATGGAAAGCGCACACACTGAGATGTGCGTGTCCCCCAGCCCGGCAGTTAGCAGATGTTTCCAGAACATCTTCCTGATCATCCTCGCCAGGCGGCTGGAGGCAGAAGACAGAGTCTCCATGGCGTGTTTCCTCTTCCGCCCGTGACATCTCTTATCCAGACTGCTACCATAGCTTTGCAAGAAGGTTTTCCCCTTAAGTCGCCTGACACCACTGATAGACTACTGACCCTAACGCACAGCTCTGTTATGTTTCACTATTGCCAAAAATACCAAGTCACGTCCAAATTCCGAGCATGCTGACAGTTCTCTCTGATTTTACCTTCCTGGCCATTCCCCGTCACTTTGGGCTCTCCTCACATAACCCAATGTGCAGCGCCCAGGAGACCACTCCAAGAGTTGCATTGTGCCTCCCTGCCTCGCTCCGCCTCGCCCCACCCGCCCCTCTGCCTCTGTCTGCTCAAATCCCTCCCATCCAGTAAGGCCTAGCTGTCCCTGCACCTTCCTTTGTCAGCTCCCAGACAGCCCAGCCAGATGCAACCTCCTCCTTTGGGATCCCTGGACGCTCGGCAAGTGCATTCTGGAACCTCTTACTCCGCCTTCTCCCGCTACAACCCTGAGCTCTCTGAGAATGAAAACCAGACTTGCTCCTCTCTGCGTCCTTCTTAATGTCTAGCATTGTGCCCAGCACCTACCAGATGCTCCACGAATGTGAGCTGAATTCAAACAACAGAAATGAAGAGAGGCACAGTTTTCCACGGGAGCCAGAGAATCCGGTTAATTAAGAAGGACAGGAGGTTTTATGCAGCACAGTGATGTGAGGGCATGAGGATCTATCATGAATGGAGCCTCTGAGGGCTCTCTGCACCAAACGCTAACACAACGAGCTCCTCAAAGCCACTCGACAGCATCAAAGCTTGTAGGCCCATTTGTTAGAGAAGATCTCCACCTACCCCTGCTCCCGCTGTGGCTCCCAGTGGGCATCTGCTGCCTAAGGGAGAGCTGTTGTGGTGGTGGTGGGGAAATGGCATTTACCATTTACAGAGGGCTTGTGTGTGCCTGTCATTATGCATGCCGTCTTTTATTTCTCTTCTTCTTCTTTGAGATTGTATTTATTTTACTTGAGGGAGAGAGAGAGGGAGAGAACACAAGCAGGGGGCAACAAAGGGAGAGGGGGAAGCAGGCTCCCCACTGAGCAGGGAGCCCAAGCAGGGCTCGGTCCCAGGACCCTGAGATCACGAACGGAGCTGAAGGCAGACGCTTAACTGACTGAGCCACCCAGGTGCCCTCTTCTTTTCTTCTTATTCTTGCAGGGAAACTATTGGGTCTGTGTTGCACAGATGGTATGAACAGCCTTGGACAGGCTCAGTAATGTACCCAGGTTCATTCACAGCAGGGTGGGGTTTTCCAAACACATCTTGTGTGCATGGCATCTGCATGACCCTGTCTCAGGTAGGTGTTAATGTTCATGGGTGAGGCTCAGTAGAGTGACCACTCACACACCTACAGCTGGTAAAGGGAAGAGGCAGATTTGAAGCCCAGGTGTCGGTGCGGCCCGGCTGGGGAAGTACAGGAGGGTCCGGATTCCCTGCATACTGATGTGCACAGGGTCTACAAAGGGTGTAGACAGCCAGTGTGGGAGACAGGCCCAGCGAGGCCCCTGTCGGCATGGGCTTGGTGCCTGGTAAGTACTCCCCTGGGGTCTAAGTTTTCTCATCTGTAAAAGGAAGGCTGGAGATGCGACCATGCACACCAGGACGTGCCACTTTGGTGGTAGGACTGTAGGGAGCTGAAAGCAGCTGAGATACCGTGGATATAGGAAAAGTCTCTCTGCCCTCCTTTCTGCCTAAAGGACAGGCAATACATTTTCCTCTGTGAAGTGTGAAGGTGTCCCCTTTCCCTCTCTGGTCCCAGGAAGAGGAAACGAGACGACTCTGGTGGCTGGAGATGGCACCAACCTGAGTCCTCATCACCCAGCTCTCTGAAAGAGCCCGATCTCCCATTACATCCCACATGGAATGACATCTCCACAATCTACTAACCCTAGGAGTCTGACCCCTTTGCCTCCTGCAGGCAATCTCTCCATAGAGTATCACTCTTTGTTATAATTATATATAAGCTCTCAGAGCTAACAGAGAAGGCTAACCCTTCTTTGGGTTCTTGCTTTTGTTTCTGTGAGACTTGTGTACACGTGAAACTTAAAATATTAACATCAAATAAAATCTGCATGCCTTTTGTGAATTTAACTTACATGGCCCCGGATACTGAACCTAAGAGGGTAGAGAAAAAAGATCTTTCCTCCCCTATAGTTACATCACATGTTATAATTATGTGATAATTTTTGGTAGTTATTATCAAAAAAGAACAATGCTGTTCGAGAAAGAAAAGTCTGTGCAAACTTACGAGTGTTCAGTTATGCAAGAAGATGTCGATCTTTAGATTTGTTCCTTTTGTCTGAGAATGTTGGCTCTTCCCAGCCCGGAAAACTGTTCCATCAAGAATGCTGAGATGGAGAATAAGAAGCAAGAGAGATACCAAGGAAGGGGCTTTAGGAGGAGGTTTGGGGGGTGGTCCAAGAGGGCTTAATAGAGGACATGAATCCCTAAGCTGAAATCTAAGAGATGTGGTGGTGGTGCCACACGGTGGGCTGGGGAGAGGACACGGAATCGTAGGGTCAAAGGAAAGGGCAGCCATTCTCAGCAGAAAGGACGGCTTTGTGGCTCATCATCCCGCCACAATTAAAATCCACACTGGATTCCCGCGGCCAATCAGAGTTTCTGCATCCCTTAAAACTCCCCACCAATTCTGATTAAAAATAAAACCAGTATGCTTCCCCCACCCTCCCCACCCTCTCCCCAATCCAATAACCCGGCCCTATGCGCACAGGCCTTTGATGGAGACAGATGATGATTTCTCTTCAAAGAATGTGCCAAGCTTTGCTGTGAAGCCTTCTGTTTCTTGCCCACTCCCCGGGTGCACCCCAGTTCCCGGCCCTGGCCCCATCCCTCCCAGGGTCAGAGCCTCAGCTTTCTTTCTTTTTTTTTTTTTTTTTTATGATTATTTATTTGACAGAGAGAGAGATCACAAGTAGGCAGAGAGGCAGGCAGAGAGAGAGTAGGAAGCAGGCTCCCTGCTGAGCAGAGAGCCTGATGCAGGGCTCCATCCCAGGACCCTGATATCATGACCTGAGCAGAAGGCAGCGGCTCAACCCACGGAGCCACCCAGGCGCCCCAGAGCCTCAGCTTTCCAACTCATTCAGCCTCAGAGTGGCTGCCCACCGGCCAGGCTCCTGGTGCAGAAATATGGGATTAAACATGACTGTATCCACAAGAATCCACCTTCCTTTTCCTGCTTTCCCACAGGCTCTCCTACAAAAACAGTTTCATTAAGCAAGGTGCTTAACATCCACGTGTCTCTCTTACGAAAGGATCAGGAGTACCATCTGCGGGAACTGGAGCAAGAATGAAAGAAAATGATGATAACGCTGCACCACGCCTGGGATGTCTGCTCTGCTATCTCGAAACAGCCCGTCAGTGTAATTCAGGGACACAGTCCAACTGTCGGCTGGCGAGGGGGCCCGTTCACCACGGTACCAGACGCTGTGACCAAAATGCCCCTTTAGTTCCAGGTAACCCTGATATAAAAGAACTTTTGTAGGCATTTCTAACTCTTGCAAAACTTGGGGACGTTTTGCATAAGAATGGCAACTTCCAAAACGACTGGATTTCTAACCACAGTGGAAAGGCCTTGCTGAATGATCTACTGTGTAATGGGGGGGGCAGGGGGATAAAAAGATTTCTAAGGTCCCTTGTGAAAAAGGATGAGATAACAGTCATAGCAAATTTACAGAGCAACAGAGCGATTCTTATGGAAGACCAAGGTGGCTGATGGGGAAAGCACAGCCCCAGAACGATGGCCGAGTAGGGAGAGCTTCTTCAGATGTCCGTGGATTTTGATGGCGAGCCATCTGGAGAGGACACATTCACATTCGGAGAACGGAAGGAATGCAGGTCTAGAGTGTTTATGTCTGAGAGAATAGTGTTTTCACAGTGCGTCCCTTCTCTAGGAAAGAAGCAGAGGGGTCAGGAGCCCCCTAGTTTACGTTCCATGTGCCCATGGTCATGAATGTCACATTTTGCACACAACGATGCCTTCCCACCCATCATTTTATACTATCAAAAAAGGCCCGCTGGGAAGTCAGGGATTATATCACTCCTTCGAGTTCCTGGTTCTGAGGGAAGAATGTTCAGAACACATAGGACTCGGAAAAGAGAAGCCCTCCCCAGGCTGGCCCGGGTCATAGACGCCCTTACGACGCGCGGTGGGAAGAGCGTCTCAGGACGCGTTCCCTCATGCCAAGTTGAGAGGAAAACAGTAAATCCGAAGGATTTAAAGTTTAGAAGAGTTATGCCATAGTGGTGTGTTGTTTCTGTTGTTCACAAGATTTTATTCCCAAAGCCCGCTTTTTCTAGGGTGCAGGGGGCAGGTGCCAGGGGAAGTCTTGAGGGCACGTGAAGCGCAGGTTTAGCGAGACAGCAGTCAGACCTCACTGGCAAACTTCTAAGTGCGTTGGTTTTGTTCTCTCTCCCCATCTCTTTGGTCCAGAACATAAAAACACCGAAAAAGTCATTCCATGCCTGCACTTTGGATGGGATGTCGCAGTCGCTGGTTAATCATTTCAGATGTGAAGGCTGTCACACAAAATAACCCCAGACGTCTGGGGGGTAAACAGGCAGCCGGCCCTTTGCATTCACGCTGGGCTGCCTTGACGAAGCTGACAGAAGAGAAGGAGGCAAAAGGCGGAACCCAAATGAACAATTCATTTATTATCTATGTGTGTGACCAGAGCTTCCCTGCGGCCTCAGGAGTGGGTCAGAGGGCGCCAAGCACAAACGGGGGAGGATCCTCCCAGCCCGGGCCCATGTGTGGCTTGGGAAAAACCGCATTGAAATTGGAGTGATGTGGTTTATGCAAAATAAATAATCGATGTAAAGTCTTTAAAAAGAAAAAAATAAGTTAAAAAAAATTTTTTTTGTTGTTGTTGTTTTTTGTTTTTTAAGCCATGTAACCAATCTCCATGCACATATGTCATTTCATAAACAACTCCTAGGGCCCAGGGGATGAAACGGATTTGGATTTGTGGAGAGAGGAAGCAATCTGCCTAGCAGAGTTAGGAAGATAATCTAAGTTTTATAACTCCTACGCTAGCCTTTTATTCCTCTAGGTAAATAGTATTGGTTTAAATTCCAGGTGTGCCTGAGTGAAAACTTATTTTTAGTCACTGTTTTAAGCTGGAATTTGACCTCAGTCTGTGCTTCCTGATTAAGTTCTTCTTTCCAGCTTCTCTCTGATCTCAGGGGGAAGACCCTGTGGGCACAGTGTCTCCTGTGAGAGCCAAAACTACCTCCTCCAGCAACAAGGACAATACGGAGCCAGCGGGATCCCCACAAGTGACCATAAGACAGTAATGACTTCACTGTCTACCAGCAGGTCCCCACTGACCTCTGTCCCTCATTCTCCTTACACAACCTGGAATGGGGGACCTGGGGGGCTCTGCGGGTTAAGCATCTGCCTTCGAGTCAGGTCATGACCTCAGGGACCTGGGATGGAGCCCCACATAGTGATCTCTGCTCAGCAGGGAGTCTGCTTGACCCTCTCCCTCTGCTTCTCTCTCTCTCATAAATAAACTCCTTTCTTGCTTCACCACCCCTAGTCTCTCTGTCTGTGGACTTTGCCAATGGAGAGTGGCTGGACCCGGTCTGTTTGGGACCCTGGAGCCAGGTGGTCCTGCACCCCTCCGCCCTGGCTATAGTGGAACCCTGAATTTCAACTCAAACCCATTACAGCTTAGTGTTTTAAGGATATATGCCTCCTTAACATAATTCAACCCTTTCACAAAGTCTTTGTGTAGTGTTAAAAAGAAAATCATAGGCCCAAAATGGAGTCACTTTTGCCAGACCAAGTCACCAAACTGGGGCTTAATACCTGATCTGCGTGCCCTTTCAGCCTTCCCCAGGAAGCCTTCTCCACCAGTCAGTCAGGAATTTTCTGGTCAACACCAATCAGGTCATCTGCCACAAGGGCCCTCTCCATCCCCCAGAGGAAGATGAAGTAATCTTCTAGTAAGACCCCCTGCTGTTCCCCCCAAAGGAAGGTGACCTTGCCTGAAACAAGCCTTCATTTGTTTTGCTAATCGCCTCCCTATCCTGCCTGCCTCCCTCTAAAGCCCTCCATTTTGTACACCTCCTAGGAGCTCCCCTACTTGCTAGATGTAATGCTGCCTGCATCACGAATCAATTAATAAGGCCAGTAAGATCTTTAAAATGTATACAGTTGAACTGTTGTTAACAGCAACCAGCAAATTGAGATAAAGCAGAACTAAAAAGAATATCTCATTTCACTTAGGCAACCAAATACTAAACTTAAGATTGAAATGCAGACTGAAGGACAGCCCAGACACCATGCCTGTGAGCCTCCCTGGGCCATCCCCTATGCTTTCTGAGCCTTCCCCCACACAGAGGTCCCTGAGAGCAGTGCTTCTCAAAGCGTGGTTGGTTCCCTTAAGCCTCTGTATCAGACTCCCCTGGGGCCCTATGCTCAGATCTACAGAACCAGCACACTTTCAGGGTGGAGACCCAGAGGCCAGAGTTGAACAGGGGGACTAAGAAGTTCTGATGTACATTAAAGCTTGAGAACTTTTGTCATCAAGTGCCAGCAAAATTGCTGGATTTTCTATTTACCTCAAACCACCATTATACAAGGAACACTATCTGTCACCTGTTAATGTTGGGGAAAAATTTTTTTCCATATCCTCTTAGATTTAATTTAATTTGCAGACCCCAACCTAGACTGACAATAGACAGATTAGCAAGAGAAAAGACAAAGCTTATTGGTGAAGGTGTGTATGCAAGGACTCATAAAGAAGGCCGCTCACGGAAGTGGTTAGAATTTAGGGATTCCATAGCATCTTAACACGGGAAGGGAGTTAGGATTTTAAGGAATGACAAACGGTGGGAAATGACTGCAAAATAGATGAATGAAAGTACTGGAAGGCAAGGTTTGTTTTAATCAAGTCTGTTTGAGCAATTTATCATCCGGGGTGACAGGACACACTCTTTCCCTCTGTTACTAGAAACTTAAAGGAGGATTTATGAGTTCTTCAGGAAGGATCTGCTTTTAGGCCGTCTGGGAGTACAGAGACCTCTTCCTGCATCTGTACATTCTCAAACACCTTCATCACAAAATAATCCTTCTGGACCCTTCAATAGCAAACACTGTCATCCACATCACTGCATTTATTGCTAACTACATTCTTGTCAAGTAAACAAGAGTTATTCCCATTTTACAGGGCACCCCCAAGCGGCCGGCCATCAAATAAGCTTCAGGCATATGGTTTATGATATCCAGGACTTGAATTCAGACCTTTCTGTTTTAAACACCATATTTATCCTTTAAGAACAAAGCAAACAACCCCACCCTCTGAACATGCTAGCATCCTTTTAGTCATCTCTTTTCAATAAGACTAGCACAATTTATCGCCACGACTGTTAATGAGAACAGCCCTTAATAAACTATGCTTATCAGCGAAGGCTCTATCCAGTGTTTGCTGAAACATAATTACACATTTGGCAACCAGCCAAATGTCTAAGGACCATAGGTTGCTCTTGAATTGTCCATCTGCTTCCAAACCTAATGACACTGATGGATGACCTCAGGGACTAGGATGTAGTTAAACCTAGTCAAGAGCTAATCATTGTCAAACCCTAGTACCTGCCAGGGAGCAGCTCTTACACAGGAAGGGAGGAAGAGGTTCCATTTGGAAAAGGACATGCAGATTTACAAGACGGCACAGGAAGGAAGTTATATTCTATGAATATTAAAGATATTATTTTTTTCCGTAAATTTTAGACATGGTTCGTTAATTCCTGCAGTATTTTAAGAGGTTTTTTTTTTTCCTGAAGAATGATACACCAATTAGAATACATAGCCCAGTGTCTGATACCATTGAAGGACT
Source organism: Mustela lutreola (assembly GCF_030435805.1). Lineage (NCBI taxonomy): Eukaryota > Metazoa > Chordata > Mammalia > Carnivora > Mustelidae > Mustela > Mustela lutreola. The sequence goes on from NC_081295.1 coordinate 135,341,527, forward strand.
ATCCTGGTTTCTGCAGTTTCTTTCTTCCAGAATTGTACCTGTCCAATATGGCGACCACATACCGCTATTTAAATTTAAACTTAAATTAATTAAAATTAAATAATGGACACTGGTCACATTCCAAGTGTTCTACTGGAGCACTGAACTAAACTCAGATGTCAAAGTGTCAAAATAAAGACACTTTGCAAACATTCTCAAGAAAATGTAAATACAAAGGAGGTCAAAGCTGAACTCATTTAAAAAAAAATAAGGAAATATTTCAAGTACAGTTGACCCTTGAATAGTGAGGGGTTTAGGTGTACTGACCCTATATTTGAAAAGCTTTTGACTCCCCCTCCAAACTTAACTACCAATGGCTTACTTACTGTTGACTGGTAACATAACACATGTTGTAATTTATATGTTTTATATACTGGTTTCTTATAATAAAGTAAGTGAGAGAAAAAAATGTTATTAAAGAAATCATAAGGACGAGAAAATACATTTATGGTAATGTACTGCATCTATTGAAAAAAATACATATAAATGGATTGATACAGTTCAGACCTGTGTTGTTCAAGGATCAACTGTATAGTGAAAAAGTGTAAGAAATAATAGAAAACATGTGGGTGACCAGTATTTGGTCAAATTTTTCCATTTGCCATCTTCCCTCTCGCCCCTCGCTTTCAGTGAGGATAAGAAATAAAACACAACAGATATAGAACCCCCACTGAACCCCTTTAATGATTCCAATAAACGCTCTACTGGAAGTTCAAAGCATATAAGCAGATAAGCAGTGGTGTTCAACACAACCGCGTGGTGAAGATCCTGGGCTGTGGAGCCAGACAGCAAGGGTTCCGAGTTTCCTGGACAACTAAGATCAATTCTAGAATGTTGGGGGTTTTGTGGAAGGCTCGAGCAAAACTAAATGCAGAGAATGCAGAGAATGATTCATAAAGATCCTTCTTCTAGAGGTAGAAATGGACAGCACATCTTGGAAGAAGCGATTTCAGACTTGAAGCATACTGAAGTCAGTAATTGGTAAGCAATTTCTTCAGCATCAGAAGCTCTGGCCTCTATAACTTCAGGAGCAAGCCTCTTGCAAGCTATGTGCTGCCTCCTTAAGACTAAAGGTGCTTGGGTAACTAAAAACAAATGCACAGGAAACACTGTTTTAACTTTTTTTTTTCCCAGCCCCGGGAACCTGGGCTGAGGCAACCATCTCTCTACTCTTGGTAAACCATTCAGTACATTTTAAGTGTCAGCAAACCAGGGGACCCCTCACGGAGCAAGCTTCCATTATACAAAGGAAATGGTTATTTATCATCCAATACTTGACAAAAGATCCATCGCTAAGTCTGTAAGAAATAGGACCCCACATCCAGATGTGACGAACGAACGGCTTCGTCAGCATTCTTTATACTCATCCACATTAATGTCCCTTTTATTATGTCTCACACCCAGGACAGTCCAGGCATCAGCATCTGGGGAGGGAGCGCAGAGGCGTTTCAATGGCCACCGGGAGGCCAGGCTGGTGTTTGAGAAACAAAAGCAAAGGCAGGTGTTTAAGTTTCCTGCAATCCATCTTCACTAATCCGAAGAAAACAGTTTCTTAGCAGGAAGCGACTCGCTTTTAAATGATAAAGAAAGTACACGTACATGCCGTCTTTGCCAGGACAAGCGGGACTCCAGGGGCACAGACACACGGTGGCAGGGTCCACAGGGTCAGAGCCGCTCAACACCGTCACACGCGTCCGTTGTTTAGAAAGTTCTGCCCCAGACGCTCGTTGTAGAAGAACCGGCCTACCTGATGCCAAGCACGTTTCAGTTTTTTGTTTTATATTTAGAAACAGCTGAACACGGAGCTGAGCCCTTCCCTTATTTGGGGGTCTCGGATCCTCTCCGGCACGTGGTCTGCGGCAGGCTGCTTTGATTCTGGAGATACCCACGTGACTGGGGTGACACGGAGCCTACGCTCGCTGTCGGCTGTCCTGTGCTACTGAGGAGCTCCCGGTCCAGCATTTAAAATGTCCCAGGGCCGCCTGGCTGGCTCAGGCAGGAGCACATGGGACTCTTAATCTCGGGCTTGTAAGGCCAAGCCCCATGTTGGGTGTAGCTTAAAAATAACGTCTTTAAAAAAAAAAACAAAAAACAAAAAACATATAATGTTCTACTTACAACCCGAGGGCAGTTTGCCCTGGTACCACTGAACCTCTTCCCCACTCCACCTGCTTGAAGCCACAGATGGCTGCTCTGCCTTAGAGACGCCGACGACCCTCTGGTGTGAAGGCCGCCACCTTGCCCTGCCAGCACGGTCTTCCCTCTAGGTTCCAGTGTTGCTTCTCTGCTGGCGAGTTTCTGCCACGTGGAAAACCCACTACGGAACATCTGGAACTAAACTCGCCACGTCCCCTCCCCCAACCCCAGAAGTCAAGTCTTCGCTGACCTATTCTGTCAAAGGCATATGCACCCGTTGGTCACCGCAGGTGAGAGCAACAGGCCTCTTTCTCCCCGCACCTGGACTGCCTCTGGATCCCACAGGTTTCTCCCTCAGATCCTCTTCGATCTGACTGTCCTCCTCATTTCTGTCATACTGTTCCAGCAGTGTCCTGGGGGGTTCACTAGAATTCCAGCGCCTCCAGTGACCTTTCCCCACCTTCCCACCACCCCCCGGGCGGTACACCTCAGCTGCTCTCATTCCTTGTGGGCCCCAGACCGCCTTCTGTTCTATCCTCTTAGAAACGTCCTGCCCTCATGGACCCCCAGGACAATGCTCCCCGCTTGTCCAGATCCGGCATGCAGTCCTAGGACCTGGTAAAACGGTTTGGGGTCAGGACACACATCGGACATACAGCATCGCATGTACCTCATAGCATTGAAGAACAGCGTGCCCATTTTAACTTTAAACATCAAGGCCCATCGAACTGTAGGAGATTTTAAAAAATACAGGTTAAGTCTACACTGAGTGAACCACCAATAATCCAAATTACTAGTGTTCATATTTCTGAGTTTCAACTCTCAGTCTCTTAAAGAGTTATTTAAAAAACAAAACCGGTGATCGACTTGCTTTCCTTGTTCAGCATGACACTGGAAACATTTCATTGGGCATTCACTAGTCCCTAAAATGTGATGTTTCGGGGCACCTGCGTGGCTCAGTCAGTTGAGCGACTGACTCTTGATTTCAGCTCTGATCATGATCTCAGGATCATAAGGTTGAGTCTGCTTGAGATTCACTCTCCCTCTCCCTCTGCCCCTCCCCCCACTCACAATCTCCCTTTCTCTCAAAGAAATAAACAAATAAAATCTTTAAAATGTGATGTTACACGAGTGAATGAGATGTGACTGATGGCTACACCATGAATTACCCTCCCCACTTCTTCACTGCTGGACATCCAGCCTCTTCGCATTTTGTACACTTTATCTTATATGTGTATGTATTTATCTCCCCAGATGGACTTGCTTCAGCGTCAGGTCCTCGTCTCATACTTCCTGGTAGTTCCCCAAGATCTAGTAAAAACTGACCCAGGCTGGGCCCCGGGTACATGTCAGTTGGCTGACGGACTTGACCTGCTAACACACGAGCCGCCCTGGTGCTCACTTCTGGCAGCAGAACTGTAAGTGGAGTGTGGAACTCAGATGCAACAGAAACACCTGGTCATTTCCCTGCGGAACAGGAAGCAGGGACCCAACCATGGCAAGAAGGTCTCAGTGGCTTGGATCTCTGGGTCTCGTGGGATCTCTCACAGTTTCTTCCAACTTCCCCTCCTTAGTAAGAAGCACCTGCTCTCACTCACAGCTCATGCCGGAGACCTGCTGATTCTGTTTGACATCGTTCACACCTTCTCAACCCATCCTCAGTCCATGTCCTCTCCCTCTCTGCCTGTCCCCAGGCTGAGCTGCTTGAGTCTCCCAGCCTTAGGACGTTTGGGTTTGAAGCCTCTGCCCAGATGCTCTTCTCCTGTCATTCCCCTTGCTAACCCTCTAGCTCTTTTCTCTCTGCCCCGTCATCTAAATCAGGTCTTCTCACGTTCCTTCATAGCCCCCTAGACTCCTCCTTCATAGCGGTTGTCCCATCTGAGGGGACACGTGTATCTGATTATCTGTATATCAGACATAAATCTCCTGCCCTAGACCTACGGGAATACTGTATCTTCAATACTGTATCTCTAGCCTTCAGTGCCTGTACATTACAGGTGTCTGGTGCTTGGGGAAGGAAGGAAGTGGGGAAGGGCCACAGGGAGTTTGTGACCACTGCCTGGGTTCAACTACTCCACCTTATGGGGTCCTAACTTTAAGCCTAAGCCCAGCTACCATCTTCCCTGAAGCAGGGACTATATTTTCCACGAGCTTCTGGTCCATCCTCTTGCCTCTGCAAGGGTGTGCTCTGGATGATTTGTGGCCAGTGGCTTGGAATGACAATAGCAGTCTGTGTCTTATTCATTATCCTCTCATGCTTCTGTATTTAGCCAGGCCACTTCCTGGTGACTGGCTCCCATCTGTGCACCTGAGAGAGTACACACACAGGACACGGGCCATTCTGCATTTACTAATTCAGCAACTCCTTGAGTGTCCAGCATGTGTCAGACATGGAGCTGGGTGTGATGCTTTTTGCTACTCCCAGGTCCCAGCAGCAAACACCCAGGGCTAAGCATCTCACGAGAGCCAATGTCCACTCACTCCAAAACCAACTGGGAAACTGCCTGGGGCAAATGTGGCTGCAACTGTTCCACCTGCATGAAGAGTCACTGAACCTCACAGCAAGCATCCTTGACCATGGAGACAACCAACCAACCTACAGGTCCGAACCAGCCAACACGCCAAGGCCAGGGCTGTGGAGAAGATGTCTAGTGGGTCTAGATTCTTTGTTCTGGAAGGGAAGCAATGGATACTCTCTTCCCTTCCACACTTTACTTCACCCTTCATCACCGCCCTGGAAATAGAAGCTGATCTTTCCTTATCCCTTCAGAAGAGTAAACAGTTCTCCCTCTGTGAAAATAAGGAAGCCACAAAGCTTCATCTGAGCCAGAGAACACGGAAGCAGGACGCTCCCTCTGGCTCTGCCAGCACTCCCTTGCTCCCAGTAGCTCCTCGATGGAACATTCCCCACTCCTCAGTCAGAAGCATCCAGCTGGCCTTGGGGCTACTCCCTCTGCTCCTTTATTCCTCTCAGTAGAGGCCTTCAAAGCTGAGAGGCCCAGAGCCCTCGAGCACCAGGAAGCACAGGGCTGGGTCTTCACACAGTTCAGTGGGAACCTCCAAACATGTTACTGTCCCCCACCTTTCCTTCTTCCTCCCCACGCCCATTTTCTAGAACTGGCCCAAGGCAGGAAACTGAGGGTCAGTCTCTCACGCCCTCCCTCCCTACCTTACCTATTGGCACACTTTTCAGCCCCACGAACTCTGACCACCAGATCACAAAAGCCACAGCCCCAGGAGAACCCTGGAGTTTCTGGAACCCTCTCTAGAGTGTGGATGGCCTACAGGGCATCCCCTGTGGGCCCTCAATTATGATAGTGCCCGGATATTCCTTGCTTCCTCCTCTTCCGCCTCCTCACAGCCTGGCTTGCAGTTAGGCTAACAGCTATGGTTGGCATAAGGTATTTTTATCAGATTAAAATGCTTCATCCCTCTTCCCCCACACAATTGTGTTTCTGTTTGGAGAAGAATACTGAATACCCAACCAAGTGCTTTAAATATCACGGAGTCTGGGAAGGCAGAAGAGTAGAGGGAAGAAGATGGATTCTTAGAACTACTTAGAAATAAACAAGCAAAACAGGAAAGTAGGAAATTCATTTTCAGTGGGCAGAGCCCCAAACAACCTGGTATCATGAGGAGAGATACTTGCTTATTTTTTTTTTTTAAAAGATTTTATTTATTTATTTGACAGAGAGAAATCACAAGTAGATGGAGAAGCAGGCAGAGAGAGAGACAGGGAAGCAGGCTCCCTGCTGAGCAGAGAGCCCGATGCGGGACTCGATCCCAGGACCCTGAGATCATGACCTGAGCCGAAGGCAGCGGCTTAACCCACTGAGCCACCCAGGCGCCCCGAGATACTTGCTTATTGCTCCTGTATCTCTACAGCTGTAGACCTAGGAGAGACAGCCTAGTTGTCTTGAGTCTTGCTTCCTCTAACACATGCCAGAAGATGACCACACTCACTTCTATTCCCTTCTCATTGGCTAACAACATTAGTACTCTGTTGATTGTGTGTCACTGTGTTCCTTGGGGTTCACTAAAGTCTGGGGATAGGGAGGCCCATGGCTGACAAAAAACATTAATTCCAAGTAGTGGACACAATGGCCCAGTACTTACATACCAACAACAAAAGTTTCATGATACAACATCAGACTCTTACTATGTGTGCTGTGCTGAATTCTATTCTTTTTCTTTTTAAGATGCTAGGAAGGATTCCTCCAAGATGGACCTTATAATATAACCAATTCATGTGTTAGGAGCTCCAGTTTTAAAATGCTGCTTTACGATTGGGTTGGGAATCATTTCTCGGCCAAGGCCAAGATCAAGGATAGTGCAGAGCTAAGAAAACAATGACCCATGGGCCAAATCCTGCCCATGGCCCGTTTTGCACCTCCTGCTACCTATTTTTAGTCAGCGTGGGAGCTAAGAATGTTTCTTTTTTTGCATTTTTAAATGGTTCAAAACAACCAAAAGAAGAATAATATTTCTTGTGTGAAATTTTATGTGAAATTCACATTTTAGCGTCTGCCAACAACGTTTGACTGGAACGCAGCCACACTCATTCACTTCCAGACTGTCTGTGGCTGCTTTCACACCAGAATGTCGGTGCTGAGTGGCTGTGACACAGCCTGGAAGGCCCATGTGGCCTGCAATGCTGAGTTCCTGACCCTTCGCAGAACAAGTGTGCTGGTGCGTGTTCTAAGGCTCTGATAGGTATACATGGGATTATCTGATTAATTTGTCAAATTGGTCACCACAGCTAGGATGTTATAGTTTTACTGCAGTTTGTAGCAGAAGAATCAGCAATATCACTTAAAGAAAGCAAATCATGATTTTTGTTATAAGAACAGAGCCCTTGAGGAGGCTGGGCTACCTTCCTCGGGAAGAAAGAACACAAACGGAATTTCTCAGGGCATAGAGGAGATGGGCCTTCTGACTCCTGTGCTCCCACAGAGGGCAAAGAGCTAGCTTCGTCAAAGGGCATTTTAATTTTTAATGTTCCTTTCTTACAGAGGCATTTAATTTGTGCTGGAAGAGAAAGATTTTTAAAAAGCTGTCCCTTTTGCATTTAATAACTTACAATCCTAAGCCTGCATTTCCTCCACAAGAAGTCACACCAGGCGGATCAGAACAAATTTCACTTAAAATTCAAGAAACCAATGTCAGCTGAAAAGGACCCTCAGAGTGGCTGCAAACAAAGGCCTCCTAAAAGGCTAATGCCATTTGTATAGAATTACAGGAAAGAAAGTGAGAGCTGGGGAGGCCCCCGCAGCTTAAGCCCTGGCTTTTGTGAGGCTCCCACGGCCGAGAAAAGAAATCTCCCTGTTAGCATCACAGCCCAGCCTTCTTTGTCCTGGGTAATCAGAGTACGGTGGAAAGTGCCGGGGATTTAGCCTCTTGGGGCAGAAAAAAGAGGGGAGAGGGAAGAGGTAAGGGAAAAAGTAATCTGATGTTATCACTCAAGCTGGCAGAAAGACAAATGTCAAGATTTTATGGGGGTGGGGTGGCTGCGGTGGGCAGTGGACGACCCAAGCCGGGGCTGTGGCTGAGGGGGCCAGGCCAATGTGCAGCATTCGCCAACTGTGTACAGTTGGAACTAATGAGCAGTTGCTGCGGCTGAATAAATGGCCCTTTCTTCCCCCACCTCCGTTCCCACCCAACCCCGGCAGCTCCAGAAACCTCTTGTCTTTGCCTGTCCCCAGCTTCAGCCCAGGAATGTGCCATTGGCCACTTTGAAAACTCACACATCTTCCCAACCCCGCTTGCTCGGCGGCCCCCACCCCCCGTGGTCCCATAGCAGCTGGCCTCATGGAGGTCATCATTCTGCTGTTTGGTACCAAAATGGGAGCCAAAGAGCCTTGGTGCTTCCTTGTGGGCAGAGGCAGGAGACCAAGGCTCTCACAGACTCTCATCAGATATGCACACCCCCAGGTGGGCAGGATTAAGGAAAACAACGGTGAGGACCGCCCTGCTCCCTGCAGATGGTAGGACCCACCCTTACCACCCACCCCCACCCCCCCCCCCCCCCCCCCCGCCCTGGCCAGGAGGCAGCCCTACTTCCCTTCCCCTGTGGCCATACCAAACAGCAGAGCAGGAAGGAATGCTCAGGGCTGATGATCCCCCAAAGCCCAACTGGCACTGCAGCTCCCTCTCTGAGGACATGTGAGATGACAGCTGAGACAAAAGCTTTCCCCACCCCCCTCTCTGCTGGAAGGTGGGCGACAAAGACAGAGAGCAAACCCCAGCCTTTGGGGACCACAGACAATGGAAGGTGTGGAAGGAAAGTGCAAGTGCCTCTTTCTTTCTATTCTGACAGGGGACGCATACACACACATACACACATGCACACACACACATGCATCATGCATGTACACACATATGCACGCACGCACACACACGGGCGCGCACACACACACACATGCACCGGTGGTAAGAGGCAGTGAGCATGCCAAGCTTCCAGTCTGACAAGGGTTTATAACAAAAAGGAAAGAAAACCCACTGCAAGGGTTTCATTTCTATAGGCCCAATTCTCTGTGTCTCTATCTCGGTCTCATTTTCCCATCTGTAAATCAGAAACCTCTACCGGGACTCACCTCAATCACGGAAAATGGAATTGCTTGGATCCCGAAACCATATTCTCACATTGTGTGAAAATCGCCAACTGTCTCAGCAACAAGTTTTTTTGAGTTCTAAGAACCAGGGGTGCTGTTTACCAGTATTTTTTTTTTTTTTTTAGAGATTACAATTCTGTCATTCATTTTGAGTGAGGAATTTTTGCTGGGAAGGGAAAGCACGTAGCAAAACCTCAGGCTTGCACAAGAGTTTGGAAAAACACTTGGACCTGCCGTGCACACAAGTTGAAAGGCCTGCAAACATCTGGGAGAAGGGCAGGTAGCTCACCTGACCTTCCGGCTGCTGACAAAACCAACCCCCCCCCCCCCATGACTGGCTTTGTTTCAGCAGAATGTTGTTCCTGAGGAACAGGGCGAAAAGTCTTACTTAAAAGTGAAGGCGGTGAGTAAATACAATCGCTGTACAAATATTGACTGTCCCACCACACATCAAGTGAAGCAAAGACTTGCCAACACCCTGCTTAATCTAAAATTACATACAAGAATTGCTAGTGTCCAAAAGAATAACCCTTAACTTTTGGAAGAGATGGCAGAGGCCTGCAAAACACGCCTGCTTGGGGGCTTTACCTCGCTGCCTGGACTGAAACCTGCTTCTCCAATAAATGGACACAAAAGGAGAAGCTCCGTCTGTCAGATTCCCCACACCACAGCCAGAACGCCAGTTAAGAGGTGCTTCTGTCCCCCCAACTCTCCCAGTTGCCAATTCACCCTTCTCTGTGGCTATTCTACTTTAAAAAACTGCCCACGTCTCCCCCAAATCCCAGAATCTCTCAGGTCGTGTGGCCGGGTGGCCTGGATCGTACCCAACCAGGAACATGGAGACTCTGGGCTATCAAACATCCCACTGCTCTGACAGAGCTGCCTGTTACTCTTCAATAAATAAATAAATAAATAGATAAATACATCACATAGCCATCAGGAAAAAAGTTCAACTGAAAACACAAAGACTAGAACTACTGGGATTTTTTGTGGGGGAGGGGCAGAGGGAGAAGGAGAGAGAATCTCAAGTAGGGCTCCATGCCCAGTGTGGAGCCGAATGCCGGGCTCGATCTCACAACCCCGAGATTATGACCTGAGGTGAAGTCAAGAATCGGACGCTTAACTGACTGAACAACCCAGGGCCCCTAGAACTACTGGGATTTCGGTCACCAAATCACCAAATGGGTCAAGTGTTTCTCTCCCAGGTGGGTTGGGGTGAGACTTTGGGGGATGGTGCCCTCTTCTCATGGAAGATCTGACAAGTTCGTTCTGTTCCTCCCACTGCTACCCCAACGTGCTCATGTGAGGCCTGCTTCCAGCATTGCTGTCCCCAAGGGCCCTGACTCAGGGAGCCCTGGCACCCCCTTTCTTAGTAGGGGAGGACCTCTCTCCTCCGCTGGTGAACATTTCCCAGGACCCCAGCTCCGGCCTTGAACATAACAGCACTGAACAAGCTCCAAATCCTAGCCAGGGATTTTTCCAGATCTCCTGTGGGTGGGCTGTTTTGCTTTTTCTAGGAAGACAGTCAGGGGGAAAACCCCACCATTCCTTGGGCAGGTTGACTGAATTCTCAAATGTGATCCCTGAAGTGACGAGTAGTGAAACTCGTCTTATCTTCCTGATAAGGTAAGACTCCTTGGCAGACTTGAATGACTTGTGGGAACTTCAATGACAATCACACGTATTTATCCCTCAGAGAGCTGGCAAGTCCAAGGCAAGAGCCCGGTGAAAGGATCAGGGATACTTCCAAACCAGAAACGCACAGGCTGCTTAGTGGGACAGAATGGAACCGATCCTTTCCCCCTTCAGGCAAAACACTACTTTCGAGAGGACTCGGTGATGAATTCAGTGGGAAATGTGCATTTGCCAAGAAGCTAGGAAATAAGGGCACTCAGACGCGCTCCCTTCTCCTGCCCCTGGTTTCACAGCACTTTACCTGAAGGCGAATTAGGTGAAGGAAAGAAAACCTCAGGAAGTTTGAGATTCTCCTCGGCATCTATGTGCCTTGATCACAGAAAATACCGCACAGTGGTCAGTGTCCCAGTCATGCTAGAGACTCTGTGCCTCAGTGGCAGGACAATGTCTTTTCACCTTTAGAGCCCCAGCATCCAGCAGGCACTCAATAAATGGTGGATGTACCATCTGTCAGCGGATAAACTGACGCATAAACTGAAACACGGTCTCTGTTTTAGAAGATGCCCATTCAGAGTCTTCGGGGGGAAAACGAGGAGTTGGAGGGCTTTTGATCATTTCAATTATTCACACCACCTCTAATTTCCTACTAATCAATCAAATAATTAGTGAATGTCTACAGTGGGGAAGGTACTATGCTGAGCCAAGTTACCATGTAATTGGTTGCTGAGGCTCATAATTCAATGTCATCCTCTTCAATTCATACTTGTCAGTTAAGGTGGTGGCTTTGTCAGTTTGTGGGTAGACAAGATGGCGTAATAGAAAAAGTAATGATCGGAGGGCCAGAAAGTTTAGAGTACTGACTTGGCCCCCAAAAGCATGAAGCATTTGCATGCCTTTGTGCCACATGTTTTGTTTGTTTGTTTTTAAAATAGAAAACAGGAAAAATACAGAGGCCTCTATTACTGAGCTCACAAAATGAAAGTGAAAAAATCAAAACAAAACAAAAAAAAACCTAAATAAAAACAATGCCTCTGGGCCCATACAACCTGTTAGTATTTAAATCCTTATCTTTGGGTTCTTGTCCTCCAGGGGCTTGGAAATGGTCTCCTTCCTTTGTGGTGACTGCTCTCGCCAATCAAAAAAATAATCTCACTCCCCAATACTGACTAGAATCTCTTCATCTCTACATTGTAAAAGAACATGAACAGAGAGAGGCCCCAACACCATCAATTTCCTTATCTCCAAACTGAAAATCTGAAGTGAGAGCATCAGAGGCAAGAGATGAACTTATTATATATGGTAGAAGCCTTTGAACTTAGAATAAAAAACAGGAGGAAGACAAATTTGCAAGCTTTCCTTTTAGCCCTGACGGAACAGAGCCACATTATGTCCTGGCTCACCCACTGTGCTCCTCTGCTAAGGCCTGAGGCCCTGCTCAATCCTGAGTCCGCCCTAACTCTCAAAACTGACATCACACCAGCTCACTCCTTCTATCCCTGTCAACGCGTAGGAGCCTCCCAAACATGAAGCCGAGCTTTAAGAAAGAAAGAAAGAAAAAGGAAGTTCAGAAGAACAAAGACAGTGCAGCAGCCCTTATTCCGAGTTTTTTTTTTTAAAAGACAAAACAGCACCAAAAGGTGTTCTAGATGCTTGCTGCCAAGGGATAAGCAGAGATGTAGTAAAACCAGTGGAAACCCACAGGGTGGAAAAACAGCAATGCAAACCTCCTGGGAACAGAGGGGAGGAGGAAGTCGTCGAGTGAGGGTCATAGTGTACTGATAAGGCTCTATTTCTGGGTCTGGGTAGTGGGGTCCACAGATACCTGACATCTGAATTGGAAGAAATCAAGGTGCAAGTGCTTCTCCTGAGTGCCTTCCCGAAGCCTGCCAGCCACTGGGATGTGGGCCGCTGGCTACAGGAACTGCTGGGAAGGACACGCGAGCAACTACACAGCCGAGGGAACGGGCTCATAAAACAAGCTAATGGCCAGCAAGGCTCAGGGGCCGCACCCACAGCCTTCTCAGGAAGGAGAAGCCTCAGGGGTGTGATCCTGGTGGTCCCCCTCACTTCCTCATCTGCTTCTGAAAATACAGCTGACCCCACACTTAGCCACGCCACGCTATCCTCCCCTGGGCTTCTCCCATTTCTCCCGGTCAACCTTTAGCTCCAGATATAGGCAAGTTTATTTTAGAACGGGGCCTGCAGGCCAGGCCCCCGTGCACGTGCAACCTCTCTTCCCAAGCCGGGAGCTTTGCTGTAACGGTGCCGTCTCCCTCCTCCCAGCGCAGCATAAGGACTGGCTGGCTTGCCCCCCTGGCTTTGGAGACCAACAGCCTCCCATAATAAGGTGTCCAGTTACACCCAAGCCCTTCAAAGCAGCTTCAGAGGTGTTACCTCATAGGCCCTCACCAGCCCTCACCAGCTCCTATAAATAGGGATATGAAGTATTACCCCATTTCTAACATAGGACACGGCCTCCTCAGAAGGTCGGTTCATGGGCACTGTGATGCCAAGTGGTACCTCCAAGGGAGGCACAGATTCCTGGATTCCAACCCCTGGGGCAAGTCACAGAGGCAGTGGCCGCCCAGGCCACACGGACAAAACATACAATCCAGCCCTGCAGCCTGGAAGGGAAACCCACAGCAGAACAAGAAACATGAAACAAGGCAGGCCCTGTAGGAAGAGCTCACATTCTGAGCAGCGCCCACAACACATTCCGGGTCCCAAAGATTCAGTGGTGCTGAAATGCCATGGGAATACTTATCACTGTTTTGGTCAAACAAACCCTCCCTTACCTTAAGCAAAGGTCAAATGCACTGTAAAACCCCCAGCGCAAACAACCAGTGGGAGGACTGGCCACAGCCTGGGTAAAGTCTTTGCTAATAATTACCCAAACAGCCTTCCTGTGTAAACACGCGCCGTCCAGCGATGGTGTTCTGATTACTCGCCTTATAAATCGGCATGAGAACGTGACGTCCAGCACACAGTAGGCGTGTTTTCCTTTGCTTTTTACACACGGCACTAGCCACATGTCTCAACTCTTTCAAAAACTCAACTCCGTACACTATGTTGTTAATGCCTTTCTAAATAGCAAAAAGCATGTCATAAATAAAAATTTACAATCATTCTTTCCTTTTTTTAACCAAATTGAAACCTCCTTGAGCCTAGGGACCATTCAACATCCCGTGCCCAGCTCCAGGCCCAGAGAAAATACTGAGGACGGGTGAATAAGGGAAAACAGAATGCCGGTGGTGCATAATAGATGCATCGCTATGTACTCATGGAGCAAGGATGACGTGGTGGCCCTAGGCCAGGGGAGAGGCCAAGAGGAGGAAGCTGCACGGGTGCCTCCCCAGCCCCCGGGGCCAGCAGTCTGATGGGGGAGACAGTGGCTCCCGAGCGGAAGCACACGCAGGTGTGAGGCCTCCGCTGCGGAGGTGAATCCTGGGGAGGTGAAACACAGAGGGATCAGCATTTGGCTCTGACCCTGAGGGAGAACGTCAGTAGGGTGGTCCTGCCTGGTGGGTGTGGAGAGGAGGAGAGGGAGCTGAGACAGATGGAGTGAGCGACAACTCCTGGAAAGGGGGATGGCACGGAAGAAGCCGAGGGGCACCGGTTTGGTGATCAGCATCACAAAGTCCCCAGGGAGGATTCTGTCATCCAACGACCAACGACGGGAACCGCAGGAGCCACAGCCCCCATGTACAAGCAGCCCGCAGGGACCTGCCTTTGCGAGGCCATGAAGGTGCTGGGAGATGTTGCCAGTTCTGCAGGGAAGTTCCGGCCTCCCCTGCCTTCTCTCCTCCTGGCCTGGTCTGGGCCGGGCCTCCAGCACCTGTGGTGTTTTCAGGTCAGGTTCACTGTCCCCTCCCCCCCACCCTGGCACACCCCGCTCATTCAGCAGGACAGGACAAGAAGCCCCAGTTAGACAACTGCACAAAGGAACACTCTGGATGACTTCGGTGCCACAGACAGGACAGGTCCTGGCAACTGAGAACAGGATGGGTGCCTGGGAAGGGAGGAGGGCTCCCCGAACCACGTCCCTCTGGGGCAGGGCCAGCAGCAGCATCTCTGGGAGCATCCGCCACCCTCGGGTGGGCAGCAAACCCTGTGAGCCCGGCTGGCCCCGTGGGAGCATCTAGCTTCTGTCATCCAGCAGTTCCTCTTAGGTCACACACGTGAATCCTATGCGGATAAGCATCTCAAGTTTAGAACAAAATGGAAAACGAAGAGGATATACAGACCGCCAAGAAGCCCAGGGAAAGGAGCTCTGTCTCACTGACCATTAGGGAAATGCAAATCCAAACCACTAGGAGATGGATGCTCATGGCTGTTAGCCCCAGCAAGTCCACACATACCTGGATATAGACCCCAAATAAAGAAAGCAGGGGCTCAAAGCATACTTGTACACTCGGGTTCACATTCATAGTCGCCAAAAGTGGGGACAACCCAAGTGGCCCCTGGCTAATGAATGGGTAGACAAAATGGGGTACCTAACCTGTAACAGAGGAGTGTTTCTCTTCTGACACAGGCCACGACACGGACAGACCCTGAGGACGTTACGCTTGGTGAAATAAGCCAGTCATGAAAGGATTAATACTGTATGATCCCACTGTCATGAGGTCCCCTAGAGTCGTCAGAACTATACAGACAGAGACTACGAGGGTGGCTGCCAGGGGCAGGTGGGAGAATGAGGAGTTTGTGTTCAATGGGTGCAGAATTTCAGTTTTGTGAGATGGAGAAGTTCTGGAGAAGGATGGTAGTCCAACAATGCAAAGGACTTAATGTCACTGAACAGTCCACCTTAAAATGGTCAAAATGGTAAATTTTATGCTCTGTGTCTTTTACCCTAATAAAGAAACTCCTCCTCCAAGCAAACAAACAAAAGCTCCCAGAAAATGTCAAGTAGGTGAATCTGCTCTTGGAAACTCCGACCCCTGGGGTCTGTGCCCACCCCAACCCCCAACCCTACCCACACAAGTATCCTCGTGTTGGCCCCTCTTTGCCATTAGGATGATCAGATAAACTCAATCTCCAAGAGGTGGGAGTGTTTCACAGAGCTCGCTGTGTTCCCATTCTCAGTAGTCCGTTCTCTGTCCCATGTGGCTTCAAAATAGAGAATTACATTTGAACGGTCAGTTTTGGGGCACCAACTCGGTCACAGGGGAGGTTGCTTCAAGGCCTTTTGGCCTTCTAAGATCCCCCCCCGACAATCTCATTCCACACATCGCTTCCCATAACCCTGCTTCGTGGCTCACCCGAGCCTCAGATGCTGTCCCAGGTACTCGGGAAACAAAGAGGACCAGGAGCTGAGCCCTCCAAGATGGCGTCAGGCCAGAGTTGGGGGTGCTCCCAGAGACACCACTGGTGATGGGGGCGTCCTGCCTGGGCCAAGAGCAGGCAGAGGAGGGGGAGCTGAAGGGGGCTTCCCCGGGAGGGGAAGGAGGGGTGATGTGAGCTGGGAGGAGCACAGTGGGTCAGTAAGGGGAGCACAGAGAGCATGCAGGAGCAGAGGAGTGTGAGGCTGGGGGACCCCACGTCCAAGCTGCAGAGAACACCCTATGTTTTATGCTTCCATAGTTCACATATTTTCTATTTCTATGCATTTTCTGCGTGCCCCCAAGTTAAATGACTCAAACGACTTGGGACCTGAATCAGCTGGGATTCAGATCAGGGCTTCCTTCCCCCCAAAAAGCCCCGTAGCTGCATCTCACAAAACATACCCTCTGTATCGCCTTCTTACCAAAATAACAACAACCACCCACAACCAAATGGCACTTTACGAGGGAGGATGCTGGGTCCTCCAAGCCCTTCCTTTTTAAGAAGTTTCAAGATGGCTCCTACATCATTTTTCATCTTTTTAAAAAGTAGGATGGGGACGCCTCGGTGGCTCAGTGGGTTGAAGCCTCTCCCTTCAGCTCTGGTCATGATCCCAAGGTCCTGGGATGGAGCCCCGCATTGGTCTCTCTGCTTGGCAGGAAGCCTGCTTCCCCCCCCGCTCTCTCTGCCTGCCTCTCTGCCTACTTGTGATCTCTCTCTCTCTGTGTGTCAAATAAATAAATAAAATCTTTAAAAAAAAAAAAAAGTAGGATGAATTAAATCTGGCCAGTGGATGCTTTGTCCCCCCTCCTGTCCTTCTCTGTCATAAATTTGAGTGCCTTGGGTCACTCATCATCATGGCCAGGTAAGGATTAGCCCATCACGGTGATGGAGGGGCCCAAAGTTAGCAGCTGGGAGAAGTCACACAGGCCACGGTCCCGAGAGGGAGTGGGGATCCTAGTTCCAGTTCCCAAATTTTGGGGTTTGGGTCTCCAGATTTATACTTTTCTCCCCAGTTTTATGAAAGGCAAGGAACTGGACAGATCTCTCCGCACCCACCAATCCCTCACTCTCCTCTGAAAGGGCCGGGCACACCGTCTCTACAAAGCACAGGCTTGACAACAGCATGCCCCACATGATCCCAGAAAAACCCTCAACAGCTTTCTTTCCCAATATTCTTTCTGTTGAATCGCACTCATTATTGGGGCACTAAGAAACACAAAGCCGTCTCAGTAGATTACAATTCGCTAATGCTGTAAACACTAGTGAAGTGTGACATATGAGCCAATTCCCATGCTAACAGCTAAGAGCATACAGACACAGTTCCTACCCCGGGGGAACTACAGTCAGAGGCAGAAAACACTCCAGATCCAAATATCGCACTGCCTCGTGCTGCCACGCAGAGACCATAGAAACACAGAGGGAACACTTGGTTCACCTTCCTCCAAGCTTCACGTGCAGCTGAGTAAATGATGGGCTCTGGAAACTTCGATCAGGTAAATATGTTCACACACACACGTATACTCAAATATCAGTACACATTGTAATCGGGCACTGAAACACCCAAGGAGACCCTTCCTTGACCCAAATAGTTGTTTAACAGGCAAGGGTCTGCTGGGGTGCTCCAAGGGCCTCTCGAGCCAGGCTCTGTGGGATTAGGACTAATGACTCCCTCCCCAACCCCCCGCAAAGCCAAAGCTCTAGACCCATCTTTGTAAAGAAGATAGTAGAGGACCAGAGTTCTGGGACCAGGGGGAGATACCCAATCTGTCATCCATGAATGTGGTCTGTCTCTCCAGTGCTCAGACGGAACAGTGGAAAACAGCCAGCCTGGCTCTGGGCCCCAGAAGTGTGCAGCACCCCATACCAGGAGAGGAAATCCTAATTAAGTGTAGAAGGGAGAGGACCATCAGATCAGGATTTCTGAGGGCAAGGGGAACAGGGCGGTGGGTATATTCTGTACCAGCCTCTGCATGGGCCAGCCTCTCTGTTTCTATGGGTGTGAACGAAATATTAAACAGGCTCAGCCAATTAGCAGCCTTTTAATGACGGATGCTCAGAGGCTGAGGAACTGAGTTTTGATCCACATTCTCGCTTGACGGCTCAGCGCTCAGCCGAGAAGAGTTTCCTGTTCTGTTGTTAGTATTCTGTTCACCCCACTTCCCACCGAGCTGGCAGCACTTAGCAGGATCGGTGCCCACCACGGCATCCGGCAGTCTATGGCCAGCCGAGGCAGCCTGATCCCTGTGCCTAAAGGAGGTGGCTGGCCTCCTCTCCCTAAGAGAGTCTACCAGGGGCCCCTGACTGCTACTTCCAGGGCCTGTCGTGCAGCCCACCACGCATAACGTCTGATGAGGTCAGAAACAGACTCTCCACATACAGCTGAGGACAGGAAGTGTCTTTTTTTTTTTTTTTTGGCTGTGTTCCAATAAAACTTTATTTACAAAAACAGATGGAGGGCCATAGTTTGCTAATCTCTGCTCCAGAGGCAGCAGTGGAAGGGGTCATCTTTAAAGGACAATTGCAGGAAACAGGGTATAGTGTGTGGGTGATGTAGAGATGGGGACCGGATTCAGTGGTTACAAATTGAGGCCAGAATGCCACATTCTTTTCCAGTTTGGAAGGAGTTGTTCAATGACTATTTATTTAGGTTCACATTGTTATGAAGAGTAAGAGTGACAGTTGGGCCAGATCAGGAGAAGCTTCACTTCTATGGTTCTTCTAAGATGGGACAATGAGACCTACAATTTTCGCGGCTTGAAATCTAACAGTTTGACCTCAGTTGTTTTTTTTTTCCTAAGGACCCTTTTCCCTTGTTTAAAAAAAAAAGTGTGACACACTTAAGCAGTGGCATTTTTCCTGCAACTTGGGTTTCTATTGTTTCAAAGCAAACAAAAAAAAACATAAGCAGTCGCCTCTTCTGTAGGCCAATTTTTTCTTTCTGTGCAGAGCAGCAGGGGAGACGCTCAGACAGCCCCATAACATCAGGGTAGATGGCCAGCAGGGGTCTGTGGAGCTCTGTCCCAGGGACCAGGCCACCAGCCAAACAGGATGTATAAGACAAGCCTGCCTGGGACCCCACAGTCTTCCACCTCAGGGAACAGTGATGTCCCCGGGGGCACAGGCTGGGGAGGGGCTGGGAGGGAAGATGGTGAGGGAGAAGGGGGAGGTAGGAACATGGCTCAGGGACTCGGTTTCCTGCTCACTGCCCGGCTGTCCAGGGCTCACCTGGATGAAACAGGCTGCTGGCTGCCTGCAGTGAGCCCCGGGCCCAGCATGGAGGGTTTGCCTGCTCTCTCCCAGAAGAACGGCACTCTGAAATGAAAACCTAGCACTTGGCCTGGCCCCTCCTTGTTCTAACCACAGTCACATCCTGGGGAGAAAAACATTGGCTGTTCCAGGGGCAGTGGCGGGAGGAGCCCATCTCAGCCTCTGCTCAGGCTCCACCTCAGCAATGACCTCCCTGCCCCCTGCCCCTCATATCCTGGCACACTCAGGGGCACTGGCATGACATTTCCGAGAGCACACAGGAACATGGGACAGAGCCAGCGGCCGCCTGACCCCGTGAGTCATTAGCCCCCGCCGACGCACAGAGGGCACGCTTCAACTTTAGGCCAAAGATTGGAGTCTGGTCTAAGCGGTGGCCCAGATGGGCGCCAACTTTACCCGGCCTGCCCTGCGGCCCAGGAAGCACAGACCATGGCATGGCCTGACACCCATGGCCCGACATCCACACTGATGTCCGGCTCTCCTGGGGCACTTCCATCAGTCCCTCTGGGAGGGAACAAAGGTAAGGCATATACAGAGAAGAACAGCCCACCAGCCACTCTGCACACAAAGCTGCAATATTATCCCACTTGAAGATGAGTGCCAAGTGTTTGGACAAGGCCACTTGCACAGAGCTTTCTAGTTCCGAAAAGCCTTTCCGCACATGCAGGCACATCGGATCCCATGTCACGGGGTAACGTGGAGCAGGCACAATACTCAGTTTGCATTTTAAGATGTGGAGGATCAGCCCTTTGCAGCAAGCCGGCCTAGAGTACAAAGCTGAGGAAGGCCTGACTTTGGGACCGGAAGCCACGTTCTCAGACGCCTAGGTTAAGATCCTTTCATGCTCAATTCCCTTCTTTAAACAAAAAACACACAATAGTCAGGACCGGGGCTGGTCAAGCACCAGGGGATGGGGTCATGCCTGTCCCACATGCCCTGCTCACAATGGGTGAAGACATGCCTGGGTCTGGGGTTTAGAAAGGTCACTCTGGCTGTGGAGTAGACAGCAGATCGGAGGGAGGGCAAAGCTGTTCTGAGTCCCTGGGAGCCAAGGAGAAATGAAAGGAACGACAGAATAAGGTGCAGAGGTCTCCGCTGCATCACAAAGGCGGTGCAGCACGGTCCCCCGTCCTGTTTTCTGGGTCGGGGAGACACGGGAGGAGACCGCACACACCGATCTTGGCACAAAGCTCGGAGAAAGGACAGGACTTCCTGAAACACTGGCTTCGAGGTCTGTCCTATCAGTCACCAAGTGTTTGCGGCGCCCCCACCGTGTGCCCATCCCTGTTCGGGTTCTGCAGACGCAGCGGTGAACGAGGCTGGCAGGAGCTCCGGCCCCTGGAGAGTACACATTCCCTGTTTGATGGCTTTTCTGGCACAGAATTCAGCACTAAAGAACACAGATCAAACCTACAACCATAGAAGCTGTCCGTGACGGATTTTCCGGAATATGTCCATTAGAAAAACTTCTTTTCTGTTACCGTAAGACAAGTGTCGAGCTGAGGTCCACGGAACTCATTCAGACCTGCTCCCCGAGCAGAACGCCCACCCTAGGTATCAGTCTTAGAGTACTAAACCACAGAGCTGACCCCCAGCAGGAGCCACTGTGGCCCTCAGAGCAACGGTAGGCACAGCTGGCTTAATTAAGCCAGTGGCCTCTGCATCTCACCCCGTCCTCTCCTTCAAAATAAAACCTCACTGAGATTTGTCAATGTTGCAGCCACCGCCTCCCATATTTCCTCTAGAAGGAAAGGGCAGGGGACGCGCTCAGGTCTTAGGCAGCGAGCACACGAGCAGGATCCTTATGACACACAAACGCGGGCCCAGGAGCTCCTGATAAGACATCGCGGTCAGCAGACCTTCAGAGAAAGTGTACGTGCAGCTCGAGGGAAATGCTCCTTTCCATGGGGCTTCCTGCTTTCCTGGGCTTCTTGGAGGTCACAGCTGCTCTAGTCTCCGAGGCTTCAGAAAGTCAAAGCACATTTCTTAGGCCGTCTGGAAATCAAACTTTCGAGGCAGGAGGAGGGTCCTGGCAGGTGCAGTCAGGTGGCTCTTCAAAGCCTTGTCCTTCTGTCGTCACTGAAAGTGTCAACTTCTCTGCGCCCTCACCGCAGGCATGAGCGAGCTGGGCCTGATGGCACCTGCAAGGGCCTTCCTTTCGCAGGCCCAGGCCCAGGCCTCAGCAGCCCCTGTGGCTAGCTCTGTGGTCATCTCACTCCCACGCACACCATGCTGCTCACCCCATGGCCACTCCAGCCAGCACTGAGTGCCACCCGGGTCATGGAGAGCGAGAGGACGAGCCAGGCATTCGCAACGTGGCTTAACAACCATCCCGAGAGGAAAACATCAGTACTCATCATGTGGAAAGCCCATCACTGGGTTCCAGTGAGCGCAAGGAGACTGGCGATGGGGAGTAGGGGTGGGACGTCATGACCACAAGCATCTTGGAAATACGCTTCCCGCCCTGGTCCTTCACACCCTGCTTCTCACGTGATCCCAGCATCTGGGACTCAAGTCAGGCTCCCCGTTTCCTGGCCTTCGTGCTCAACCAGAGCTGTGTGGTTTTCGTCCTGGGATCCACAGATGTGTTTTAGGGATAGCCATGAATATTCTGTACTTTTATGTGAAACGTGGTGGGCGCGTGCGTGCGAGCATGTGAGTGTGTGTGTGTGTGTGTGTGTGTATATGCCTGTCAGATACACACTTTCCCAGGGGAAGGCCCGTAGTTTTCATCAAATTCTCAAAGGGGTCTCTGACCCAAAAAAGATTCAGAAGACTCCAAAGCTCTGCTTTAAAAGGAGCTTTCGTTTCTGTCAAATTGGCCAAATTTCAACCTAAAGTGGGTCAGAGCGACTAAAAGCCAAAAAAAGTCAAAGATGGGCCCTTCAATCCGTAAGATTTCAGGGAAATGAAAACAAACCCCCGGAGGCTATAAATGATGCAAAAGGATTCCAAGGGAAGGAAGGAATCACGGGCCCTGGGGGGAGGGGCACAAGGAGAGGAACCTGGAAAGGAGCCAGGAGCGGGGAAAGGGAAGAAGAGGAAGTTCTGCGCAGGGCTGGGCAGCAATTCCCCGTCAGAGATGGATGCCGTTCATTAGGTGGGCTCCCCAGCAGCTCGCTGATGTCACACATCAGTTCCTATTTTTACTTAAACGTACTGAAAAAAAAAAATGTGTATACAGTGCAGATGTCCTGGCATCCCCTCTGGGACCAACCTGCTGACACGTCAGAACTGCTCAGAGTGATGAGCTAATTAAAATTCTATGGTCTTTCCCAGAGATGGCTCTATTTTTAACCTAATTCTGACTGTCACTTCAAGTGTGAGGTTTACTTTTTTTTTTTTTTAAGAAAATACTTTTTTTCCCTTCTTAATATTCCCATGAAAAATTGAGCTTAGCTGATCACTCCCCCAGCCTCCTTCAAGCATTTCTTCACAAGACACAGAGGGACACTCCAGGAGGAAGGGGACTAATGAAAGCAGGTGAATCCTGTGTCCCACCCCGCAGGGTCTCTTATTAAAAACACAAGGACAAAAAAAAATTACGACAAGCAAGGACTGTAGTCATCAACTTCCTATCATTTTCTTCCAACCCTATATTCGAGGCAAGCCCCACCTCTCAAATGCTTTCCAAAAGTTCATGTGCAACTTGCTTATTAGAAATAATGGTGGGGGCGCCTGGGTGGCTCAGTGGGTTAAGCCTCTGCCTTCGGTTCTCTGGGTTCTGGGATAGAGCCCCGCATCAGGCTCTCTGCTCAGCAGGCAGCCTGCTTCCCCTCCCCCCTCTCTGCATGCCTACTTGTAATCTCTCTCTCTGTGTTGAATAAATAAATAAAATCTTAAAAAAAAAAAAAAAAAAAAGAAAGAATGGTGTAAACATTTGTTTGGGTTCTCAATTCAAAGTCTTTTCTTTAAAGGCCCTGGCCTAGTCCACACGAGCATTTTAACACAAAGACAGCTGAAATGCTTCAGCCTTTAGATGTGTATGTGATGAAACAATACTGCTTCAATATCTGAAGTGATTTTCAATGTATCTTAAGCATAACATTTTCCTGTGAAAATTTCCCTATCATATAGGTATACTTCCATACTCAAGAGAAAAAATAAAAATAAAAACTCAGTACACTGTAACCACAATTAATATTGCTGTGCATCACACTTTTCTTTCAGGAAAAAGAGGTAAATTATACAAAATCAGATGCAATTTCACGAGGATGACTGCTAGAGGACAGATTACAGATTTCCCTTAAAAAGCCAAAAGTGTGCTGAACCTCACTTTACAGAATACATGCTTCTACAAACAAACAAATAGCTTGGTTGGGGAATTTTTTCTCTTCTAAACCTATTTTTCCATTGATTTTCTGCCTAAAACTGAAGGTGGTTAGCTACATTTGGAATGCATAAAGTCTTTTTAAATTAGGTTTGGGGGTGAGGGGAGAAATAACTTGAGGGAAAATAAAACAATTATAAATGCCTAAAGCAAGTCTTGAAGAATCTCGAATTGGTCCTTGAAGAACTTCAAGTTTTCCCAGGGGGCTAGGAGGGGAGGATTCCTCCCACAAACTTCCATGGGCAGGTGGCTCTCGCTGTTGGTTCTGACTTTGTAGGAAGCTTTCTCCACACAGGTGTCAAGAATGGCGCTCTCTCCCAAGACGCCTGGGCTCCAGAGAAAACCGGTGTCCAGGTGGTTGAGGAGGGAGGGCTGTAACTGGCGGAGCTAACCGGGCATCAGCCAGCTGTTCCAGATGTTGCAGCTGCAGCCGTAGGAAGCTCCTGGGATGCCCCCATGTGACCTAGCTTCTGCAGCCAGAGGTAGCAGAGCTTCTCACTCACCTTAGCACCCATCACCTGACTGTGGGCCCATGGACCCGATGGCTGGCTCAAACTCCAAGTTGAGCAAGTCCCCACAGTGACCTTGAGTGTGCCGATGCTTGCCTTCCTTGTAAACATTTAATGAGGAGGCAACATCGATCCTGGTTTAGTTCCAATCATTTGATTGATCTCTTGAAACCAACAAGGCCTTCAAAGCCAGAACATAGCGGATTCACTTCTCCAAACACCTGCTGAAGGGTCTTCTGACCTTTGGAATCCCGGGGTCTGCACTTGGCCCTGAGGCAGCTGTACCATAGGCCTTCCGAGGGTGGACAAGCAGCTAGCTGATACGTGTTTAGTTTTCTGAAAACATCTCTTACCCAAGACTCTTTCATCCACCCAGCTGCTCCTGGAATGTGGCCTCCTTCTTAGGAAATCACTTTATTTTATTTATTCTCTAAAAGATACTACAAAGCGAATATGAGCATTTGAAAAGGTGCCTTGGAGAGTCTCTATAACTGGTTTTCCTCTCCTTGAGCTTATGGACATTTTATTTTGATGTTTATCTGATGCCATGGTAACCGGCACGACTTGAGGTTTACGTCTTAGACTGAGGACCGATTACAGAAAGTCAATTTAGCAAGCACTTACTGAGCGCTTACCAAGTATGGAAGATAAAACGATGAGCACAGAACTCTCTTTCCTCTAAAGGACACACATCAGAGTGCAAAGAGATACACCGGGAGTCGACACATTTTCCCTTCAAAAGCCAAATGGCAAATATTTCAGGCATTGTGTGCCCATTTGGTTTCTGAAGCACCCCCCGATACCACGGTGGTGCAAAGGCTGCCACAGGCTGTAAATGGATGAGCAGGGCTGTGTTCCAATAAAACTTTATTGAACAGACATTGAAACTTCCATTTCTCATAATTTCCATGAGTCACAAAATATTACTCTTCTTCTGCTGTTTGGTAACTGCTAAAAAATGTAAAAACCAGTCAGAGCTCACAGATCATATTATAAAGGCAACTGGCCAAAGCTGGATGATGGCCCATAGCTTGCAGGCTCTGGATCTGCACTGGCTAGCTGGGTGGGGGGGGGAGGGTGTGAGGAGGGGGTGAGAAGGGAAGTTGCCCAGACTTCCTGAGCCTCACTTTGCTCAACTGCCAAGTGTAAGAATCTTTGTCTTGTGAGTTTGAAAAATTAGACACCTAAACAAACAAACAAACAAACAGACAAAACAATAGCTGATCTCCTTCCTGGAGGGGCATCCTGATTGAACATGACAATGACATCGATAAGGACAAGGATAACAAACAGTGCTGAACATTTGTTTCCTGCGAGGCGTTGTGTTAAGTGCTACCAACTTCTACAGTATTTCATCTCATCTACGGTGCTATTGATTCTACGATGTGCCATTCCTGAACATATCACCGAGAAAGAAAAAGCTGCTGGTTAACCTCTGACATGGCACTGAGTATAAGATGTGCTCTGATCTCACAAATGCTAGAGTGTGTATATGTGGAGGGGGTGCACTTAAGAACCGACAGAAACGACATCTCTCTGAAGCCCAGAGCTATCCTGTGGCATCTCTGTTAAGCCACAGCTATCCTGCGGCAAGGTACTGCCTAGGACCTAGGTGGGGACTATGATCATCCCTTCTGTACAGAGGAGGAAACAGAAACAGTTTCAGCCTCTACAGGAAAAGCTAAGGGTGTCAATGCTTTTTAACACAGGCAGGTTAACCGGGTCCAGAGTGAGGGCCTGAACACCGGAAGAAGGCTGGAAATAGCTGGCACTTAAAGTATGCAATCCAGGTCGAGCAGTCTGGCACAAAGGAACTTCCTCCTCGGAAGAGAACGTGACAACAATCTAGTCAGTCACATCCCTTTGGTATTTCCAAGGTGGGTGGTAAGGCAGCAAGAGGTAACGGGAAATAGGAATTCTAAAATGCAGAATAAAAATGGCGAGGCACACTAACATCTAAGCTTGCATAATTCCTCTTAAAAGCTGTCTTGGGAATTCTGTCCAGGTCATGGACAGAGCTGGGCAGAGGAGAAAGACAGGGAGAAGTTTCTTATCCTTGAGCTACAGTTTCTTGTGTGAAGGGAATGTTTGGGGTGGAGTCCGCAGGCCAGAGGCCAGCCTGCAGCTCTGCCACCCAGGTCTCTCTGACTCCTCTGGGTTTCCCATCCTGGCTGCATGGGGGTGTTGGGGCAGGGACGGCTCAGGATGTGCTCTGGACGCCCAGCTCTGCCGTGCACGGCAGCTGCTGGGAGCTGGAAACGCAGCGCAGGGCGTTGGATGGAAGTTTGTGGGCGCAGAAATTACGGAACAATTTAGCCAAAATTCTCTTTCAAATTCTGAATGGTTTTTCCCTCAAAAGTTTAACTTCAAATCTCCTTCTCCCCATTATTATTTAATCACCAAATATTAATGAAGTGCTTAAAATATGCTCAAGGGGATGAGACTTCTCTCTTTCCTATGAAGTTCTAATTAGTCAAAAGCTTGCCCAACATGTGGCTTTGGTCTAAGCTGTTGTGCACGAAGGACTCAACACAGACCTGAGACCGCTCTCGTTAGAGAGGTCTCCTCGCCCGGCTGGCCCCTGGCTGGCATCTGGGAACTTGGACTTCAGAAGTCCTACCGTTCCCGAAGGCACAAGCACGGCTCACCATGGCTGCACAGTTTTGTACAGACAATGTGGTTTATGCTGAGCACCTGCTTTTCTTTGGAGAGTCTGGAATTTGGGACATGCTCAGCAGAGGGTGCCCGTGTGACCAGCCTCCAGGAAAAAGCTTGGGTGCTGGGTCACTAATGAGCTTCCCTGGTAGACAGCATTTATCACGTGTCGTCACGATTCACTGCCAGAGCGATGAAGCGCGTCCTGCGTGACCCCACCGGCAGGGGCCTCTGGAAAGCTTGAGCCCGGTTTCCTCCGGACTTCGCCTCATACGTTTTTTCCCTTTGCTGATTTTGCTCTGTACCCTTTAGCTGTAATAAATCACAGCCAAACTAGATGCTGGGATGCTGAGTCCTCTAAGTCCTAGTGACTCCCCCATCCATCCTGGGGACTCCTGACAAAACCATCCTTAGCCAATTCACTCGGCAACAGTGCTGGGCCACTATTGAGGCCAGAGAGGGAGGCCCCTCGCCCTACCAATCCTGAAGCACGAGCGCTTGGGGAACCAGGGATCCGATGACCTACTGTCCCATTCTGTGTTGACCAAGCAGCCATCCCACGCTCAGTGAGATGCTGACCTTGTGATTTATGTCCTTGAAATCTGCAGTCAAGCGCAAGAGAGGATGATGGGGAGGACTATGAGGATGAGGACGATGGCAGGTGGGGTGACAGGAGCTAACTCTTCCCTGGTGCTTGCTGCATGGGAGCCACTCCTGAGCACTCATGTAATCCTGAGTCAACTCATGTAATTCCGATAGCAACCCTGGGGGGGGGGAGGGGCGCTCTTCCTACTTCCGTCCTTACTGATGAGGATACCTAGCTCATCAAGGGGAAGTACTGCCCCAGGTCACAGAACTAGTTAATGGCAATATACCCTCTGGCTTCAGTATCTGAGTTCTAAACTAGCATAAACAGGCTCAATTGTATCCACATCTTTAACTACCATAATATTTGTTACATACCCGCCCAGCATTAAAATTGTTTGTTTTTTTTTTAAATGAGTGTGTGTGTGTGTGTTTGAAGATTTTATTTATTTATTTGTCAGAGAGAGAGAGAGGCAGAGAGAGCACAGGCAGGGGGACCAACAAGCAGAGGGAGAAGCAGAATCCCTGCTGAGCAGGGAGCCGAAGTGGGTCTCCATCCCAGGACCCTGGGATCATGACCTGAGCTGAAGGTAGACACTTAATGGACTGAACCACCCAGGCATCCCGCATTAAAATTATTTGTACGCATGTTTTAATGCCTGTGCTAGACTCTAAGCTGCATGACCAGGCTTCTGCCCAGCGCCCTTCTGGTCTCTGCCATGGCACCATACTTGGCCTCTGGTAAGCACTCAGATGCACACAGATGGCAGAGAACAACCATTCCGGAGAGGGACGGCAGCACAGTCCAGTGTGGCAAGGACAGGTCTCGGGAGGACTGAGGGAGATCTCAAAGGTAAATTCTGAAGAGTCAGAAGGGAAAAGAGGCGATCCGCACGGCGGTAACAGTATGAGCAGAGGTGGACCCAGTAGTGAGCACCGCGGGGTGAGGACAGCGAGAGATGACTGGCTGGAGGGAGGGGTGTGCCTTGCTAAAATGGAGTGAAATCCAATGATGATGACCCTGAAAAGTTAGAGTTTCAAACTGATGGGCAGCCGGTGAGCCAGAGGGTGACAGGTTCAAAGGGGAACAGAAGGGACAGATGGCTTGCTGGGCTGGAGCCCCGGAACACAGTGGGGAGGCTTCTAGATGATGTGATGCCTCCCAGGTCAAGGTGTGGCCAGAGCCTGAGACTGAAGGGGGGGTCAGGTCTGCTGGGAAGACACACAGGGTCCCGGACAGGGCAGCCCACGGGGGGCCCCGACCATCTCAGACATTCCTTCCCCCTCGGACCCTTCAGGATTCCAGCAGATTCAGGCTGGAACAAGGAGGGGAGCTGTGGGTTGAAGAGCCATTCTGAAGAGAGAATGGATGGCATCTGGTCACTAATTACAGCAGCAAGGGCGTCAAAGGTGGGCACGGGGGACCGAGGGAGTCATGGCGATACAGACAGGAATACGGAAGTCGGGGCAGGAAATACAGACATTTTCTATTTCACTCAAAAAATATGTTTTAATACAAACAGTCTTAAGAGCTGTAAGAAGTGAGACTTCAAGGGGCAATGAGCTACAAGGAAAAGAAAAAGGCAGAAAAAATTTAAAAGCAAGCCCAAGAGGAAATGATTTAGTTGATAGTTGCTTTATCCCCCCCATTCGTCCTTTAACATTTCCAGTACGCGCGGCTTCCAGACAAACCAGCCCCTGTCAAAATATTGCTTACAACCACTGTGGTTGGGTCTGATTAATTCTTCTGATTCTGTCTGAGCACATTCTGTGTTTGGAAACAGAGGATCAGCTACTGACCCTCAGGAAGCTAATTGCTTTCCCACATTTCCTGCCCGGGGACGCAGCCCACTAAGCCATTCGCCACGACGGTGGCGGGGAGCTTTACTGCTGGGGAGCACGGGGGGCCAGCGGGCCAGGGCCTGGGCTCCCAGGATGGCAGAGAGAGGGCTCCGGGGAGGGTGGCTCAGTCCTACCACGCAACCTCTTTTCAGCATGTCATTCACTGCTCCGTGTACGGTCTGTCTCTCCCGGGAGGGTACCTAGAGCCTCGGATGTGTGTACCTGTGCTGCATATACAAAGCCGGTGTTAAATATGACAGGATTCAGCAACGTTGCTAAACGGCCCCCTTCCAGTTAGTTTTCTTACCTTGAACACATATATTAGGTCACTACTGGCAAAGACCGATTTCCGGTTTAATGGGGCAGAAAGAAGGGATCCAGACAGAAATGTCTATCAACTGTCTCGAGCCTGACTAAAATATTCCCCTTAGAGGAAAGCACATGCCTCTTCTGTGGACTTGAATTTGCCTTTAAAGTAGCTGGTAAAGTAGGAAGTTTCAAAGTGGGGATAAATTCATTTGGTGCTGTGTGTATTTCAATTCCGTTTCCAGCAAGCATGAGGAAGTCTTTTCTATATTTCGTCTTTGAATACTTTAGAGCCAGATTATTTCCCTGCAAAAACACTGCATTTGGGGTAATAACGCTTCTGCAGATTTCATTAAACAATTGTGCCAGGAAGAGCAGAGCAGTAACACCACAGCTGGCTTCGGAATACAAACGTTTACTGTGCCCTCTTTTCAGAGTGGCACCCACTAGTGAGAAGCCAGACCAAGGACTGGTCACCCAGCCTCCTCCTCTTCCCTCATCCTTTCACAGTCTGATCTGAGCAATTCATGTCACCATCACTGTGCCCTGGCCAAGTAAGGCCAGCACCAAATCATGGTGCAAAGTGACACCCCCCTCCCCCAGGTTCCTCCTCTTAAGCTGACCTTCCGGAGCCATGTTTGAGCCCTGAGCAGCCCTGCCACCTTCCACTGTCCCCATACTGATTCTCTGCAGCTGGCATCTGGTGCTGTCACCAAGCTCTTCTTCCACTCAAGAATGTGCCATCTCATCCCTGCCATGAAATAGCTCCAGTCTGCCTTCCTGCAGGACGGCCTGCTCAGCTCTCAACGCTCAAGTCTTTCCCTGCCCCTACGTTTCCATGACTTAGCCACCCTGCATGGACCTTGAATTCATGCATCGTATCACAAATATGTTAGTGTCAGTCACATACAGTTCAGTGTACTTAGCCGCAGTTCACTGTACACACACTGTGCTGGGTCCATTGGACAAAACCCAGCGGGACGCACACTGACCCTGCAGGCTGGCTGGAGACGGAAATGATGCTGATCATACAAAAGACAAATCAAGCAGGGCAGGGGCTCAGAGAGTGAGGGGCCCTCATGCCTGCTTGGAGGCAGGGAACTGGGGGATCTATACAGAAAAAGGGCCTTTTGTGCTCACCTGGGCAGTACGTGTACTGAAACTGGGCGGCACAGAGCAGATCAGTGTGGCCCCTGCACAAGATGACAGGCAAAGTCACGAAGCACTCCATGTTTTAAAAAAGGAGGAAAAGGGGTGCCTGGGTGTCTCAGTTGGTCAGGTGACTGCCTTCGGCTCAGGTCATGATCCCAGGGTCCCAGGATTGGGCCCCACATCAGGTTCCCTGCTCCTCGGGGAGCCTGCTTCTCCCTCTCCCCCTGCCTGCTGCTCCCCCTGCCTGTGTTCTCTCTATCTCTCTTGTCAAATAAATAAAATCCTTAAAAAAAAAAAGGAGAAAAGAAAGGCCTCTGACTTGCCTCAATGAGAAGCAGATAGCATTTTGAAATGCAAATGGCAGATGGAAGGAAAAGGCATTTCGGGTAGAAGTAAGGGTACAGATGAAGGTGCAGGGAAGAAGGTGCAGGAAGAGGGAGTCCAAAGGCAGGCGAGCCCTGGGGAAGGGGTGAAAGAGCCCTCCCACTACTACGACAGCACCTGCTCCAGGGAGGCCTCCATCCTTCTGGTTGGGGCACTTGCCCCGCAGTGCACCAACTGTGCCGAGACTGCACCAGATGCCTCTTCCTCTCTCTGGTCCATCAGCAGCATGAGGATGGGCAGCTACCCACCCTCCCCTGGCTTTAGGGTGGGTCACACCTAGGGCAGCCACACTGTAACAGAGAAGTCAGGCTGTTCCTGCAACTGCAGGTTGCGACAAACTCAGCTAACCTGCAGAATCAGAATGAACATGCTGTGTTCTAGAAAGACCCATTGGGGCCCCGAGTCCTACTGGCGAAGGAAGAGGCTAGGGCAGGGGAAGAGTCAGGAGACAACTGAGATAGGCAGGACCTCCTGTAAGTGGGGCAGTGGCTCTGGGAAGGAGGTGCGGATGCCTTACACCTGGGGTCCTCTCTCTTGCAGAGAACGCTTGCTCTGGGAGCACCTCAAGGTCCTCCCATGGCCTGCCAGCCCCTCCGACAGCAGGAGATACACCGTCTGCCTGGCTGAGGACATTGCTGGTCAGCAGCTCCCGGGAATGCTTCTACACATTCACACATGTCAGCGCCGGTTGACATCTCCATGGGATCGGTTTAGCTGGAAAGCATCAGTGATGGCACACACTAACTCCTGCATGTTTTCAACTCTCTTTAACACTCGGTACTGCTGCTGCTCCAGACAGCCCTTCCAGCCAGGCCTGCACTCTGGAGGGGGTGCGCTGGGAGGGGGTGTGCCGGTCAACATGGCCGACGGGTCACTGTGGTCATTGGATGTGCACAGGGAGAACGTGGCCAGTTCTTCCAGGAATTAAAGGCCAACCGGATATGAACCCCGCAGCTGTGTGTCAGCACTCTGTCCTGCAAAACTTGAGGGGTGCTGAAACAAAACTTTTTATAGACGTCCATTACTGGCATTACTCCTCATGCAAGAGGCCGCATGAGAAGACATCAGTTCTCCTTCCTGTACATATTCCCTGACAGCTCCGACCTCCCTTCACTCTCTGAGGGCCATGAGACTGTTACTCAGAGGTCTCTGTTCTGACTCGGGTGTAGACACCCTCTTTCTGACCATAGGTCCATCTCTTAACCTCTTGTCCCAGCAGGTTTTAACAGGAAGGACGAGCTGGGCTGCAGTCTGGGCCCGAAGCTGCAGCTCCAGCAAAGCCCATCTTTATAGGCCGGGCTGGCCTGGGCCCCCCTGCCAGCCTGCCCCTGTCTGCGCTGTTTTCTCCATGATGTAAGTCCGATTCCCTTAATGAGCTCCCTGGAGATGCTCTCCCATACCTGGTCGGCCTCCGAGAGAAGTTCTGCTCTCTCATGCTGCGTGTAGACTGGGACAGAAATTTACATCTTTCTCTTCTACCAAAGGGCCTTAAGTATCTTCTCCCTCAGAGACGCTCTTTCTTCTCGGCAAATGTCTTAGAATCTACTAGATTGGAAGCCCTCTGAGGGAAAGGCCCACTTTTTAATGAGAATCTATACACCTTAAACATCAATAAATGCTCCCTGGGAAAGCTCAGGGTAACCTGCAGAATCAGGTTAGCTTCTCATTTTCAAGGATGAAAATTGTCTCTCTTGCTATGGGACACTGTCAGTGAACCCAAGGACCCCAAGCAGCGAACTCAAGGTATCGCACTTGCCAGGCGCAGGGGTGGGAGAGGAGAGGGCGGATAGCAGTCCTACTTGGTTCTGGAAATTTTAGCTTCTGTGAAAGAGAAAGGCAAACATACCTCATGGGGACTGGAATGCTGCCATGTTTCCTTTCCCTCAATATTAAATTTCTCCCACTAATTCTACCCCTGTTCCGTATCACCTTGAACACAAGTTGAAAGCCTAAACCTCTGGAGGACGTGCTTAAGTCAGAAACTTATGCAATTCCCACTTGAAGTCATGCAGCTGGGTGGGCTCAGATTACTAACGACTGCTCCAGCGTCCCTCGCGGTTCCCAGCAGAAGCGTTCCAAAGGGTTCCTGCAGTTTTGTTCATTAGGAATGACGGATAAGGTGCAGACACTTCACCAGAGTTTGGGATCTTAGAACAAGATCAGTTTAAATCTTTGGGGGAGGGGGGCAAGGGAGAGGGAGAGAGAATGCCTGTGTGTGAGCAAGAGAAAGAGAAGACTATCAAAAACATGATGACGGATAAGGGGAGAGAAGGTGAGAGATACAGAAATCCTAAGTGTTCAAGACACAGTGGACAGAAAACAGGTTCTGGGCTGGAACAGTGCTTGACAGGTGACCAATATGGTAACTGTTCAGGGCCAACAGGGTGAATGGTTTGCCCAAACTTGACATGTTGAGCAGGTTTTAGAAATATTTAGGTGGATGTTGCCATTGAACAGAGATCATTTTGGGCAAACAGGAGTGATCCTGTTGAACACAGCACCTGCACTAGCTACCTCCCCTGTAAGGGCTACATCAGCCATGGGCAGAAGGTCTTCCTCTGGACCCCAGGAACAAGGAATTGACAGGAAGGATATCAAGGGAGTAACTTGTATCTACCGGTTAACAGTATTTCTATACATCTGCGTCCCCTAACAAGGGTCTGCCAATGAAACAAACATTTCTTGACAGTATCAGAAAATCAGCCATTTTGGTATAAGACTTTGTAAAAAGTCTTACGGAACTGGACCCCAATTTTGGAACTTATTTCTTCTCTACAAAACTCTACACACCCAAGGTCAACGCTAATATTCTCTCACACTAGCCCTAACTCACATCAAGTAATTAAAAAAAAAAAATTGTACAGATGAGCTGTTTGTAAGGACAGAAAAGGGCTACAGGCTTGTGTGTTAGGCATGAGCTATGTCCTGGGGCAGTTCCAATCAGTTCGCCACAATTTCAGAGCCTTACGACACTCTAAGTGTATTTCTTGCTCATACTGTGTGCCCACTGAGGGTTGGCGGGGGCTCTGCTCATCACTGCCACTTGGGGTGCGGGTTCAGAGAGCAGACGCCATCTTGAATGTTGCTGGTTGATGTGTTACAGGCCTCGAAGCTGTCTCCTTGGTAATTAAATGCTCCAGACCGGAAGGGACATGTCCATTCCGCTCACAGCTCCTTGGCCAGAACTAGACACATGGGCCTGCCCCATCTCCAGGGAAATCCTGACAAAAGGCACCAATGACATCCACAGTTTGTTATGCACGGCTCATTCTTTTAAAATGTTTCAAATACACGTCATATGGGAAGACACTGATACGATTTCCCGGCTGCTCTGTGTCCTTAGAGAAATGGCTGACATCTTGAGACCACTTTCTATGTTAATTACGGGAGAAAGAAATGGGGCTGACCAAGTCACCTCAGTGTGAGGGGTTTCAGGAACATTCCCCAATAACAGTGTAACTGCCACACTTAGAGCCTCAGGACCTAACCACGAGAAGCAGGGATCTGGTGAAGACACTGTACAGCGATCCTGGTTCCACCACTTACCAACCAAGCAGCCCTGGTTAAGTGACCCGCCTTCTCCGCTTTACTCACCATCTGTGACTAGGGACAGTGACAGTACCTTCCCCCAGGTCACTGTAAGAGTGCAAGGAGGAGCAAGGAGCTAAAACAGTGCCGGGCAGTGCCTGGCGAGCACTGGCTTCTATCAATCCTCTTTTCCTTCTCCTCATCATCCAGACTTCCCTCAGCCAAATTTCTTTCAAACTAATTTGCTACTGCAATGAGCAAATTGCATTCCACAATAATCTTGTGAAGCAGGTGTAACTATCCCTGCTTAAGTCATGAGAGGACCAGGACGGACTCAGGTTTCAAATCTATCTGTCCGAGGCTGCCTTCTTTCCCTGCAATGCTCTGCTGGTGTGCTCCCCTATCGTGAATGCACGGGGGTCCACGCTATTGTAAGGAAAATGACCCAGTCCATTTGTTCCCCACTTGTACTCAGAGCTCTCCAAAGAAGCTGTTCTGCTCAACCCGACGAGTAGAAGTCAGCATTTTTCCTCCATCGGGCTATATGCGCTGAGCTTGGCAGAGCTAAGACCCCAACTCTCAGTTCTCTGTTGTAGGGTCTGCCAGGAACCAGGGAAGAAAGGGTTGGGATGGAAGATGGCAAGGTGGCGATCCAAACTCTGTCCCAGCCTGCAACTGAAATATTACGGTAGTATTTTCCCCATGCCTTCAGTCTGTATGTTATATACATACATCGTTTATATGTTATATACACGCATGACAACCTTGAAGATGAAAGTTGTTACTTTTCCACCTTGACCTTGACCATATCATTTTCCCTTGGGGCCTGATAAGGTGTTTGTCCTTGTCCATACTAGGCTGGCAGGGTCTGCCTGGAAGGCCCACAGTGATCAAGCAGCAGTACTGGTCAACAGGTCATTAGACGGTCTGGACCGTAGGGATGTGTCAGTTCTGCTCACAGCTCATTGGTCAGAACTAGACACAGAACCAGGGAGGTTCCGTAGAGCAGAGGTTGGCACCCTATAGGTTCTGGGCCAAATTTGACCCAATGCTTATTTTTGTAAACAAAGTGTTACTGGACCGCCCATCTGTTTATGTATCATTTGTGGCTGCTTTCACACTCCACAGCTGAGTACTTACATGAGAAACCATATGGCCCCCAAAGCCGAAAATAGTTACTGTCTGGCCTGGTACAGAAAAAGTTTGCGGAGCCCTGGTCCTGAGTGCTGCCATAAGGGAGGGTCCAGGGAGCAAAGGCCTCTGCCAAGCAAGAAGGGGGTTGTCCTGGGGTGTCTGGGTGGCTCAGTCGGTTAAGCGTCTGACTTTTGGTTTCAGCTCAGGTCATGATCTCGGGGTCGTGAGATTGAGCCCCGCATCGAGGCTCCTTCAGTCAGGAGTCTGCTTAAGGTTCTCTCTCTTCCCTCCCTTGTCCCCTCCCCCAGTGCATGCTTGCACACCCTTCCCCCAATGTGCACATGTGCACACACTCGCTCCCTCTCTCTAATAAATACATACATAAAATCTTCAAAAAAAAAAACCACAACAAAGAATGGGGTTGTGTTGATTACCATCCACAGGCAAACCCTTAGACCGAAGGGCATAGGGCTTGCTTCACAAATATTTTCTTATGTGCCAGATACTAGGTTACAACAGTGAACAAGATAAATTGAATCTTTGTCCTTTGGGAATTTAAAACTGTGTGTTGGGATAAAGATGGGGCCTAAGGGAAGGAGAAGGCACAGAAATATGTAAAAAGGCAATGACAGGCCAAATCATGGTGGCATAGTCACACAGCAGTGAAACCCAGGAGCTGTAGCTGTGAAGGTCAACACAGATGCATCTCAGGAGTCACGGGGGTGGAAAAAAGCACAGGAAAACACGTGCTATATGATTTGATTTACCAAAAGCCCCAAGCCAGGCAAAATGAAACGCTGTATTATTTATGGATCCCAAAAGACGAGGCAAATTAGATAAAGAAAAGCAGGGTGAAGAGAATAGCACAGCCAGGCTCACGGTCAGTGAGAAGGTAGCAGGGAGACAGGATGGCTGTGGAGGGGCTGTGCAGGGCACTTCAGAAGTCACGACCACATATTTCTCTTCTAGAACTGGCTGGTGAGTACACAAAGGTACACAGTGTCAGAATCTTTTCTAGCCGACCTGTATTTCATTAGCCCTTTTATGTCTACTTGATACTGAATCCAAATGAATTTTATAAGTAGAAACAATGCCACGAGCGCTACGATGCGGTAAGAAAGACCCCAGAGGGTGCTGCGGGCGCACAGTGGAGGGTCCGCTAACTCGGATGCTGGGGCCAAGAGAGAATCCCTATGGAAAACGGCACATATCTCGTGAGGACTGGAGCAAATTTCACCCTGAGAAGAAGGCAGGAAAGAACGCTCCAGCAAAGAGCCCGTGTGAGGGTACAGAGATGCAAAAGACTGCAGTTTTCAAGGAACTGAAACCAGCAAGCAAAGTGCTGCATTGAGAAAGCAGGGCTGGCGAGGGTCCCCTGGGGCCACACTCATGAGGCACAGTGAGAAATGTGTACTTCATTCCAAAAGCAACTGGAGCCTTTGAAGGATTTCAGCCAGGGAATGCAGACACATGATCAGAGTTGTCTTGGTGTGCTAACATTGGTTTACTCGGCTAGCCTCACGTCCCCTCTGGTTGCTGTGGGGCTGAGAACACGGCCAGTTCCTGTATGTGTGTAGCAACGGCCAACACCCCTACTGCTTCAACAAGTGAACAAAGACAAGAGGGTGTCAAGCCAAAGTCAGCAGGCCCGTCATTAATACGACAGATGCTTACTGACCATAGACCACGAGAGGCAGAAACACGAAAGTTTTGTGTAGCTCAATTTTTTGTATGTTGAAATGAGTACCAGTGACTAGTACAGATAAACGTGAGTGCCCTAGCTGACGATGGTAGAGACGCTCCGTGGTGTCTTTGCAAAGCGAAGCACATGATCCTTCTCTAAAATAAAGAATCTCCTACCATATGTCAATGTTATAATAATAGATTCTAATCTATCATTCTCATTTTTTTTTCAAGATTTTCTTTATTTATTTGAGAGAGAGAGAGAGAGAGACGGGGAGAGCAAGCACAAGCAAGGGGAATGGCAGGCAGGGGAGAAGCAGACTCCCGGAGGAGCAAGGAGCCCAATGTGGGGGTCGACTGCAGGACCCCAGGATCATAACCTGAGCCAAAGGCAGTATCTAAAAATACCTAATTCTAAAAAATTTAAAAAAAAAGATAAAAAATAAAAATGTTTAATTCTTTAAAAGTATAGGTAAGTAAAGACTAAAACTGCTGTGAGTACTAGACTAAAACTGCTGTGAGTGCTTTTAAATCACAGCAATGGGAAAAATCAGTTAAAAACCACACTTCTAGGATGCCTGGGTGGCTCAGTTGGTTAGGTGACTGCCTTTGGCTCAGGTCATGATCTCAGAGTCCTGGGATTGAGTTCCGTGTCCGGCTCCCTGCTCAGCAGGGAGTCTGCTTCTCCCTCTGACCCTCTGCCCTCCTGTGCTCACTCTCTCTCATTTTCTCTCTAATAAATAAATAAAATCTTAAAACACACAAATACACACAAACACACACACACACACTTCTCTAGAGCCAAGAATAAACATGGATATACATGAGGCTACCAAGAAAACAAAAAGTTAAGACTAGAAGACAGGTCTTCTGGTTTTGTCATCACACCCCCTAGTTCAAACTTGGACCTTAATTACTCAGTTATGACCATGCTTTGTCACCTCCTGTTACTTCTGTTGGAAACAATGTCAGTGTCATCTTTTACTTATTAATGCCTACAGCAAGATAGGCCAGATCTCCAAAGATCTTCTCCAAAGGGCATAGTGATGTTAAGAGTTCTCAGTGACCCAGCAACTCTATTTCAGAGCATGGATCTAAAAGCAGTGAAAGCAAAGCCTCAACCCCATGCTCAGACAGCCAAAGTTCAGAGCAACGGTACTCACAACAGCCCCAAACTAGCAGAAATCCCAGCGTCCAGCCCCAGAGAAACGGTTACACAAAATGTGGTGTGGGCATACCACAGAGCATTCATTATTCAGCCTTAACAAGGAACTTCAGACACAGTCTACATCATGGCCAAACCTTGAAAACCAAGTGAAGAAAGCCAGTCACAAAAGGACAAATGCTGAATGATTCCACTGACATGAGGAACCTGGAGGAGTCAGACTCATGGAGACAGAAAGTACAAGGGTGCGTGCCAGGGTCTGGGGGAGGCGGCGGGGGAGTTAGTGCTTAACGGGTATAGGATATCAGTTTGGCAAGATGAAGAAGTCCCCAGAAGGATGGTGGAGACTTCGTACAGGCGGGTGAGTGACTTAAGGTCAGTGAGCTGTATGCTTAAATATGGCTATATTGGTAAATTCTAGGTTGTATATATTTTATCACAGTAAAACAAAAAGTTCCAAAACATGGCTGACTTAACTGAGCCCCACACAGCTGAATTTATTACAGACTAGACTTGCCCCGCATTGTTGGATTCAATTGTCTTGGTTCCCTTAAAAGTCTGTGGGTTCTTTGGGGAAGTCCCCCAAGTTCATAGCAAGTGCTTGGCCAGGTCAGGGCACCCCGTCCGTCTAGTTGCGGTGGCCCACACGGGAGCCCACACGGGAGCCCACACGAGCACCCGCTACCAGCCTGTATGGAAAACTTTAGAAACCCCTTTCCTCAGGGCAAAACATGCCCTGGCAAAACACCAGGACAGAGAGCTGCCTTAGAGGTGGGGGATGCTGTGAGGGCAAATCTGGTCACCTCATTTTTTTCAGTCCATCTTCTCTAAACAGCATCCACAGAATGATCCATTAGGCTGCCAAAACACTACAGCAAGTGACCCCGCCCTGAGGTCAAGTAGCACGGGGTCAAATTAAACGCTTCGCACCCTAACTGACCCAGTGAGCACACTCCCCCGAAACATCGGTCCCTGCTGGACTCGGAGAAGAGACAGCAATACTATGTTTTTAGAAGTACCTTTCCTAGGGGCGCCTGGGTGCCTCGGTCAGTTAAGTGTCTGTCTTTGGCTCAGGTCCTGGTCTCAGCGTCCTGGGGTGAGTTTCACGTTGGGAATCTATGCTTAGTGGGGAGTCTGCTTCTCCTGCTCCAACTCTCCCCCTGCTCGTGCCCTCTCTCTCTCTCACTTGAATGAATTAAAAAACAATCTTAAAAAGAAAAAAACCAAAACCCCAAAACCTTTCCTAGGTCTTTACTTCCTTGGCAAGATGGATTTTTAAATGACTCAGCTCAACATTAGCTAGAAACATGACATCGGCATCACCAAGGCTGAGTGACCCCCCTTAGGTTCAGAAAGGGGGGGAAGAGGAGGGGAGGGGAGAGAGGCAGGCAGGAAGGGCTGCTGGGGGGTTGGGAGACGGCCTTAGCAGGCACTGCGGGAGGCAGATAGGCCTCTCAGCTGAAGAGAGAGAAGGAAAAAGAAACACCCACTTGTTTCACGGACACCGTCAACAGAGCCAACATCTATGAACTCTGAAGTGCCACTTGTAACACATTTCTCCCTATTCCTCCTCCAAAAGTTGGCTTCTCTGAAAAGTCGGGGGAGGGGCTCAGAACAAAGCAGACACGGGAGATTCAGGGTCCTTCTGAGAGGAGGCGGGCCAGGGGTTCAGAGGGCCCTTGTTCCTCAGCTCCCACTGGCTACGCCAAGCGTGGTTGGATACAACCCCAGAGCCTGAGTGGGCTTTGAAGGCCAGTCCTTTTGTTTTGTTTCTCAGATGAAGCAGGGGCGTCAGCAGGACCCAGCAACCCCACTTGTGGGTATGTGCCCCAAAGAACTGGAAGCAGTGTTTGCTGCTGCGGGCACTGCGGCGGGATTCCTGACACCCAGGAGGTGGAAACAGCCCCAAGACACTGTCACAGACAAATGGGCAAACAAACCGTAGTCTGTACCTGTAAGGGAGTACTATTCAGGCATAAAGAGGAAAGTCGGACACAGGCTACGACACGGGTGAGCCCAGAGGACATTATGCCGAGTGAAATAAGCCAGTCACAAAAGGACACACGCTGGATAAGTCTACTTTTGGAGGTCTCTGGCGTCACCAAATTCACTGAGACACAAAACAGAAGGGCGGGGGCCAGGGGCTGGGGCAAGGGCAGAGGGCAACGGCGCATCCGTGTTTACCGGCGAATTTCAGCTGGAAATGGATGGTGCTGATAGTTGCCCGACCACGCGAATAGACTGAACACAGCTGAGCTTCACACTCAGACATGGTTGAGACAATTTTATGCATTTTTTTACCAGAATTGAAAATTTTTTTAAGTATATGCAAAGAATTGGAGTGTGAACGGAGAAATAAGCTACTGAATTCGGAGTGGACATCAGGGAAGGCCCCTCTGAGGAGGGAGGAAGGGTGGAGGGCAGAGGTCTCTGGAGTCTTTCATTTCCGACGCTCTCTGACCACCCCACATCTTTACCTTTTCAGGCTGTTTTCTGGACACCTCCTCCTCCCCGCCACCCTTGTGCAGGTCTGAACTCAGCAGGGGAAGGAGCTAAGACATCTCACAGACATGAGAACCTCTGAAGTTCCCCATATGGGCCAGCCGTAAGGAGAAAGGGTGCACTGAGGTCCCGGCCAGCCCCTGGAGACCCACCCGAGGGAGGCAGAACTGCCTGGCCAGAACAAGTTTCAAAGATTTGCCCCACTGCTGCCCATTCTTGCTAGTGCTGCCAACTTGAGGTCGCTTATCTCCAAAAGGTAATACTTGGCCAGGAAAAGGGTGAGCTAATGTATGAAAGGGACATCATAATTCTCTGTTTCAGAAACAGGCCCAGTGGGATGAGAGGGACAGACTTCTCCTGGCATCGGTGTTCCCAGGCCAGTTGCCACCATCTGTCCGTGAGCTCATCTGGAACAGTCACCAGCTGAAAGCCACGGCCAGGCGTAAGGGAATGGGGCTCTCTTGACAACCTCTTGGCCTAAACTAAATCTCACATCCAGTGGACACTGAAGAAAGAAAGTCTGGAAGAAAAATGTACGACTGCCTGGGAAATTTACAGATGCTCGGCCACTTTAGGTAATTGGCTTCAAATCACAGAACACACGAGTCCGATGTTTAAAGATTCCCTTCTGTGAGAATGGAGAGAGACCTATGTACCTCCTGATTCCCTCTACCTACCTCACTGCCTCTTTCCTCCTGGCCCAAAGCCCAGTCAAGTCCTCATTCAAAACCGACATGTGCAGGCCCAGGACACCCTTCACGTCTGCAGCGACCTCAGTCCGCAGGCTCTCCATGAGCAAATGTCCTCAGAGCCCAGAGTAAACCTCCTCCTCTCAGGGGGCCAGACTGATGGGGTCTACTTCATGCTCACATGCGGGTTTAAATATCCCCTAAGGAATGATCCAAGCTGAAGGCAGCCCCTATAGCTACCCAAGCTCCAATTCACCGTCCATCTGTGTTCTTTAAGAAAGTCTGGATTAAAAACTGGGGAGCTGGCCTGTACCCCCCATAGGACACTTGCTTGCTTTATTTTCACAACATTAGTTGCAGGTCCTACGGGCTTAAATAAAATGCTGGCTGTGGGTCAAACCATTGGCTGGACTGAGTTGGAGCCAAGGACTCTCACACAGATGCTGGAGTCCTGCCTAAAAGCCCCACATGCCAGTATGATTGATCCAATATGTACTGTTGAGATTGGTTCTGGTCTTTAAGCAAATCTGGTCAACTGCGTGCATGGAACAGAGAAGGACAGTACCTGACCCTTTATAATGATAAAGAGTTTCTCAGACTTACCAGAAACCCCTGACGAGACTGTTTCCATCTTTCAGAGATGCATCCCTTCTCCCTCAAAAGTGCTTACTGGCTTACTGGGTATCTACTGGGCAGGCACTGTGCGACACACAGAGGAGGCAAGATCAGCTCT
The DNA here is from genome assembly GCF_030435805.1 of Mustela lutreola. Taxonomy (NCBI): domain Eukaryota; kingdom Metazoa; phylum Chordata; class Mammalia; order Carnivora; family Mustelidae; genus Mustela; species Mustela lutreola. The sequence continues at coordinate 135,383,734 of NC_081295.1, forward strand.
GTCCCCTCACTCACGGAGCTAGAAGGAAGACAATGGCAACGACCCACGTGGAAATCAACTAAAAACGGCAGGGAAAGGGAAGATGAGGACCCTCTGTCATCATTCATTCTTGACCAGGCCCTAATTTTATGCTCATTGAAACATGATTTGCACACAGACATCCTCCCTGAGTCACTGAGACCTTATTCTGACTGCTACCAGTTCCCTCATAATAGTCGTGGGACATGGCTGAGCTCACTTTGAAGTCCAGCCAGCTCTTCTGGTGTCCTGTCCGAACCGATCTAGTTCAGGAGGACGTCATGAGAAATCTCGGCACATTACTTCTAGTATTGATAAGCAGCTAGATGATAACTTCAGCGGTCCCTTGCGCTCCCCTTTACCATGGGGACACTGAGCACATCTGGCTTCACGATTTTATAATCCTACACCCACGTCTCTTCTGTACTACTGCTGCCTAGATTTCCATCCTGTTTGGGGTATTCACTCACCCAACCGACCCGTATTTAGATGCCCTTTCTGGCCAGGTACAGAGGACACAGCAGAGAAAAGGAATGATAAGGTCCTACTTTTGTGTAGTCTGTTCTAGAGTGGGTGAATGGTATGCAGGGAAATGCAAATAAATAAACTTATTTTCAAGGAGTGGAAGATGTTTAAAACACGGCAGGTGATTCTAAAGGAAATTTTTTTTCCTAAAAGAATTTGCGTGTGCTGATCGGACAGGTGGTCTGAGAAAGGTGTGCAGAGGTCATGAGTGGAATCAGAGTGACAAGATGTGGCTGGGCCCACAGAGGTTGGGGATGGAACAGTTCTGGCAGAGGGAAAGGCTCGCACAAATGATCTTGGGAACAAGTGAGAGCTCAGCATAGAAAGAACCAGAAGGTCAGTTTGGCTGGAATACAGCATGAGATCTGTGGGGTCAGACCACCCAGAACCTTGGCGGCCCTGGTGAGGGGTCTACATCGCATGATAAAAGCTGTTGGAAGACAAGGCAAAGACCACCAGTCACCCCTGACCCCTGCTCCCCCCCCCCTTCCTGAAGGCAAATTTCTATACAAAATAGACAGCACTTCCCAGCTACACCTGCCATTGTAGGGTGGTGGGGGCCAGGTTACTGAGCTGTGGCCAGTGGGATGTTCAAAGTGGCACCTACTAGTGCTGGGAAGTGACCTTAATGGGAAGAAGTGCTCCCTCCCCTTCTGTGCCACCCCTCCGCTGGCTGGAGTATGAACAGGATGGCCGGGTTAGCAAACACCCTGGTGTCAGCAGACTGTCCCCGTCAGCCCTGGACTGATCACACTGATGGCAGAAATGGACTTCTACGTTGTTTAAATCCTCGTTGTTTTGGCTTTCAGTGTTTTACAGTGAGGCTCTTGCTAACTGACACAGAGTGAAGTAGGCAGTAGGAGGTCTGACTCATGTTGTAGAAATATGCCCCTGGTTGTAAGTGAAGAATGAGCTGTAGAGGTTCGGGCAGGAAGTGGGCAGACCGGGCAGGAAGTGACTGTGATTATCCAGGCAAGAAGTGAAAGGCTTTCCTCAGGAGGCTTCTGTGGAGGTGGAGAGAGATGCAGGGACTCAGAATACCATCTGGGGGAAGAGCTGAGGGGACAGGCTGTTCACGAGCGAGGGCAGAAGGGGTGACTGGAACACCTCTGCATGGGGGGCGGTTCTCCTCACAGAGATGGGAGAAGACCAGAGAGCAGGAGCTTGGAGCTTGTGGGAGGATGACGGTGCTGTGTTGGCCACAATGGAACTGAAATGCCTATGGACTAGCCACTAGGCAGCTGGACAGATGAGTTTAGAACTTGGCAGGGCAGTCAAAATTGATAATCTAAATCGTACGGAGATGACTCAATGCCATGTTTCTAGCAGATCCGCCAATACGGTGGATCACCAGCCACCTGGAGCTATTTAAATTTAACTAATTAAAAAGAACAAAAATTCCAGATTCAGCTCCTCAGTCAGGCTAGCCACATCTCCAGCGTGACTGGTGGTTAGAGCGCTGGCCAGTGCAGGCAGAGAACATGTCCGTCGTTACAGCAAGTTCTCTCAGAAAGCTCTGGTGCAAACCTCTTTAGAAATCGTTTAAGGGGCACCCAGGTGGCTCAGTCAGTTCAGCGACTGAATCTTGGTGTCACCTCAGGTCGTGAACTCAGTGTCACAAGACTGAGCCTCGAGTTGGGTTCCCTGCTTAGCTTGGGCTCTGCTTGGGAGTCTCTCCCTCTCTCTCCTTCTGCCCCTCCCCCTGCTCTCTCTATGTCTCTTCTTCCATCTCTCCATCCCTCCCTCCAAAATAAATAAATCTTTAAAAAAGGAAATGGTTGATTATGATCGACTCATCTTGTCTCATGGGATGACATGTGCGTGAGAACGGGACAGAAAAAAGCAGCCTGTGTTTTCCCATTTGGTTTCCTTTTTCCTTTTTAACAGAGACACGCAACAGCTTTGTTCCTCCTCGTTTGCCCAAATGCTTACGGTTCGGGTTTATAAACCTTTCCTCATAATTTCCCATATCTGAAGACACCACAGGGCTGCCTGCATACCTTTTCAGAAGGTTAGTTGTCCTCAGGTTGTCATTTGTTCTTTCATTCCAAGTTATGATCCCCTTTCAAAGGGCGGACGGAAGCGAAGACGATCCTGCACCCGCCCGAGGTGGCCTCGCCTGCGCCCTGGACGGCCCCCTCTCCCCGCTCTGCACAGACACCTGAGCGGCCGCGAGGGAGTGGAAAAGCCAACTGTGCAAACATTCGCTTCTACCGTCACAAGACCATAGGAAAAATGCCAAAAAGGAGAGCTTGGCAAAACAGCAAAAGAGCAATTATCCCCTGAAGAGAACATGAAATAAGACCCTCCAGTGACCCCACGAAGGACATGGAAAATCAGATCCAACCTCGAACAGCTCAGCGAACAGCACCATGTTCTTGGGTAATGATTACAAAGGGAAAAATGGGACTTGGGCTTCGGGGCAGCCCGTGACTTCAGCGTGGGCCTCACTGGCTGGTGCCTTCCGTAATTCCACTAAGCCCTTTTAAAGAACGAGATTCATGCAATTCTAGAATCACGGGATGCTCCCTGACGATTCCAAACTCACGTGAAAGTTCTAAAGCAATCCTGATACGTGGCTCATAGGCTCTATGTGCGTGAGACTCAAGAAACCATCTAGAACACAAGGAAGCTGCATGAGAATTCCAAAGGCCACCATCTTTTCAGTGCCAAAATCATGAAGGAGAGAGAATGGTTTGGGTAAATTTCATTTCTGGGAAGCACAGATCTGGAAGATGAGTTCTCCACGCAAGAACTCCATGAGTTCTCCATTCGGCCAGGGATACCGTTGACATCAAAGGGGGAAATTCCTCTGTCAGACTTGTTAGATGGTGCAAACTAGGATTGCCTTCTGGCAGCCCATGGGTCAGGGAGGGAATGAGCCCCAGAGTTATCTCCCCAAGATGGAGAACAAAAAGCGGGTGATGGCTCTCCACTGCCCAAACATCGTGTCCCCTTGGCCTGAGCTCTTGGGGAAAACCTTCCCAGCTCCTCATTTGGCTGCATCTCAGCCCGGCCCCCTACAGGAGAGAGGTCATATCCATGCTGGCCAGGCTCCTCAGGGAGAGGGACTGAGGTCAGGCTTGGGAAGGTGCCTCCCCTGCAGCATGCTGGAGAGCGAGGCCAGGGAGTCGGAGCAGAAGCTGAACCGCGAAAGGGACGGGGGAGAGGGAGCAGGTCTCAGCCAAGCGGTCAGCACAGTAATGAAGTGGGCGTGGAGGGTGGCAAGGAGAAGGACAGTGGAGAGCGGGTCACTCCAGTGGGACCACGCGCTAGGACACTGGGTTCTGAAGCAGGGTGGGAGGACTGTGGCCGCCTATGGATCCGTTCTTGGCAGTCTGTAAGGATATTAAAATTCTACATTTTAGTGTCAATGAAAATCTTAGCCTATATTAATGTAAGTGGACCCTGGCTTATCTAGATGAGTAGCCTGTGACCCCGGGTGGGCCTGAGATGCCTAAGTCCACGTCTGCGTGTGGAAGTACACCCACAAAGGCCAAATGTCACCACGCCAGGCTGCGCAAATACAGGCTTCACAGGGGTCTGTAGACCGTGGCAGGAGAACTACGTGGTCACGTGTGTGTGATGACACATGCACCGGACCTCAGCGGAGCCTGGTGTCAGGCAGAGGACGTGAGTTTTGCACCTGCCAGCTCTGTAAAGGCCAAGTTCATTAGCACAAGAGTCCTGGGAAACAGGCAGCTATGAAGGTTTCCAGTCATAAATGGATTAAATATCTATTTACTTAATGTTTTAATAATGCCACAGATCTAACTGTATCTTCAAGAGAAGTAGCCAGGTTGGGGAGGCCCCCGTTAAGGTGAGTGACTGAGGCATGGTTGTTGAGCACTGCTGGGATGGGCAGTTTGAGGGGTCTGTGCGGGCAAAGCCCACACATTGTTAACATCGTTTTAGATGGCAAAATTACATGAAAAGGCATCATGTACACTGGAATTTTCAAGTCCAAATGCCAAAATAGATTAAATATGAAATTAAATTGGAAGCTGTGTCTTTCTGCTATTTAACCCAACAAGGGTGAGCGGTGATTCTGTTTCATGGAAAGACCACCATCCGTCACACGAAAGCATGGCTATTAATTTGGATTGTGCTGGCTTTCAAGCTGGAGGTTGTTAACATTTTGCTCTTATAGTTATTTGGAAGTTATAAGAACTAATGCAAACTCCCTATAGGATATTTTGTATACATTTAAATAATTTTATATTAACATATTTTAAGACAAGGAAAAAGGGCATTCTTCAAAACAACCCAAGAGTTACTAGTCACAGATACTGGAGTCACATACACCTGACTTCCACTCCCGGGGCTCATCGGACTCCGCGGTGGGAACTTAGGCAGGCTTCCTCCCCTACATGTCAGGTTTCCACTCATAAAATGGGGAAAGTAATGGTGCCCACACACAGAATCGTGGGGTGGATGAAATACTTCTATTGCACCTGGCACAGCATCCGTGTACACTGTAAAAGTCCAATGAGTGTTAGTTCCTGCTTGAAAGTCCCGCTAGTGAAGTAGATAAGGTCCAGGGAATAGCGACTCAGTTTCCTTATCTGTAAAATGGGGCCATTGGTAGGATTTACTTTATACGGTTAGTAGGAAATTTAAAATATAGTGTGGGGGAGTGTATGGAAGTGTAACTTACACAGTATCTGAACTTAGAAAACACTCAATAAATACCTTATTATTGTTATCAAACAATTGTCATCACGACCTCCTCAGTTTCTCCTTTTCACTCCTTAACATCAACATACTCCTCAGCTGCCAGCACTATGCTCCCTACACTCCAGGCACGTGCTGGGGGGCATGAAGAGGGAGGTCAGCATGCAAGGTTCCGCTCAGCTGCTCTGTCTAACCCTTGCTCATCAGAGCTGTCTGTGGTTCTTTCTAAAAGGAAAACAGTGAGATTATCTACTTGTCCATCCATCTGCCCATCCATCTGACTGAGGGAGTGGTGTAAGCATCTGAGGCCAGCCCAACAGTGAGAATGGCCAGGGGCCAAGGGCCAGGTGGCCTCCCAGAACCACCTCCCATATACTAAGGTCAGGCAGTCACATGCCCTCCCCAACACACACACACACACACACACACACACACACACACACACACGCCAAGGATATTCATCAACTTGGCAACTTGTCTGTATCCCCACACGCTGCCCCATCTCAGGAGCCCTCTTCGCCTCTACAGTCTGAGCCCAGGGCCTTCCACATAAAGACAGCAATGTCAGCTTGACAAATCACACAGATGTCAGCGAAGCGTAGTCAGAAATTCCAAGTCACACCAGAACTAGCCCAAGTTCTCTCTTTCTTAAGTAAAAGTGCTGAGAGAGTGCGGGGGCCTGCGCTGGGGTAAAAGGAAAGAGCTCTAACTCCTCCCCCGGCCCCACCCTGACCAAGGCTTGGAGAGAGTTCCGAGCCCCTTCCCAGAACTGGCACAGAGCAAAATCAAGCCCTGATGCTTTCAAAAGGCACAGGTTGGAAGGGACACAAGCACCTTTCGGCTCTCAAAGAAGAACAGGCAGAACAGACTCTGCCTGGACAAAAAGACACAAAGTACACTTCTCGAGGAGAATCGTCAAAGGCCCCATGGAAGGAGGAAGAGACAGAAAACAGCAGAACAGCAGCCCTCAGTCAGGGACCCATCATTTTCCCAGCACTGTGTTCCATGCGGGAGCTCAGAGGGAGCCCCACACAGGGGCACCAGAGAAGGGTGCCCAGAGAGGCCCTGTGGTCTTCTTCTGGGGCATCCGGCCCGGCTGTAATTCTGCCCTGACTCTTCAGACTCCCCCAGACTGGTTTCTATTGGGGCAGAGAGCACAGCTTTAAAGATGCCTAGAGGCCCCGGGAGTCCAACGTCACAGAGCATCACCATGTCCAGAGTCTCAGCCTGCAGGGGCTCCAAACACGGAGCTTGCAGGGTTCCAGGGAGAAGAGCTGAACAGGTCCCCACAATCCGGGAGTGAGCCTAACTCAGCTCAGCCCAGCCTCAGACGGCCTGGTCCCTAAAGGCCTGGATGCTGGGTTCGGGGCTCGTTCCTGTGGAAGGAACACTTCTCCAGAGGGGGCAGTGGAACCAACAAAGAAAACCAGGTGCTATCCATCATCTCGCCCCCAATACTGTCCAGTCTTACGTGTTCTTGGACCAGCAACCGGAAGGCGGCAGCTGGACAGCTTTTCCTCCTGAGGAGTCATTTGGAAAGAATAACCAAAAACCTTGTGCCATTTCACAGCAAAGCTCCTCATCTTACCCTGATTCACAACTCTCCTGGGGGCAGATGTTTTCACACAAATCATGTCAAACATGGGAGCTGCCATGTCCTGATAGGGAGGAAGGTAAATATACTTTCTTTTTTTTTTTTTTTTAAAGATTTTTTCTTTATTTATCTGACAGAGATCACAAGTAGGCAGAGAGGCAGGCAGAGAGAGAGGAGGAAGCAGGCTACCTGCAGAGCAGAAAGCCCGATGTGGGACTCGATCCCAGGACCCTGGGATCATGACCTGAGCCGAAGGCAGAGGCTTAACCCACTGAGCCACCCAGGTGCCCCAGGTAAATATACTTTCAAAGGGCACAGGTTAGAAGGGACACAAGCTCCTTTCAGCTTCCAAACACAGGAGGAGGGCCATGCAGGGGACAGCGATCTGTCCCTCCCTGGCAGGCCTCCGGAACCTCACTTGAGCCTTAAAGTGTATCTGCTTTGGGGCGTGGAGATGTCATGGCAGAACACGGAGAACAACAGGACCACAACAGGCCAATAGCTGCACTAAGGGAGAGTGAACAAGTTTCCTGAGCTAACAAAACTACAGAGAAAATGTATACAGGCACTTTTAGGGAAGGGAAAGGGAGAGGCTTCTGGAATATGTGTGAGATAAATCTTGAAAATGGCTACCACTACTCTACTCTAGAGTCTTTTCTCAACAAGTAGTCGGGCACTGGATACTCAGGTGCCCACATCCTTCTCACAAAAGAGACAAGGTCCCTACGTACAATTCATCCAGGAGAATTTTTCCTTTAGTTTATTACCCTCTTCCAACGCTTTCCAAAGCAGTTAGGGTTTTTAAAATGCAGGCTATGGAGCTCTGAATGGATGTTACAGGAGAAGCACTTTGTTAAGCCAGCCACTGGAGAAATGCTCATGAAGCAGATTCTTGGCCCCTCCGACCTCCAAGTTATCCTCCTATGGGACCCTAAACTGGGAGCCAGCTCCAGACCGAAGTTCCCCTTTAGGTAAGTTTTCCAAGCTTGCTGTGAGCTCAGAGAGGCCCTCACCTGAGAAGGCCCTCCTGGAAGAGAAAAGCGTTGACTGTCCCAACACAGGATGTCTGCTTTCGGCAGAACGGCGGCTGCCACATGGCAAGGTACAGGCACCCAAGGAGCGTGCCCCCCATTTCTCTGGGCTGAGGTCTGCAGATGGTGGTCACAGGCATTCCCCTCTGCACCAGCCTTCAGAGGTGAGAAAATGGATTGAGTTGTTAAGTCCCCCTGGCACAAGACCCCAGTGGGGGAGTGGTGAGGCACAGCTTGCAACCCACATTGGGATGCCCTCCCAGGGGCTTCTCCACTGCTGATATGTGCTTGCACACACGTGTGCGTACGTGTGCATGGGAAGGAGGGTGGGTGCATTCTTCAGACGCTGCCTTCAGTGTGAGCAACACAGCATCATGGGGAGAACAAAACTGCATCTCTAATTCACGGCAGCTCTGAATGCCTAGTTACCGAGCTGGGAAAATGAACCGTTTCAGGTGACTTCAAGGAAAAACAGTCATTACAGATCTGTCTTCCAATTCCATTTTTTCTACCCAGTTTTAATGAACATTCACCACTGTTAAAAAGGGATTTTCTTGTGCAGCAATGTGGATGTGCTTATTAAGTCACTGAACTGTACACTTAACAGTGAAATGGTAAATTTTATGCTTATGTTACATTTAACTACGATTAAAAAAAAGTTATTTTCTTTCTCAAATACTTGACATCAGGATAAGACAATACTCCTGCAGGGAAGACACGAAGTAAAACCTATGCTTGAAATTGTGTCAATTACATTAATCACTAAATTGAATGACAGTTGCTTTTGCTCAAGTCGCCTCTGCCCTACTGGGCAATCATTGCTTTCATCCGATAGACATTTCTCAATCCTGGTCTTGCATCATCTGACACCCTGCTCGGCCCCTTCCCTAGCTCCCTGGGCATCAGCCTATTCGGACTTTCTACTCGCTTCTCAGGCTATCCCCTCCCATCTCCCCCAACTGGTTCTTCTACCTCGGCCCATTTATTGCCCATGTTACACAATCTCTGGGTGATCTCAGTTATGCCACGGCCCTTAACTGCAGAGAGATGCTGAGGACATGTAGACCTTGCTTCTGAACTTCTGAAGAGTCACTCATTCACTTGCTGAATCAAGTGCCTTGGCAACCCCGAAGGCACCACCAAGTCATCAGATCTGAACTGAATGTGTCATCTTCCCCTGCCAAACCCGCCAGAGGAAGGGAGTGGCCAGGAGCTTCAAAATCTACAGGACCTGGAATCAGGATGCCTGGGCTGCACCCTAGCCCTACCAGTGGGAGGGAAATCCATCCACCTGTCCAAGTTGGTCATCTGTCCCCCGCCCATCCTTCACCCCTTTCTTCAGTCGGCTAGACTGTGGACTGCATCTCCTTATTTCTCCCTCCTTATGTCCACAGCCTTCCTCAGAATCTTCTCCTTCCTCACCTGGATCCTGCAGTAGCCTCCCAGCTTCGAGCTTGGCCTTCTTCCTTGGTCTGCTCTCCTCTGCTGCAGCCCAAGTGATCCCCCAGAGCACATAAAGCTTTGCCTTTCTTGCTGGAGACCCTTCGTGAGCGTGGCGCTGTCCTGGGGTCATGGAGAAGAGGACCTTTGTGCACGGTCCCAGCCTCCTTCCCAACCACAGGACCCAGGGCGTACTAGACTCTCTGGCTTCGGAGCACCCAGTGTAAGCAGCAAACACCCACTCCCCTTGACCCCACCAAACCCATATCCACAGGTCACTTTCTGACATTCTCACTTCAACCAGGGCCTGTCCCTGCATTGTTACCCACTAACCTCTGAGTGTCCCGGAGCACAGGCAGGTGTGTCTGCCTCTGTGTGCCCAGCACCTGACAGTGTCTCCATAAGGCTTGCAGTGTGCCCCTGTAAGTACTCACCTATTTGCCAAGTGAATGAGTGAAGGAGAAAGTAGTCCTGTGTTTCCAAGAAGGTCACCCAAGCCCAAAACATAAACCATCCAAAGCAGAGTGTTCCTGGCATGACACGGTCATACCATCCAAGGGCCACACCCACTTGCCAGGCTTCATGCCCCCCCCACCCAACCCCACTGAAGCACAGCTTAGAATTCAAGAGAAGGTATAGTAGAGACCAGTGGTTTTCCATTTGGTTTGGTGGTTACTGCCATACCGTTAGAGCAGTAGTAAATGTTGTCATAGAGGAGCCACAGGGGGTTGTTGGTGGTGTTGTTTCCCATCCATGTTCCCCACAAACGGGTCCAGGAAGGGATCCCATGGCTCCCCAGGATGTAGCGGGAAAGTCTGTGCCCTGACTTGAGAGCCAGGGAAGATAGAAGCCTACAGATAAAGCAGCTTGTCACTGATGCAGACCCAGTCCACGGCAGAGTGCACACCATCGCTTGGACCTCCCGAGTTCCAGACCTTTCTACTCCCCGTTAGTGTGGAGAACTGATTTGCTTCAATGGAAGCACCATGAAAATTCCAATATGGGGAAAACCCAGTCCTGAAGGAATCACACACAGCTTTTATAGCATGTTCCACTGCATGGCAAAGGCATCCAAATATTCTAATTTCAAAATGCCAGGTATCAAAATTTCTGTTTTTCCCTCTGATTTGAAGACAAGACTATCCTGCAAATTTAAAACATCCCAAGAAATAGGTGCTCTGAAGCCTAACTATCTTTAGGCAATATACACATGCTGTCTCGCCTAAACTTCTGGACAGAGGCACACTGGGTTTTGTGGGTCTCAATGGCAGTTCTGAGGATGAGCCCCGTGTTCCACCTTCACCCTCAAGGGAGGCGATAACTCCTTACATGCTCTTCAGACATACATTGTATTTATTTTTCCCCCAGAGGAAAGTCTCAATATAAACTCAATTTTGGGCTAACACATAAGTAGGGGTAGAGAAATTCATTCATGTTTTACTTGAAGTTTGAGAAAAATTAGTTGTCAGTGGCATTTTCTGGCTCTCTGCTGGACGACTCACCCCTGGAGGGTCAGGCCAACGAGAAGCAAGGCTCTGAGTGGCCACCACGCCATCTGGTCTCCCAGGGACCGGAGCTCACTTACCAGGAGCTTCAACTGACTCAATCCTCTGTGGCTATCCCAGGAGCTATGGTTCCCCTGAGGTGGGACAGGGGGAAGACAGAGAGGCGGAGGACAAATTCTTCATTACTTTTTTTTTTTCCTTCCGTATATATTAATTCCTTTGCTTTTCAGTCTGCCTGCAGGGTGAGAAAAGCTTCCAGTGAAGGAGAGAGTCTGGTGCAGAAACCTCAGCCTGTTTTGATTTCTTAGCTACTCCAGTCCGAACCTGATAGAAAACTAAAATTCTTCTGAGGCTTAAAAAAAAAAAGCATTTGTCAAAGGCTTTTGGTAAACCGTGACTCATTTCCTTGGTGGAAAAAAGCCGTGTCAGTAGAGCCGGTCCCACCAGAAGAACAGGGTGCGGGCTCTCTGTCCTGCTGCTCTGGGGAGGGCCCAGGAATCTGAAGCCGGGGAGAGGTGAGAGAGGAGAGATAAGGCGATGGTGACCAAGCACGCATTCCCATGAAACTGTCCCTTCACCCAAATGCAGCACAAATATGTGCTCCCCAGTGAAGTGAGCCACAGGCCACTGGAAAGTCACTTGTACCTGACAGTGGGAATCACCGTTTTTGCATCCCACAGTTCAGCAACTCACTCTTGGAAGAGTTCTGGCTCCATCCATTTTTTTTTTCCTCTCAAATGTACAGCATGACTTTGATGCTTAACAAGCCAGCTGACTGAAATATGTTTTGGGGAGTAATAGTTCAGAAAGACATCAAATTACAGAAATCTGTGGAGTGAGGAAGAGTCGCCTTACACCAGCACATGAGGAATTACTCAACAACTTCAGTGAGAGGCTAGACTCATCAGTGCCATGCGAGACGGAGAACACCACCCTGCCCAGAGCAAACTCAGGACTTTTCCAAGTCTAGTTACCAATTAGACTTGGCTTCTCATTTTGCAAAAGACTCAGGAACTTAGTCGCCTGTGACATTTCTGGTCACTGCTCGATGATGTGTAAAATTCATCCAGTAATTTAGGCCGACTGGGTTGAAGGAGGGTTATTATAATGAGAACGTGAAGCTTGGAGAGCAGTTTTCAAGGAAATTGTGCAATGTTGTCAGATCCAAAAACAGAACAAAGAAGTGATGCTCATTCACCCAAAGTAACTAAGATATGGTCTCCGCCAGCAGAAAGGAGTGCTCATTATTTCAGACTGGGGATTTTGGTGGGGGAAGGTTGTCAGTGATGGGAAGGGGGAAGACAGAGATCAAATGAAGAGAGAAACTAGAAAAACGATTTACATTTAAAAAAGATAATGTCTCTCTCATAGGACTTATTACATCTAACATCAAATTAACTTAAAAAGCAATAATCTCTCATGGGCTTCTTTTGAAGAAAGATATATCTGAAACAATACTGTGTTTCCCCATCTATGATGTTATGAGTCCTCATTTGAGAAAGAATTCATACCACAACACATCATGTCAGCCTGTACGGAGAAGCAACTATTTCTTTAGTTTTTGATAAGGCTTCATTTTCATAATCAAATAAGGAAACGTGATCCACTGATTGTTTTCTCGGTCTGTGGATCCCTGCCTTTTGCCCAGCAGAGTCAGTTTTCTCCCCCACCTTTGTGTGTGTGTGTGTGTGTGTGTGTTTGTTTCCTGGTCTGGAGGCAAAGAGATACAATGAAGCCACTGACTTAGCCAAAGTGTATTTAGTTATTTCACTGTCTCTCAGTGGCCTCCCAGACAGATACAAAGCCATCCACCTTTGCTGGTTCTCTCTGGTTCCTGCCAGGGTGCACTCTCCAGCGTGCACCCTGCTTCCGTGTGAAGACTCCTGGGGCAGATACCAATAATCTCTATTTTATGTCCTAATTACCCAACCACGTCTCCCTTTGATGACTTGAAGTTTAATGGACAGTGTATTTCACTGAAATGCACCTTAGAAAAATTCCAAGGCAGGGGAAAAAACCTCTGGCAGCCCTGTATGTAGAGCTGAAAACTTTCACAAGTCAGCAGCATTTCACAAAACCAAGAGTCCACCCGCACGACAGGCTACACAAGAAATAAAATCTGCAGAAATCATTACTTCTCTTGCTTCCATTGCCAAGCACCTGCGGGACTAAAAAAGAATGATCCCCAGATCTCTTCTGAGAAAGTACAAGCCTTTCCAGCGGATGCATTAAGTGAGATTTTAAAAAGAAAAAAAAAAAAAAAAAAAGACCGTATGGCTGAAGGGGGAGAAAACGTCGGGATCATTAAAAATGCATTTTCCAAATAATCAATGTCCCCAATTTAAAACTTTTCTTTAGAGTCAATAAATACTTCGACCCTGTGACGAGGGTTATCAATACTTTCCTTTAAGCAAAACAAGTTCCTAAGTATGTACTACCCGTGTATAAAACCCTAGCAAGTGCACTAATTTGGAAATTCAGGCACAGCTTCCCTCCTGACCGGGAGCCTGCCTCTTAACTTCTCATCACCAGTCTCTGTCTTTGCCTAAAATTGCCAGAGATGGGCTATCCCAGCCCAGCACATCTCCTACCCTACCCCAATCCTGGCTGCCCCTCACAAGTTCATTTCTATAGCTCCTCTGCCATCACCAACCTCCCCCCAATTTATTGTTTCAATATTCCCTCAGTGAACTCTAAGTGCTCACTGACATCTTTTGCTTTATTCTAACTTTGTTCCTTTAGATACTGTATTAACTCAGACAGTGGGTGGCAGGTTGATACTTGGAAATTTTCACTGCCATGATATTTGTCAGGATGTTTGACTTGTAATCCCAATTTAAGAAAACATAATTATTTATTTATGCCCTGCTTCATTTCAGAAGGAAAAAAAAATGTAAGGCTCCTGGCACAAATACACACAGTGCAGTAGCACTTGCATCATGGAAATAGGAAAATGGGACAAAGGAGAAATGAAGGGAGGAAAGTTCGGATGAAATTAGGAGAGAGGCCAGAATTTAAAGCCCAGCTTGCCAGCTCATCATATACACGGCTGGATTCGATTCTAAGTTTCTGAGCTCCTTAGAAGCCAGTGGAAGGACAGAGACTCACTTGTATCAGTGCTGAAACATTATGGTTCGCTGGTCAAACCTGGCCCACCTTCTGTTTCAGTTAAGTCAAGTTTTATTGGAACACAGCCACCCCTATTCATTTACATATCATTTATGGTCACTTTCCCCCCTATGGTGGCAGAGTCAAGCAGCTGCTGCAGAGACCTGCAAAACCTAAACTGCTTACTCTCTGGCCCTTTACAGAAATAAGTTTACAGATGACCAGGTTATGGGACTCTGTGCATACAAGATCAAAGCAAAGCAGTTTCCTGGGAGAAGGACACTCTTCCACAGAGAATGTTCTAGCCTAAAGCGCTCACTATGCAATCTCGTGAAAACGCATCCTCAGCTTCTTTTCTCACCGTACCACAGCGATGGGTTTCACAGGGCTGAGGGCATGATGTCACAATGGCTGTCAGTGAAACAGTTCTACGTGAGGCAGCAACAATGCAGGTCAGGAGAAATTCTCTCCAGCTCTGGCTTAAATCAGGAAGAGGGTGGGGATGGGGGCCAGCCTCGCGCAGCCCTCCCCACCCTCCTTCCTTATCGCCGGCAGACATGGCCGAGGCCTCTGGGTGCCCTTCCCCAGGGAGTCCTGAAGTGTCCTCCAAAGTGTTCTCTGTGTTTTCTGGAAGCCTCAGCCAACCACTAGAGGTTGACATGCGAGACAGAACTGGCTTCAAGCAGCTTTCCATCAACACTCTGCCTCTGCGTCTGAGATGCACTGGGCTGGTGACACAGAGGAAATGCTCCCTGCCCCATGCCTGAGCGGAGTTCTTCTATTCTGTCCACGCGCAGAGCCATCTCCATTAATGGCATACATGAGGATGTGCCGGCTTGACATTGTCCTGTGGGAACCAGGAGTCCCTCTCAAGGATGCTGCCTGAGGAGAAAACCCATCACGCCTGCACATGTGTGGGGCAGGCGAGGGTCTGAGAATACAGGCAGGGCTCTCCTCCAGAAAAGAGCACAGAACCTCCTCCTCCTTCACACACATGGACCGTGTGCATGGACCATGGGTGGCGGAAGGTGAGGCCAAACATGGGCACTGGCATTTTGTCTGGGAACATTCAAGCCTGATGTCCATGTGGTTGGTTCAAAGAAACAAAACCTCCAACCAGCCAACACCCAGACCCACTGACCTTGAACACAATACATTCCTAAAGAACACCTCCCTGCTGGAAACAAGGATTCCAAAATAAATACAAATAAACTGGAAACGGTGATTTCCAAGAAAGGACAATTCAGTTCGGTGTTGGAAGAGGAGGACGGAACCGCCAACTGTAGATTGGGAAGAACACATCTGTCACCTTTCTCTATGCTCATTCCTCCTTTGTGACTAATAAAACGATGTTACAAATTTATTCTACTTCTATTCTCTACAACCAGGAACAAACATTCAGGTTACCTGAAAAGTATTACTGAGTCTATAATATGCAAATCTAGGAGAATCAGAACTACTGGACATTGTCTACATGGGACTCCTACCCATGTTGTCAGAGGCAAGAAGCAGACAAAATATATTAAAAATCACTTTACGTTATTCCTAACATCTTCCCACAAGGTAACTGAAAAGTATAAAGCCAGAAAATAAGTAAAACATCAAACCCATAACCTTCCTCCTCCCTATGAGTTTGTGACTGTTTTAGTAAACACCAGCTACAAAGAAATGAGATATAACCATGCCTGACAAAGGAATTAATATAGCCAACAAATGTGTTAGATCAGTGGAGGACATTTTTCTTCACCCCAAATACTAACAAATTGCTGAGATTTGCCCGTCCAGTACCAATGATGAGGGCTCAAGTCCAGACCATATAAGGCTACAGGTGGACACAGGAGACTGTGGGAACGTTGGGCTCTATATAAACTTAGAGAAAAAAATGAGAACAACTCTTAAAGCACCCAAGAGAATGCTGAGCCCAGACCCAACAGTAGCGGTACTTGGTATGTTCTGGAACCAAGTGCAGAATGTCCGATTAGACACTGGATTTGGAAGTGCACAGAATGTGAACCCAGAAAATTCTGGAGGGAAGCAAAAGCCCCTCCATATCAGCTAAGGGGCGGTCCCCCACTTCTCCAAGCAATTATGTGAACCCTCCATGTCCTGCAGTGAGCCCTGAGCCCGAGCTGAAAACCAGGACAGAGTGTTGACACTGCCTGAGAAAACTTTTTAGGAACTGCTGAGACCACTGAAGTTTGTGCTTCCAAAAGACTGCCATCCCAAACCACCAGCACGCAGAGCAATACTGCCAATGAATTTCTTCAAGACAGTCGTGAAGGCTCCTACTTACGTAATGCATACAAGGTAAGAATTATTCCAGCCAAGCAGAATCCTTCAAAGAACCTGAGTGTGCTGAACATTGTCACATTCACGGACAGTGCCACGGTTAGTCCAAAGATCAGAATGAAGATGATGGAGAACAGCAGCACAGGCCGCCGGCCGACCCTGCATATGGAGAGGGGAAAAAATGAGGAAGCATCTGTTAGACAGGGCTGCAATGCTCGACGCGGACCCCCAGGACCCAGCCAGCGATCAACAGATGCGGAATGAGTCCTAGATTAAAAGGCTCTGTGGCATCCAGACCCAATCTGGTGGATCTAGAGTGGAGAGGCCCTCTGGGTCAATTCAGCCCCAAAACTTGCTTTGAACAAAAGGGGGCAGAGGTCCAAACAGCCACCAAATGGAATTGAGACAGGGACCCAATTCCTCTTTGTAAGTCTCTTTCTGAGGGTAAAGAGGGATGATCCAAGGCAAGTGTAACAAAATCAGTAAAACTCCCTAAACACAAACCTTGACACACCCAGCACAAAACGTCTTGAGAAATCACTGACCTTTGGAATTGGCTGCAGAGTCAACACAAACACTGAGCCAAGTCACTTCGTTTCCTTTCTCTGGGCTGTTAACTAGTCCTACCTGACCTCCCAGGGAGGCTATCAGAGTCCAGGACCCGACAGCTGCTGATCTGTTTCAGCTACAAGATGAGAAATAGTTTTAAAGGGATCACAGACTAAACTAAGAGAGTCTGAACTTTAACTTAGGAGTGTTGACCTGGAAGTGAAGCCCACCAGGCAGCAAGGGGCTTGGAAAGAACCTGGCCAACTATGTTTCGGGAAAGGGCAGTGCTCACGCAAAATTGGTGGGTTACAGAGCGCGCTGGTGCGAGACCAGCGACCACTAGGGGGCGATGTGCTTCTAGGTGTGGTTGGCAGGGCAGAGGGGGTGGTCCCAGGAATGAGGGGTCACTAGTTGTCGTCCATCCTTCCCAAAGTATCTTTCCACCTTTTCCTTCAACAGCTCATGGCGGGGGCAGGGGGGGCACTCTCCACCACACAAATTACTATAATAAATCCAGCTTGAACTGGAAGGATAGCTCACAGAAAAACTGGAGTATCTGCCAAGGGGGAAAAAAATCTACATCCGGCACCTCAAACACCTACAGAGTAGCCATATGGCTTAAACTCACCTACACATCCTTGTGACAGTCTCACGACAAATAAAAACATAAAGGTAGATTCGTGGCCCAGGGCTTGGGGTAAGAATGGGGAATGACTGGAAGTGAACACAAGATTTCCCTTCAAGGTGATGGAAGTGTTTTACATTTAGAGTGTGGTGATGGTTCTATAGCTCTGTCTACATACTAAAATTCCCTGAATTACACCTTAAAATGGGTGAGCTTCATGGTATGTAAGTTATCTCGCAATAAAGCTGTTAAGAAAGAAGCAAATACTTAGTAACGCATGTCCTGTGAAAGAAACAGATGTAATTTGGAGAAAATTTGGGGGCGGGAACTACAGAGCACAATTTCACTCATCATTTCTTAGGCTTCTAACCAATCTTGTCAGTCACACGGGTTTAGTGAGATGAGGCCAGGGCTACGAACTCCACGCTGATGTGAGTCAACCCTCTTATCAGAGTTTTTAGGCATTACTTCTCTTGACTGGTGCCGGGATCCTTAAGCCCTTGTCACGGAAGACTCTATAGGTTGTTTTATGCAAACCCAATTCACTTAAAGAAATAAATTTGGAATCTGACTTAGCTGGTCTCTTAAAAACGAAGCTGAGATCTAACTTCTCCATTGTTATTTTCCCTTCCTTGTCTGTAAAATGAGGATCACTGTCTGACGTCACAGCGTTACTGAGATCGTTAAGAGAGGTGATGGATATAGGTGCAATGCATTCCACAGAGCAAATAGTTAAAGGTTTAGCTCATATGATTCCTCCCTACACGTCTATAGTCTGGATGCCCCCCAAACATGGTTTTCCCTTTTCCGATACTTTAGAAAAGATCATTGTGGTTTTTGTTTTTGTTTTGTTTGTTTTTTAACTTGTAGAAACTGCTCTAAATCTCTCCCTCCCAAGTGGTTCCTAACATCAGTAAATAATACAAATTGTTTTTAGGAACTAGGGGGCAAACGTCAGGTGTGGAGATGTGCAGGTGATGTAGTGGGCACTCAGCAAACGTTATGGTCATTGGAGTTTTAGCGTGAACGGGCTTCCTTCAGAGCGGCGTCCCCTCAGAGACGACAGACAAAACCACACTCCAAAATCCATGAACACAGAGGTGGGAGTTAAAGTGGGCCGGGTAGTGGCTCTCATGGCTGTCCACGTCCTACTACTCAGAGCCTGTGCATATGTCACCCTGCATGGGAGGGTGACAGCTGCAAAAGAGGTTAAAGACCCTGAGCCCAGGTGACGATTCTGGTGGATCCAATCTAAGTACGTGGAAGTCCTCTTCCGGCCGTAGGGAACAGAGAGGTGGCCACGAGAGCAGCGGCTGTCATGGCAGGCTCTGCGGCTAGCTAGGAAAGAGGCCACGAGCCAAGGAGTGTGGGCAGTTGCTGGAAGCTGGAAAAAGTGAGGAAGAGGATCCCTTCCTGGAGCCTCCAGAAATACAACTCTGCTGGCTCCTTGATTTTAGCCTTATGTGAACTACAGAACCGGAAGTGAATAAATGCAGGCCACCATGTGTGTGCGAACTCATCACAGTAGCCATAGGGAAATAATAGAGGGTCTCGACAGGAAGGAGATACCCCACGTAAAAAGAGTGATCTGAGGAGATTTCAGTAAAGGGATTACTCGCAAAAGGCTGGGCAAGCTGTGAGAGCAACCTTGGGGCTGGCAACGGAAACGGGAACGATGGTCTTGGAACTCAGAAAGAGAGGCGTGGCATGTGGAGGGGCCCTGAGCGGGAGGCAGCCAGCCCCTGGCAGCCTTGCAAAGACCCAGCTGGAGACAAAAACGGCCTCCCCACTCTCATCTCTCTCTCTCAGACCTCCAGCTGGTGTTCGCTGCCCTTGGCCAGCCTCAGCCAGGAGCTAGAGGGCAAGGGGTCCCCTCTGGCACAGCCTCGAAAGGCCAGGGCCCGGGGCCAGCTGGACAGGATGCAGAGGGCTCCTGGAGGGAGAGGCATGCAACATCCCCGTAACAGAACCAATACTGGAGGGAAGGGGGCTCACTCAGCAGGGGCATGGGCAGGGCTGCTCCCTCCCAAACATCTAAGCTAACACGCTATAGGGCAGCATAGGACGTAGATCCCCAAGCAAGACGTGGGTGAGACACTGTAACTTTTTAAAGAAAAAAGTGTCCGGGGGCTCCTGGCTGGTTCAGCCTGTAGGGCATGTGACTGTCGATCTCAGGGTCATGAGTTCAAGCCCCATTGGGTGTGGAGATTAATTTTTTTAAAAATTATATAAAAAAGTGTCTTACTGGAGTTTCACTATGTGCTGACTTCAGTCTTAGAAACTTAACCTCTGACCTCATCAACTTCCCCATGCCGCCATGACACGGGTGCTGACAGCTGTGAGGTCTGGAGTTCCCTCTAAATGTGCTTATTTCCCTTTCGGCACGGCCCCAGCAAGGAGTCAACGGTCAAAAATAAATGAATAAATAAAGGGTGGAAAACACCAAACTTTCAAACTGGAACTAAAGTCCACTCTAGATGTTCCAGCACCGCAGCACAAAGCAGGCGGCCCTGCCTCTCTGGGGACCCCCTGCCCACGCACAGTGGACCATAGAGGCAACAGTGGCTCTGGGGACCTAAAGAGAAGACTGCCAACCCCCTCTCCCTTTTGTCCCTGGGCCCCTTGTGTGATCAGGGGTGCCACACGGCAGCTATGCGCAAGAAGTAAGAATTCTCCAGCAAGCCCCTCAGGTCCCTTCCCTCCTTGGGAGCTTTGCTGTCGCTAAAGAAACCTGGCTTAGCTGCCCACCAAAAAAAATTAAATTTAAAAAAAAAAAAAAAAAGAAAAAGAAATCACAAAACCAAATTCTAAACAGTTTAAGCCATTATAGACGGATCCATTCATGGAAGTCCATATTAACTTTCCCGATGGTGTCACTGAATAAGGACACCCAAACCTCGGCCAAGTCTGCATTTTTTAGAAAGAAGTGGCATAGATTACATTAGTATCTCTCCCGAACTTATTTCAGTGCAAAATACTGGGAAACAAAAGTCCTCATGGTTAAAATACTGGAATTAGAGTACGTTTCAGATTAGTATAGTTTGCTCTGAAAACCTGTAAGCTCAAGGATTTGGTTAAAAAAAAAAAACTACATTCCCCCTACTTCCCCCCACTGCCGATCCTGCCCTCCCCAAAAAAAGAAAAAAAGTCCCTCCAGGGGGCCCTGGTATAGGTTTTCAGAGGTCACTGACAGCTTCTCTGTTGCTGTTCCCAGGGAATGTGTCCTTAAGAAGCATTTACAAATGATGATTAAGCAAATTCTGAACACACAGGAAATCACTTACTTGTAAATGCAAATCAACTCCCAAATAGATGTTTGCTTTTGGAAAGAAACATCTAGAATCTGAGAGTGGTTTCAGAACCTCTGTGGGCCCCACGACCCCCATACAGGCTCTTGCCAGAGTGCCTCAACCCACTCTGTCAGCTAACCAGGGAACGGGGGTAAATGCAGAGCAAAGCCACAGATGTAAGGGATTTGCTCCAAATCACTCTTGGCCCTTGCGATGTCACTGGGTCCAAGTTGTCCTTAGTCAGAGAAAGTTCTTTTAAAGATAAAAGAACGTCAAGGTCGGGGAGAGGCGCCGGCAACCCCACACCTTTCTCCTGGAGCAGCCCTGTTACTGGAAACCCCCATGAACACTGGGCGCTGGCCTCCCTGCTCAGACGTGTGCTCACTGTGGCCTTCGTGAACACAGGGGGCTGTCGCACACTCGTGAAGAGTGTGACACACTCGGGAGCCACTGGGCTTCGGTTCAAATCTGGACTCTCCAACTTGAAATCTGAGTGAACTTAGGGATTTTTACTTAGACTTCTGTGCTTCTGTTTTTCCACTGTAAACAGATACTAAATCGTACCTACTTACCAGGGGTGCTCTGAGGATGGGATATTTTAATGCGTGGAAATGTTTAGTACCATGCCTGGCAACAATAATCAATCAGGAAGTGGTAGCTGCTAATACTGTTGCCATTGTCATCGTTACTGTTACTGTAACTCTTTTCACGACCCTTCTCTGTCTTCCTAACCTTATCACCTTGTCATGAACCACACGCTTCGCTCCAGGCACGAAGAACTCCCTACCCACACAAGTAAAGCATATACATTCTCACCTCTGGCCACCACCCTCCCTCTGCCTGCAGTACCCATCCGTTACCCAAATGCTGTCCACTTGCCAAGGTCCGGCTCCCCAGGGGCCCTGCAGAAGCGTCTCCTGGTCAAGCCTACTGTAGAACTGTGCCTGTCTGCAATCTGGGTGGTGTTTCGAGATGCCCATCGGCACCGCCCTAGCCATTTGGATCAAGTGGGTAGAGTCTCTAGCTCATCCCCTCCCCATTTTTTTCGATGCATCTTGTATATCTACCTCCACAGAGCCTTGCACCTATGCCCTCAAGCTCTTCCCGACTAAACAATAAACACCAGGAGCAGATGGGGCTGTGTTGCGTGCAGGTGTTGCTAGATTCTCGCGGCTGGAAAATTGCAATGAATTTAAATTCTCCTTGGAAAGGGGTGGTTATAAGCACTGGCCAAGGCTCTTAGTTCTGAGTTCTTCAGGTGACGGCTTCGGCCCACTGTGGCAGCACCAACACCAGGGCCGAGAAAAGACTCGGTAACAGTAAGCTAACACTGACCACTCTTCTTTAGCCAGCAAAGGCTTGCTGTGGCTTCCAAAGGTTCGGGCAGCGGGCACATTGGTACTCACCAGTCAGCAATGCATCCAGTTATTAGGTAGCCAAAGATTAATCCAACCAGTAAGGAGAACTTAGCGATATGGACCTTCCAGGCATTATCACACACAAGATCCCACTAGAGAGGGGCAAATAGAAAATAAATCAGAGAGAAACATACACAGAGGCCAGCTATAGTTAATCACAAGGGCAATACAATCACTACAGCAAGGGGCAGGACCCCATTCGTAGCACCAAGTCACACATACCATGAAAAGACCTCCCTTCAGTGGGTTTGAAATTCTACAATGAGAAAAAGAATTTGCCCACAAAAGGCAGTGTAATGTTTTAGTCTGGGACAGATTATAAATGTCCGCAAGCAGCACCCCAGGAAATGTCGGGGTCATGTGTTCTTCTGCGCCAGCTACCAAAGGGACCGTAACAGAGAAGACTGGATGGTCCCTGTGGCCAGCACCCCTTCTCACCCACAGAACTGGCACTCGCCCAGAGAACAGAAGACCCTGCCAACTTCTGGCACAGGGGATCGTGACACAAGGCAATGAAAAGCACCTTCTGTGTTTCCATCCCCAAGACCTCCCCCACACTTTGTGAGTAGTCTTAAACACAAAGTTAACAGTTAATGTTGAAATATCATTTGAAAAGCATTCTTTCTCTCTCGTAAATGTCCCTTCCGTTTCCCCTTATTCCATTCTAAAGCTATCTGCTCCACCTAAAGGGAAAGCCAATCAATTCATGAATATAACATTTAACCTCTTCTTACAATTCAGTTCTATTGTTCAATAAATAAACAAACAAACAAATAAATAAATAAATAAAACAAGTCTCCAAGTTTTTGTCACCCTTTTGCAGAAGTAGGAGACAAACCCACATTTGTTCCCTGGAAGTGATGTGCATCCAAGCGGAAGACCTATGAGGACAGGGTGCTCAGATCCCCAAACAGCTTACATTCCAGCTTCAGGAACAAATGGGCAGGGTCTTGGCTGGTGACACTATGAAGCCTGCAGCCCCCCCACCCCATATCACCCAACTGAATGTCCTCCTCCTGGTAGAAATAAGTGGCTAAAGAACTTCAGGTCAGTGGAGATGGGGAGATGCACATCGAGGTAGAGGGGATGGAAATATCAGAAGCAGGATTTGTTGGGGTGAAACCTGATCTTAGCTTTATCTTACTCAAATTGTCCCCCCTGACCCTTTGTCCATCTTGAGACACAGAGTATAATGCAGGGGATCCTTACAGGGCACTGTAAGCTCTGGTCCTGCTCTCTGTTTTCAAACTTCTGGTAAGCACGATGGAGCACCCCCCACCCTCGAGCCTTAGCTGTGGGTCTTGACTTCAACATGCTTCTGCACTGGCCACCACAGATGGAAGCGCCTGGCCTGGACAAAGCCAGAAGGCAGCCTCCTGTCACATCATCCCCCGGACTCCTTGGGACGCATATTTGCTCACTGATGCACCCAAGGCATGTTTGAATTTCCAGATTCCAGAGGCCTGGGGAGAGTAACTTACTCCTCTACCCATCTGCTTCCAAAGGGATGTCCAATGCCAGGCTCAGGAAAAGGGAGGCACAGACTGCATGGGACCCTGTCAACAAAGGGTGGTGTGGGCATGGTTCTCGTCAAGAATGATTCATGTGTCTGGGGAGCAGGCACTGCTGGTTTCACAGAATCGTAAGAATTCAGATACAGGAGTTCTTCAGAGGGTGAACCTTCTCCTGTTTCTACTCCAGAGGGTGAACCTTCTCCTGTGTCTACTCCAGTGGTCCTCAAAATGCGCTCCAGTGGCTGGCCGCCCCAGCATCACGTGGGAACATGCTGGAAATACAAATTCTTGGGCTCCACCCCAGACACGCAGAGTGAGAACTCCAGGGGTAAGGCACAGGAATGCAGTGTGCAAGCGTTCCAGGCGATTCTGGGGTCCGCTCAAGCCTGGGAACCAGTGGCCAGCCCTGTCTTGCCATTTCCCTATCACTCAGAAGATGATGAATGAGCTCTGCAGTCCTGGGCTGGGGTTCAACCAACTCTCCACGAGCGGGATGCAGCCAAACACTGCACAAAACACGCACAACGGTGCTGTTGTCTTGCACTGCAAATGCAGGACTGTACGAGGAGACTATCAGTGGGCTAATCAATAGTCATCTGTCTGTTGTTTGTAGGAGTAAATATGTTTTTAAGAAAACACCTTTTAGGGTGGTACCCAGCTTGAGAAATGCAGGTCCTGCCTTCTCATGGGAGTTACAGCACCCTAACTAACTGTGTGTGTCTATCCTGTGTCCCCTGCCATGTGTGTCTATCCTGTGTCCCCTGCCATTTCTGGATGGACTGCTCTCCTCTCCTCCCAGCACAGGACCCTGCCCACGAAGTAGTCAGTTCCAAGAGTAAGAGCCCCATCTCTAAGCACACCTGGATAACCTGAAGAAGAGGTGCTTACAACACCAACACCTGGAATCGTGACCACCCCAATCACATCACACGGTCCTGCACCCGGTGTGGCACATTCTTGGCAGGAGAGGGACCTGGTCCCCCCGCTGCTGCGGAGGCGGCCACCAGCTGCCGGCTCAGGGTGCAGAGGGGACAGAGAACCACTCGCTCACACCTCCCCCCAGACTTCCCATTGATGAGTTTATCTGAGGGTAAGGGATGCAAAGAGCACATTATGCTTAGATTAGATGGCCCGGAGACAAAAGAGATTTTAATAAAAGCATTCAGGGACTTTGGGGGGGAAACGCCGATACTGTTGTGAACTCAGCCACGTGAGCAATAACCCTACCTGACCTTGGGCAGCTTTAGTTGCTACCTAGTTAGACTTCTCGTGGTCACTTCACCGCACAACTTCTATCAATTAACAATGCTGGAGGGGAACAAAACAAAACAAAACTAAAAAACAGAGGAGACAGACAGAACTGCTCCCACGGCCAGTGGGGAGAGGAAGCTTGGCCCAAAGCATCCCCTAGCACTGCTGCTCTCAGCCTCAGGGAGGGGCAGGGATCCCGGGGTAGGGCAGCCAGCTGCAATCTCCACGGCCTCATTCCCGCACAAGATTGGACAACATCTCTTAAGTCAAGAAGCAAACTAACTCTAGGCTTCCTGTGATAAGCTTCCTCTCATGCCTGGGCATCTGTCTGTAACACCATCCTGGAGGCACATTCTAGAAGCGGGGGAGGGGAGGGCCGGCAGAATCCAGTAGGACGGTCTCCCTTTGTTTGACTTCAACCTCCCAGATTGACAAACAAGAGCTGGGAAGACAAAATGTGTTCAGACACAGTAATAGCTCCCAAAGAACGTCATAAGTATGAGGAAGCTTTGAGATCACCTTTGCTCTTAAAATTTGTTCTCACGCTCCTGATAAGATAGGGCCATTGGCCATTTCGCTAAGCAAGGACTAAGAGACTTCTAAAAATCTACAATGTACACTGGGCTTTGTCTCTGGTGTGACGCTTGCCTCTCCAGCCTCTGCACACCACCCCATCAACCACCAAATCCAGAGGATTCTTCCTTTCCAACGTATCCCGCACCTGCTGCCCACACTCTAGCTTCACCCCAGGCAGCCTGGCTGAGTTGGACGGGGTAGCGAGGGCATTCCCACAGTGGGAGCTGGAAGGCTAAAGACACCACTTCTGAACTCCCTCCCAGCTACGTTTCTAATGGGGTTTATGTTCGGGCCATCAGCTGCACACCCCAAGGTAACTTCCAGCAGACAGCCTAGATCTAAGTTTGGGGATGACTTGCATTAGGACGACTGAGCAGCAGGGACCACAAGGGACATCCACTCTGCTGTTCAGATCTGCTGGGGTTTGGTCTGGAGTGGGCTCAGGCGTCCTCTTGAGCCAGCAGTTGGAGGGTGACTTCCTGACTCCCTGGCCCCCTCACTGTGACCCGATTCCAGAGGCACACTAGTTCTGGGGAGTTGTTCTAGGACACCTATTGGAGGCAGTCTGCAGCTGCTCCTGCAGTTTAGTGAATACTGTTTCCCTGTATTCCGTCCCAATCTCCTTAAATACCTAGAGTAACTTCTGTCATCTGCATGTTGTACCCTTGTTCCTGATTCAGCTTCCTTGGGATGGGGCTTGTAGAGTGAGAACAGGATGTGGACCATGCCACCATTCTCTCTTCCTGAACTCATAGGAGCCTCTCCATGTATTAACTCCAGCCTCCCTCAAATCCATTCCCTACAGAACAATGAAAACAACCCCCTAATTAGGCACGTTAACACTTCATCAGCAGGTTTAACACAAGCATAAAAGCGTTAAAGTCATGGCCCCATTTCACAATCTTAGGCTTGCTCTCTTTGCCATCGTCCCAAGACCAGCGACAGTCTTTGGTGATGCCACAGGACACTTGCCAGCCATGACTAAACAATGAGACAGATGACCCCAAAAAGTGGTTTCAATTTTAGCTGCATGTGTTCCATTTAAAAAAAAAAAAAAAAGGCAGAGGTTATGGAAAATCTGTAAATCTGGCAGACCATTTTCTACCTGTATGGTTTAAGGACAAGATAAAAGAAAAGAAATAAAATTTACATTACTTTCAAAGGAATGCTCTCACTGCTTGACTTGCCAGAGTAGAAAAATACTCATCAAGGAAACTAATGAAATTTCCAAAGAAGATGCAAAAATAAATGGGACACAAGGAAAATAACCTTATTTTCAACAAGAATAAACTCTATGAAAAAGTAAGTGTAAAACAAGAACATAAAAATATTGGAAGAAAACAGATAACTTGTCCAGCTTTGAAGTGGCAATGAAATCCCTAAAGATAAAAACCAGGGGGAATTAAAAAAAAAAAAAAAAAAAAAAAACTACCTAAGGAAAAAATTCAGAGATTTTATAATCTAGTAGAAGTTTAACTCATACTATTTAATTACTATTCATTTAAATTATTTAAGTTATGCAAATTACTGCTTAAATGATTTATTTAACTTACTAATTGAAACTTCCCACATTAGGGGTGCCTGGGTAGCTCAGTCAGTTAAGTGTCTGACTCTTGATTTCTGGTCAGGTCATGATCTCAGGGCCCTGAGATCGAGCCCCAAGTCAGACACCATGCTGGGCTTGGAGGCTGCCTAAGATTCTGTCTCTCCCTCTGCCCCTCCCCCAGGTCGTGCACACATGTGCATATGCACTCTCTCTCTCTAAAAAAAAAAAAAAAAAAAAAAAAATCCAAAAAAACCTTCCATGCACTAAAAATACCATAAACAAAATTATAAAGTTTTATATTTGTTAAATATATTGCAGGGAATCTGAATAGGCCACTCCAAAATCTGCCAGTTTGGCATAAGGCTCCTTTTGAGCTGAAGGCAACATGAACAGAAAGAAGACTTCTTGAGAGGTTCTCTGACTGAAAAGCAGAAACTTCTGAGAAATGCGGACCGCCACAAAGCCCCTCTCCCGGGGAAGTTTTATGGCCGTGAAGAAGACAGAAAGTCTGCACAGAGATGGGTCTGCAAACAAAACTTACTAAAATAACCCTGACTTCCATCAGTGTCCCCACGTATTCATCTGCCCACCTTTGCCTACCCCAACCCCGCCACTCCCACCCCGACCCCCACCAAAAGAGCCAAAACCCTTTTCCTTTGTCTTGTCACATCTCTACAAATTTCCTGTTCTTTGTGAAGATGTTGGATTAGCCTGAATTCTCACACCCCCTTGGGTTCCTCTCCTATGTGTGTACCCTGCATGTGTTAATAAACTCAAGTTTTTCTCTTGTTAATCTAACTTTTGCCAGTCTAATTTCCAGGGCCCCAGCCACAGAGCCTGGGAGGGTAGGAGAAATAGTGATTTTTTACTCCCCAACAATAACTAAAGAGTTAATATCCTTGATATTTAATGAGCATTTATGTAACAATACAGACTAATATTCCAACCAGAAATTGGTAAAGGATCCAGTTAACAAAATATGAAACAAATTGGTTAAAAAACTCTTGGGAAATACTCAATTCTACTAATGTATAGCAAAGCACAATATTTTGTTTTCAAAAAAAAAATTTTTTTTTAATCTCCCAAAGATGTAGGAGAAACACAGAGGTACAAATCTGTACTAGGAGTGTAAACTAGACACTGTGTTTCTGGAAGGCAGTTTAACAATACACATCACATTACTTCAAACAGTGTACTCTCTATCCCAGCAATTCCCCTTCTTGGAACTTTTTCCAAGGAAATGATCCAGAGATGGCCACAGAGGCCCCAGTGCCATGATGTTCACTGGTTGTTAACTTATAAGAATAAAAAGTGGTAACTTGACTAAATGTGCAGAGATACTATACTTCCATTAGGAATTTTGCTTTTGAGGGGCACCTGGGTGGCTCAGTCAGTTAAGTGTCTGCCTTTAGCTCAGGTCATGATTCCAGGGTCCTGGGATTGAGCCCCACGTCAGGCTCCCTGCTCAGTAGGGAACCTGCTTCTCCCTCTTCCTCTGCTCTTCTACCTGCTTGTGCTCATTCTCATTCTCTCTCTCTTTCGCAAATAAATATTAAAAAAAATTTTGCTTTTGATATACACAATATTACTCAACTATTAAAAAAATGAGATCTTGCCACATGTGACAACATAGATGGACCTCGAGGATCTCCTACCAAGTGAAATAGGTCATAAAAAGAAAAATATCATACAATTTCACTTATATGTGGAATCTAAATATAACACAGGTGAATGAACAAACAGAAACAGACTCAGAAATGCAGAGAACAAACTGGTGGCTGCTAAAAGGGACGGGGGTGGGGGGATGGGTGGAATAAGTGAAGGGGCTTAAGAGGTACAAACCTTCCAGGTAGAAAATAAATAAGTCATGTGAATGGAAAGTATGGCATAAGGAACACAGCCAAAAATGTTGTAATATGTATGTAATATGTAATATGTAATATGTATGATGACAGATGGTAACTGTACTCACGGTGATGGGCACTGAGTAGTATAGACTTGCTGAATCACTGCTGTACTCCTGAAACTGACCTAACACCATATGTCAACCTCTACTTCAATTAAAACAAAAGCTGCCTTTGGAAACTAATGATTAAGAAAAACGCTCATGATATCATGGCATGAGAAAACCTCAGAATAAAAACAAAAACACAAAACACAAAAACCAGTGAATAGAAGAGATATTCATGTATATGGGGAGATTATCAGAAAAAAAACTATTTAAAGTGATCGTTGCTGGAGGGTGGAATTAAAACTGAATTTTATTTATTTATTTATTTAGACAGGTGTTTTCTTTCTTTTTTTAAATTAATTAATTAATTTGACACAGAGAAAGAGAGTGAAGAAGTGGAAGTAGACAGAGAGGGAGAGAAAGCACTCAAGCAGACTCCCCGCTGGGCACAGAGCCCCAACCAGGGCTCCATCCCAGGATCCGGAAATCATGAACGTAGCCGAAAGCCAGAGTCAGCCGTTACCCAGCTGAGCTACCCAGGTGCCCCAAGACTGAGTTTTATTTTTGAGTTTTTATTTTTCTTGACTTCTTCAAACTTTCTACAATTAATCTACAAACCGTATAACGAGAGAAAAATATAGGTAAATATATATATATGTCCATGGCGGCAGGTGGAATGAGTGGACATTAGGGTTAAGACAAAAGTCATTAAAAATGACAAATAACCCTTTTCAAGGATATTCATTTTAATACAATCTAAAAACTTAAGCCTTGAAAGAAACCACATCTTCAGAGCCTAAAGTTTACTTATGTTAATGTGTATTGACTAAAGCCAAAAAAAAAAAAAAAAGTTTCTTAGAAATGGGAAAAAGAAAATTTTCCCCAAGTCTCATCTCTTGTAGTGGAGATCCCCCTCTGAGCCCGCTCTGTTAGAAACCACAGGCTTTCACAGATCCCACTGCAAGTCCTCTGTGCTAAACCTGAGGATAGTCAATTGAGATAAAAGGAAACACTCCTGCTCAGCACTACAAAGGGGATAATGCCACTTAAAATTTCAGAAGCTTAAACAAACCTCCTGAGTTGCAGGAATTTAGAGAAATATAAGGTCAGCATTGTTCTGCCACCTCCACCCCCACACCCCGCCCCTACCACCAAAACATGAACCTCCATTTTCTCTACCAGAGATTGGCGGTCTCTACATTTCCTAACTGGAAACAACAGAAATGTACAAGAACACACATGTCCACCTGCAAGACTAGTCCCAGATGGACAAGAGAAACACGCTACGTGAGCCAGACTCATAAAGCACATTAGCTATGTTTAGACAGCCTATGCTACCTTGTGTGTTTAAGTATTTTTTTAAAATCTAGCAGTACATAGATTTATTTTTCCCTAAAAGACTCCATCAAAATTCAAGATATGCTGCATGTTTTGAAAACCCCAAATTGCTCTCTGCTTTTTGCATCTAAGCTCATCCTCTAATTTTAGGAGATTCACTGTCAACAGTAGCCAAAACAACTGCCAATTAAAGTTGGCATCGTTGCAAGCTTCCTTAAATGACATAATGAACGCCCTTGCCAGGTACTCTGGAAGATTTTTTTTTTCAGTTTTGTTTCTCTGTTTTTCATTAATTGCTACTCAAATTGCTCTTCAATTTTCTTTTTGTTTCTGAACTTAGTGCCAAGAAAACCGAACATGGCCTGTTGAAGGAAACCGTGGTACCAGAAGTCTGTTGCAAGCCTGTTCATGCTAAGTGTAGGACGCGCTTAGCCTAGAAATCCCGCATTCCCTGTCATTTGCAGGAAACCCATCCCAAACCACAGCACTGAAGCTGGTTACACTTCTTAAACTTCGCAATGCCCCGTTTCTGATGGATATAGGAATTTTAGATTCATTCTAACCCTCACGCGGTGATCTTGGTCTTGTTTCTTTGGGTATTTTAGCAATGACAACTGTGACTGCGGGCTGTCCTTCTGCTGTCACCTTCCCTGGAAGAGAGCAGGAAGCTACAATGCTTCAGCTGTTGATAACTGGGGGCTTCCCCGGTTCCTCCTGAATTTCACCATTTTTAAAGGGCTAGAAATAGAAAATTTCTGCCGAAGAGGATTTTAAAAGGAGATGGGAAAATAACCACCTAACAGGCCCATAGTAGTTGAGGTAGGATCATCTATGGGAGATGCTGAATTTCTCCTGGATTTTTTCTTGAAGGAAATACAGATACATGTTATTCTAAGAGGAGGTTTACATTATTGAATGTTCCTATTCATTTGGTATAATGCCCTCTATGGCATTTGGGGAAAAGAATATATACCCAACAAGGCAGCAGAAATTATAAATAAGTAATGCCCTTCTATCAACCAAAACCTTGGAGAGTCTTTCCAAATTCTGCAATGCATATTTTACTAATGGCCCTCACCAACTACCTCTAAAAGGAGAAATTAAGAGTAAGCCCTATAAATTAAAAAGGCCTGTTGCAAAACCAGCAGGCAAGAAAGAAAACTCCCCACAGTTCTAAGCATTAATTAGAAGGAACTATTAATGTCCTTCGAACGCACTAACATATACTAAGGAACAGGAAGAATTTTAACTTGAAAAATTAAAAAGTTGCTTCGTATGTGACTAGAGAATATCTTTCAGTAGGATATAATGTATGAGCAAAACTTGGACTATAACATTAACATTTAAAATAGCTCCACTAATTCTGGAAGGAGCCAAGCATGGAAAACTTTTGACGGTAGGGTCAGGGGACCTTTGGAATGAGAAGAATTTGAAGACCCAGGTGATCCATCACTGAAGAATTCAGAAGCTAAAGGAAAATCATCTTTCACTTGCTGCACACAAATGCCTCAATCCCTTCCCATCGGCTGGCAGGCTCTGATCGGACTTAACACAGGCCTGTTAATTCCCTTTTTGACCCGAGTTGCCCCTCACCTCCCATTCACATGCCTGCCCCACCCCACTTGCCCTCCCTTGCCGTGGTCCAGCCACGTCAGAGCACCCGCCAGCTCCCCAAAAGCCTCATGCTGTTTACCTGCATCGCTCTTCTGCACCTGCCCCACAATACCCACAGAGACCCCAAGTTTTCTGGATCAATGCCTACTCAAAGGGTCAGACTCTTTTCAACCCAAATTATTTAACATGGTGTATCCATCCCCTGTGGGCCCTAGTATGCTGACTTCCTATACTGCTTGCTGCTTCTTCTGTCAATGAACATATATTACCTTTGTAAACACACAAGTGAAGAGGGAAAGGGGTATGAAATCACAAAGATTCAAATGAACACTTTTCCATATCTCTATTGAGTTTAATAAACTCAACTGAGGGGAGTCTCTTCTTCCTACACTGGATCGGGTCTCCATCCTCTGTACTCCTATGGCACCGTCTCTCAGGATAAACAGCCAGACTACATATCACGATGTATTATAATTGACTATTGTTTACAACTTTTCTTCACTGGCTCAGGGGTCAGCAAACTACAGTCTGTTGGCCCAGTATGGCCCTTCCACCTGTTCTATAAATAAAGTTTTATTGGAACACAGCCACAGTCATTCAGGTACGGTCTTTGGCGGCTTAGGCACCACCACTGCTTATGTAGAGTTGAGTAGTTACAACAGAGACCTTATGGCCTGCAAAGCTGAAAATACTTATTTGGCCCTTCACAGTTAAAGGTCGTAACCCTGGAACTACACTGTGAGTCCCTGGAAGAAAGACATCGTGTCTTATCTCTATGATCCTAGTCTCCAGGCTAATGTCTGGAAGGGAGAAGGTACAAAGGTACATCCTCAGGCAGGAACTCCCACTCCCAGATGTCAAAATGTTCTTTGGGTTTGCTTGTGTTCCTGGTGCCATGTACCTCCTAACCCTTTTTCCTCTGGGATCATTTCTTCAAATATAATTTAATTTAAATAATTAATACATAATTATTACATAAAATTTACACAGGCAATATAGTTTTAAATGTTTCCACTTACCTTTCCACTATTAGCAATTTTCCTTCAGGGAAAGATCATTCTAGTTTTATTATAAAAACCAATAGAATAGTGGGTATATGAGAAATTTGTTTAAAACAATGAATAATGAATAATGAATTAATGAATTCTCTTAATAATAGAGCAAATCTATTATATAAATCCAGTACTTTTTTTTTTTTTTTAAGATTTTATTTATTTGTCAGAGAGAGAGCATAGAAGAGCGCAAACGGGAATGGCAGGCAGAGGGAGAAGTGTGCTCCCGGCTAAGCAAGGAGCCCAATGCAGGACTCAATCCCAGGACCCTGGGATCATGACCCAAATCAAAGGCAGCCACTTAACAGACTGAGCCACCCCGGAGCCTGCACCATTCTAAGAAGAAAGGAACTAACATTTGTTAATTACCTACCATTGTCTAGCACTCTGCTAACTGCTCTCATTCAGGCATCAAAACGATCCTACAACATGGGTATTATTATCAGTGTGCCCATTTTACAGACGAAGAAACCAAGGCCAAGAGAGGTAAAGCAACTAGTGGGAAGTCAAATGGCTCTTCAATAGGAAATTCTAAATCCCTGTCTGGTGAAAACTCCTATTCTTTCCCTCTCCATAAACTCAAAGAAACATCTCTGGTTCATGCAAATAAAAACAGTTCCGTGGTTTATATTGCATTGCCACGGGTTATATGCCATTTGTCTTGCTGAGGCTACGACACTTCCCGTACATGGAAGAACAGTACGGCGGTGCAAGTAGGACAGGCTTTGGTGTTATTTCGTCGTTACGGTGACTTAACAAAAATAACCTGTAAAGAGCCCATGAATAGCAGGTGCTTCATAAACGGTGGTGGTTAGAAATAAGAATATCCCAGTGTCTTTATTTTTCATAGAAAATGTTAGCATCAAAATGCTGGGAAAAGCCAAGGTCAACATTCTAATGGAGACCAAATCTTGGGCTGCCTGTCCAACAATCATCTTTATAACACACGAATCAGAATAGTTGAGAAGCTAACCCAGCCCTTCTCCTGCTCCGACACTGCTCTTACCATCTTGAAAGGACATGAATATTTGGTGCAAACGTCTCTTCAAAAAGGATGTTTATGCTTCCTCTGACTCAGACTGGAAGGCAGAACAACTGTGAATGGAAGGATCACCTTTTCCGTGAAGACAGTCAACACCCCCTCCCCAACAGAGGGCACAGAGCCCTCGTCCTGTACCTGGCCTGCACCCTCTCCCCACTTACTGAGCCCAACAAATGGTCGAAGGAGAGCAGAGCACAACTAACATTTAAAATTTTTACTGATCTGACCTTTGTCTTCATTGCACTTGGGCTAAGCTGTAGTTTACCATTATCCCTGAGGAAGAGCATCAGAGGATAAATAGGAGCCTGGAGGTTGAAACTTATAACCTAACATGGGGGCTGAGCCCAGGCCCCGAATTGGACTGTTGGGAGCTGGCTAATGGTTGAGAGAAGATTCCAAGTCAGAGGGACCTGACTTTCTCATTTTGCCTTCTGATACTCGTGGGACCCTGTCCCCTCTTGGGGCCCGAGTTGCAACGTGAGATATGGGGGTCATAAAACCTATGAGGTCGCTTTCCTAGGAGTCCAAATCCTATAAAGACTGTGTCTAGTGTAGTAACAGGCACAGGGTGATTAGCACTCATTAATTCTGTCTGTCATTTCAGCAGCTCCACGGGGCTGCTGTCTGTTGGTAAGTAATATCTGAATGTGAGAGGAATAAAGCTACTTTCAAAAAGGCTTTTGATGTTTACAGTCTGCCTGACAGACTAAGGATCCAAAAGAAGGTATTTTTACCAGTTGTGCGTCCTGTCTGCCTAGCCAGCACCAGCATGGATAGTGGGAGAGGCCAGGAGAGAAGCTGCCCCTGGTAGGGGGGGTGGAGGGGACGGTTATATTCCCAGCTGGGGAGGAACCACCCAGAGACCAGGCACAGGTTGGCACAGGGGTTCTGCGTGCTCACCAAGTCCTCTGCCAGACCTCAGGATGCAACGCCCTTCACTTTGACCTCTTTTGCAGCCTACAGGAACAGCAACACAGCACCGGGTCCCAGACTCCACTGTCATCTATTAGATAAACTATTTCTCTGACCAAAAGGAGAAAAAGCAACAGACGACACCATTCTACCCAAAATGGTGTTTACATTTTTTTTCCCCTTGAATTATTAATCTCCTAAAAACACTGGGTTGAACTGGCAATGTGACAGCAAAATGTGACTATGCAGTTTGTCTCCTCAGCTGCCCGGAGCTGGGCGGGGAGCACCGATGTGCAGAGACACCCTAGGGGGGTGCGGCGAGAAGTGGGGGGGGCGGTGTCCTACCTCAGGTGGGACAGAGAGGAGAGGGCCCCTCGCCTTCCACTGTGGGTGCCTCTGACATCCTGGGCATGAGTTCACTGGCAGTCAGTTCTCCAAGCCCCTGCCTCAAACAAATCTCCAAAGCATCCTTAAGTCTAGCTAGAATCATCTCCCAGAGGGTACCGTTTGCGGGAATCAATTCTGAGGACAGATCGCAGGAGCCCATAGAGATGTGGGAGAGAGAAATGGAGAACACGTGAGCCAGTCTGAACCTCAGCAAGAGGAGAAAGGGGAACAGGGACACTTTCAAGCCAAAGTAGCTGCAAAGTGACTAAGCCGTGGTCCCAGGTGGTCTCCCAATAGCGCTCTACTGTGGCTTTCCTAGATGTCCTCAGCCCTCTTCAGACTGCGGCACAGCCAGAGTGACGCAAGATTGAAGGCTGGTGATGGGTCGGGGATGGAGAGCTCCAGAGCATAGGCCGTTCATAGACCAGAATGACAGCACCTAGGAACTTGTCACTAGAAGCCCTTCTGGCGAACACAGTAAGCAGCTGTACTGCTCCCAGTGACCCTCCAAAGATGGGGGTCTTCCTGCTGTAGCACTAACTGCACTCAGTGTTTGGCATTTCGGGAGGCTGGCCTGGCTCAGCTGAGGGGGGCACCTCAATTCCTTGCCAGCACCAAGGCATGCTCTGAAAAGGTACAATTCAGACAACTCACATTAATATTCTCCACAAACTGCTGATTCGACAGGACGGCCTTTACAAAGCTTGTCACGGGACAACCAAGTCCACTCATTAGGTATTCTCCGTGCTTCCTCCCTCTCTAAGGCGAACAGGAAGCAAAAGATGAGATAATGCGAAAGGCCCGTAAATGAAACCCTGCCTGGGCCGAGCTCCTGTGTACAGCTGCACCTTTAAAAGCATTCACCTCTGAGTCAGCAGCGGAAGCATCTTCTCGAGGCAGCACGACCATCAGGGAACCAATAAGTGTGCATCTCAGAAAGGGAATCGATGGTCACAGAATGCATGGTGACATCCAGTTAAACAAAGGGAAGACAGGGTCTCATTTGCAGGATTTCTCAGAGCCTTGACTCCGTTAACATGCATCATGAATTCTGAAGACGGGGGATCTGCATGTGGTCCTTCCCAAACTTATTTGACCTTGGAAACCTCCCTCCCCTTTAGAGGATGTATTTTTGGACCACAGAATAGGAGAGGTGTTGTCATGCATACTTTGTGTGCTCTTCCCCACCTACTGCCTGATCACAATGCAAATTCCAACACATGACAATTCAGGGATTTTTAAGGCCAGAGTTGAACAGCCCTGTCAGCCGTGGCAATCAGCATGAGGCGAGGTGGGGTGCTGGCCAAGTGAAGCCAAGGACACGGAAAGCCTGAGCATCAAGGAGGGCACGTGATGGAATGAGCGCTAGGTACTGTACAGAACAGAGGAATCACAGAGCTCCACCTCTAAAACTAATCATGCACTACATGTTAATCAACTGAATTTAAATTAAAAATTAGAAGAAAAAAAGAAAGCAGGCATAGGGATTTTTTTCTACTTTCAATCAGAGAAAATAAAAATGATAACAATTTTCCTCTGTCTTTGCAAGAGATTATAAAAGCTAATTGGGGCACTTGGATGGCTCAGTGGGTTAAGCCGCTGCCTTTGGCTCAGGTCATGATCTCAGGGTCCTGGGATCGAGCCCCACATTGGGCTCTCTGCTCGGCAGGGAGCCTGCTTCCCACTCCCCTCTCTGCCTGCCTCTCTGCATACTTGTGATCTCTCTCTCTGTCAAATAAATAAAATCTTAAAAAAAAAAAAAAAAAGCGCTAATTGGTAACAGATAGACAAACATTAAGTACTCCCAGGAAGTGATAGGCCAAAGGTCAACTGCAACAAGAGAAAAATCAACTGTGTAGGACTCAGCCCCCTTGAAAAGTCAGGTAACTGCCCTGCTTGTTGCCATTCCTCCTGCAGGAGGCCAGCCCGTCATTGGCCCACGTCCAGTGACAACGTACTCTATAAGAAACTGCAGACTCTCTCATTCTTTAAAAAGTAGTCTACTGTCCCCAGAGAAGCAGAGTTTGAGTTGGGCAAGATGAAAAGGTTCTGGAGAAGTGTGTGGTGGGGACAGAGGCACAATAATGTGAACAATGTGACCAAATGATGTACTTAAAAATGGTTAAAATGGTAAATTCTATTTTATGTATATTTTATTGCAATTTTTAAAAAGTGTTGTGGTGGTTTTTTTAGTGTATCTTCAAGTCTTAGCTTGAACCGTTCAATTCTATTCCAGGTCTATCAGTGACAAACCCACGACGTGGAACGGGGGAATGGGCTCCTCAGGGGTCCATGTCATTTAAACACAGGTGGCATGATCGCCTGGAAGAGAAGCCCAAACTAAGACATTAGCAGAAAGGACTGGTGAATCCCCTTCTGGTGTATTCTCAGTCCTGTGGATGATAATCTCAAGAAAATGTGCAAGGTGCAGACCCCTGTTCGTGGCATCCTCTAACCACCAGAGTGACCATACCTCGCAGTGAGATAGCCTTCGTCCTCAAACTTGCCCATGAGTGGAAGGGTGGAACAGAAAATTCCTCTCCAAAAAAGGAAGAGTGACCGAACTTCCTATGTCATAAAGTCACCTATGTCCCTCAAACTTTGCCTTCAACCTCATATGAAAAAGGCCAGGAATAAAAATGACAACTCTGAGAAATGAATGGCCATGATGGCAGACATCCTACAGGTCCTGGGACAGAGCATCAGACAGTCAAAGTTCCCATTTTTCATCTCAACTTCCTTCCGTGAACTGTGCCAGCCCGGGTCAGGCGTGGGGCTCTGGGAGAGCGAGACAGCTGTACTGGGAGATAGCAGAAGTGTGGGGCAAGAGGGACAGCCACGCCTGGGCCAGACACAGAGGTGGAGATGAAGGGGTGGCAAGCAAGGGGGCAGGTCCCGCAGGGGCCTTTCGTGCTGTGTTACAGATTTTAAATGCAATTAGAATGTTCACCAAAAGCAAACCTTCTTTTAGTTTTTGCTTGATGCTCCTGTTGTTAGAAATACCTGATTGAGGATCTCAGCCTTTGGGAGGAAGACCACTAAATCCCTGCCTTTTGGCCCTTCAGGGTGTATGTGTGTGGGCGGGGGGGGGGGGTAGTAAAGCCTTTCAAAACAGCCTACCTGTGGTGGGTGTGTGGGTTGTAGGCTGTTGATCAGTCACTGATGAATGGCTTTAAAGACCTGGATGAACCCAAAAAGGAGAAGGATTGACCCCATCGGTCATTTATACCACGGTGTGAACTGCTTTCATGTCTCAGCTGAGACAGCTGCACAGGATGTTTTAGGGAGTAGGAACAGAGAGGGAAATTCTGAGAACCAGAGCATATAAGGGGACCTAGGAAATGGACCTCAATGAGGAGCAGTTCACTAGCCTGGAGACGAGGTGGAGCTAAAGCAAGAGGGTTTCTCAAAGCGAGAGCTTGGGGTATCGGCTGGCTGGCCACATGCCACAAAGGCGGCCATTTGCCAGGGCTGGTCTCAGTGATGTCTGGTGACCTTCCACACTTCCAGTTTCAAAGGTCAGGTAATGGCTGGGACAGTGCCATCAGCCATCCCATTGACACATGAGCAGAGCTGACTGCATGACGGCCTTCCCAGCTCTGGTGGGAGCTCCTGGCAGAAGAGGACTCAAGACACACACTCTGCTGAGAGAGCTCAGGCATTGGTCATTTCATTTGATGCCCACAAAGTGTCATCCCTACCTTGGCAGTTAGGTTCCCAGAGGCTAAGGAACCCCCAATGTTTCACAGAGGTGAAGAGATAGCATGGGAATTCAGACCCAGGTCTTCCACACTGAGCCCCATGCTAACTACCCCTGACCCTGCTTCTCTGTGCAGCACCCCGAGCAGGATGCCCTGGGCTCTGCTATACGTACCCTGAACTCCTCCCAACCACTCAGTGCTAGGAGGGGGGAGCTGGCTGGAAGCCCATGAAAAAGCCCATATTTAAAATCATGAAATGATTTAATGATTAAAATCATTCAAAAATGAAAGACACTTTAAAAAAATGTCTTTTTTTCTACTCATGGGACTGCTTTTGCAAAACTTAAAGGGACCAAGCTTCTTTGCTCCTGTGCAGAAATGCTGTTCAAAGCACTAAATACCCAAATGGAAGGAGAACCTTCTGCTTGGACTCAAGTCCCTTCAACAGCCGTCATGATCAATGAGCCGGGATGCTGAACACGCGGGGGTCTCCAACCTCTAAACCATTAGTCCCTGAAAGTTCATCACTGGTTGCTTAACCTGCCTTAAAAAAGCGCAGTTCATTGTGGGATGACACGTATGCACAAGCATAGACATGCTTCTTGACAAAATGTGTTTGCTGATTCGCAAACACAGAGAGATGTAAAAGCCCTATGAAAAACACCACATCTTCGTATGTTTAAAAATGGTCAGAAATGTCTGCCTATGTTCTATGGCCTCCATTAAGGTTTCTAGACAGGAGGTGACAGACTGGGAGGGCTGACTCTCCTTCTCTCATTCCCTTGGCCCTGTTGGGAGAAATAGCCTGCGAATTCCCTCTTTAATCCAATGAAGGAACAAATAGGATTCTGTAGGGCAGGCTCCATCAGAAAAGAATTCCGCTTGGCCGGGGGTCCCTACAAACCAGGCGTTGGCACTATTTGCCTTCAGCCATGGGCTGCGTGATAGCTGCACCGCAGGTTTTGTTCGGGGTTCGTTCCAAACATTCTTTAACCCTTGAGCTATCTGCTCTCGCAAGGGATACCTGGGTCATCTTTTTTTTTTTTTTTTCCTTAATTTATTTGAGAGAGAGCATGAGTGGGGTTGGGGGTGGGATGTAGGTAGAAGGAGAAGCAGCCTCCCCACTGAGCAGAGAGTCCGACATGGGGCTTGATCCCAGGACCCTGAGACCATGACCCGAGCAGAAGGCAGACACCTAACCAATGGAGCCACCCAGGCGCCCTACCTGGATCTTCTTTAAGACAGGAAGAAGGAGGTTCTCACCAAGGTCCTACCAGTGGGAGGGAGCTACAAAATAGGCATGAAGTCCTGGCTGCTTCAGGGACTGTGTGACAGATGGAATGAAACTACAGATGACTTTTCAACAATGCAGGGGGCAGGGGTGCCGACCCCCCACCCCTGCCACCCCATGCAGTGGAAAATCCACATCTAACTTCGGTAGGGAAACTGTATCGAGATTCCCACCCCATAGGGACAGCAGCCACCAGCCCCCCCTTTCAGGTACCCTGTCACTCTAGCTTCCACCCTTAAAAAGAAAAGACAAAGAAGGAACCTTACCCAGATTATCAACAAGTCAAGATTTCTCACTAGCTGATCTGATTCTGTCAATCAACTTTTTTTTTTTTAAGATTTATTTTTTATTTATTTGACAGAGAGATCAAAAGTAGGCAGAGAGGCAGGCAGAGAGAGAGAGAGAGAGAGATTGAGAGGCGGAAGCAGGCTCTCTGCCGAGCAGAAAACCCGATGCGGGGCTTGATCCCAGGACCCTGAGATCATGACCTGAGCTGAAGGCAGAGGCTTAACCCACTGAGCCACTCAGGTGCCCCTGTCAATCAACTTTTAAACATAGAGCTAAAAGGGAATAAAGACTGGAAAGGATGTACAAAATTCGGATTATAATGTTCATGGCAGTCTGTGTGTCACAGCCACAAGCAGGAAACAATCCACGGGTCCATCAACAGGTGAGGAGAGAAACAAAACATGGTGTGCATGTGCGGGGGGACACTGCATGGCCACGGAAAGGAGCGACTGCGGGTTTATGCCAGAACCCAGACCCAGACGAATCCCAAAGATGCTGCTGGGGGAAGCAGCAGACACAGAAGTGTGTGATTCCATGTCTGTGATGTTCTGCACCAGGCAAAGCTGAGCTCTGGGGCTGGGAATGAAAACAGCAGCTGCCTGTGGGGGCGAGCTCATTGGAGGGGCATGAGGGGATCAAATGGGGGTGAAGACAATGTTCTAGATCTTCGTTTAGATGGTGGCTACTGGGTGGAACAGGGGTTGAAGCCCACTAAACTATACACTTAAAATCGGTGCCTTTTACCCATATGTTAATGATACCTCCATTTGCAAAAATCTGGGAAATGGTTTTAAATGGGTCTCCAAAGACAAGACAGAAATACCCAACTGGTTGGGGCTTCCCGGCTCCTTCCACTGACGGTTCTCGGGACACGGGCAGCAAAGGGGAGGGAGCCGTGCGGGGCGCCCACCATTCGCTGAGGGTGAATCTCAGCCCGATTCACCCCAAGGCGGGGAGGCATCTGCGCGGACTTTCCCTTCTGCCCAAGCAGATCTCGAGGCCAAGCACGTGGAACACAGCGAACGACTCTCACAGTTGCTATTTCAAGGCCTGAGCTTCTGGACAAATGTGGTTATGGGCTGCCCCTCAGTTCAAAACAAGGGCATTATTGTAACTGTATCAAAGGCAAACAAAACAGGAGCCCTACCCTGGGTTTACGAAGTCCTCCCTAGAAACATGGGGCTAGCAGCACCCTGGGAAGGCCGGGCTTATGCAGCGCTGCCCCAGCAGGACCTGGAATGCAGACCCTCAGGGGCCCAAATCCAGCCCCTGCCACTTTGCTCCGCTGGGTCTATGTAGCCATGTTCTTTAAGCATCTCTGAATGCCAAATTCCCTCGGTGGTGACACGTGGGGGACACTGCACCCAGTAATCCTGCCGCGGCCTCCTGGTCCTCCTCCTTCCCCTCCGGCCACCCCCATGACATGCCCCACAGGCCCTCCCACCCTGTCCGCAGCCCCCTCCTCTCTGCACCTGCCCCCTTCGGTCACCCCCTGGATTCCAACAGTAGATAACACAGATGGAAAGCCCTATTCT
This sequence comes from Mustela lutreola, assembly GCF_030435805.1. NCBI lineage: Eukaryota > Metazoa > Chordata > Mammalia > Carnivora > Mustelidae > Mustela > Mustela lutreola. The sequence continues at coordinate 135,425,798 of NC_081295.1, forward strand.
TGCACAACTCAGGTGAAAGACAGAATCAGTGTGTTCCCGTGATTCGAGCCTTCTTCCTCTTCCCCGAAAGGACTCTGTTGTGGGCTGAACTGTGTTCCCCTAACACGTGCTGGTGAAATCCTCCCCCCCCTGCTACCAAAGAACCTGACCTCATGGGCAGACAGGGTCTTCGCAGACGTAGTCAAGTTCAAATGACATCGTTAAAGTGGGCCCCAACCCAGAGTGAATGGGGTCCCTAGGAAAAGGGTCAGTTCAGACACAGAGACACTGACGTTGGGAGATGATGCGAAGGCCACATGAAGGTGGAGACTGGGGAAAGGCATTTATGAACCAAGGAACACTGAAGATTGTAGCAACCACCAGAAGCCAGGAGAGGCCTGGAACAGACTGTCCCCACAGCCCGTGGAAGGAACCCGTCCCAGCTACACCTTGATTTTAGATCCCCCTGGATGCTTCGTGCCCTCCCACCCGCCCTCGTCCGATACACCAGCGTGATCCCTTCCTTACCTACACACCTGGGTGGGGCCCCACAATCAGCAGCACTGTCCCCTCCTCTGCCCCAGCGCAGCCAGCTTTGTCCTCTGAAAGCATGGCGCGGGGCGGATGGAGGGCGCGGATGGATGCTGGAGCTGGGGAGATGCACTGTAGGGGAGTGACGCACTGTAGGGTGCTGACTTCTCCGATTAGAATAGTGTGTCCCTGGCCAAGTTTCTTCGCCTCTTCACCTCCGTTTCCTCACCTGACGGAGACATTGCGAACAGAGCCACCTCACTGGTTATCCCAAGGGTGAAACACACCACCTGCTCAAGGGAGCCTGTACACAGCAGGTATACAAAGGGCACCTGGGGAAGGCCGTGCTGCCGTGACCTTGCTCAAAATCCGTCAATACCCTCCATCACCTGCCAAAGTCCAGACTCCTCGGCAGAGAGCAATGGGCTGTGCTGGTCATTCCCAATGCCTCTTCTCGCCAGAACGCAGCTGTGCAGGGTCTCTCCTCCCATGTGACTCAGGGTCAAGTGGCCCATCCCTAGCGCGCACGTGGCATCACCCAGTGAGGGCTGTTGGTCCAGGGGCTGGTGTGTGGGGAGGCAGGGTCCACAGGAGAGGAGGACTCATGTACCATGCTCAAGGAGAAGGTGGCCGTTCCCTCTCCTTTGAGTCACAAGGGGACAGGGGGTAGCAAATAACCAGGTGTCATAGGAAGCCACCTTGCCACGACAATGGACCGGCATCTATGATGGGCTGAGTTGTACCCCCTCAAAATACATCGGCTGAAGTCCTATCCCCTGGTTCTTCAGAACATGATGCATTTGGAGAAAGAGTTTGTACAGAGATTTAAGTTAAAATGAAGTCACTGACCAGCATCCTTGTAAGAGGAGATGAGGACACAGACACATGCAGGGGACAGACCACATGAAGACACAGGGAGAAGGCCATCTGCAAGCCAAGGAGAAAGGCCTCAGAAGGAACCAACCTGCCAACCCCTTGATCTTGGACTGACAGCCTCCAGAACCGAGAAGAATAAATTCTGTCAATCAAGCCCCCCAGTCTGTGATATAGACTAATAATACAGCATTAGAAAGAACCAGTGCTAAAGAAGCCTAGAAGCATGCAGGGGAGCCTATCCTCTCTCTAGACTTCCAGAAACAGCACAGGTATCACTGTCTATATTTTTAAGCCCATTTGATCCGAGTTTTTTTCTGCGATGTGCAGCAGAACCTTCAAAGCTTTCAAACCCTTCCCAACACTGTACGTGCTCCCCTCCTAACTGAAAACAAGTGCTTCCCTCCTGCCTCCTTCCATGGTACTCACATTCTGGTTACTCCCCACACATACCTGCTCTTCCTCTAAACCACTCTTTGGCTCCCTGCTTCCCTCTGCCTGTCTCTGCCTCCAGGGACCACCCTTCTTGAAGGCACACCTCGTGGCTCCTTCTCCCCGGTAGCTCCAGCACGTGCCTGAATACAACACACTACTCTGCACTTTTCCTGTAGGCTATCTTCCCTGCATATGCTTTTAACTTCTAGGAGATTAGACCACAATAGTCACTAGACAGATTCAAGCAGATCACTAAAGAAAGACTGCTGTGTGTCACTGCCTCCCCAGACTAAAGGAGAAAATGTCTTCTGCAGATTTAGAAACCTATTTTCAGTATGATAAACTATGAGTCTTTAAATTCTCTGGTAACCTTCTGCCTGTCCAAGGTCATTCCAGTTTCCCCCAAAACTGCTTTTGGAGATGAGATTCATAATCAAGGTCACGGTTTTCCTTTTCACCATTCCTCCCGGTAGTCACTTATCTGAGATTCTGTCAAGAAAGAACTAGAATTATAAATGGGGAAGAATCCAATGGCAGAGGAGAAATTAATTAACGACAGAAGCCACTGCTTATACTTAAACCACAGCTCAGTTCAATTCAAACCCCATATCAGCAGATACACAAAACCAAAAATAAAACAAAAACAAAACCCCAAACACCTTCACGGCCTAGATGATACCCATATGTAGAAAGCTGTTTCTTATGGGACTTCCCAGAAAAACTTCCCAATAAAACTTCTATGAAATAATACCTTGGAACACAGAGGATTTGATGACTCATCGCACAGCACGGCTCCAGAAACGAGGAGGCCCCCTGAAGACACATTACCTTCCTGCATTCACTACCTCCCACTGGATGGCCTCTAGCTGAAGCATCTTTATTTACTACTTGGAAGTTCCTTCTGAGAGTCAGGTCAGTCCCTCTGGCCAGCCCCAGGACACAAAGCTCTCTGACCCTCTGCGGCCCTTGATAGTGCTTTATTAGCTACCAAGGATAACGAGCACAAACTCCCAAAAAGTAATACAAATGAGTGGGACGGACAGATGATGCCATGAGCATGTAAGGAAGGAAAGGTCTCGCTGGGGAAGTGCTGAGGCTGCCTGGGGCCTGGACCTGCCTGAGGGTGGTGGGGGGAGGCTGGCTTAGCTTAATGAAGGGGGCACCTCCCAGCTGCCCTGGCTAACACTGCACACGCTTACTTTCACACGTGCTAGCCCTGAGCACGGGTCCAAGTCACATTAGGACTGCTGTAGGTTCACCGCCCGTGCCCAAGGGAGCGGTCAACCCCGCTCTGTTACTCAGCGAGTGTAAACAGTGCTTATGTTTGATTCTGAACTCTAGCGGTTCTTGGTGTCTGTGTCCCCCAGGGGGTTTCTCGTTTCCTGCTGCTGAAAACATGATCAAACCACCTTAATGGGAATTAATTATGGAAAAGGCTAGTCTGAATTAGAGACATTTTGAAAATAAATACCTTTTACTTCCAAATAAATGTTTCCTTTTCAAGTAATTAACCATTATTCCAAGCCAAGGTTCAAAGGACCTACTTTAATGAGTGACCTGGTCATTAGCAACATTCATTTGTACATAAATATGCTGGGACAGCATTTCATAATGTGCTTCCCTAGGTAGGCTAAACGTGTCCACGGATACTTGGTTTACACCATTTATGCGCTCAGCAAACCCTTGTTCACGGAGGGCAAAGGGGCCCTGGCTGCGCTGTGATGATTCCTGGTGTGATGAATCACCCTCCTCTAGCTCCACATAACAATGCTCCCCCTGTGGGTTACAGAGGGGCCAAGGTCTCACCCGGGCTGATCCCAGCCATCTGTTGGGTATGGTCAGAACATACAATGAACTTCTGAATCAGCTTCGACCAGGGGTTCTCAAACTTGGTGTGCTCTACTGGGTCGTACTTTGTTGCGGGTGCTGTCCAGTGCATTGTGGGATATTCAGCAGCACCCCTGGTCCCCACCCATCGGATGCCAGTAGCATCCCAATTGGCTGTGAGGACAAACAAATGTTGCCAGACACTGCCCAATGTCTCCTGGGCGGGGGGGGTGGGGGGGGCAGTGCGGGGAATTATACCTCCCGGAAATCACTGCATGAACTTTTGTAAGCAACTGATGCCTGGGTCCCAGATTCCAAAAGCTCCCAGGTGACTCTATGAGCTCCAGCCACGGCTACTGCAATCCGAGATTCACACCAGTTCGGTATGTCACCTTCATGAGAAGAGAAGGCCTCGGGACTGAAATTTCTGAAAAATGATGACTTAAAGGCAACATATAACCCATTCCAGAGTCCACTGGGAATTCAAGTTTGCCTAGCTGCTATTTCTTAGTTTTCAATAAACGCACTGGAATTTGATTTTAGGTCTGAGTTACCTGTCCTCTTCGTTTTCTTGTCATCCTAGAATTAAGTCACCTCACCTTCCCCAGGTGAGAGTCACAGTAATGGTCCCCTTCCTATTTACCTTTGCCATTTGAGAAATGTTAATTGAGTGCCAACTAGATCTGGGAGCTGAGGATACAGATCTGGGCCAGGAAAGCCGGGGCAGAGGATTGGGGTGGTGGAATAGGGAGCCAGGAAAGGCTTTCGGAAGGTGATGGGATGATGGGGAGGGCAGGAGGATTCTGGATTGAAGGAGAACCGCTTGCAAAGGTCAAGTGTTGTTTGAGAAACTGGAGGCTGGAGCACAGGGTCCCCGCACGGCCGTGATGGGGGACCATGCAGGAGACGCATGCAGGGTGCAAACAGACTTACAGGGACCTTGAAAAACAGCCTATCAGGCCCAACTTCATCCTGAAGGTCATGGATCTGAAGCAGGGAATCAAAAACACTGGGATTTCAGGTAAGGGGGGGCGGTGGATAAGACCAGGGGCCAGATGAGAGGTCCAGTCTAGCGGGTAACCAAACACACAGAGCTAGGGCTCTGAGGAGACATCGGGTTACAGATGAAGACTGCAGCTGCCCTACTCAAGGTGTGAGCTGGAACTCGGATATTATGGGCTGATCTGTGTCCCCTTACCCCAAAATCCCAACCCCCGCCCCCGCAAACTCTCAAATGTTGAGTCCTGACTCTTTGTACCTCAGAATGTGACTGTGTTTGGAGATGGGGCCTTTACAGAGGTAATTAACTTAAAAATGAGGTAATTGGGATGGGTCTTGTTGGACTGGTATCCTTGTAAAAAGAGTCTAGACCACAGGCGCACACAGAGGGAAGCCCGCGTGAGCACACAGGGAGAAGACGGCATGCATAAGCCACAGAGGGAGGCCTCAGAAGGACCAGCCCTGCCAACACTTGATCTTACACTTCCAGCTCTTAGATCCGAGAGGAACCAAATGTCTGTCAGCCCCCCACCCCCACCCCGTCTGTGGTACTTGTTATGCAGCCTGAGCTGACTGAGACTCTGGGGAACCATCTGAAGGCAGCAGATGGTGGAAAGGATTCCCAAAGGAGAAGAGCAACCAGGGGAGCACAAGAAAAATCTGGAAAAGCAGCCTCCCCCCATCCCAAGGACAGAGTCAAGGACTGAGCAGTCACTGCCAACACCACGCAGAGGCTGACCGTGACGGAGATCGCTGAAGCAGTCCCGGGATCTGACATTAGGCAAGCTGACACCATCTGTGGCACAGAGGCCATGAGGCCCAGTGGGTAAGGCAGGGATGCTGGGCGAAGCCAGCAGCTCCCAACAGCACGGACACACAGACAGGGCGAGGGCCACAGCCCCTGGGACATGGCCACACTTGGGATGGGGGTTTGGCGAGAGTTCTCACAGAGGCCCACACCAACACATGTGCTCCAGTGGCAGCACATGGCAGCCAGACAGAAGCCAAGATGCCTGCCATAGGGGTCCTGAGGACACAGTGCCACAAGGACCTAGCCTGGGCCTGGGGGTTCTTCTATTATGGGTCTCTACTCTCATTTCTCTTTTACAAACTTCAGGTAACTCATTGTCTACTGGGGAAAACCCCACTGATCCCCAAGGATGGACTGCGGGGGCCTGTGCAGTCGGACCCCAAGCTCTGCTGCAGGTATCCCCCTCTGCGCCCTGCACTGGTCCCTTCCCAGCCTTCGTCAGCTCTCCCACAGACGAAACCCTTTCCATCTTTCAAGACCCCAGCCTTCCTTTGGCGCCCAGCTCAAAGGCTACTGCACCCGGCTCCCCCTGCCCATGGTGGGAACTCCCAGAGCCGAGTACAGACCTTGTGGGCTTTCTTGGGCATGCCTACTTCTGCACTCCACACCCTCAGCTCCCGGCTCTCGTGCTCATTTCAGCTCGTCCCCACTGGGTCTAGAATCCTCCATTACCAGCTGTCGTGGCTATACCATGAGCTCCTTCTTCAGGGCACAGACTATCTTCTGCCCACCTGTGTCACCCACCCAAGGCGGAGCAGAAGGCCTGCTTACAGAGTGGATGTTCTGACAGAAGGACCAGGGTTGGGCACCATACAGGTGGCTCCAGAAATCACCTAACAGGGGAGGGATGAAGGGGTTGTACCCAACGGTCTTCAAAAAGTAGAACAACACCTGTATCCACAGCAGCCTTATTTCCAACAGCCAAATGGTGGAAGCAACCCAAGGGTCCCTCAGTGGATGAATGGATGAACAAAATGCGGTCTATACATAGCATGGAATATAGTTCAGCCTTAAAAAGGAAGGAAATTCTGACACATGCTACCATGTGGATGAATTCTGCTGCGTAAAATAAATCTATCTAGTCACAAAAGAACAAGTAGAATGGCTCCACTGATCTGAGGTCGCTGGAGTAGTTGGATTCAGAGACAGAAAGTGCAATGGTGGTTGCCAGGGGCAGGGGGAGGGGGGGAGGAGGGGCTGGGCATTTAGCACTGAACCGGGATAGAGTTTCAGTTTGGAAAGATGACAGAGTCCTGGAGATGGACGGTGGTGATGGGTGCCCAGCACCGGGACTGTACTTAATCCCACTCAACCGTACACTTCAATGTGGTTAAAATGGCACATTTTATGTTATGTGTATTTTACCACAATTAAAAAAAAAAACTTTTAAAAAGTAGGACAAAAACTTTGTGTTCACTGCAAATGCTCATGTATATTCATTGGAGAACAGTGGAGTTCCTCAGTATGTAACAATCAAGGGTGCCCAATTTGTAAAGCATCTTTTAAACACACAGAGAAAAAGCAGCTTTTAATCTAATCTGGGAGGAAACACTCTGTAGTGCAAATTACTATGCTGAGTGCATAACCCATCCATAATTTAATACGACCACTGGGACGCCTGTGGCTGTTGTATGCCAGCATTATATCCTTTGCCCTTCTTCTTTCGATGATACTAAGAAATAAAGTGTGACTGTGAGCTGGCAGAACTAAATTAGAGAAAGGATGACCCTCCTCTCCACTTAAAAAAAAAAAAAAAAAACAATGGCTGATAAACACTTAACTAGCATTCCTATGACTTAGCATTCTTTACCACACATTCCTATGACTCAGCTGTTTGGTTCACTGCTCAGATAAGTAAACCAACTGTCTCACTTCTGGGCAGTGTTTTCAAATGTAAGAAGGTTCCCTCGGTGGCTCCTTCTTGTTGTTGCATACCTTAGGCGAACTAAATATTCAAAACAAAATTGGCTCAGGCTTTGTGAAGCTGTTCCCTGGGAAAAAACAGACCCACAAAAAGTATGTTTCACTTTGACTACAAGAAATCTAGAAAAAGATACAAAACACAACCAAGGAAGAGAGAAGCAGAAAGGACACTGAAAAATCAGGAAGAAAGACTTACAAGGGCCCAGGGATCCTCTCTTGGCTTTGTAGCCGTGACAGGCTGGAGCCCACCAGAAGCACCACCGCTCAGATGTGCCCACATTTGGCTTACAGCTAGGCTGTCACCGTCTTGATCTTAATAATTTTTTTTAAAAGAGTTTATTTACTTGACAGAGAGAGAGAGAGAGACAGTTAAAGAGGGAATATAAACAGGGGGAGTGGGAGAGGGAGAAGGAGGCTTCTCATGGAGCAGGGAGCCTGATGCAGGGCTCGATCCCCGGACCCTGGAATCATGACTTGAGCCAAAGGCAGACGCTTAATGACTGAGTCACCCAGGCGCCCCTGATCTTAAAAATTTTTGAACGAGGGGTTCGCATTTTCATCTAGCTGGTCCTGACCAGCAGAAAGGTTTGGAAAAACAGACACTCACCCTGTGTGGGGCCGGGGTGGGGGTAACGTGTAAAACTGTTTCAGTGACAGTCCAAGGGCTTGTTCCAAGCTCTCTCTGTGATCTGGAGCCAAGAGAGACCATGTATGCACTGTTTCTAGAGAAAAAGCCTCAGGAGGAGCATCTCTGCCAATTCCATACTAAGCTTAAACCGTCAGGTAAATTACATCCTGAGTCTTTGTGAAGAAAAAGAATACTTTGTTTAAAGTATGTAATGATTTGCATCAATATGCAATTATTCTCAGTTAATTGCCAAAAAGATTCCTCTCTAATCCCTTCCATACCATTGAAGAACAGCTACTACCACTGCATGCCACATGGTCTACAGGAGACCCCTGGCACTGGGTAACCACACTCCCTACTCTGAAACCTGCCTGGACATCAGACTCGCACCCAGGAATCTGGAATGGACAGAGGAATGTGAGCCTCCGTGCTGACTGGTGCCTGACCAGGTAAACAGAAGCATGGGCAAAGACAGTGTGTAGGGGAAACAAAGCTGACTTCTGGACAAAGGGCTGAGAGCACGTGTGGCTTCTGACAGAAGGGCAGTGGCAGCAGGGCTCCTGATTCAAACCCCTCCCCCACCCCCCAATTTCTGGTTTCCGATCCCACCCTAGGTTCCCTGAGCCATTCCTGCATCTTTCCTATACATTTCTTTTCTGTTTTGTTAATGTGATGTGAAATTTGTCTCTGATACTTGCGACCAAGAGTCATACGAGGATGATACAGAATATCACCCTATGCAAATGGAGTGGCCTCCGGCGGTGTTCTATTTCAGCAGTGATTTATTTTAGGGGAAAGCCAGCTCAACCATCAATAAACACTCTGCCCCTCTTTCCTAGAAATCGAAGCCTTGCCAGTCTCTAGGTCCCCTGTTTGGAGGAACATCTGCTCACACATAATGACCAGCACTGAGCAGCCTTGAGCAAATGAAAAGACGAGCCCCAAGTCACATCTGATCAAAGTCTGAAGGCTAGTGGGGCCAGGCTCTGCCGTCCCATGACAAGTCAGCAAGGACAGCACTCGGGGTGGGTGGGGCAGCCCTGGGGAAGAGTGCCTGGCCTTCTGTTCGGTTCACACCTGTCCCTGAGGTGAGCTCTCTGACCCCTGCCGTTGAGATCCAAAGTTACCACCAACTCCTCTAAAATTCTGCGGTTTCTCTGATCCATTGTCACCAGCACAGCCAGCCCAGACTTTTTAACACGTGTAGATGGTTCTCTATCCAATGGCTTGAACTCAAGTGTCTGAGCCAAGACACCTGCGGGGGTGTGAAGCCCATGGCAGAGTCCTTCTCTCCCATTCCTCGAGGTCGGCCAGAAAAGCCTTTTCCTCTCCAGATCCCTTGGAGCCCTGTGACCAGTGACCTGAAAACACACAAAGCGATTACATGGTCTCGTTCATCAGACCAGAGGTCCGTTTTGGTCAGACTCCTCAGGCCACCTTGGATTCCTGCGTCCTGGAGGAAGGGCATACCTGGCCCCCCATGTGATGGGTATCTGGGCGGAGGGGAGGGGCAGGCACCTAAATCACCCTCCCAGATGTGGCCTCTCAGCTCCTCCCTGCCACAGTATTTCTCAGATGACTCATTCGACTCATTGGGCCTGTCTGCACCCCACACACAGGCGGGAGAATGGGATCTGAGATTCCCAGGTTCCTCGGTTTGCTGGACACCCAGGGGAGGGGGAGGGCGATGGGCTCTCCCCAGCTGTTCTCATTCTCGCCTCCCCATAAAGCAAGGGATGACCCACTTTTCCTGCCGCTCCCGAAGATAAAGCTAATGGAGTTGTACCTGGGGCTGTCATGGCTGTTGGTAACATCTGCTGGTCCTAAGCAGCCATCAGGACCTGAAACTGCTCCTGCCAAATGAAAAAGTCCTTCTTCCTCTTTTCATGGTTTCAGAGGCAGGTAAACTCTGACAGCCACAGCGGAGACTGTGTGGATGAAAGGGTCCGACACAGCTCCAGTGGGGCGTGGCCGGTGCCCCACGGAACACCACACAGCTGGTGTCAGGACAGGGAGAGCGGGCCGAGGGCTGCACAGCAGAGTGAGGACGAGCAGGGCCGAAGGAGGGATGAACGGCCCACCAGCCTTGGGCCCTCTCCCCTGGTGGGGGCCACCCCGGGGCAGAGGCAAGAATACTCTGCGGGGGGAGCGGAGCTAGATTCTAGCCCCCCGGAGCTGGTGGCTCTGGATGAGTCCGTGACCCCCCCACAACCTGCTCCAGCCCCCAGCCTCTCATTTGTAAACTGAGGACTTGCGACGAAGGGATCATATTATATGCTGGCTATGCCCGGGACAACGTTATTTATTTATTTGTTTGTTTGTTTGTTTATTTATTTATTATTAACCTACACTAGACATTTGGTAAAGCTGGCTTGGTTGAATCCAAGTAAACTCTAGACTGATGGTGTCCTATGTCAGGGTCTTTCAGCTTTGTGCAAATTCAATTACAATTCTCCCCTTTCGAGCGGAAGGGTGGGAGAAAATGTTGGAATACTCCAATGGGCCAGTGCTGCTTCCTAGCAATAGCTTGGAAAGAGGCCTCAGGCCCCTGAGTCGGGCCTGGACCTGCAGCTGGAATGTGATTTCCCCCAGGTCCTCCTCAGAACCTCTTCTTGGGCTGGCCCGCCTCCTTCCCACAGCTCAAACCACCTGATTTCCACAGCACCTTTGGTCAGACGACCTCTCCCCATCAAATGCTCTGCACCCTCCCCTCTGCCTCTCCACAGAGCCCCGCTCCCCATCCCAGCTCCCCTTCTCCACATGCTCTGCCTTGCCGCCCTCCTTCTCAGTTCATTCCCTTAGCTGACTTGATTCATCTCATGGCTGATGTTCTGAATGTGTCACAGCCACTCCTCCCCATGTTCCCACCTTTACTACCTCCTAGCAATTTGAAGCTCTCACATACCACAGGACCCTTGCAAATGCCGTTCTCTCTCCCCTCTCTCCCACTCAAACCCAAGATGCACAACTCAGATGTCAGTTGCACTCAGAGACCAGTCAGTGTAGGCCAGGCTTTTTGTTCTAGCCTTTCATGTCCCTTTCTTTCCACACACTTAAACTCCGGGTGTAATTAAAGGATTATTATTAATTAATAAAGTGTGCCTCCCTCCTTAGTCTCTAAGCTCTATAGGAACAGAACTGTCTATATGTCATTGTATCCCAAACACATAGCACAAACTTGGCCCAAAAGAGGGACTCATCTATGAAAGGAAGGAAGGAGAAAAGTTTAAAAAAAAAAAAACAAAGGAAAGGAGTGGCCTGGGGTCACACTGAGTGGCATAAGGAGCATTGGACAACCAGATCTCTGCAGAAAACATAAAACCCCAAATGCGCAGTGTTTGCCAATTCCGTGGTGTAAGTGCTCCCACCCTGCGCACTTGAAGCCACCAACGAGACAACACCAAGCGGGCCACTGGATGGAGAGGCATACGCTGTCCTGAGCCAGTAGACGCCAAGCTGGCTCCAGCTCACGGCTGGTTTGTGGCAATGCCAGGACAGACATTCAGAAAGCCCATCGTGGTTTTAAATGACATCAGCTTTTGACTCAATTCTACTTTGGACTGAAGGCCAAAATGAATGGAGACCTGCAAAAAATGCTATGGACAAAAGAGGAAGAAGAGGGGGACAAAAAAAAAAAAAAAAAAGGAGGGGAGAAACGAGAGATTTTGCAGCCAGCTCAGAACAAGAGGATGTGGGAAAGATGAGCCCCACAGCATGGTTGGGGGGGGTGTGGGCTCCCAAACGATGACAAGGGCTGCTTAACAACCCTTGAGCTTCTGGTCTCCCCACTGGCGCCACTGCCAAATGCAGTGTTTAGGACGCTGCTAGGGGCAAGTCAAAGCCTGCAAGAAATGCTGGGTATATCCAGGCCCTAATATTTATTTCTCTTTCTAGCAATTCATCCTACTAGCTTAATCAAAGCAAAATGGGTATCTACAACACCAAATGACAAAGGTTCCAAGATGAAAAAAAAAATAGGAGAAAGTATGGGTCTTTTTCTAATATTCCGGGATTATGGAAGCCCTAAATCTAATGCAAAACCCAGAAACCCTAACAGAGAAGAGTAATTTGACTCCATAGAAACCCAAAGTTTCTGCATAACAAACACCCCATAAATAAAACAAAAAGACAAACAGGGAGCCAGGGGAAAAACATTTACAAGACATCCAGAGAGTTAATTTACTTTCTGCTTTAAGAACTTGGACAGGACTTTTTGCGTACTGCTCCCCGCAAACCCACACGCAGGCAAAGGACCTGAGGAGGGTGGCTCAAAGGAAAGGAAACAAATGGCTCCAAAACTGTCAGAGACATTTCTAACTAGAGGAATGCGAAGTACAACCACCACCCCCAAGTACACCTCACAGATCAAACTGGAGACACTTCAAAGTGGGTTAAGTCCTTGGTCAGCGAGGGTATGGGGAACAGCACCTCCAGCATGAGAGGCGGAAGTGGAAATTGGTAAGCGCTCCAGAGAGAGCACTTATCAACATTTATCAAAATACAAATTGTAGCCTACTTTGACCCTCCACTTTTAAGAATTTCATGCATGCCAGAATTTCATTATATATTATATAAGAGCAAAGACTGGAAACAACCTCAGTGCCCCCTGAGTAGGTGACTAATGAAATAAATTATGGCTTACTGGTGCAGTGGAATACTATGCAGACATAGTATTACAGGCGCAAAATGAGGGGCTCTCTCACTGGGGATAGGCACCCATACCAATATTGGTGGAAACAGGCATAGAACAATGTATATGTTATGTCATTGTTTGTGAGAGACAAATATATAAATGAAAATATAGACTATTTCTAGAAGGATACAGAAGAAACTGGTAACCATGGTTGCTTCTGCAGAGGGAAACTGGAGGCAGAGATGGCAGGCAATGTTACTTTCACTGTCTGTTTTCTGTACCATGTGCATGCATTATCTATTAGTCAATTTCTAAAAATAGAGATGCATAAAGATGTTCAATGTTGTATTGTCTACACTAGACAAAATAAATCAACCACCCCTGGGATGACCTGACATTGGGTTATTTTTAAAATATTACTATTGCAATGAGATTGTAATTATTTTTAATCCTAATTAAATTGTACTGAATCACTTTAAATACTTCTAGACTTGAGCCCCAGAAAAAGAATACAAATTACTTCCCAGGATATTTAAACAACTCTCAGATGTACTTACAGGATGAAAGCCAGCAATCTTTGAGAATCATGGCGAACAGAAGAAGTATCAGAAGACTGGGGACAAACATCCCAAATTTTACGTACAGAAAATGAATGGAGCTTAGAAAGTTTAGCAGTGACATTGATTTTTGGCAGCATTCCAAGGAAGTGGTGAGCATTGGAAACCAAGGAGGAGTCACTCAGAACAATAGAGGATAATGCTGCAAATTATTAAGAGGATTATTTTAAAGTCAGCAATATTGTGTGTGTGTGTGTGTTTTAACCTTGTGTAAAATCTTTGACAGTCTGAGCTGCCAGGGGTTGCTGGTATGGGACAGGGAGACATGTCCAGCCTCAGTTCTCCCAGAGCTGACCCCTAGTGACTCAGAATTTTGTCAGATTTGTTTCGGGAAGGCATGGCTGGGAGATAAAATGCAGAGCTCTGAAGGTCACTGGGAAGTTGAACGCAGGGCTCAAGGTACACAGCACCTGGCCCACTCATGTAGGTGTTAACTGAATATCCAAGACAATGCTCAGTGTTAGAACTGGCCTTGGATTATTCAACATTAATAAAAGGAAGTAACATAATAAAAGGAAACGTTTGGAAAACTTTACAGGGTTGTACAAAAGAAAGGTGAGATCTTTATTATTATTTTGAAGGCACTGAAAATTCTGGAACAAAACCAAAGACCAAGGCACAAAATAAAAATAAACAGATCCTAACAGGTGACATCTAACAACCTAAAGTATTACAAAAAAACCTAAATTGTGTGCCATGTCATGGAAGCCTAGCCTGGGAAATCCTTGACAAGGTAATCCCACAAAGATTTGGGGACGGTGGTCTCAAGATAGAAACTTGTCACGTCTACTGAAAGCCTTCAGCTGCAGGATCCGTTCATGGAAGCACGCTGTCCATCCATGCTCCCTTTTGATTAGGACACACAGGGCGAGCCAGGCTGTGTCATGTTTAAGAGGCACACATGCCAAGTGCAGCCATCAGGACGGCAAATTTTGTCATGTGTGGAATGGCTTTAGTAGCTAGAGATTTTTTTAGCTGGGAAAGAAACTTGGGTCTTGGGTATGCTCCGCTATCCGAACACATATTATATAAAGGAAAAAGAACCCTTCAGAGGAGCAATGCCATACAAATGGGCGTGAGATGACCTGAGTTCTATCCACCCTGAAACATGCTTGTCTGCAAGGAAGAGCAACTACCTGGAGAGCTGCCACGCCAGTGGGGCCCTCCCTTCCCATCCTGGAAGGGGGACCCATGTTGGGGATATTGATCAGGAGAGGAGACAGGCTTGTCAGCCTGAAGATCCCTTGTAACTACAATAACCTAGGATTCTAATGGGCTTGGCAGTTTCACATGTGTAGGTACAATTACAGCCTATACGCGATAATTGTGTACTACATATATCCCCATTAATAATGCATATTTAGCATAGGATGTATGTATAATACAATATACATTCATAATAAAATATGTATGTATAATATAATACAATAGAACACAATATATGCCTGACCGTTTTTCAGTATCCCCTCCCCACCTAACACTTAGGGATAGGTCAGGGTGCTTATTGGAGGGGCACATACAGGCTGAGGGAAATCTAATGACAGAGACATTGTGTGAGGTTATTTTCAAATGGCTAGATTGTGGTTTGGAGTGGGGAAAGAGGGTATAAAATGCAACTTGTCAGACTCCGAACTTGGATCCACTGAGGGAAGGTGACACCGTCAACTTCGGCTCTTACAAGCAGAGCAGAGAGGCACCTGACTGCTTCAACCGCGCACCCATCACAGTAGCCCGTCCGCATTTGTGTATCTGAATACAGTAGCCAGTGGACCCAGGCAGCTGAAGCTGGAAGTCGGCCTTAGTATATGCCAAATGTGCTTAAAGAGCTCTTGAAGCCTTTTGTTATGGAACAGAACACTGTAGAAGGACAGTCCTTTCTTTAGATCTTATTTGTGCGTAAAAATCAATATGTCCTTTCTAGTCTTTATCTTAGGAGAGAATGTGTCTCTAACTATTCCCCCGAGGTCTTCAGCTCCCAGTCTTGCCCTGTCAGCTACAGGTAACCACGACATAGCTCTGAAGCAGCCCCAAAGCAGAGGGCACACATTACTGCCATCTTTGACCCTCCTGAGTGCTAATTTAGAAAAATTGGCCAGCTCTCCACTGTGCCTTTAAAGCCTGTTTTCAAGGACTATTTTAGTCCTCTCATCCTACCATCCGGCAGCATGTGAATAGCTGTTCCTGGGTCCCCACCACTAGGATAATGATGCTCTATCCCACCTCCAAACTTTCAAGTTCCCCTCCCCTCTGACCCTGGGACACAGCGCCCTCTAAACACAGCTGCTTTCATCTCTATTATTCCTCCTCTACTTTAAAAAGGGGTTTAAAATATTTGAAAATGTCACCAAATCCTTACTTGCAGGGAAATACAAAGGGTGTTAAAATAGTCACTCCAGTCATTGTTCTCAATTTTTCCATGCTGGTAACAAAAAACAAACAAACAAACAAACAAAAAACAAATGTTGCCCCGCCTGGATGGGAAACAGAGTCACAGCAACACATTTGGAGATGAGAGGTGCTGTGCCGGGGGCCGAGGGGTGTCAAGGTGAACCAAGCCTGAAGGATCTTCCCCATCAACAGCTAATGCCGTCAGTTCCCACAGGACAGATAATTTCTTGCCAGGTTGGTACAAGATTAAAACAATGATTATGATGATGTAAGAGTTTCATCTTACACATCCCTGAGCTACAACTGTTTACTAACACTCATTTGGGGGAGAAAGCACATGCACTGTCACATTTCAGTCTCACCTTTAAACAAAGCATTTAAAACTGAGCCCATGTGAAGTGTGTAAGCCTGACGACTCACAGACCTGTACCCCCGGGGGCTAAAACATCATATGTTAATAAAAAATTTAAAAATTTAAAAAAAAAAAAAAAACTGCACCCAGAACTGCCCAGAAGGGGGTGGTGGTGGTGGGAGGTCTACACTTACTTTGAAATGCAAATTAGTAATTTAAAATACAGAAGAGACAAAAAACACAAATTGCTTAACAAATGCCTCTTATATGAAAAAATCAGAAAATATAGACATCTTAGGGATTAATTTTTCTGACATTGCCTAGTCTCCATTTTTCTACCAGCCACCCATCTCCTCTCAAAAAACACGGCTGCTTCATTTCACACAATGCAATGCATCTGTGAGAGGGGCTCCTCGGGACTCTGAGCAAGGCGGTTGCTCAGCGAAAGCTTCCCAGGGTCTCACTGCTTCAGACAAAAGCAGCTGCTGTGTGAGAGCAGTGGTGGTCCGGGAATACAAAACAAATTCTTAGTTCCCGTCCTATACTCTAGAGATATTACTGAAGTCCCAAGAAAACACCCAAGTGGCAAAATCCAAAGTCAAAAATACCAGTCTTTGGAGAGGAATGAGCACAATGAGGAGGGAAAGGGAAATGTGCAAAAGCTCTTTGCTTCTGTGGCTCTAACTTGGGTTCCATAGTTAGCTTTAGTCTGTTTCCAAACCCAGCACGGGATGACTGAGATCTGCCAGAAAGAAGAACATGTGGGGCTATGCCATTAGTCTCATGGGTAGATATTTCTTTGTGGGGGACCAATAGCCCGGCAGAAGATTAGAAACGAGGTCCTGGCTCCAGGCATCAGACCCTGAATGAGGCGAGTCTTCCAGAGCTGGCTGGCTGCCAGGTCAGCAGCCTTACATTTCTCAAGGGCCACCCCTGCCTGAATGAGGGTGACAGCTGGAAGAGTAGGGGAAGGGAGCTCAAGTCATTGGGGGTGAGGGGCTCTCTTTCCAAACGTGCACTCGGGCAGGAGTTTGCGTGCAAACTAGGAAAGGCTATGGAGTCCCTCTTTAGGTTCGGGAGGCAGTTTCCCCGAGGAAGGCAAAGAAAAGCCCCCGCTTCACAAGCAAATGCATCTCCTCTGGGGGACAGAGGATCAAGTCGATGCCAGATCCACGTACACACAGGCGAGCATCGCTTTAAGGGACCTCGGTCTGCACGGAGGGAGACCTAGGGAAGGGAGGAGATCCAGGAGTGAAAGGCTCAGGAGGACACGGGGCCGTGGCGGGCGCAGCCCTTACCTTGCTGACCACGTTTTGGACGAGGCCTGTGCGGATGCCGTAGTCCCACGCGTGGCAGTCGCAGTTGGAGGCGTTGTCCCCCTTGTCCGGAGGGGACGGCAGGGGTGGCGTGTCACCCCCGTCCCCGCCGCTGCCGTTGCTAAGGTTGCCCGCGGCTTCCCAGGAGGCAGTGGAGAAGGGGGTGGTCGGGGGGCTGGTCCAGTTGGCCAAGTCGCCGGCGTCCCACCGGCCCGTGGCGGTGACCCCCGCCAGCTCCGCGCCTTTGCCGGCCCCGCGGCACCAGAAGTTCGGCTGGTCCAGGAGGAAAGAGTCCGAAAACTGGCTGAAGCCGATGAACAGCGCCGGGATCCAGGTGAGCAGCACGAGGGTCTTCTGGTAGCCCCCGCCCAGGCCCCCGAGAAAGGGCAGCACCGACCCGTCGTAGTCCAGCAACAGGAGGCTCGGGGCCGCCGCCGCCGAGCTGCAGCCCGGGTGCGGGCCGCCAGCGGCGGGATGCGGGGCGGGCAGAGGCTGAATCTCCCCGCCACCGCCGCCGGGACCCGCGCGTCCCCCGAGGGGTGCCGAGGCCGCCGCGTCCCCGGGCGGCAGGGAGCCGTTCTCCTCGGCCGGGGACGGCTGCCGCCCGGGCCCGCCGCCCGCTGCCTCGCGCCGCCGGTCTATGGCCATGGCCCGGGCCCACGGCGCCCGCAGAGGCGCATAGAAGCGCAGCGGAGGCTCCCGCGGGCGCCCCGGGCACAGCGCGCCGGGCCGGGCGCCCGCAGCGGCCGCAGCCGCGGAGGAGAGTCCCGCGGCTCTAGAGAGAGCGCTCGGCCGCCCCGGGTGCTTCAGTCCGCCCCCATGTCACCGGCCCGGACCCGCGCCCCGGGCGCTGCGGCCCCGCTCGGGCGCCGGGCAGAGGGCGGGCAGAGGCCGGCCCGGGCCCTCAGCCGCCGCCGCTCATCGGCTCCTTGGCCCGGGCGCCGGCGGCCGAGCCCGCCGCTCTGCGCTGCTCCGCGCCGGCAGCAGGAGGAGGAGCGGGCGCCGCGCCTAAGCCGGGCGGTTCGGAGCCCTGCGGACAGCTGTGCGGGCGGCGCGGGCGGCGCGGACGGCTGTGCGGGTAGCGTCCGCTTGTCCCCGGGAGCCCGGGAGGTATTTATCTGGCCTCGGGCGCCTCCCGGAAGCCGCGAGCTCGGATCCCAGCCTGCCGAGCCGACCGCGCTCTCCGGATCCGGAGCCGACCTCCCTCCTCCTCCTCCTCCTCCCCTGTCCCCCGGCCCGCCCCCTCTCCCCCCGCCGAGGTGGAGGTAAGCGCGGCACCTGCTGCGCCCGGCTCCTGTGCGCGAGCGCCCCCTCCAGCCGCGACGCGCTGCCGCAGCCGCCGCGGCGGGATCCACGGGAGGGGGCGGGGAAACGGGACACCCCGTGCCTGCCTGGCTGGAGGATCCCCTGTTTGTTCCCCCTCCCCGCCGGGCGAGGCGGGGGAGGAGCAGGAGCGTGGAGCAGCGGGCGCAAGTGGGCTGGGGGTCCCGGAGGAGTCGGCTTGCGCGCGGAGCGTGTGAACTGGGTCGTCTTCGAGGCTTGGCTCCCGAGCCGCAAGGGATTTCCACCCACCCCCGTGCGCGGGGTCTCGGTGACCTCTGCTTGCTTCAGAGGTGCCCACTACCTGCTCTCCACACCCCACTCCCCGTCCTGAGCCCAAAGTCGCCAGTGTTCGGGAGCAACCCCCGTCGCACTTTTTTCCGGGTTTCAGTTAATGGTAGATTTTTGTGTCCGCGGAGCAGTGTCAAGAATGCGCATTTGCCATTTCGGGTCTCTGGTCGCCCGCAGCGTCAGGTCACCGGCGACCGATCGCCGCACCTGCTCCCAAATCGCCATGTCTTCCCCCCTCCAAAATGCATGCTGTGTAACTAACAATGCTAGAAGGATACACCGCCGGCACGAGTTATACTGTATACACAGAAACGTGAATTGTGATGGTATTCCCCACCCCCTCTCCAAGATCTTGAATTCACCTTTCAAACGCCAAGTGCACAGGCGCACACATCTACATCCACACGAACCTCTCCCACCTCTCCCGTGCTCTGGCTCGAACCTTGCCCAGCCAGCACTGTATAAATAACACCAGCCCTGCGGCAAACGGCCGCATTAGCATATTTCCTCCTGCACCCGGGGCCTGGCAGAAATGAGGATAGCCTGGCACCTTTCACCCCGACGTCCCCACGTGTTGGAGACAGTTCACATTCTGAGAAGTTTATTAATGGAAATCTTAGAGCAATCCATTTCCAGTATGATTTGGGGGGGAAAATGTGAAAGACATGCTTTTGCTTTACAAAGGAATACAGTCTAAGCAGCGCATATTCAATGCATTCGTTTGCATTTCAATTATTTGCTTACATTTTTAACCTAGAATTCTCTCTTGTTGTGGGCATCATGTGCTTACTGCTAAAATACTGGCACATCCGCCAAAATTATTTCTGAAGTCTGTTAGTGAGCTGGGGCCTTGGGGATGGGAGGAGGTCATGGACTTTTCTGGGTAGCTGAGAAGGGGAGATTAGATAATCATGGGCCAAAGGGGCCCACTGGGCTGCAGAAGATACCAAACCTCTGAGAAATGGGTCTCAAAACCTGCACATATTCAAAGCTTTTGAGGGGTGATAGGGCACATTGTATATTTATGATTTCTTTTCCAATTTCCTGTTATGTATTACCTTGAATTTTTTTTCTCTCCTCTCTCCCTTAGAAGAGATAATAAATACAAAGTGTTCACTATGCCTGGAACAGAGAAGTACTTAATAAATGTTAGCTGTGTCTTATTACCACCACAATTACTATTATATAAAATCTACATTTTATTTCTGAATTTAAATGTAACTTTACAGATATTTATTTCCTCTCCAGTGGCTGATTTTTCCAGAAGAGTTCTGTTTTGTGTTGGGCTCTACCTCTGTACCCCAAAG
Source organism: Mustela lutreola (assembly GCF_030435805.1). Lineage (NCBI taxonomy): Eukaryota > Metazoa > Chordata > Mammalia > Carnivora > Mustelidae > Mustela > Mustela lutreola. The sequence continues at coordinate 135,446,028 of NC_081295.1, forward strand.
TCACAAGGACCCATTTGTTTTCTTAGAACTCATCACAAAATAAGCATTGCCAGTGACATTGATGGCCATTCTAATCATAATAATAAATAATATTGAACTTTGCAAAGTTAGTTTCCAAATACACATTCTCATTCAGTCCTCATGGAACCCCTGAGAAGTAGGTCTCCCAGATGAGGCTCTAAAGGTAGAATGTCTACCAGATCAAAGAGTTGGCCCACAGCAGAGCCAAGTAACAGGCTCTTAACCCAGGTCTGAATAACCCAGACTTTCTGACTGGACATTCCAGGGTTTCTCTATTTGAATATGCAGAATTTGGGGTCTTGGGTTTTTTTTTTAATTTTTTGGAAAGATTTTATATTTAAGTAATCTCTATACCCAGTGTGGGGCTCAAACTCAAACCAACAGTCCCACACTCCACCAACTGAGCCAGCCAGGCATCCCAGGAAGTGTTTTAAAGAGATATTTCTTAATATGCATTTTTAGGTGGGAGGAACCCTAACCCTCTGTTGAAGTTTCATTGCCAAGGTGCTATTAGTCCTTATCCTAGAAGGGTGATAAAAATCCTCAAATGGGGGCACATGGGTGGCTCAGTCGGTTAAGCATCTGCCTTTGGCTTGGCTCAGGTCATGATCTCAGAGGTCTGGGGTGGAGCCCTACATAGGTCTCCCTGCTCAGTGGGAAGTCTGCTTCTCCCTCTCCCTCTCCCTCTGCCCTTCCCCCAGGCTTGTGTGTGTGCTCTCTCTTCCGCTCTCTCTCTAAATACATAAATAAATAAAATCTTGAAAAAAAATCCTCAGATGGTACAGTCTCAGAATTAGGAGGCACACTAGAAAACGGTGCCCTCTAAGATCCAAGCTAAAAGGAACCAACATAAAATGTTTGCAATTAGTCATCTGTAGTCCTGACCCAGCCCTGACTTACCTTGTAATTAAGTTCCTGATTAGATTAGAGGTTTGACTAAATCCCTCTCACATAGACATGCTTCCTCACCAAATGTAGTCAAGATCAAAAAGTAACTAACTAAAATTAAACTTGCCTTCAATTCATGAAGACATATCACAAATGACATCACAGAGACACCTAGAGCGCAAGCAATGAGGAAGAGGAATTTGACACTGATAACCTCCAGGGCGAGTTTTTAGGTTCCCCAGCTGGTATGGGACAGCCCATCAGGAACCTGCTATCACATTACCCTCCTTTACTGTTCTGGGTGGCGGCTATCACTAAGTGCCAGTCTTCTCATTTACTTCTTTATTTATTACCTCCTACGTTTGGACAGGTCCTCCGTATTTGCCCTCAGCTGCAATTCAGGTGCCTTAAAACAGCACTTGGCATATGCAAGGCACTCAAGACACTCAATTTTGCTGAATAAATGAGCGTATCAAGTTATTATCGCTTGATATTATCATCCAGGATCCTACAACTCTGTTTACTTTGGTTCTTAAGTCACCAAGCAACCTTTTCCTCTTCGCTTGATCTCTCCCATACAGTGCTCAGATCAGCCAGCACAGAGAATCCATTTGAACAATTGTATGTCTTATTGTAAGTTATTGTGGCTAATGGATTAGCTCCCAGGATGAAGTTCTTGGGCGCAGTTATCAGCTTGCAGCGATTGGCCTGGAAGACAAATGCAGCTCACAGACCACACACAATGTTCCCAGAAAAATAATTGTCAATGTTGGAAAATCAGGAGTCTGAACATTTTTTTTTTAAAACCATAAAAACAAAATAAGGAAGAAACGCCCTTTTGATGCCTGTTTTTTGCAGGGCTGTGCTTCCTTCAAATATAGGAAATGGGTATTTCCCAGCTCCCCCTCATCCCTGCTTGGCACACACTCCTCATGCATGTCATTTGTCTGACCCCCAAAAGCATCTGAGTTTGTGACTCTAATTTATATTATTATCCTGTATTCACTCAACTCCGTTATCAAAAAGAAAACCACAGGCCCCAAATGGAGTCACTTATGCTGGGGCATATCGTCAAACTGGGGCTTAACATCTAACCTAATTGCACATATAACCACCTTCAGAATCTAGTCTTAACAGGTCAATTAAGAATTTTCTGGTCTGTACCAATAAAGTCATCTGTCACATAGACCCTCTCCATCCCCCAGAGGAAGATGAGGTAATCCACACAGTGAGAACTTTTTGTCCCCAAAAGAAGGTAACCTCACCTGAGACTTTTTATTTGTTTAGGACTTCATTGTCCTGTCTTTAAAAACCTTTCCCTTTCTGTGGCCCTTTGGAGCTTGCATCTGTGAACATGAATCTGTCTGTTCATTTTTTTTTTTAATTTATACTTGAAATGAATTAATAAAGCTGATTTGATCTTTAAAATTTACTCTGTTGAACTTTTGTTACTTAACACTGTAAAGAAGCTGAGCCATTCTCTCCTGCTCTGAAAGCATGTTAAATAATCTATCAGTTTGCAATTTCCTAAAGATTGAGAAAATAAAGAAATGAGAGATAACACCTAATCACAAATACATTTAAACAATTTTATTTCCTTGGAGATAACAGGAGGGAAGAAAACGTAGCTTACTTATAAAGTTGATAGAAATCTAATTTTAAGTCCTCCATAATTCTGTAAAAGTGAGTCCCAAGGAATTGGTGTCAGGGTTAATTAACGTAGAATGTATAATACTAATCATAGAAAATAGATTCCACATTAGTTTTACTTGTATGTTCACTTTTTTAAAAAATGTATTTGCATAATTTCTGTACCCAGCATAGGGCTTGAACTTACAACCCTGAGATCAAGCGTCACATGGTCTTCTGACTGAGCCAACCAAGTGCCTCTGTATGTTCCTGTTCTTAATTTATACTTGAAATATAGTTAAATGTTACAGTTTAGAATATCATGTGTCTTTCTTTTTTCTTAGTGCAGCTTGATTTCTCTCTTTCAAGTAATTGTTTGAAAGTAGGTTATCTTGATTTGGGTGGGGGCTAGGAAAAAGTGATTTGAAATTACTTCAAACTCTAAGTGTGTACACTTGAACATTACTTATATCATCCTTTGACTTTTGGAACGTTAACTCTGACTTTCTAACAAGGAATTTGACATTTACAAGACCTATCATAAGCGAAAATGAAAAAGCTACTTTTGTTCAGTGGCAGAAGTAATAAAAATGTCACATAATCTAGCCAAAGGAAAACTACAGGTAAGATCTTAAGAAAAACTTACACAGTGAGTACAGCTAAATTCATCCTTCCTGACTAAAAGGCCAAGTAAAAGAAATAACAAAATGAAGAAAAGACTTCAGTGAAAAAAGCTATTCAATTGTAAACATGATTGATAAGGGTGAATTACTTTTAAAAGGTTGGTCAAAATTTAATTTTGAACTCCTTTAATTGAGTAAAAAAACAATTAGTATAACAAATTGATCTACAAGTTGATGTTGGCATCTGTTTGCTAAAAATCACAGATGTCACATTTGCCTTATTGTGCTTAGGAATATTGTCCTATTATTCAATATCCTAATAATTCTGTCAATATCCTAATATTGACAGAATGCCAGGAGGACTGACAGGTGAATATTATATGTTTCATTCTAGCATGGAAACAGCCTTTGTTTCTTAGGAGAATCATCCCCAAATTTGCAAATGAACTTCAAGTTCAAGTATGGATGTTGGGGCTTTCAGCAATGAATGGGCAATCTGAAGATTGTTATTGTCAGGAAGGTTTGTGAGAACAACAATCATGTAACAAAGGTTTAGAGAAAGAGATTTTCACTTCCTAAGATAGATAAAATAATGCTCTTTAAACAACTCTTTTCCCCTCTTTCCCTACTAATTCTAAGTGGAGAGGAAGAAAAACTCACTACTGGATAGTCTAGGTGTTCTAGTAGAATCTAAATTTTTTTAAGCTGATTTCTTTCAATGAACTAGAAGCTAGAAGAATATGAGAGTAAGGAATAATCCTAAAATGAGGTAAATCATAGACCCAGAATATGCTTTCTGAATCAAGATGTTTTGACAAAGAATTTTTTTTTAGATAATATCTTTGTCTCTAATAAGGTCTCTACTGAGGTAGACAGCGCCACAGCCTGTCACAGGGTCTGGCACTCCATAAATATTTGGGAAATGAATGAATGAAGGGCCATTTGTATTTAAAACAATGAATGATATATACATATTTATTGTCACTCTAAATTGTGGGCCACCAAATAGTGGTTCGAATAAAAATTTGGTGCTTCTATAGCAAAATAATCCATAAACACATGAAGTCACTGAAGCATTTTTTGTTAACAATATTTTAAAAAATAAAACTACATTTTTAAATTCGAGTAAAACACCTTTGCTCTTTCAAAAGGTTATTTGACACCCCAGTAGCAATTAGCACACCTTGCATGAGTTCTTGGTTTCTAATACCATTCTCCAATAAGAGGAACCAAGGCTCCTTGGAGAAATGGTTGATTCTAGGACTGGGGCAGGAAATAAAAAAATGAACCCAGGGCGCTTGTAGTGCCTCAAAGTAAGAAACTTCTGAGCCTCCCCCTGATCCCATCACCACCGCCCCACCCTCCCAGTGACAGGGTTGTCTCACAGGAGCCAAGTGAAAAGAGCTCCTAATTTGAACAAAAAAATAAAATAGTGTTGTGTAATGACCCAAACTCTAAAATAACTACTCATGAATCCATACTGGTATAAAGAAAGGATTAAATAAGGAAAGAAATGGGAAGATGAGACAAATGTCCCATGCAGAAGAATCTCAAAGAATGTGTGTGGATACACAGCCCTCGAGGAGGTTGAGTGTGACTCTCAAGTGCAGGCTATACGGAGTGTTTCTTTCCAAAATGGAGCATATGGAAAGGGAGGTAGAAAAGGCAGAGAGAGAGAAGAGCTGTAGTGGAGAAACCTGATAATTCTTACCTCAGCTATGTGACCAAGATCAACATCAGTAGTGAGAAGACACATCAACAGCATGTAGCTTCCATAGGATGTGATGAGAATGAGCCTTTACCTCTGTGATCTTCCTCCCCAAAACCCATAACCCTAGTTTAACCATGAGGAGAACATCAGACAAATCCCAGTCACAGAACATTCTAGGGAATACTTGACCAGTACTAAAAATTGTCCAGGTGATCAAAAGCAAGGAAAGTTTGAGAACCTATCAGAGCCAAGAGGAGGTTAAGGAGACATGATGATCAAAGTAATGTGGCATTCTGAAAGGGATCCTGGAATTTAAAAAGTACATTAGATAAACACTAAGAAAATTTGAGTAAACCGTAAGCTTCAATTAATAAAAATATATCAATATCGTTCATTAGTTGTGACAAAGATGTGTGGCATATGGGAACTGTCTTATCTTTGCAACTTTTTCTAGAAGTCTAAAACTATTCCAAAATAAACACTTTAAAAAAAAAAAGGTGATTTGACAGTCTTTTCAAACATTAATATTCCACTTAATTTAAATTAGTAATTTTGCTCTATGTAGGTCCTATCTTTGTGATGATATTTTGAATCAAATAAAGGTTTAATGGTTTGTAACCCAGAGTTGATGGGGGAGCAGAAGAAAATGTAAATAATTGAAAAATAAGTGTTACTAAAAGCTTGTTATAGTAACTGATTTTCTAAAAATACCCTACAATGTTAAAAGATGCCACCAGCAAATTTGTCAGCTGGGGTCCAGTCTCCAGTCTGTCTAAAAGACCACCAAGCCCAGGTGAGCCTCCAGCCCCATCTGAGAAAGCTGGCAACTATCACTTTGTTTCCATTCCCCTTTCATTTGAGTTACGTCCCAGTATTTTGTCATGTTTTCATCATAGACGTAGAAATGCACTGAAACCAAGTTTCCCTTTAACTTCTCAGAGATGTTTTCCTCCTGTCTTGTTAGCCTCCTCAATGATTCTATTTCTTTAAAGATAACATAGAACCTTTAGGGAAGCAGTAAAATACATGGGTATGGAATTACCGTCACACTTTTAGGTAATGTAATAGAGTGGCCTGTAGCCTCCAGGATAATAGTCTTTGACAGTCTTTTTGTCAGCCAAAAAATGCTAGGCATATAGATCTGGGCATTCAAGTAAAACTCTGTTTTCTAGTATATGTCCCTAAAGGGCAGGGCCCCTGACTTATATGTCTCGACAGTGCCACAGCCTGTCACAGGGTCTGGCACTCCATAAATATTTGGGAAATGAATGAATGAGTGAAGAATGGGACAATACATAGGATTTTGTCAAGGAGAGAAGAGGAACAGTGTATTCCAAGTTAAAGGGACAGCAGGAATAAAAATACGAAGATAGTAAATTGTATATTTGGACAATTTTATGGACCTCATGGTAGTTTTATGATAATAATATATATTAATATAATATATAATAATAAAGTATTTATAAACTAAAATTTTATGATACTATTTTAAATATAAACATCATGAGTCTTGAAGTTAAGAAAAATCCTAGGGAGGGGTGCCTGGGTGGCTCAGTGAGTTAAAGCCTCTGACTTTGACTCAGGTCAAAGGGTCCTGGGATTGAGCCCCGAATTGGGATCTCTGCTCATTGGGGACCCTGCTTCCTCCTCTCTCTCTGCCTGCTTCTCTGCCTATTTGCGATCTCTGTCTGTCAAATAAATAAATAAAATCTTTAAAAAGAAAAAAGAAAAAAAAGGAAAGCAAATCCTAGGGAGGGGCACCTGGGTGCCTCAGTCAATCAAGCGGCTGCCTTCAGCTGGGGTCATGATCCCAGGGTCCTGGGATCAAGGCTCCCAATCAGCTCCTTGCTTAGCGGGGAGCCTGCTTCTCCCTCTTCTTCTGCCTGCTCCCCACTGCTCACACTCTGTCTGTCTCTCTCCACCTCTCTCAAATAGATAAGTAAAATCTTAAAAAAAAAAAAAAAAAAAAAGAAGAAAATCCTAGGGAAATATCTCACTTAAAAAAAAAACTTTTTTACATATATACATATGCATATTTTACATAGACACATTTTATTTATTTTTTAATTTATTTTTAAAAGATTTTATTTATTTATTTGACACAGACACAACGAGAGAAGGAACACAAGCAGGGGGAGTGGGAGAGGAAGAAGCGGGCTTCCTACCAAGCAGGGAGCCTGGTACGGGGCTCGATCCCAGGACCCTGGGATCATGACCTGAGCTAAAGGCAGACACTTAATGACTAAGCCACCCAAGCATCCCCATAGACACATTTTGTACAGTTTCATGGTGTATTCACCTGTGAGACCATCACCCCAATCAAGATACAAAACATTTCACTTACCCAAGAAAGGTCTGTTGTGCCCCTTTGCAACCAATTCTCCCACCCCACATGTGATCTTGGCAACCACTGGTGTGCTTAACCTCACTATAGATAAGTTTTTCCTGTTCTAGAACTGACAACAAATGGAACTGGACAGCATGTGCTGTCTTGTGTCTAGGGTCTTTTATTCGGTGTGGCACATATGTGGTTCACCCACGTGCTGTTGCATGTCTCGGTATTTTATTCCTTTGTATACATTGCTAAGTACCGTTCCTTGCGTGACTATGCTAGAACTTGTTATCCATTCCTTTAATGGACGTTTGGGCTGTTTCCAGTTTGGGGCTACTTTGAATAAAGAAAGCTCTATGAACCTTTGTCTATGGTTCCTCGTGTGCACATATGTTTTAACTTCTCTTGGGTAAACATCTAGGAGTACGATTGTATGATACAGTGGGCTCTACAGTAAGTCATGTCTTACTTTTTGAAAATGATCCCTTGGAAGTCACCAACCCACAAAAATTGTGCTTTAGGCCATGGTTAAAAAACTCAGGGCTGGTGAGGGCATCATCTGAGCCAGCACGGAAGAGCTTACATGTTTATGAAATCAGAAAAATGCTGTATTCTTTGAGGACACAAGTAACAATGAAGAGATGCCACAGAATATGCTGGTTAGTGAGTCTTACGTTAAAGTGAATTCTATAAACCTCAGTCTCTGAAAATTGATTTATTTTAGGATCTGGGGTCTCATCATACTTTCTTACATAGCAAAACATGTATAGGAAATTACCAATACTGTCAGGGCATTGTTTTTTTTTTCATATCCAAACTATAAAAAACCCAAGGCAAACTGACTTATGCAAAAAAGGGGACTTTATTAGCTTACATAAACCAGAAAGACCAAGGCTTGCATGGCTTTAGACTTGGCTAAATCCTGGTCTATTTCTACCTCTTGAATTTGTTTTCTTCTCCGTGACCTTCGTTCTTAGGCTCTGTGTGGTGTTTCCCCTGCTCACCCTGGCAGCTCCAACAGGAAGAGAATGCCTGTTTTCTAAAAGCTCCAACAGTATCACAGCTAATCTCATTGACTCTGATTTATGGTGGGTTGGGTCACTGTGATCTCGGGCCTGTGGTTGGCTTTGATTGGCCAGACTTGGTCACGTGTCATGGAGGTGGCCCTAGCCTCCTCAGGGCCACGGTGATGGAAAGTGGAATAGTAGAGTTGCCCAGGCCCAGCTTGGGAGGAGGAACAACAATGTCCATTTCCATTGTTCCCTGTTAGAAGTTAGGCACAAATTCTAGATTTTTAAATATATAGAAATCACTGTGGGTCCCCAAGCCAAAACAGAAAGTAGGTGAGTTGCTAGTTACAAACTGTGTCAGGAAAGCATCCTCCTTTTCAGGATAATTCAGCGAAAAAATTAGTGGGAGCTGCTACCACACAACCCCAAGGACTCCACATTAAACCCTATCTTTCCTCTAAAGTGAGTCTGAGAGCACTGTTAACATGGTCCATCACTAGACGAAAGGGATGCAGAACCTTCTGGGACCTTTCTGGCTAAGGTGACTGTGGGTGATGGTGTGAAGGCTTTGCTTCGATCCCTCAGGGCAGCCTTTAACTCTTTTTGGAGGTCTGGGGGTTGGAGAGAGGGAGGCCAGCTTTAAGGGGCTTTTGCTTCCGCCATTCCACACCTCAGACTTTTTTCCCAAAGCATTGCACTTGGATTACTGAAGCCGATTTGTCAAGGAAATAGGAAGTCCCTGGGGTTTAGCTCCCCCTTAACCTGTGACAGGTGAATGTGGGACAACAAAAACCCCAATTTTTTTGCTGGCTTCCTTGCCCATGAAACCTCATGGCAGGGCTGCCTCTAGACATCAAAGCCCAAATACATAAGGATAAAATTCTCAAACCCAAGAAACACTTGGTGGGAAAAGAGAGTATCTGAAGTCAGCCTTCCTAACTATTTGTCCCAACCCTCCAACCTTCTGGTGGTGTGAACTTGAATGAGTTCTATCACTTCTGAGAGTCTTGCTTTGCTCAACTGTTAAATGGGAATAATGGTACCATCTGCCTCACCCACCTGTCACGCAGCCTTTCTATGAGGAGCAACTGAGATCATGGGGACAAAGGGGACTTGCACATATGAATAGTCACACAAACATCCAGTATTCTTTAGGTGCTATCAGAAGTGATCATCTTGACCCCAACCACCCAAGATAGCTATACTGAGTTTATCTGATGCTTCATCCCCACAAACCCAAGGTCAGATTTCAATAGCAATCAAATAGAGAAAAGAGGTTGGAATCCCCAGCAGACATTTCATTCCATTAGCTCTGCTAAATAATTCTGCAGTAGAGTCAGACAGACACAGAGCTTGAGTTTGCTGCCTGTGGTCAGACTTCCTGGTAGTGAATGTTTGCTGGCCCAGACCTCTTGTGGATTGTCCTGAAATCCCAGTTGCCTCTCTTTGGCCGGGGCAGGCGAGATGATCCTCCATCTTGTCTACCAAGATAAACATGGCGCAGGTGTGGAGCCCTCACACTGTGTCTCATCCCCCTGACCCAGACCATCCTAGGAGCCTTCCCAGTTCCCTGTCCCCGACTTTAGCCACCCAACAGATCTGATGCTAGGTCGAGGCCTTACCTTGTCCTGCTTGCCTTATCTTGCTGCAAACATGTTCTGCGTCTTTGACAGAACCAGACATTAGACACATTCCTTGTAAACTTAAGAATGATCACAGCTGCCATATCTTGAGTCCTCTAATGCCTTTCTAGATATGTGTTACCTCACTTAAAGTACCCTGCACACCTATGAAAGAAGCACCTTTGGCACCATTTTGGAAGGAAAAAGGCAAGTGTGAAAGATATTAAGTCACTTGCCCAAGGTCACACAGTATCAGAACTAGGACTCACACCTGAAACTCGGGCTCACGGCAGAGCTCAGGATGCTAGTCCTTGCCAGTAACCCCCTCCAGCCCTGTTAGGAGAGAGCTCCACAAAGCAGAGAAGGCTTACAGGCAGGTCTCTGTGATTTGACTGGGTGAATGTCCAGATCCAACAGGGCTCATCTCCAGCCAGAGGGCGGCTACCCTTTCCTCTCCCCGTCCTCCCAGCCCAAGGTCACACCTAGTGGGCTTCCTTGGCTCCCGTGAGTGTCCTCGCTTCTGGAACCAGCTTCCTCTCTGCTCTAACACCCGTAGCCTTGGGAAAGCCCAAAGGGCTGCCCTACAGGAAAATACAGATCCGCAGGCCATGACTGTTACCCATCGCCCTCCCTAGAGACCGCTCTGAGCCCTTTGAGCTCTCCAGGAATCGTTCGCCTCGCCAAGGGGATAATGTCAGCATTCACCTTTAGTCAGTGAACAAAACAGAACTCTAGACAATGAGGGCTTCTTATAAATTTGCCTGATTCCCTTTTCTTTCAGGTCCAGAATTATTCTACTGCTGAAAAGACTCTGGAGTACAAAATTCTGTGTCTCCCTCTCTCATCTGCATTGTGTGAGATGCTCAGAAAATCCCACTGCTGCAAACAGAACTAATCAGAAGCACAGGTAAAGTACCTCCATCCTTCACTTTTCTTTCAAGGCCTTAGGGATTGACCATCTCAAGCTGGAGCCAGAGGTTTTTTGAGTCATCAAGGGAGCCAAGCGTACCTCTCGAGAACCTGAGGGAACCTTTCTGCAGGGAAGTTCCAAAAGGAGAATCTAAATTCCATTACTAGTGAATCTATTTTTTTGTTTTTGCTCTCCCCATACGCCACCGCCACCTAATTCATTTAAAAATGCCTTTGCATCAGATAAGACTTTTACATATAAAATAGATATTTTCAAACAAGCGGGCCTGAGTGTGTACATGAGAATCTCTCTCTTCTTCAACAGAGGACAATAGTCTTATGAAAAAGATGCAGGTATCATTCAAACCTTTCTTGGCCCTCTTCTGGAAATTGCATTTGGGGTCTATGGCACAACCTTTTGAATATTTTTTTCTTGGGAACTTTTTTTAAACTTTCTTGACTTTAAGAACAAGTAGCTAAAAGTCCATTGAAGCCCAGTTTAGCGATTAAACTGAGAAATATCATTTGAGGCTAAAAATGGTCTGTGAGTATAAAATAAGGAGGAAGCATGTCTTTTGTTGTCCTTAAGATGGCTCTGACCATAATGATTTTCTTTCTTCTGAGGCACACAAAAGCTTCTCGGGAGAGGTCCCTGCAACCCTGTGGCAAGGCAATTCGAGATCAGGCTCTGGCTAGCTGCTAAAGAACTTTCTTTCTTCTCTGGCCCCACTTTAAAATACTACCCCTTTTTGATCTTCCCCGAGTGTTTCTCCTTCATCATTTAATGAGACTGACCAGTGTCTGACCCTCAAGAGAAATGGGTGAAGAATTTAAGTCCTTCCTTGCCCATGTGTCCTCCCCATAAAGGTATGTTTGATGTTGATGTTTGCCTTTCCTCGGATGGGCCTTGCGTTCCAACTGCAGTAAGATGAAAGGACAGAGTACAAAGTCCTGTCCTGCTCCTGTGGGCGCGCTCGCTCTCTCTCTCTCTCTCTCTCTCTCTCTCTCTCGTCTCCTCTTTTTATTGTTCTCCTTTCAAAGGAGTAAACATGGGATAGGTTCACATTCCCACCTAATTAAATCTCAGGGTGTGAAAGCTTGCCGAGGGTGAGTCGACAAGTTTCAACAGCAACGTCCCTTTCCCCTGAGTCTGAGAGGGATCTTGGGTCCCATCGGGGTAACATGCTGACCAGCTCCTTAGGCCATTTTGGGAAAAGAATTCTGGTGGTTCCTCTTCTTCTTCTTCTAGCTACCACGGTTTCTGGACTCCATCAGGAGCCCCTCATTTTCTCCAACACTGATTCCTCACGCCCTTCTGGAAGTGTCTACACTGGAGTTCGGCTTCATTGTTTGAAGGTCTCTGTTGCTAAGAGATGCTGTTTTGCTGTCAACCCAAGTGTGAACTCACACTAATGACGGCCTTCATGCCGCTGCTTTGCAAATAGCCACTTGTGCTCATGCCCCGCACAAGGAGGATATTCTTTTCATTTGTTTCAAGAGCTTCTTGAAGGTGGCCACCCATGGTGGCTGGTCAAAAGAGAAAAGGGGAAAAAGCAGCTCCTTCAGGGGTGGGACTGTTACTGGTTTGCTAGTGCACCACAGCTGGTTTTCTTCCAAGACAACAACAACAAAAATAACTTCTCCCATTCTCAGGCGGGAAATAGAGTGCTTGAATGATAACAAATAGCGAAGCTAAAGGGGATCTCTTGGCACCTACCTGAAAGCCTCCTCTTCTGTGAGAGGAAACTGAGGCCCCAGAGAAATTGAATCCTTTGACCTAAATCAAAGAGTTTATCAGAAGTCAGCCTGGGACTCGGGCTCAGGTCTTCTGATTCCCAGGAACACCTCCTTGATGCTGCCTCCGTGGAAATGGAATTTGTGTAGACTACCTTAAGATCAATAACAAAACCGCTGAAATACTATCAGTAGAGCATTTTCCCCTGTAGCAGAAAGGATGCCCATGGTTCTCCTACTTCATATCTCTGTAAACAAATAGCTTCCATGTATTAATATAGGCTCTCTCTGAGTTCATCCCGGAGATCTCAAGCTCTCTGAAGACCCAAGTGTGTATCCTTCCCGTTCTGTGTCTAGTAGGGGCTCAGTGAATAGTGAGTGGAGGGAAAGCACAAGGAAATACCAGCTAACCCACAAAGGACCGCACGGACTCCCCCATTAGTGCCAATGAATTTAGTTAACCAGCCCCAAATGGATGCAAATTCCACCACCATCGTTTACCTCCATTATTTTGATGAAGTTGGTTTCTTTTCCAAACATCAGTGCAATACATAAAGTAAATCAAAATCCAAAATAAAATGTTACTCGTTCAAAGTTCTACTTCAGCTCCAGATTTGTAACGATAGAAGTCCCAGAGAGAAAGGCCATCCTTCTGAAAAGTTTACCCTTGTTCATGAATTCCGCCCTGCTTGAAATTTCTGCCCTTTTAAAAAATTTCTGTCTTTTTCAATCAACCTCTGACCTCACTCTGATTCTAGGAAGAGCTGACTTATGTCCCCAGGGAATCATTTCACAAATATCTGAGAGCTCACAGACAAGGCCACTGACCCACCGCCCGGGCTCCAATGACTCAGCGTAAATTTCAAGTCTCACAAGTTGGGGGATTCTGTGGGGGGCTTGTCAGAGCGACACAAGGCCTCAGTGGAGAAAGAAGCTCCTCTTTCTTTCTGGCAACATAATTAAACTGCTAGACTGACACAAAGTGAAAGAGCTTTGCAAAGCTGAAAACAGGGCAAATGCTCATTATTATATTAGTACTATTATTCTATTAACTCCTCACAGCTCCAATGCCTGAATGTCGGGGGAAATGAGTACTTCTGGAAGCTGGTGTTTTTTCCCCCGAAGGCCTTAGGGGTCACTCACTGAGGGGGTGGGCATTGGACTTTTCTTTGAGGCAAATGAGCACAACCTGGGGGAGTTAAACCTCAGGATCTGGGCTTCTGACCTCACTGGAGGCTTAGGCTGACGGCTCCTCCCAACCCTTGATACCTTTGGACATTAAGTGTCTTTTTATGCTTAAACCATGTGGTAGTTAGATGATGCTTATAAATGGAATAAAAGATTTCCACTGCTTTTCTGACTGCTACCAAGGACCTTTTTGTGTATCTTTTTGTTTTTTTTTGTAAAGATTTTATTTATTTACTTGACAGAGATCACAAGAGGCAGGCAGAGAAAGAGAGGGGGGAAGCAGTCTCCCCACCGAGCAGAGAGCCCGATGCAGGGCTTGATCCTAGGACCCCGGGACCATGACCCAATCCGAAGGCAGAGGCTTTAACCCACTGAGCCACCCAGGTGCCCCCCCTTTTGTGTATCTTAAGGGAAAATAAAGCCACTTGATAAAATACTGTTTGGATCAGGCAACTGAGGACAGGACTCACTTCTTGTCAGGCCCATGTCCCTCCTTTGTGATTGTTTCCAACTCTAAGTGTTGGTTCTAGTGCTGACTTCCTGTCTTCTAGACGTGTGGGTGGAAACTGTGGGATTAATTCAAGTTTAAAACACTTTATTAGGGGTGTCTGTGTGGCTCTGCCCATTGAGTGTCAGACACTTGGTTTCTGCTCAGGTCATGATCTCAGTCTCTATGCTCAGCCGGATGTCTGCTTGAGGTTCTCTCCCTCTGCTCCTCCTCCTCTCATCCACTCATTCTCTCTCTCTCAAATAAATTAATCTTTAAAAAACAAAACAAAGGGGCACTTGGGTGGCCCAGTCCTTAAGCGTGTGCTTTCAGCTCAGGTCATGATCTGGGGTCCTGGGATCAAGCCCTGAGTTAAGCTCCCTGCTCAGTGGGGAGACTGCTTCTCCCTCTTCCACTCTCAATGTTCCCTCTCTCGATGTATCTTTCTCTGTCAAATAAATAAATAAAAATCTTTAAAAAAATAAATAAAATAAAAATTAAAACAAAAACCACTTTATTAGCCAGTGATGGTAAAAGTTTTTAAGGAGTTCTTGATTTTCAGTGGATTGTGGGATTGTTTCTGTAGCAAGAGAAATAAGGTTGCTGTCAAAGGCATCATATGGTGGGAATGTCTACAGACACATTTTTATTTACATGATGCTGTGGAAAACTCTAGAACAATGTTAAGTAAGGGTATCCTGCACTGCCTTTTAGACTTCACCTGGAGTTGGTAGATACTGAAATTATAAGCTGAAATTATGTACATTTATCTGCAGAGAAGATTCACATTTTTAATCAGGCCTCAGATGGGGCCTGACTTCGGGAGAAATTAAGAATTCCTGTGTGTAAACCTGGCGATTCACAGACCTGTACCCCTGGGGATAAAAATATATGTTTATAAAAAATAAAAAATTAAAAAAAAAAAAAAACGAATTCCTGAAGTAGAGACATTTTTTACACCAGTTTCCTAAGGTGTGCCCCCACCAAAAAAACCAACAGCAGCACTTTGCTACAAAATTTTAAGCATGCGCAGTTACTTAAGCACTGAAAATGTAAAAGTAAATTTAATTTCTTTTAAAAGATTGAGAACCAAGAAGATAGTAAGACATGGGTTTCATGTATTAAAGTGCTCTAGAACCAGATCCTTCCATTCCCTGGATAAACAGTTTGAGCATGGATGATGGCCTTACTAGCACTTAAAAATGTGGTTCTTGTTGATTCTTATAACATTCTTTGAGTTCATGTCATGTGGCATATATTGTGATAAGGATAACTGCCCAAAGGCTAATGGGACTAATGAAGATAATGATTCCGGTTTTGAGAAAAGGAGGTGTACTGCCCGCACAGACAACTCTTGACCTAGGTAGGGGTTCAAAGAAACCTTAGAATAGGCAATCATTGAGCTACATCCAGATGAGAGTTTTAGGAGTTGGCTAGTAATTGGGGCAGTGGGCGGGAGGGAGGGGGCAGCAGTTTCATGGAGGCTGCTCACACTTCCATTAGGAATTACCTGGGGCTTGTTCAAATGCAGATTCTGAGTCTTAAAGTCTGGTTTAGACCTGAGATCTGCATTTTCAAGAAGCGGCTAGTGATCGCTGTTGGCCATCCCCACTTTGAGTCTTGAGGGGTGGAAAAGAGGTGAACCTCCATTTAGCGACTCAAAGGAGTCTCAGGGTGACTTTGCTCCAGATGCCTGGAAAACACACAGAAATGTCCAGAGAATAATATAAGCTTATACCATCCAGTCTTTGCAAATGTGGACATAACCACTTTATGTTTTTTAGAGGTAACTTTGCAACACTTTTCCCAACGGTCCTTCGTCCTGCCCTTCGTCCTGCCCTCAGCAGCCCCCTCTTCTGATCCTGGTCTCTCTTTTCCATCTATGC
The DNA here is from genome assembly GCF_030435805.1 of Mustela lutreola. Lineage (NCBI taxonomy): Eukaryota > Metazoa > Chordata > Mammalia > Carnivora > Mustelidae > Mustela > Mustela lutreola. The sequence goes on from NC_081295.1 coordinate 135,462,068, forward strand.
TTTAATGTTTTTGTGTGTATATGTAAATAACCAATGTTTAGTGGTGTTTGTATTTTAGGTAAATAACACTTCATATGGTTTTTCTGCAACTTACATTTTAACTCAAGTCTAGGTTTTTCAAATTTGTCCTGGTTGATACTTGGAGATCTAGTATGTTTCTTTTGAACTGCTATTTTAGTGTTATTTCTATAAATTTATTACAGTTCATTCATTCATTTCCCTATTGGTTGCTTGGGTTGGTATGAATTAATCATTCATTTTTGTTTAAGATTTTAGTTATTTATTTGACAGAGAGAGAGAGAGAGGGAGCAGCAGACTCCCTGCTGAGCTGGGGGCCTGATACAGGACTGGATCTCAGGACCCCAGGATCATGACCTGAGCTGAAGGCAGATGCTTTAACCAACTGAGCTACCCAGGCACTCCCCAACAGATCATTCTTAAAAACAATGATTTAGGAGCACCTGGGTGGCTCGGTGAGTTAAGCCTCTGCTTAATCCCAGGGTCCTGGGATTGAGCCCCGCATCGGACTCTCTACTCAGCAGGGAGCCTGCTTCCCCTCTCTCTCTCTCTGCCTGCCTGACTCTCTGCCTATTTGTGATCTCTGTCTATCAAATAAATAAATAAAATCTTTAAAAAAAAACAAACAAAAAGAAACACAATGATTTAGAGAAGTTTTTGTATGTATACTGGATACTAATCCTCTATCACTTACATGCATTGTGAATATCTTCTCTCAGTCTGTGGCTCATTTTGTTGTTGGTATTGGTTTTAACTTCACTTATGGTGCCTTTTGTTAGGTAGAAGTGTTTAATTTTGATGTAGTCCAAATTGTCAATCTTCTTCTATTGTTGTTGGGTTTTTTTTAGATATTATTTAAGAAATCATAAAGTAGTGCTAACTCAGGATTTTGCAAACGATAGGGATCAGTTGAGAAGAATCAATACAGCATTTTGGGTAAACTTGGCTGCAGTTTTTCCTAACTGTTCTCTGAATTATTAGTACAATGATGTCTCCTTACCATAGTTACTGCCCAGGTATGGTTTGCTCGAAAAGGTTGGTAAGTTCTTCTCCATAGAAATAAAGGCAAGTCTTAATGCAGTCCATTTTACTTCTTAATCTTCTTTAGGTTTTTAAGTGTGTCGCCCACTTCCAGGGTCTTTGGCTGGTACTCAGTGGTAGGTGGGAGAATCCTCTAACCCCCCTCAGAATCTTCAGCTCCAGCCCTGCACACGATGAAGGCCCCTGCCCGAGGGGCCTCTTCTCATCCTATTCTCTCTGGGTCCCACTCTTATTTCTCCTTGTCCTAACAGGTTGAGGGGTGGCAACAGCTTCTCTCTGCTGCCAGACTCTGGGTGCCTCAGCACCCCTATGTCCTTTCAACAATTCTCCATTTTTCTGACACCAACTGGAAGTCCCATAATTCAGCTCAATCTTGATATTGATCACCCGGAGTGAGCGCAGACTAAGGCACTCAGCCCCACAAGACTGCCCCCACTTCAGATGCCAGCTGCAAATCTTAGGCCTCCAGGTGATCCATACTTCTGTCCAACTTGGCTACAAATTCCAAGGTTCCCACAATGCACCCTCAGGTTTGATAACTTACCAGAATGACTCACAAAACTCTGGAAAGCACTATGCTTACAATTGAAGTTTTATTATAAAGTATATAACTCAGAGGGAGTTTGAAATGGCCAAATGGAAGAGATGTGGAGGGCAAGGTCTTCAGAAGTCCTCAATGCAAGCACTTCCATTCCCGTGGAGGTGAGGTGTGCCCTCCTCCCAACACATCTCTATGTTCACCAACTAGGACACTCCCCTGAGCATTGTTGTTTGGAGGTTTTGTGGAGGTTTCATTACTTTGACATGATTGATTGGCCGTTGATGGCCAATGATGGTTGAACTTAACCTCCAGGCTCTCTCCTCTCCTAGGAGGTCAGAGAACGGGGCTGAAAGTTCTAGCTCTCTGGTCACATGGTGATTCCTCTGCGGACCAACACCATCCTAAAGTTGTCTAGGTACCCACCAATTAGCAACTATGCTAATGCATCATTATTGTAAACTCAGGTATGGTCAAAAGGGGCTCATTATGAATAACTCTCATCATCAGGAAATGCCAAGAATTTTAGATCTGTGCCAGGAATTGGGGACAAAGACCAAATACATTTTTTTGTTATACCGCAACCCCCCATTTCCCATTAATCCTACCCACACTTTTTGATGAATCATCTGGGTGGACTTTGTTTCCCACCTATATACCTACAACTTCCTGCAGACACAGCGGTCATCTTTGTACCTCCATGTGTACGTACCCTCACCACATCATTTGTAATGCCACATCACAGTGCCCTGAGTGTCTTCTTGTGCTCTGCTCTAAATTGTCCACACCTTGAGGCAGAAACAAGTCCTAGTCATCCCCATATTCCTGCCCAGCATCCCCGTATTCTAGCCTAGCATCTGGCCTATCATGGTTGTCAATCATTCTTTTAATGGATTAGTGAATTGTTCCATTTCTCATTCTGGGCATCCATTCATTCAGCATCTCACATGTGAGAGACCTCCCCAAGTGCTGGGTACACAAATTCACTGCTAGCTAGGTCCTGATACTACAGTGGATTTGGACTTCATCTTGGAGTAGACAGAAGGACTGGGTGGCTTGGTCTACATTTCTACCACATCTTAGACATGCCTCAAAGGAGCATGGGTCTCTCTCATAGGCACTGAGACAACCTGTGTCAGTGACGACTCCTCCATGGCTCTCTGGCTGGGGACAGTCTTTGCTACTCTACCTTTATATTCCAAGGAGCTCATTGGCCTCTCTTCTAATACCTGAGGAGCAATGGTTTATTTGATTCTGAAATAGTTTCTCCTCTTGAAGAGAACAGAAATTTTGCAGATTATTCTCTCTGCCTGAATGGAAAGAGGGCAGACATTAGGATCTCCCACCCGCCTGGTTCAAATCCTGCCTCTCCACTTGCTTGGGCAAAGTCCCTAATTCACTTTGTACTTGCCTCAGTTTCTGTATCTATAAAGTGGGGAAAATAAGAATCCTTACCCCCTAGAATTAATTTGAGGATTAAGTGAACACTTTGAGCATGTTGTCAATACCTAATAAGCATTGTTTGCAATTTGCATTCCTCCTTTATAATCATCTTTTCTGGGGAGAAATAAAATATATCCCCATGTGCACAAAGGAATGCTGAAGAGACACACGAACAATTACTAAATAAGAGGTAGGAGAATGTCTTTTTAATGTACAAATTTTTAAATCCATGTTTTCACTTGTTCTGAGTTTTAACCACATGTATCTATTTTAAAAACTCTTTTCTGTTATATCTGACAGATTTCAAAATCTTTCCTCTGGGTGTGAGTATCTGAAGCTGAAAACACACACACACACACACACACACACACAACACACACACAGACTTACACTCCTCCACCTCTATCCTGCCCGACTACTTATGTGTCACGATAAACATTTCCAGTGGCTTGTCTTGCAACTTCTCTGCTCATCGGGGCTGAGCTAGAAAACGAGCCCTGGAATTAATGGCTGGGGCAGAGCACATCCCATTGGCAATGTCCTATTTATGTGAACTTGTACTTCTATCAATGATGGCAATGAAAAACAAAATCAAAGCAGGGCCTGGATTTAAAATGATTTGAATACATTATAGAACATTAATTCCATAGAGGCTTTCAAACCAGACTGATCAGGCATTTGGAAATCATTTATCTTAAGTGGATCTCTGAAATGTACCAGGACATTAAAAATGACAGTGAATTATGTTTACTTCATGTTTTACATTAAAAAATAGGAAATATCCCAATTCCTGTTCAGGATAAGGGCATCTTTTAAAATCCCATAATTAGCTCTGCGAGCATCCAAAATAATATCTAATTCCAGGCTTTTGAATAGCCACCTCTTTTTAAAAACCCAGCTAATGTATGCGTTTGCAGACACAAAGACCAGAATAAATCAGACAGTGCCACTGTGGTACCCTTAGGTGATGGTATAACGGAGAAAGAAATGAGAAAAGGAAGCCATGATTGGCATCTCAAGCTCTGGAAGCTTGATACTCCCCTCCCCCACCATTTATCTGTTGAGTCATCTGTCCCAAGTTCAACACTGATGATGTGGGAGACTATGTACCAGGCTGTGGGAGCACAGATTAGGAAGGGCTGCTGGCTTCAAGGAGTTTATTGTCTAATGAGAAAGACAAAATAGAATTATGTAATTATAATACTACACTGGAAATCCTCAATGACAGAATGGCAAAAGTACTCTTAGAGCATACAGAAGTGAGATGCGTGTCAACATAGGTAAATCTACTTTTAACTATTTATTGGTTTAATTATCTTAAGTGTTTGTCTTGTCTGAGATGACGTGTGGCAGTCTTCTGTTATGTTTGCTTTGTAATGCAAGATATGATGCTTGAGGCATGAAACCTAGCACTACTTCTTTGTAGTGCCTTGTGCGTGTGTGCGGGAATTCACTCATCACTCACTTAATATAAGGCTCCGTGCTCGTTTCTGGGAATATGAAGGATTCAAGGATGTCAGTTTGTGGTTTCATCATTAAACGGTGCTCAGTACCTTCTGATATCATGGTTTCATGTCCTTGGACAGCAAATCCCCATACTGGAGAGTGTTAGTAGGGTTACTGAGAACCTAGGAAATGAAAAACACAAGAACCCAGTGACTGACAGCCAAGCCTTGGGTACTCTGGGTAAGTGTGGCTTCTCCCCCTATGCCCCAGGCGGGCCCTGCCACCCCATCAGGCCGAGCAGAGACTGAACACTTTGGAGACTCCTTTGCAACACAGTATTTTCTAACCTCGGTCTCTATTCTAAAACAAAGTACCCCCCCAAAAATACCCAAAAAAGAGGATGCTACTCTTCCTGCATTTAGCAGGCTTAGAGGTCAGTATGAAGGGTGTCCCCCAGGAGTGAGGCTGGAGATGGGCTTTGGTTGTTTGTTAGACCACGTATGGGGGCCGGGGAGGCCATGGCCAGGAATTCTTTAAGTGTGCAGGACACTGAAGTGCCTTCTACCAGCAGGACTGGATTTAAACCTTTATACAAGTCTGGGGAAAGGTCCTGCTTTCCCCTCGACAACAAAACTGAGACTTATTGTGGTTAAATGGCTTCTTGAGGAGGTAGGGCCAGGATGAGAGCCGAAGTTGACCTGATCCAAGTCCAGTGCTCATTCCATCAGGTCCCCTAAACAGATAGATGCTATATGGACGGAACTGTGGAACTAGTTTCCTATGCTGATGCCCTAACCCTAGTGTGGTTGTATTTGGAGACGGGGCATTTAGGAAGGTAATTAAGGTTCAATGGGCTCATGAGAGTAGGACCCTAATCGAACAGAACTGGTTTAAGAGGAAGAGGAAGAAGATGTTTCTTCCATAAGAGGAAGAGACACCAGATCGATCTCTCTCTCTCTCTCTCTCTCTCTCTACAGGTGTGCAGAGAAAAGGCCATATGAGGGTGTAGCAAGAAGGTGACTGTCTACAAGTCAGGAAGAGAGCTCTTGCCAGGAGCCGAATTTGCCAGCACCTTGATCTTGGACTTCCAGCCTCCAGAACTGTGAGAAAATAACATTTCTAATGCTTAAGCCACATGGTCTATGGCATTTTATTTGGCAGCCAGAGCCGACTAATGCAGATTTTTGTACCACAAATGGGTGTGCTACTGTGACGAACCCCCCAAAATGTGGAAGTGGCCTTGGAACTGAGTGTTGGGGAGGGGCTGGAAGAATTTCAAGGTGCATCCCAGCAAAGAGGCCTAGGTTGTCGTGGCATGACTGTTGGTAGAAACATGGATGTTAAAGTGAACCTGGTGAGGTGTCAGGAAGAGAGGAGAAAAGAGAAGGGAAGAGAAGAGCTGGAAAGAAGGCATCTGTCATCTTGGAGGATTTGTGTATCACCGTGGGCACAATGTTGGTAGAAATATGGGCAGGGATGAGGAATGTGTTACTGGAAACCGGAGGAAAGAATATTCTTCCTCGAGTGGTAAAAAACTTGGCTGAGCTGTGTTCTCTTGTTCTGTGGAAGGTGAAACTCGCAAGCCATAAAACTGGGTATTTCACAGAGGAGATTCCTAAGCAAAATGTTGAAGAAGTAATTTGGTTCGCTTACAGGAAAGCATGAGTGGAGGGAGAAATTGGAAGTCAGGACTCGAACAGATATACAACTCTGGTCCCGGTAGTGCTATCCATAGTATCCCATAGTATCCCAGGAGTGGAAGCAACTCAGATGTCGATTAAGGGATGAGTGGACAAAGGAAATGTGGTCTCTACATACCGTGGAATATGACTCAGCCCTATAAAGAAAGGACATTCTGTTATGTGCTGCAATGTGGGTTAGATCTTGAAGACATCGTTCTAAGCAAACTACGCCAGACACAAACAGACGAGTACTGGATAGTTCCCCTCATACGAGGTTCCCAAAGCAATCAAATTCGTAGAGACAGAAAGTAGAAGGAGGTTGCCAGGGACTGGGGGGGCGAGGGGAGAGTTAGTGATTAACGGGTAGAGAGGTTCATGTTGGGAAGATGATAAGGTTCTGGCCATGCATGGGGAAGGGGTGATAGTTATACAACACTGTGAATGTCCTTGATGCCACTGAACTGCATGCTTGAACAATGATTAAAATGGCAAATTTTATGTCCTATCTATTTTAACACAATTTTTCAAAAGAATAAAAAAATTTTAGAAAATAACTCTTCAGCTCATTTTCACATCACGAGAATTTGTCCTAAACGTCTGACCTAGCAGTCACGACTTTTTACCTCTCTTACCGAAAGCCTCTGTTTTCTCCGTCCTTTGGACCAGATCCTGCCATTCTCACCTTGAAGTTGTCCTTTTGTTCCCATCCCCAGCCCGCTACCCCAGGTCAGCCTGTCACCTCCTAATGGCTGCCCTGCTCCTCTCTGATCAGTGTCCCTCTGGCCTCTGCTTGCTCCTATTCTGCCTCCTCACTGGTCTCTCTGAATCACTCGCCTTGCTTCGTTCATCAAGGCTTTGCACATCCACATCCACTGGGACCAGCCGACCAATTGTCCCGGCACATACGCACATGCCGTTCCGGGCAGGCCGGCCTCTTGGAGGTGCCCTGAGACAGCTTGACTTTCTGCCTCTGAGCCTTTGTGCCCATGTCATCCTCACACCCCATGATTCCCCCCTTTCGATGCTTCCCCTGCTCCAGTCCCAACCCCACCTCCTCCCCCTGCCTCGGTTCCCAGTCATGTCCCCATCCTCCAGCTGCTCTTACCTTCCACACCTACGCTGCACAGTGAAGCACCTAGCTTCCTCATCATTACCCAGCCTCCCCAGGTAAGGGGGAAAATTTTTCTGGTCGGGACCCCCAGAAAAATGCTTTTCTGCTTTCTTTTGACCTAGCAGGGTCCTGAACTCCTGACTGATAGTCCATAGCTACTAGTTGATTGACATGAATAGATGTTAACTTACGAGCTGACTTGAGCGAACGCCAGGTTACTAATCAGTTTCCAAAATATCAGCAGAGCTATTTTGAATTTATTTAGGATGCACAGTCCTGGCCCGAGGGTGCTTGCCTGTGGCAAAAGTGCGCTGGGTCCTCATTTGGAAAAAGACAGCTTTCAGGGTCACTTGAGGGCAAGGCTGGGAGCATCAGGGCAGAACTGCGTGGGAAGCAGTTGAAATGGAAGACAGAGGAGCTGTCAACAAGGACACTTCAGTCATCTTCTAAAGAAGCACCACCGTATGGAAAGGCAGCTTGGATTCTGGACTCTCAGATCTCAGTGGTAGACAGTAAACGAGGTGGCCAGGCTGTGGGAATCTAGACTGTCTTCAGGGGCAAAGGGAAGGTCAAGCTCAAAGATGACTCACCATCCCTGCCTCTCAAAGCAGCCAGCTCCCACCCTTTCCATTCTGTCTCCTGCTAAAGCTGCATCCATCTGCGTAAATGAAATCATCTGAAAAGTTACAGGATAGGGCATGCCTCTGGAGAGGGAGAACTTGAGTTTGGGGTCCTCAGTGACCTGAGGCTCATTCATCAAATACTTCTTGAGCTCCTCTGTGCGCTGGGGGCTCAAATAGAGCAGGGACCTTGCAGACACCCGCCCTCCTGTCTTGTTGCCATGTGCTAGACATTGTGCTGGGTACTGGAGACTCTCTGATCCAGATAACATGGCCTGACAAGAAGGGACTTATGATCACAGGAAGAGACAGTAGTCAGTAGGCGGTTAACGGCAGAGCGTGGGATGTGCGTTCTAAATAATACAGTGTTCGGGACTCAGTGCTCAAATGTTGCACACTTGGACAAAGACGCTCATGGGGGTACATTTTCTTTGTTTCAAATTCTACATGATTTTTCTAAGTCATTCTCCTTGGAAATGCCATTTTTAAATTTCCCCAGATTTCAGCTTCTTGCCTCTACTGCCAAACTAATAGGACTACATAGGCTAATATTTGATGATTTTCAAGAACCTGGTCTTGGGACTGTTCTACTGGGTCATGGTCCCTAGAGAACCGGTGGCAGAAGGTCCACTTCCATCCAGACATCCTCATTCTGTTAAAGCACCAACAACGGAAAGAGTATTTCCTGTCCTTTGAGGATTATAGGTGTTTATAGGTTGGGAGCTAGTTCTCGCCTTGAGCACAACTTAGTGCATTCTTAGAAAATGAGTAAATGTCTCTGTTCTAAATAAGGGAACTGACAAGATAGCCTATGTCTCAGCCCCCTATACTTCAGGCAAGGATGATCTCATGAAGCACTAAAATGACCTCATTCTATTATTGGAAGAACTTCTCTGTCTACAGATATTTTCTCACTGTTGAAATTAGTGGCTGAAATTCTCACAATTAGGGTCACTTACTGAACCAGTGCACCTGTTAAAATGTAAATATATGACCTGTGGAAAGGATGCCATGGAAAGCAATGGTAGAAATACCTGGAGGACTTTTTAAAAAAATCCCAAGCCCATCCCAGACAAATCTGGATCTCTGGGAGGTGGACCACAAGGACTTTGTTCAAGCTCCCAAGGTGGGTGCAATGTGCTGTGAAGGTCGAGGACTGCTGCCCTGAGTTCACAGAACACAGGAACTGTTGAGAATTGGCCAGTCTTACTCATGCATCAGCAAGTCCTCTTCAAAAGGAGAATGTGATCCTAGGAGAGGAACCATACATTCATTGTGTGGTTCATAGACCACCACCATCAGCATCTGCATCATCTTGCCATTGGCTTTAAAAATACAGAATCCCGGGCACTTGGTTGGCTCAGTCTGTTGAACATCTTTCTTCAGCTCAGGTTATGGTCCCAGGGTCCTGGGATCAAGCCCTATGTCGGGCTCTCTGCTTAGTGGGGAGTCTGCTTCTCCCTCTGCCTCTGCCTCTCCCCCTGATCATGCTCTCTCTTTCTTTAATGAACAAATAAAATCTTTTTAAAAAATAAATAAAAATAAATTAAAAAAATACAGAATCCTAGGGGCCACCCAAGATTGACTAAATCAGAATCAGTATTTAACAAGGTCATCAGATGACTCTTGGGCATATTGCACTTTGAAAGGAACTGTACAAGATAATGTCTTTCAAAGATTTAGTTATCTATTTAAGAAAGAGAGAGAGAGAGAGAACATGTGCGTGTGAGAGGGGGTGGGGTGGGGGAGCAGAGGGAGAGGTAGACGGAGAGAAGGAAACTCTCTGCTGAGTATAGACCCTGTCCTGGGGCTGGATCTCATGACCCTGAGATCATGACCTGAGCCAAAATTCGGAGTCAGACACTTAACTGACTGGCCCACCCAGGCTCCCCCAAAATGATGTTTTTCAAATGTCTGCTTGGGTATCCACTCACTCACTGTTACAGGCTGAATTATATTCCCCCAAATTCCTATGTCCAAATCCCAACTTCCAGCCCCTCAGAGTGTGACCTTATTTGAAGACAGGGCCTTTACAGAGGAAGTCATTTCCTGCATCATCAGAGTGGGTGCTAATCCAATATGGCTGATGTCCTTATAAAAAGATACAGAGAAATACATGCAGAAAGAACATTGTATGAACGTGGGGATGTCCTTCTACAAGCCCAGGAGAGAAGCCTGGAGTAGATTCTTCCCTCACAGCCCTTAGGAAGAACCACTCTTCCCAGTACCTTGATCTCTGATTTCTGGTCTCCACAAATGAAGAGACAAGACATTCCTGTGAAGCCAGTTTGTGGTACTTTGTTAGAGAGCAGTCCTACAAATAAGGGATTCACTCGTGCTGTCTTCTGTCTAATTTACATAAAAACTGCCCACAAAAGGACCAGAATCTATCCATCTGCCACTGTCATTCCTTGTTCCCCAAATGCTCAGGTCAGGACCACTTCATGGACCACTAGCCAGCCTGTAGATTGGCTGCCCAGCGTCCAGAAGCCCAGCGCTAATTCCATCAGCTGTGGGTAGAGTAGTGGTGGGTCCCATGATCAGCTTTCTTAGAAGGCTGAAGGGTTTCCTAGAACGGTTGGACAGATGTCCCTTAATCAGCCTCGAGCACCCACCATGGCCAGTGCACTGTATAAATTATTCTTGTCATCATCAGATTGCTCTGTAGACCTTTGCAGAGTGGTGGAGAGGAAGTCTTGGGTAACCCAATAGATAGCTTTGGGTATATCTATCTATTGGGTACAGCTCATCTTTCTTAAGGTATCTGCTTATAGTCCAATTTCTTCAGCCAGGTATTATAAGACTCGGCCCCTCTCTGTCCCAACCTGAGGCCCAGTTTTAAGAGTTTAGCAAATGGTACCGACACTACTGCAGGTTTTGTTGAGAGGTGGGAGAAAGGTTACCCCATGGAGGCAACGTTCTTTAATATGCCTCTCAAACCTGTCTCTCTTTTTGGAAATTGCCAAAGCTCTCTTCTTAATCTTCGATGGCTCTACTTTATCTTCCTCTTGACACCCTTCTTAAAATTTTGGCTTTTTAACGTATCTCACTGCATCACACAAAAGTCAACTGAACAGCATTGTCAAGGGGCTGAGGCCCAAGACCCCAGGAACACACTTACACTTGGACAAGCAGGGTTCATTACTAGCTGCAGTGAGGACCTCACTGTGAAGAACCTGAGGATCTCAGTGTTGAAAAGGGTCTGTTATAGCATTGGGGATTTGGTTGCATGAGAAGGAAGCCAGGATTGGCTTTAGAGATTGGTTGGAGGTTGGATGATGTCAGACTGTGGGAGCAAATCCTTGGGCACCTCAATAAATCTTTACAGAGAGGGGGGACTAAGATAACCTAAAGCTATAATTGGCAAAGTAGAAGTCACTCATTTCAGCCCATATAGGGGCCTTTGGGGGAGTATTTTTGTGGGTGGTACAGTGACCTGGTTTTGTGTGAGCTTAGATGAAATTATGAAGTGGCCTTGCTTTGTCTCATCTTATTTTGGCTTCAGAGTGACATCTGGGGTTGCTGCCCTGTGCCAACCAAGGTTTACGTTCAGTAAAATAGCATGGCCAGGCCAGCTTCTGGGGGTCAGGGACTGCTCTTTTAAAATTGTCCCTGCAGTCAGCAGAAGTAACACCTGTGTTTTCAGCCAATCCCTTTTACCTGTTGTTTTTGCAAGCGTAGCTCTGGGCAGAGGGGAGGGGCCTGTTTATCTCACAGGTCTCTTATATCAGGTGGGGGACATAATAGGGCTTTACTGAAACATCAGGGCAGTGTATATATATGTGTGTGTGTATATATGGACACGCCCATTGATTTAGTCAACATCCATTTACCGAAGGTCTCCCAGGAATGAGGGACAATCATGGGCATCAGAGCTTCTGGGAGGAACAGTCTAATCTCTAAGATGAGGTGTTTCTTAGTTTTAGGGAGTGGGGTATTAGTCTGCTGGGGCTGCTGTAACAAATACCATAAGCTGGGTGGCTTAAACAACAGAAATTTAGTTCTTCATGGTCTAGAGGCTGGAAGTCCAAGATCAAGGTGTCAGCGGGGTTGGTTCCTTGTGGCCTCTCTCGGCTTGTAGATCCCACCTTCTCCCTTGGTCCTCACATAGTCTTCCATGTGTCTGGGTCCTGATCCCCTTCTTTTGAGGATACCAGTTATGCTGGTTTGAAGCCCATGCTAATGACCTCATTTAACCCTTACTTCCTTTTTGGGGTTAGGGTTTCACGTGTGAATTGTGTGTGTGGGATGCAATTGAGCCCATAAGAGGGGCCAGGTAGGGGAAGGAAAGCATGCTGTAAAGTGTCTTGGATGCTACAGTGACAACATTTGGGATGCTGGGGATGGTGGGGGGGAGGGAAGGTGGGAGGGTCACCGCATGGTGAGGGTGCAGGCCGCAGAAATCCCCTGGAGGGGTGGTGAGGGCCAGGCTTTCAAGGATGACTAATTCCCCGGGGAGGGTGGGGGAGATGCATGGGCTTGGAGTGGTGAGTTTCCTGACCACAGGCAGGGTAACAGCTGTGCAGAAGGACTTACAGGAGGTGCAGCTGGTCACCCCATGTTCTCCTGTGGAGCTTTTGGGGCAGAGATGAGGGATGTGGCCGCCCCTGGTTGAGTGATGGAAGCTGGGATGATTGCGTCAAATAGCCGCTGAGAACTAGTTTGGTGGCCACATGTCAAGAGTTCTGCTGTTTCGTTGGACCTGCTGGGGCATTCTGGTATGTTTGTTTGAGCCTATTTGTACCCCTGCCTCTCCACCCCTCAGCATCTCTGTGAGGCCTCGGACCAGAGCTCAGACTGCAGCTTTGTCACCTCCCAGCTGGGTAACTCTATGCCCTTACTACCTGCCTTGGCTCACTTTCTCCATCTGCAAAATGGGACAATGCCACCTGCCCCTAGGGCTGCCCTGAGGGTTTTGGGAGGCGCCTGTGCAGCCTCCAGCTCAGCTCCTTTTCCCTTCTTTTTCCTTCTGCCACAACTGAGCGGGGAGGCAGGAGACAGCCGGGGAAAGAGATGGGAAGAGCAAGTTCACACACTGTCAGCCTCTCTAACCAGTACAGGACCCAGACACCTGCTACACTGGAAAGTTAAAAAAGAAGGTGTGACGGGGTGCAGTTTACAACCTATGGACATTCAAAGTGCTACAGAAATCGCTTTGTGTTTCTATTAACAAGAACCTTGAAACCAATTCTCCGACCATCCCATTTTATGGCTTAGGAAACTGAGGCCCAGTTATGGGTTGACTAGTCTCAGTCTGACAGCAAAGAGCTGAGAGGAGAAAGTGGGCTCACGTACAAGACCTTTGGCAGAGCAGATTTGCTTACTCTGGGCCCGACCGGGATCACCAAACAATGTGATCGTCTAAATTAAAAAATATATAATATTAGCTAATGTTTGTACATGGTTCTTACCATGTGCCGGGTTTGTTCTAAGTACTTTACCCATGTAAATGTATTCAGTTCTCTTGACAATGTTATGCAGTAGGATTGTAGCCCTAATTCCCTTTTTATAGGGGAGGACACTGAGGTACCAAAAAGTAATTGCCCGGGGCCACAGAGTGAAGGTGGAGAAAGGGTTTGGATCCGGGGCAGTCTGACTTGCCGAGTCTATGTTCTTAACCACTCTAGTTTCCTGCTTTGTAACCGATGGTTCTCAGTGATCTCTGGGTCAGCAGCAGCGGCATCACCGGGAGCTGGTTAGAAATGCCAGTGGCTGGGCTGTCCCTGACCTTGGGAGGTGGGGCTGAGCGAGCTGTGGTTTCCCAGGCCTTGGAGGTGATTCTGAAGCCTGCTTCAGTTTTGTCAGCAGCTGCCTCTCCTCCCTGTCTTCCCTCAGAGAGCCTTTGCTGGAGACGGAGAGGGAGGCTCCAGAGATCCATTAGCGAGACTCTGGAAAGTTTCCTCCAGGACACGCTTGGATCACTGCTTTTGAATTTTAATGAGTGCAAGAAATGATCTGGGCTGGGAAGGTGCCATATTGGTGTTTGGTCCACTTCTTTCTGCAGAAGTCAACTTGGGGCGTATTTATATTTTTCCTTCTTTCTCCTTGCCTAAGTACCTACCACAGAGTGGACCATTGGTAATCAATAAGCTTTTATGGTGCCCCTAAATTACTTGTTTTCCACGCAAAGCTAACCTGAAAGCAATACATCACTGACGGAGAAAGCCTTTTGGGATGGAAATTGTGTCTGTGAGAGAGAAAAGGACTCTGGTGTGACTCAAAACTGGACTGCCTTAATGCCCAGTTTCTTGACATTTCCTTCCTTCCTTCCTTTTTGCTTTCTGTTCTTCTTCTTCTTCCTCTTCCTCTTCCTCCTCCTCAACTTCTCCTCCTCCTCCTCCTGGTAAAAGCTACATTCCAATTCCATTATTGCTATTTAAAAAGTGACTTAAATAGAATACTTGGAACTAATTTGAGACCATTAGCCTTAGAGTAGAGATAAATGCTTGACTGAGAGGGGAAAAGAAACCAGGATTGAAAAGAAGAAACAGTGTACGAGTTGGCTTAGACAGGATCGGATTTTTTTTTTTTTTTTTTTTTTTTTTGGAAAGAGGAGAAGGCATGCTTTGAGAGCTACACAGGAAAGAAAATCTGTCTTGTGGAATGACCATTGCAGATTAGTGAGGTCTGGGGTCTATTGGGAAAACTGACACCAAAAATGTGCAAATTTGAGAAACCCATTTGGGGGCTTTGGGGAGAGGCTGATTTCCGACAAAACTGAAGAAACTGTTTCTGGATCATGAGAGATGGACGCCCCAGCAGCAAGTGTTCAGATAGTCCACTGAGAGGCACAGGGGGAGATAAGGAATGACTAGGGAAGCGGGATCAATCTGTAGGGTCTGATTCCGCTGAGAGGGAGACCTGCACACGTGTGTAGTCTGGAGGCCCAGGAAATTTACTTTCTTAAACCCTTTTTTTATTCTGTCTGTCCTGAACATCTTCATCACTCCTTCAAGATCATTTGATGTTAGCTGTCCCCTCTTGACAAAGAGAAAGCTGACCTGTGCAGTATTTAAGCAAATTCCGCTACTCTGTATTAGTGGCTGGGAATAGGGGTCCCACGGATTGGAAATCTTCATTTGCTTGATTTAAAATGCTCTCATCAGTCTAACCAGCTTGGAATGTAACGTCTTTCCAACCTGGGGGTTGGAAAGGGCACTGCTCTTCAATAAATATGGCATATTAAAAAAAAGAAAAGAAAAGAAATTGCTGTTTGAAATCAAATCGGTCTGTTTTTGACGGAGTTTGGATTCTCTTAAAGGACGTGTTAGTAAACAAGAGTAAACACGGAATGTTGTGCTATTAATGAAAAAGGCTCTCCTGTACTTCGGCCAAGGATCTTGATTTGGATTTGCCCAGAAGAGCTCAGAGCTGATCTGGGCATCAGGGCTGGGAGAGCTGGAGAGATTGACAAAATAGAATAGGAAGAGGAGGAATGATGGAAATGGGGGTGAGGGTGGGGAGAAGGGAGCTGAGCTGTCCTGGGGATCTGGTGCGGCTCCGGGGGCAGCCTGGGGAAGATGCGGCTGGTCCGCACTGCCTGGTCTTGGAGGAGCTGAAAGAACATGTGGAAAGGGGGAACACTGACTTTATTCTGATGAAAACTTCCTCCCTCTCCTCACGTCTTCAGGAAACGCGTTGGGGACACAGAGTCTGTGCGTGTGCTGTTTCTTTGGGGGGGATCCAGGAAGGGCTGGGTCCACACAGGGCCCTGTGGGAGCTGCCTGTGGGGTGGGATACACCACAGACTGAGTTCACCTGAGGAGTGTGTGGGCTCAGGGCCAGAGGAAACCAGGAGAAACCCCGGCAATGGCACTGAACTTGGATAAATTCTAGGTTAGGGATTCAGGCCCCTGTGATCTAGGTGTTAAGGGTGATGGTGACATCAGCTGTCATGGGATACAAATGAATGAGAAATGTCACCACCAGCAGCAACGTGCCCCATATACCAGGTCTATGAGCAACGTTGGCTGACGACCCGTTTCTAGTGTGGGTCGTGTCATTATAATGCTACCCAGATGTGATCTGACATGGAAGGGCACTGCTCTTCTGTGGGTATAGGTGATTCAATTATGGGAAAATGTTGAATTCCAAGGAACCTCGGGGAGAAAGAACTCCCTGTGTGGCCCCTGCAGGTAAGCCCCTGAGCTCACTTGGCCTTGGTTTTCTTAACGGAAAAATGGGTCTAATACTAACATGTGAGCCTGCTGACCTCTAAGAATTATTAGAACAATACGTATTTGAAGAACCTGAATGCATTTTTGAGCCAGGAGAGGAAGATTCTTATGTAACCTTGAAATGTTGCTTTTCCTATTTCTTTCTTTTTTCTGGGCCCATACCAGAACAACAAAATAAAAGCACCACCCAAACCAAAACCCAGTCAAACACAGACACAACAACAAAAACTAGGGACAAGCTCTTATGAGAAGAGCCAACCCCTCTCTGAGAAGAGAGGACAGGTGTTTTTCAGCCCTGCTGGCTCTGCCCATCTCAGGCTTTCAGGGTTTGGACTGATCGGAAGAGCCTGGTGGGGAATGAGGGCTTCTGAGGAGGGGCTGGGAGACACTGTGTGTCAGGGAGGGGTGCGCTTCCTGTTCACATCAGGTCAGGGGAGGGTCACTTTTGGAGTACCGGTGTGAACACAAATCCCAGTATCTGAGGAAGCCCAGGGCAGAGCTGGTGGGAGCTGCCTGGAGGGCAGAGGGAAGAGACCCGGCCTCTGCAGCAGTAGGACTAGGGGAATGAGGAGAATGGATGGTGGAGAGAGTGGCCAGTGCCATCTGTTCCCATGGGACCATACCCCAGAGACCTGCCACGGGAAGAGACAGAGCCAAAACAGGGTCTACCTCTGAGAGTGGCAGCTGAGAGGTTGCTGGCCATGGCCAAGCAGGGAGACACAGCCTGTGCTTGGCCACGGCGGGCACTGGGAGGGTCTTAGGAGGAGGGGTCTCTAAGGGACCCATGAGGCCACCTGTGGGAGAAAGAGCCACCTGCAGAGGCCACCAATGTGACATTGGCACCTGTCCTGAGCCATTTTCCTGCATCTCCTCTCTTCTCTCTGCCCATTCTGGTGGTCAGAGGTGGCATGGAGAGGCGTGGTGAGGGGAGCTTTGAGGCAGAGAAATGGCTGAGCAACCCTGTGGCTCCCTTGCCCACCGTGTGTCTCTGAGCCTGGCCCCTCTGAAGTTGTAAATTGGAAAAAGACTAAAACTGACCTTAAAAGGCTTCATTTAGAGCCAAGGGAACTTTTTGTACCAGAAGACCATTTATTAAAATCACAAAGGTTAAGGTGTTCATCTGAGTAGACGGTATAGGCATAAAAAAGAAATTTGACCTAAGGGTGATTTGGAAAGAAAAAGAAGGAGGAGGAGAAGAAGGAGGAGGAGGGGGAGGGGGAGGCATAAGAGGGGGAGGAGGGGGAAGAAGCTGCAGCCCTTTCAGTGCACTTTTCCTAGGAGGCAGCCTGTAGTGGGGGCAGGGAAGGGCACAAGAGCACTGGCCACGGCAGAGGGCCCTGCTCCATACTTCATTAGCCTAAAGCAAATTTGAGCTTGGTTCAAATAACCCGTTGATAACTATTCCAGTGTTCCAGGAGTCCCATAAAACCTAATGTCCACAAGGGACCACGGCATACTCTCTAGGTAAAAGTCTCTAAAAAATTTTAAATCATGCTTATGCATTAGTTAAAAAGCTAATCAGGCATATCAAATATATTCACATAAGATTGTACAAATATTTAATCACAAAACATTATAACACACCAGGTTTAATTGCAGACAGGAGAAAACGTTAAAAGAAAGGATTTGATGCAAGTAATTAAATGCTTAGAAAGACCTGGAAGAATAGGCTCTAAGATCCAAGAAATGGTTCCTAGGAAAAAGCTATAGGAAGGATCTGGCAAGGGGGCTTCGACCTCTGTCTCAGTCAAGCAGTTGTGGGATCAGGAAGACTCCCCTGGATCTTTTGGCTCCAGGTTAGACAGCTGGAACTTTTCTGAGGGCCTAAGCAGCAGAGAGCAACACTGAGTCCCCAGTATGGCACCGTTCCTTGGAGGAGATGAGCCAACCCCCTGGGGCAGAGTGATGGCGTTGGCACTCTTCCATCATGGAGGGGGTAGAGATCCGTCCTCAGGGGAACAGACAGTGTATTCAGGACACAGTTATGCCTTACTGAGATGTGCTCTTTCTGACAGGCTGCCCCCATGGACTCTGGAAAGGCTCATTCACTGTCGTGGTATTCCGCACAGCATTGCTTCTGATCAAGGAAATCACTTCACAGCCAAGGAAATGTGGTAATGGTCTCCTGCCATGAAATTAACCATACATTCCATCACCTGGAAGCAGCTGGCTAGCTGAAATGAAAGGGTGAACAGCTTCATGAAGACTCAGTTGGAATGCCAGTTGGGACACAACACACAAAAGAATGGGATTCTGTCTTAAGGGGTGTCTCTCCTTTGCTAAGATACATGAATCTGGGAATCAAGCAATGGAAGTAGAGGTGCTCTTCTCTCCATTGTCACTAGTAACCCAGTCACAGAAAGTTTGCTTCTTGTCCCAGCATCTCTGAGCTCTGCTGCGTTGGAGATGTTCCCACCGTTGGACACAACGACGGTTTCACTGAGTTGTATGATTGAGACTGCCACTGGGCTATTTGGGGCTTATTATGCCACTAACCACTGGGCAGAAGAAGAGATCACTCTGTTGGCTGGAGGGATCAATCCCAATAACCGAGGGGAGATTGAGTTGCTGCTGCCCAACAGGGAGTGAGGATGACATCTGGAACCCAGGGGATTCCTTGGGTGACTCTAAATATTTCCATGCCGCATAGTGGAGGTTTATAGAAAACTACAGACCTCTCCCTCACATCCCCCACAAAAAAAGAAGAGAAACACTCATTAGGATTCAGACCACTTGCCAATGAAGTTTCAAATTGTCATGTAAATGACCTGTGGCAGTTCCGGCTGAAGGCAAGGGAAACACAGAATGGCGGGTGGAAGAAGGAAGCCCGAGGTATCACTTACAGCCTTGTGACCGGTGACATAAAGGAGAGCGGAAAGTAGCTCTGCCTCTTTTCTCTTTGCTTAGATGCATATATCTTTCTGTGTATCTTCTTCTCTCTTCTCCTTTCGTTATGACTTCATGTACAAATTCACTCTCATTTAGCCTTTAGGTGACACACTATTCGGTGACACTATGACTGAATCAGAGGAGGGTACTGAACACATCCAGGGATGGGTACCATGGCTACTCACCTCCTCATGCGGGGAAGGGCTGAGTACAATAGTTCAAATGTACGCCAAAGAAAAGGACCAGTGTAGTACTTCGTATCACCAAATCTTCCCTTCTTTGAGCCGCTTGGTGATTCTGGAGCCGGATCTGTGTCCAACAGTGCACGGCGGCTCAAGGCACTTGCAGGTCAGCACATTCCCTCTGGCAGCCTGTTCACGAGGCTTTGCAGTGGAGGACGTCCATTGAGACACGTGAACAGCTTTCTGGGGCTACTGTAGGGAACAGGTTTCCAGCAAGTTCTGCTGGTGAGGCACCACGGCAACATGTATGCTATTGACCTAGCCGTAGCCAAGACTTCCCTCGAAGAGTGCGGATCCCAGCCCGCCTGGGGGTGTACTTGCTTTCTCAGGTGCTCTGGTTCAGCCCTAGAGCTATTTCTCCTTCTCCTATTTCTCTCTGTGCTTCCTGTACTTTTAAAAAGTTCTCTCTACATCTCACTAGCCACTCCCTCATTAGTCTTATCCCTCCGTTATGGCTTAATAATTCTATTTTATGAAAGTTTGCTCGTTTCAAATAACTGTGGTTTCTCTCTCCTGATTGGACCCAGAGGGATAACACAGCAAGAGGAAGGGGCTTTTCTCTCTGGATCCATGGTCTTTTCCTCCTGGACCTACACCCTGGCTCCCCTTGGGAAGCTTCCCCACCAGCAGCACATGGCAAAGCACATTCTTTCTAGGATGTTTCGTTGGTGGCCCAGGTGACTTCCCAGCCCGTCTTGCTGACACCCTTAGGGTGCTTCCCAGCAAGACACATTCTAGCCATTTTTGCTGGGACCGGGGCAAGCTGTGTCCTGCTCCAGCCTGTGGCCCTTGGGGAGCTCTTGACCTCCCAGCAGGCCTCCGCTGACCCTTGCAATGATGTCCAGATCTCAGCCATGGTGAGAGGAGGGCAAGCCTGTCCAACCATGTTGCTTCCTTGGATGAGCTCCCTCCGCCAAAGAAGCAGTGGCTGCCCCCTACACTGGCTGCTTCTGTGTTCTTCAGCATTTTTTCTACCCTTCTTAGGAGTGAGTCCTGTGTTACTTAATAATTCTACAAATTAAACTTTCTCTGTATCCCATAAGTCCTGTGGCTTCTGTCTGAAGGATTCTGTGTGATACATTTACTATGAAATATTGTATCAGGCAGGGTTGTGTTGTAGATAACCAAACGTCTAAACAGATTTAATATGGAGAATCGGGTGTTTATGAAGAGTGGGAAGAATACAGCCTAGACTGGAACATGGCCAAGGCCCCCACGACCACACTGCAGACAGAGCTTGGCAGGGGAGCTGCTACCTTTGCCACTCAGGGCATTGTGGGGTCAGGAAGCACAAACACAAGATTGTTGGCTCCGGCAGTAGAAAATCTGAGCAGCAGGAAGTTGTGTTCTGAACTTGTAGCTTCAGAACTACATTGCACCTGGGCGACCCGGCAAATCCACATCCCACCTACTCCCGAATTAACCTTTCAACTCCAGGTCTCCTGTGAGTGCAGCTGATTTGCAGATGCTTTGCAATACAGTGTATTAATAGAAAATTGGAGGTAGGGCGAGGCCAACAGATCAGGAAATGATTGCCGCTGAAAGGATAGCTTATTTCTCACAGATCCCAAGAGAAGTGCATACCACGCAGGACCACATGGGAAGCATCGGGGTCGCCCAGGAGGCAGAGGGAGAGAGGGGAAATGTGGATAACAGTCTTTCCTGTCATTTCTTCAGGAAAAAGTAGATGAGGTGGAGTAAGAAGGCTTCAGATTGGCTAGTTTGGAAATTTTCTGCAAGCTCTGGGTCATGGGAGCTGTCTCTGGTTGTCCATCTGGCTGGGGTGAAAAGGGCAGGTGGACAGTGACTGGAATGTGACAGCCCACAGAGGAGGTGGGTGGTTGGGGTGTGGGCTCCGATTGGTTGGTTTATATCTGGAAAGTGCCCCCCACCAGGAAGACTCCTCCTGGCGTGTGTGGGGAAGGTGAGGGAGGCACTACAAGGGAAGCAGGAGGCCAAGACAAGTGGGCTCAAGCAGATCACTGGGTTGTCCAGGCTATGGTTCCATCAGTCTGTGCCTGTAGGACAGATGTGCAAGAGCCAAGTTTACGGAAGTGAGAAACATGGCCAATACACGAAGCTCAAACACCTGAGGTGGCTTAGCCACGAGGGATCTGGGCAGTGTTTTGTAACTTTCCAGGCTTTGTGGTCAGGAAGACAAACCAGAAGAAGGTCGGAACTGATGCTGAGCAAGCAAGCCTCCCAGCAAACACAGGCACATCTCACGCTCCATAAATATGCACAGAAAGAGAAATGAAAAGTTGAGAGTAAAATTTTAGACACTCTGATGATTTCTCCCTCCACCACATGGTTCTCTTGCAGACCTCACTAAGGAGACATTAAAACAATAATAAAAAAGCCACACAACAATGCACTGAGGCAGGACAACCTCACATGCTGCAAAGGGCCTCCACAGGCTTTAAATCGTTTGAATCCAAACACAACTTTGTGAAGTGGCCCAACCAGGTATTAGCCCCATGTCAGGAAACTGAGGCCCAGAGAGGGTAAGTTGCTCACCCACCATTACATGGTAAGTAGTAGCATGCCTGAAGCTTGAGTTCTGATGATTTCTTGGCCATGTACCATGGAGTTTCATGAATGTTCTAGAAGAAAGCTGTGATCTTGTATCTGGGTTGTAATAATTATGTATATCTTTGGTTTTCTTTTAGCTTAAGGCCAAAAACCAAGTAAATGTTTAGGAAGAAAACTTCTTTTGAACTTTAGATAACACATTATCTAATGCTGCAGCGCCATAAAGTTTAATAGACTTAAATCCCATAGCTAACATCATCCTTAATGGGGGAAAACCTGAAAGCTTTTCCCCTAAGGTCAGAAACGAGGCAAGAATGTCCACTCTCACCACGTGTATTCAGCATAGAACTGCAAGTCCTAGCCACAGCAATCAGAAAACAAAAAGAAATAAAATGCATCCAAATTAGTAAGGAAGAAGGAAAACTTTCTCTATTTGCAGATGACATGGTACTCTATATAGAAAACCCTAAAGACGCCATCCCAAAACTCCCTGGACAGATACACAAATTCAGTAAAGTCTCAGGATTCAAAAATCAATCTACAGAAATCTGTTGCATTTCTATACACCAATAATGAAGCAGCAGAAAGAGAAATTAAGAAAACAATCCATCAGAAAGGATGAATACCCAACCTTTGTATCAACATGGATGGGACTGGAAGAGATTATGCTGAGTGAAATAAGCCAAGCAGAAAGAGACAATTATCATATGGTTTCACTTATTTGAGGAGCCTAGGAAAAAACATGGAGGACATGGGGAGATGGAGAGGAAAAGGGCGTTGGGGGAAATTGGAGGGGGAGAGGAACTGTAAGAGACTGAGGACTCTGAAAAACAATCTGAGGGTTTTGGAGGGGTGGGGAGTGGGAGGTTGGGTGAGCCTGGTAGTGAGTATTATGGAGGGTACGTATTGCATGGAACACTGGGTGTGGTACATAAACAATGAATTCTGGTACACTGAAAAGAAATTTAAAAAAATAAATAAAAAAGAAAACAGTCCATTTATAATTCTAGTCCAAATAATAAGATATCTATGATATCACCAAAGAGGTGAAAGATCTGTACCCCAAAAATCATAAAACACTGGTAAAAGAAATTGAAGACAACACAAAGAAATGGAAATACATTCTGTGCTTATGGGTTGGAAAACAAATATTGTTAAAATATCTATACTATGCAAAGCCATCTATATATTTAATGTAATCCCTATCAAATACCAAAAGCATTTTTCACAGAACCAGAACAAACAATCTTAAAATTTGTATGGAACTGCAAAAGACCTTAAATAGTCAAAGTCATCTGGAAAGAGAAAAGAAGAGCCGGAGGCATCAATTTCCAGACTTTGGGCTGTATTACAAAGCTCTAGTAATTAAAACAGGCACAGACTGGCACAAAAATGGGCACATAGATCAATAGAATAGACAGAAAATCCAGATATAAACCCAAAATTATATAGCCAACTAATATTTGACAAAGAAGGCAAGAATATGCAGTAGGAAAAAGTCTAATCAACAATGGTTTTGGGAAAACTGGACAGCTACATGCAAAAGAATGAAACTGGACCACTTTCTTACACCATACACAAAAATAAATTTAAAATGGACTGAAGACTGAAATGTGAGATGTGAAACCATAAAAATCCTAGAAGAGAACAGAGGCAGTAACCTTTTTGACACTGGCCATGGCAACTTCTTCCTAGATAATGTCTGCTGAGACAAGGGAAACAAAAGTAAATACGAACTTTTTGGACTTCATCAAAATAAAATGCTTCTGCACAGCAAAGGAAACAATCAACAAAACTAAAAGGCAGTTTACTGAATGGGAGAAAATATTTGCAAATGAAATATCGGATAAAGGGTTAGTATCCAAAATACATTAAAAAGCCTATACAACTCAACACACAAACCCCAAATAATCCAACTAAAAATGAGCAGAAGACATGAATAAGCATTTTTCCAAAGAAGACACACGCGAAGAGGGGCTCCTCATCACTGATGATCAGGGAAATGCAAATCAAAACTATAATGAGATCTCACCTCACACCTGTCAGAATGGCTAAAATCACCAATGCAAGGAACAACCGGTGTTGGTTAGGATGTGGAGAGAAAGGAACCCACTTTCACTGTTGCTGGAAATGCAAACTGGTATAGCCACTATGGAAAACAGTATGGAGGTTTCTCAAAAAGTCAAAAATAAAACCGTGTTATGATCCAGCAATTGAAATATTGGGTATTTCCCCCAAAGAATGCATAAACACAAACTCAAAGGGATACATTCACCCCTATGTTTACAGCAGTATTATTTACAACAGCCAAGATCTGGAAGCAGCCCACGTGTCCATCCACAGATGAATGGATAAAAAAGATGTCACACACACACACACACACACACACACACACACACACACACAATGGAGTAGTAGTCAGCCATAAAAAGAATGAAATCTTGCCATTTGCAAGGACGCGGATAGAGCTAGAGGGCATTATGCTAAGTGAAACATGTCAGACAGGGAAAGACAAATACCATATGACTTCGCTCATATGTGGAATTTAAAAAGCAAAACAAAGAAGCAAAGGAGAAAAAAGAGAGAGAGAGACAAAGCAAGAAGGAGACTCTTAATTATAGACAACAATCTGATGGACTCCAGAGGGGAGGAGTAGGGGGATGTGAAATAGGTGATGGGGATTAAAGACAACACGTGTTGTGAGGTATGGAAGTGTTGAATCACTGTATTGTACACCTGAAACTAATATGGCACTGGAGTTAACTGGAATTAAAATAAAACATTGGAAAGATGTTTAATAGACTTGAAAGGGTGTGTGAAGACGATCACTCCTGTATTCTCACTTTACCTTTCCAATATTGACAGGCACATCTCGAGAGGGCGGCCATTTCTGATTTGTGTGAGGAAGCGAGCACAGTTATCGACGTGCACCACCGCATACCAATTCAGAGCTGTAAAAGCAGAGAGTGCATAGTTCTGACGTTTCTTAAGTCATATGAGCACACTCTGAAATAGAAAACGTGGAACACTTTGAGTTTTTGCTGGGAAACCTGTTTCTAAATAAATCATGTTTTAAAAAAAAAAATTCTCCTTTGAGATTAAGAAAGAACCAGTGGAAAGATACCCCAAGGGAACTCTGTGACTCAAGATTGCAGACAAATAAATTACACCTCTGGTTCAGACTAATTCTGTGTGTGCGCTTCTAAAAAAATAGGCAAACAAATGTGAAAAGTGACTTAGAGTTTAATTGGTTTAATGCATTAATCACTGCATTGCGAAACCAGCGGGCTAAGCCAGCAAATTTAATTGTGGAAAGCGAATCCAACTGAAGATTCCATTTATCAAGGAACTATTTACCTCCATTTTCTCCAGATTTCCATTATGGCAATGAGTAGTCCTTCTTCATTGGACGTCTTTGTGTCATTAGAGAAACTAAGATGCTTAGCTGACTGTCATAGCACCTAATTGGAAAAAAACTATGTCGATTAAGTGGGAATCAGCTAAAAGGATCACAGATCATCCGGTGGGGAAAAGCCACAGGGATCCATTTGGCTGTTGGTTTACTGTTCATGTTTACACGGGGGAGTGCCAGGTCAGAACCCCCAAGAGAAATGTTCTTTTAAAGGAAAGAGAGCCAACGGGACACTTTTTTTTTTCACCTCTGTGGTTATTGGAGGAGTGGTTAGTGCCAATAAAATATCACCTTAGAACCAAATGGGCAGGAGAATGCTGTACCTTTTAGCCCATTAGAAAGGTATTCTATAGAATACTAATCTCTACAGTATTCTATAGAGAAAACATGGAACCTTAAAATACTTTTCTTTAGCTTCAAGGAGCCTAGATTTTCATTTGAGTCTACCTGGGAGATTGAGATTCACCACCTCCCTACAAAAAACGGGAAGCAAAATAATTTCAAGTGATACCAGCTGGTGTCCTCTCCTTCCTTCCTTCCTCCCTGACCACTTCTATGCTTCTCCAGGGGAGCACTCCAGAATTTTAATTAAGAACATGAGCTTTTAATTAATCAATGGATGAATAGATAAATAAAAGATATATATATTTTTTCACACAACAGAATATTATTCCATCATAAAAAAGAAGGAGATCCTTCATTTGCAGCAACACGGATAGACCTAGAGGGCATTGTGCTAAGTGAAATAAGCCAGATAGAAAAAGACAAATCTTGGGCACCTGGGTGGCTCAGTGGGTTAACGCCTCTGCCTTCGGCTCAGGTCATGATTCCAGGGTCCTGGGATCAAGCCCCACGTCAAGCTCTCTGCTCAGCAGGGAGCCTGTTTCCTCCTTTCTCTCTGCCTGCCTCTCTGTCTACTTGTGATCTCTGGCTGTCAAATAAATAAATAAAATCTTAAAAAAAAAAAAAAGGAAAAGACAAATCTTGTATGATCTCACTTATATGTGGAATCCAAAAAAAAAAAAAAAAAAAGAAAAAAATTAAGAAACTGCGCTCATAGCTACAGAGAATAAACTGGTGGTTGTTGGGGGTGAGGGGTGGGGAAAATGGGCAAATGTGGTTAAAAGGTACACAGTTCTAGTTATAAAGTAAGTTAGTCCCGAGGATATAATGTCCAGCATTGTGACAGTACATATGCAGGTAAAAATACAGTACTGTATATTTGAAAGTTTGTAAGAAAGTAGATCTTAAAAGGTCTCAGCACAAGAGAAAAACTGTAACTGTTTGGTGATGAAAGTTAAGTAGACCTCACTGTGGTGATCATTTTACAATGTATACATGCACCGAATCATGATGGCATCCACCTGAAACTAATATAATGTTATAGGTCAATTATATCTCAATTAAAAAAAAAAAAAAGAAAAGAATAGGAGTTTGGTTGTAGGTAAAGATGAAGAAAGGAATGATTGTGTTATATCAGGCAAACAAAGGTTTTTGGTGTTTTTGCCATGTAAACTTTTCCACAACTTGAGGAAAATGTGCCAAATTCACACACGTCTCCTGTCAGTTGGTCTCTGTGGAAATGCAGAAGAGAGGCTGAGTTCTGCATACGTGGTACAGAAGGGGTTGGAGTACATGAGGACTGCAAGACAAATTGTCCATTGGAGGCTATGGCGTGGATCTGAAAGTGACCTGTGAAAACTGATGTCAGGAGATTTCAAGATGTCCCAATGACAACACGGACATCCACAGGACATACAGAGGCTGTCCAAATTGTGTCTGTCTACCTCCAATTTTGTTTTAAACTTTACAGATTAGACTAGGAATAAAAGCATCATCTACTCCCCAAGATTCATGGTCTTCCAAAATGGCGGTTTATTTATAATTTATAAATTATATTTAGAACATAATTATAATTTATGTAATTATATTTCTTTGTAAACCCCATTTGTAAAAACACATAAACATACAAAAAGCATGATTATATATGTTTCACATAGATTCGCTTGGCTTTCTTCAATGATTAGCATTTTCTTATATATACCACAATGGCAGAAAAAAATACATCCAGTGAAAGTCTTTGAGTTTCAGAAACTCCTTAATTTACTATAATTTCTCCACAAAACCTTTCTTATTTATTTACGTCATTAAATGTTATTTTCAGGATATTAAATATTTCCAAATGGATAGGAAATTAACACAGAAAGCAGAAGAATTATGAAATTTCAGTATTTTTTAACAGTCTCAAATGGAGGCTTAATGCCCACCAATAAATAAATAAGTAAAAACAAAGAGCATTCTCTTTGTGGTCAGCAAGATTCCAAATCATGTTGAAATGTGAGTTAGCACTGGGATTTAGGGAATGTTACTTAAATGCTCTGAGTCTTGATTTTCTCATCAGTAAAATGGGGATAAGAACACCCCCCTACCTGAGAGGGAAAGGATCCATAAACCAGGTAAGGAAGGCAAGATAGAATTTGGTGATACTGAATTTGGTAAACAGTTGTTGCCTTTGCCCTCTCTTCTAGAAGCATGTACTGCCTCAAGAGAGGGAACACAGGTATGAAGCATTTAAATTTTATTTTTATTTATTTTTCTCTATTTGTTTCTTTATTCATTTAGAAGTTTTATTTATTTGAGAGGGAAAGAAAGGGAGAATGGGGGGAGGAGCAGAGGGAGAGGGACAAGCAGACTCTGAGCTGAGTGTGGAACTCGACTGGGGCTCGATCTCACAACACTGAGATCATGACCTCAGCTGAAATCAAGAGTCAGACACTTAAAAGACTGAGCCATACAGGCACCCCTAAAGTGTTCACATTTCAGCTTTTGAGCTCCAAAATAGGCTCCTCCTTTCCTGTTTTTGAAGTTCAATTAAGAGGGAAAAAATAAAGTGTGCAAATCTTAAGCATACAGCTCAACTACAAAATGCATAACTTTCTAGATAAAAATGTCCATGAAATAGCCAACACAATGAATGAAAAAACACCCTAACTGAGGCCCAGTGCAGAGATACTAAGACATCAGTAGGAACAGAAGATCCTAAAAGCTTCCAGGGAAGAAAGAGAAGGTCCCATACAAAGGCAAGAGAATCCAAATTTTATGGGGGCTTCTCAAAACCATAATAAAAGCCAGAGGACCAGGGAGAAATGATTCTTGACTTACTGATTCATCAATCCAGAGGAAGGATAGAGTAAAGACATTTGTCAGATATGCATGGTCTAAAAATACTGAACTCTCATGCCCAATTTCATGGGAGTTGTTAGTGGAAGTGCTACCAAAACTGGGTGCACCAAGGGAGCAGCGGTGGACTCCAGACAAGAGAATCTGAAACCAGACTGTTGGTGTACCTGGTCCAGCCTGAGGCTGGAAGATTGGAGGTTTAGGAGAGATGTAGCCTAGAAAAGAACTGGAATAGTTAAGTTAGCTATCTGATATGTTTGGTCATGTAGGTAAGCAATAACAGCCAGAAGTTTTCCATAATTTGTTGAAGATTTTAGGAAGAATGAAACAAAGCAAAACAAACAAACAAAAAAAACCAAAAAAACAATGATTGGCTATAAAAATAATAGCTATTATTAGATCCAGGGGAATAAATTTAAAAAGTTGTATACAGAATGAATTAAACACAGTTCCCGGTCATAATATTATAAACACAGAGTATTGATTTGACCAATATGGAGAAGATGGAGGAGATGGAACTAGAGTGGGAGCACCAGGGTGGTCCAATACAGTGTTCATGACAGGAAATCAGCAGATAATGTCTAAAATCAATAAACTGAAAAATAATCATCTAATGATATTAGTTAGAATCAGGGCTGTGAATGCTAAAATAGCAAAGAGCTCAAGGCACCATTTTCATCACAAGACTTATTCTCTTTGATTTTAATTATGCACATGTATCAGTTTGATAATTTTTAAAAAAATTATCAAGAGAAAGGAAACACAGAGATGGTAGTCTTGGGAGAAAGGTTTCTGATTTGCAAGAACACGCTCTTAGGCATTTATAAAGCCTAGAGTGAATGCCCTACACGGGGCACTGCAAAGAGAGCCGATGACTGCCAGGCTCTCCTGCCCCTCAGAATTAGATCGATGGTGGAGACAAGGCATTGGAGTGGGGACAGTCTAAGTAGGCACCAGCATGAGTGGACTCCTTGCCTCCTCCCCTCTTTCCACTTTGTGGCCTGTGGGTGAACTTGGATTTTCAGCAAGAGTGGATTGGACTCCTGGTCTCCTAAGGTCGCTTCTGTTTTTAACATCCTGGTGATTTGTGACTCCAGAGATGTAAAAGAGGAGAAAGTAGAAGACAAAATGGAGATGAATAAAGAGAAGGAGGAGAGATGACACAAAGAGAGAAGACTGAGGGGGAGGAATATGGAAAGAGAGAGGAAAACCCAACACTGCATTCGTTGAGAGTAAAGCATGTGCCTTGACATTTTGTATCCTTAATGGAGGCTAATTAAATGATGGAAGCACAGCCCAGGGAAGAGCCTTCAGTGATGCCTCTCGAAATAGAAGGCTCAGTATTTATTTGGAAGACAGTAATTTCATTTTCCAGGGAGAATTTTCAGTAAGAAGAGTTTACATGGGCAATTAAATTCTTACCTTTCAACATAGCTGCCTGAGTGCTATAAAAATAAGAATGTCTCACATTTCCTATGAGTCAGTATTTTCTATAGACCTATATTATCTGATCAGGTCCTCGCAACGCCATTGTGAATTCAGGACTACTCTGCCCACTTCCCCTTCATGCACACTATGGCTCAGAGAGGTGGACTCATCTGTCCAGCAAGAAGGCAGAAGCTCCAAGGTCAAACCAAGGTCTCTCTCATTCCCAAGCCCGCATTCATTACCTCTGCCCCTCCTTCTGTGGCTCTCCCAACCCCAGGAACAGTTACGGAGGAGAGAGTTCACCCAGCCCTCCATCCCAAGCAACGGGGTTCACTTCTCTGTCCCCATGCTCATCTCCTTTGTCTTTGTCTTCTTTCTGGTCTTCCTTTTCATTTTCTCCATCTAAGCCTTCCATGTCTTCTTCTTCCTCCTCTTCTATCTTTTGGAATAGGCGCCGCATTCATATTGTTCAAAAATGGAACCAACAGGGAAGGTAGGCGCTGAGAAATCCCGCTCCTCGGCTGCCCAGTCATGTGTTCCTGCCTCCACCCCAAGGCTTTGCCATCATTCGTTTCTTTGGTATCCTTGCTGTGTGTCTTTCAGCCAACCAAGAACACAGAAATAATGTTCCTATTTCCTACTTTCTTACCCCAAAGTTAACATACCACGTTATAACATACTTTTCCCCTTTTCTATTTTCATTTAGTGATGTGTCCAGGAGATACTTTGATTTTAGTTCACAGGGAGCTTTCTCATTTAAACATATATATATCTATAGATAGATAGATGGATAAATAAACTGGATAAACTGGATAAATAAACTTATGATTTATTCACATGCTGGCATAGCCTGTCCCTGTTAAGATATCTATCAGATATCTATCTATCTATAGATATATATATATGTTTAACAGGGACAGGCTATGCCAGCATGTGAATAAATCATAAGTTTATTTATCTAGTTCCTCAAACATGGACCCTTGGGTGGTTTCCAGATGTTTTAATACCACAAACAATGCTGGAAGGAATGATCTGTCAGATGGTAGTTCTTCCTGCTCAGATAGAACCCTAGGAGCAGGGTCACTGGGTCCAAGGGAAAGTGCATTTGAAATCACGATGGTTACCCCCCCCGGGGGGGGGGACCTCTACCATTTGGTGCTCCCACTGAGAAAGACCAACATCTGTGTCCCTAGCACTTACCAGTGGGGGGGTTTTGTCAGACCTTTGGAAGTGTTCCAAACTGTGCCCTAGTGGAGTTTTAATTTTCATGTCTGTAATTATGAGTGCTCACAAGTGTTTAGGACTGTTTGGCTTTCTTAGTTTGTGAACTGCTCGTGACCTTTGTCCATTTTTCTATCGGTCTTGGGGATCTTACTATTTTTTGTTTTTAATCCCTCAGAGAGCTTCATATCTTTCGGAGAAAAACACTTTTCTGTGTCATGAGCTGCCAATATTTCCCTTAGTTGCTGTCTTTTTTCTTTGTGTTGTGCTTTGATGACATTTTCTACATAGAAGTGGTTGTTGTTGGTTCCTGTTATAATTATGAACCTTTTTGTTTGTTTGTTTGTTTGCTTTTGGAGTTTGAGACATAGATATCCCAATCTACTCCAAGGTTATTGTACTAGTCAGAATCCTAAGCAGAGTCTCAATTAAGATAATTCGAGAAGAGTTTATGTACAAAAGGATTACTTATAAGGGGGTGTAGGCAAGATTTAGGGACTTCCCTCCAAGGGTGGTGCAAGAATCAGGGCCTAGGAGCACTAGGGGTGTCATTACCCCTGGATTCCAGGGGACGAAGAGCTGATAGGTTACTATAGCTTAGAGGGAAAGAGAGTTTTGTAGACCAGGCCAAGTAGAGAAGAGTTGTTGTGTCTGCTGGGGAAACAGTGGCCTGCAGGAGGAAGCCAGGAGTGAATACCCTGCCTTCATTTCCCTCAGGCCCTCCTCTGTCCTGTCATGGCTCCCCGTTGGCTGGAGGGTACAGGAACCTACTGGTTCATCAACGTAAGCAGTTCCCCAGCAGGGAACAGGGAGGGCGAGTGGGTCAGAACTCTGCGGGGCAGGGTTGGAAAGTGCAGGAGATCCAGCCCAGTTATAGAAGGCCTGTTGGTAATGCTTTCATAGTTTTATTTTCTATATTGAAAACGTTGATGCATCAGAGTTTACCTTGATGTGCTAGATGGAGCATGGGTCGAACTTTACCTTTCCCTAATATCTATCCACTTGACCCAATGCTATTTATTACAAAGGCCACCTTTCCCCACTTATTGGAGTATCCATATTTGTCATATACTAATGTCCTGTGTACATTTGGGTCTATTTCTGGACGACCTCTTCTGTTCCATTGGCCTGGGTGTCTATTCATGTGCCATCTTGTACTATTTACCAAGGTCTTACAATGGGTTCTAAGGACTGGGGAGACCCTCCTCATTTTTTTTTTTTTCTAGTTTAGGTCTTTCCTGTGCTATGCTTGCTGATTTATTTTGGCTGAACCTGCTTGTCTATTTCTGAGAGAAGGAAAATTTTTAGTACATTTTGGAGGATCATGTTAGATATATAAATTTATTGAGGGATGAGTTACATCTTTAAACTGCAGTTGATTTCCTCTTTGAAACAAAGATTTGTCAAGAAACCTGGTAATACCACCTTACCAATGAGCATGTTACCGTTTGCCATAATGGGACCTATGTTAGGTCTTCCTATGGGGTACATCAAGAACACACCATTCAAATAGTATTCCTGCCAAAAAGGTCTAATCTAAATCTAATCATGAGAACATGTTCTACAGAATCAAATTGGGGGCATTTTTCAAAGGAGATGGTCTATACTATTAAAAAATATCAGTATTGTCCGTTATGCCTCAATAAAGCTGGAAAAAAAATCAGGACTTTGAAGGACAAAGAAGGATACAGACCTGTTGTAAATTAAAAGAGGCACAGGACCTGATAACTACAGAGGCTGTGTGGTCCTGTCTGGATCCTGAATCAGGAAAAAAATATACATAAAGGATGTTAATAGAAAAACTGGTGAAAATTGAGTATGTACTGCACGTTAGGTCATAGTATTGTATCAATGCCAAACTATTTGACTTTGATAATTGTATTGTGGTTTAGTAAGAGGATATCCTTGTTATCACAAAATTCATGATGAAATATTTAGGGTTAAAGGGTGTTTGCTTCTCACTTTCAAATTGTTCAGAAAAAAATAATACACCTATGCATTTAGATAAGAGTAATGAAGTAAATATAGAAAAATGTTAATAACTGATAACTGGGTGAAAATATGTAAGATTTTTGGTGCTATTCTTATAACTCTTTTGTAAATTTATAATTACTCAAAAATAAAAAGCTGAAACAAAAGAAAGTTTGGGTGAATGGATAGGGAGAAGATAATGTTGAAAGGTATGAACTTCTTCCTGCTTTTAGCCAATTTGAGCTTGAATCTGCCTTGTAGCATGTTGTGTTAAAACCCAGAGGAATGGGGCATCTGGGTGGCTCAGTCCATTAAGCATTTGCCTTCAGCTCAGGTCATGATCTTGGGGGGATCCTGAGATCAAGCCCCACGTTGGGCTCCCTGCTTCCGTGGGAGGTTTGTTTTTCTTTCTGTCTGCTCTCCATCCCCCCATGTGTTCATGTTCATGTTCTCTCTCTGTCTCAGATAAATAAATACAATCTTCAAAAAAAATTTAAAAAACCCCAGAGGAATATCAAGTTAATCAATATTAGTCAATCTTATTTTCCAATTCCCATAACTGACCACTACTTTGATTGCAACACACAAGTCACACACACAAATTCCTTCTACCTAAAGCAGGTCCAATGAGTCAGTTAGACATGGCTGTGGGCCGAGTACCTCCTTCTCATAGGACCAAGAGAACAGGCAAGGGAGCCGAGCTTGCCCCTGGGATTTGGATGTTCGTAGTGTCAATGATCAGCAAATGATATTTGCTTTTGGTTTGTAAAACCAGAGGGAATCTCTGAGAGGTTCTTCTTTGGGTCCATCCCCACAAAAATAAAAACAGTGGCCATTGTGACTGTGCTTACCACCCCTAATTTCTGGAATGTTAACAGTGCTCCAGACTTTATTTTGTTCAGTTAATCTTGCATGATCTTGTTTTCTTAGAAGAACCTGGTGGGCAGTTACTATTATTACCCCCATTTGACAGATGGGGAAAGTGAGCTAACACCCCCCTCTAACAAGTGGTGGGAATGGGACTCAAAGCTGGCCATCTGCTTCTAGAATATGCTCTTTATATTCTCTGTGGCATCTTCACAACGCCCAATGTTAGGTACAGTCTTGGGGTAAGCGCTGTGAGGTGACCTCCCCGCCAGCAGGCTCTGGCCCCAGTAAAATTGGGAGAAACTCTAATAATCGCTAGAAACAGATAGCTCTTTGCCTTATAAAGTGTGGACCGGGGCTTCAGAGACTCAGAATCCTTGTTGGCGAAGGACACAGCCTCCAGGAATCTGTGAGAACGGTTTGAGAAAGGTTTGTGTATGAACTGTGTGTGCTTCAGGAAAGGATTCACAAATAAATCCTATGGATGCAAAGGAAGAAACAAGGTCGGTGATAAAAGGAAACAGGATTCAGGAAACAGATGTTCTTTTGCAAACAGACCCAGAAAGGCTGAGAGGTGCGGGCAGGAAGAAGCAGCACGGGGACAGAGATGCTGCTCGGGGAGACGCTGGATGTCCAGCAGGATGGAGGGGAGTGCCACCTGTGTGAGTCTTCTCTAAGCCACCGGCAGCCGCGCTCCAGCGTTCACTCTCTGCCCTTCTGCTGTGCTCTGAAGGCAAGTGGGAGCATATACGTGTGGAGGTTCCATTGGCCACTGTGTGTGTGTGTGCGTGCGTGTGCACACACATTCCCTATAATACACACACAGAAAGAGATTATGATGGAGGCTCATCTTGGTTACCTGATGATGCCAGGATTATAACTGGATTCTATGAGGTTATTAATCCCCAGTTCTTGGCAGAGCCTGATTAAGGAGTGCCCCAGCTGGGCAGCAGTGGCCCAAAGTGCCACTCCACGTGGCACACTGCAGTGGCCACTGTGGGTGCTCTGTCCAGGTCTCCGTGGCCCCATTGGTTCTTGGGTGCCTAAGCCCCGATATCCTTGAACTTGACTTCTGATGGCAGCCCCTATGCCTGGACTGCCCACAGGCAGCTGGAGAAGTTGACCTGTGTTTGTGGTCCCTCAAGTGTCCGGAAGTCACATTGCCATGGCAGGGGGTGGAGGGCTTCAGCAACAGCTGTCTGGGAAGGAATATGAAAGCCCAGGTTCCTTGCTCTGACAGAAGACAAGGTCCAACTTTCACTCTAGATTTATCTGCAGGATGGGCTGAGGTGGCAGGACAGCCCGGCGTGGCCGCCTCCCACTTCCTGCTCTGCTGTCCCTGCCCTGAATAAGTCACATGCCCACAGATCCTGGCCTCAGGCCCCACTTTGGAGGAGTCTGGCCTCCGACCACTATCACAGTCCAAGAAATGCAACAAGGAAGAGAAAAATGACATTTACCTGCAGAACTTGACTCCAGTTGATTGCCCAATGCGTCTGGAAAGAGTTCTTGACTATTTACTTTGGTGTGAGAGGTGAGCCCCGCCCACTCCAAAGAACTCACTGAAGTGCCTTCTAGAGAAAGCAGATCCAGGTCCCTGTGGGCTTTTTCACTGGTTTGTTTTCTGGACTAGACATATAAATTGTAGGGAGAACGCTGAGCAGAATTGCTTGGGATGATGGTGTGGAGCTTGAGTTTTGCCTGGAGGGAACAGGAAGGAAGGGGGCTGGAGCAGCACTCAGTTCCTTCTCAAAATAGATATTGAATGGTATTAAATTCCATTAAAGTATGAGTTTTCTTGGAGTACCCACATGCCTCCAGCTGCCCCTGCTTCCTGGTGAGAAAGAGGCGGGTTTTCTGTCGAGCTCTCTGAAGAGGAGGTAAGGAAGACAGAGGCTGCCAGGGTTGGGAGGGTGTGCATGAAGGCACTGACGTCCTCGAGGGAGCAGGAGGGCTCTACAGGCCTGGGTATTCCTGGGGTCCTGCCCAGTGGCCTGAGGGAGTCAGACGGTGAGACCAGAGTTGACCGCCCCACACCCCCCATGACTATGGGATGAGTCACAGTGGGGGAGGGGTTCTGGCGTAGTCCAGGACAATGACATTTCATCTGTAAGTCTGAGAAGTATAGGGACATTCTTTCACAGGTGGAGAGAGGACCTGGCCCTGCCCACATCCGTTACCCATCAGACTTGTGTTTTAAGTCTGAATTTTGACAGAACTTCTTTGTCATGAGAAAATTAACAGGATAGGAGTCATTCAACTAACGGGTCTAACGAATATACCAAAGGTTTAGTCAAGCTAATGTCTGGGGCAGAACACAATGAGCAAATGTATGACTTGCTCACCTGTTTTTGCATCAGGTCTCTAGACTGAGTGGCAGCTGCTGTGGGAACCCTGCGTGATTCAATCTGAACGGCTATGGACCAGCTCCTGTGCTGTAGGTAAATGAAAGGAATGGGCCTACCTCTGGTTTTTGGTGTGCTTCCCATGTTTTAGGGAGTTATGTCTTGTGCCCTAATGGATGTATGTGAGGACAGACTCTGGGCCATGCTCAGCATCCAAGGGGCATAGGGAAAGGACTGGCCTCATGAAGGGGAGGATAGATCTGCTCTCACCGATTAGTAGGGATGGGTGGGCGAGCTGCAGACGACCTGAGCTCACAGAGCCGTTGTCGAGAATGAATGAAATAATGCGTGCAACCTGTCCTGGAGAGTGGCTGACCCGAAAAGTACGTAGGATGTATTGTCCTTTGTATATACATACACACACACGTGATGGTAGATACATACCACTGTATTTAATTATAACATATGAACACTCAGTAATGGACAACAATAAATTATTAGATTATAACACATTGTTATATAATATTTTATGTGTGATGTATCATTATATCAATGTCTTATGTGTATATCACTTTATGTTAATATATTATGTATAGTATATTCCTATATTGTTACGTTAACAGATCATGTATAATAATTTATTTTTAGTAATTTATTATTAAGCATTGCATTTTAAATAATACTACCATTTAATTTTATATATTGAGCTAGTGTATGAAATTGAATATTATTTTGTGTTGGTATATTATATATACATAGTACATATATACAGTACCTATTATTGTGAGCAAGGGTCTCACGGTGGAATGTTCCGGTCTGTTTGAGGAGAGAAGAGCAGTCAGTCTGCTCTGTATAGCCCGTACAAGGACACAGAGTGGGCAAGGAGGATGCAGGGGATTTTAGGATCACTGTTATAGGGCTCTGTGGGGATCTGAGCTGTATTCAGTACAAAAGGGGACACTTGCTCGTCACAAGCATGTACCAAGCTCTTCGTGCAGGCCAGGTGCTGTGCTAGGTACAGGAGAAGCAGCCACAAATGACATGGGGGGGTACCCTCCCTAATGGAGACCACCCATGCTTGGAGACCTGTGAGGAATCAACCTGAGAAAGAGAAGAGAACTGCAGGGTACCCCAGGCCACACAAGGAGGGGCTATGGCCCCATAGCTCTGGGTCTCAGGACCTGGAGTTAGGTAGGTGAGTGGTAAAGAAAAGGGCTGGCTGGTGCACAAGAAAGGAGAGTTTCAGACCAAAAGGCAGACCCTTTGAGATGCCCAGGGGGAAAGGGGGCTCTTCAGGAGCAGATAGCTGGGGGGAGCAGGCTGAGATGTGGCTGGGACATGTGCATTTGAGAGGCCTAGGCTAGGGGTCCAGGGCCAAGTTCAAATGCGCTGCGAGAGGAGAGAGCCCAGCAAGAAGCTGGGGTTGCTAAGGCAGATGGTGGGGTATTGAGGGGCCTCTGGGTGGGTGACGCAAACCAGCAGCTGGGGGAGTTCAGATTCCGTGCTGTGGCAGCCTGAGGAGCTGGAGCCGGGAGCGGGGTCAGGCTGGAGGCTAAGGAAGACCCGGGCCAATCATGGAAGCCAGGGCAGGGCCACAATGCGGAGGGGTCCAGCAAAGCTGGCACCGGGTGGAAGGAAAGGAGGCATCAAGAAGATGGGGGATGCATCTTGGGAAAAGGCAGAGGTTTGTTTTAGTGTTTCCAGCATCACATTTGGAAAGTTGGTTGAGCTTTTTTTTTTTTTTTGGATTGTTTTAGGATTCAGAAATTCAAATAGATTTATGAAACAATATATGATTTTCGCATTAGTCACTGATAACCTCTAACTGAACAGATCACTCGATTGCTTGCTAATTGCTTGTAATTGCCAAGATCATATGTATGAACAATGTGGGAATTCCCCTTCACCACACACACACACACACACACACACACTTGCATGCACACACACGCAGATTCTGAACTGTGTTACAAAGGTGTATTAATCTGACTTCTGAGAATCATGTGGAAGGATTAGGATAAAGGCTAGAGGATTTTAAAAAAAGGCTAGAGGCTATGGGGAGCCCATTTTGACTCTGTAATATGATGAATGTCTTAGCAGTTAGACAGATTGACGTGAATGGAATGGTTAAAGGGCAAGCAGACCAGAGCTCTCTCACAATGGTTCAAAGGAGGCTGATTGAGGAGATAGTCTCATGGGTGCACGAAGGGACCGATGGCCTCAAAGGTGACTCTCAGGCCGGAGTCTACAATCCTGGGATTTCATAGCCTTTAAGAAGACACCTTGGGGGAGGGGTGCCTGGATGACTCAGTGGGTTAAGCCTCTGCCTTCGGCTCAGGTCATGATCTTAGGGTCTTGTGATCAAGCCCGACATCAGGCCCTCTGCTCAGCATGGAGCCTGCTTCCCCCCATCTCTCTGCCTGGATCTCTGCCTGTCAAATAAATAAATAAAATCTTAAAAAAAAAAAAAAAGGAGGTACTTTGGGGGTCTTCTTTCTCCTTCCTCAATTTATTATTTCCTGCGCACAATTGCATCAAAACAGCCTATGCACAGTCTCCTTTGGGAGAACCCTGAGTTGACTGACGCTGGAGTAGCAGCTGGGCTTGATCAGTCCCCTGCTGGTCCCTCTTTTCTCCCCTTAGTCTTGGGGCCAGCATTCCCTGAAGTCCTGAACTCTAGCTTGAATAACCCTGTGGTTTTGGCAGGGTCACAGCACAGCCGCTAGACCTGGCTTCTTCCCTCCACATTACGTCCTCACACTCCATCACGTCGCCCACCAACTTCCCATCCCCTCCCCCCTCCTCCTATCTCCCCACCTTCTTACCCTTCATCCCTCCTATTCTCTAGCATCCTTCCCCCCACCGCTGCCTTTGCTGCAGACCAAGGGAGCAGAATTGATGGGAGCCAAGCACTCTCTCTGCAGCGATTGCCGCAAGGCTGCAAGGAGAACTTTTCAGAAGAGCTCATGCTGCTTGGTGACCTAAAGATGGAGAATGTCAAATTGCTCATTACCGTCTTCAGAAGTTCCAGTGTGAGGCCGCTGTGTCTGTCCTCTGCCCCCCGGAGTGTAACAGAGAGGCAGATGAGAGCCTCAGCTCCTGTAATCCCCGGGGAACCCTCCATGCTGAAGCTGGCCCCAGTCCTTCCTGCCGGCTCTCCCTGCTCTCACCCGGAGCCCCTGGCTGCAGAGTGGTCTTCCTGCACCACCAGCTGCAACCATGCTTCCCATCCCTAAACAGGTCTCTCTGCCGGTATCGCCACCCGCCAGCTGTTCCAAACCACAGACCCTGCCAAGCGAAGCACTTGACAGCATAAGCACTCGGGTGGCTGTGCACAAAGAGGTCACACTCAAAGAGGGCAGGAAAATAGCCCAGGACTGAAACGCGGGCCCCTGTCCCCTGTCTGACCTTGGAGACAGAACTGGTCTTGGCATCCCTCTGGCTCCTCCTCTGTGGCTAGAGGACATGGAAAGCAGTCATCTCTGAGGTTCAGCCAGCTAGAAATCTCGATCACCTGACAGCTGACATTCCAGAAAAGAATTTAAACAAGTGTTTATTTTTCTCCACCCCTGTGGTCCTTCTTAGGTTACAAAATTAGGAAATCAAACCAAAGCTGGACGCAGAATATGCCCTTCTGGGGTGGCAGCTATTTCTAGTGTGTTACTGGGCTCCAGACCTCGCCCCTTCACCAGTGCTGGTGCTTTCTTCCTTTCAGCTGCTGCTTCTTGATACTTACAAGGGGGGACACTATAGTCCCTGCCGCCCTTCCCTCAGTGTCCTGCAAACCCCCCTCCCCCCCACCCCCATGTTAATGTCTCTCTGGGACTCCCAGGTTGGCAAGGCACAGGACCGAAATGACATTCTGGGGAAAAGGAAAAAGGAAACTGATTGGAGCAAAGATAAACCAGAGTTGGAGATTCAACTGAGTACCATTTCCGGCCAGAGGGAGCACTTGGCCCGTGATGGGCTCTGTGGATGAGTCAGCACAGGAACGGCAAACGCAGCCTGTCAGGTCCCGAATCTGTGATGGAGGGGGAATATTGATCACACTGGGGCGAAAATGAGGAAGAGAGACAGGGAGGGAGGGGGAGAGAGCCATTTACACCAGACAGATGCAGATAAGGAGGCAAAAGGCGTTCAGCCCTAGTTTTCTTTCCCAAGAGCCTTGCTTTATCTTTACTAAGCTCCGAGCAGCTCTCGATGCCTTCCAAATAAGTTGGAGGTGAGCTGGCGTGGGAGGTGGGGGACAGTGGGAGTGCAAGGCTGCCGACGGTTTGCAAATGTGCCCGCACACCTGGCCACTTCTGTCAGCAGCAACACCTGCTCTGTTTGGATCCGGGCTACCTTCTCCAGCAGTAATAATGCCCGTTGCAGGAAAGGCGCCGAGCCCAAGGAGCTGACCCATTCACCCTTGGCTTTTTACCAGCAGATTCTGTTGTCCATGGTTGAAGGGACTATGTTGCCCGCAAATAGGGCTTCAGAGCAGGGAGCATGAAATACATTCCAGACAGAAAGAAGGGATTCATTTTCCCTTTGAGTACAGGTTTAGCCCATCGGAGGACAACAGTGCCGTTTCCCCCTTAGCTATGTCTGGAATGAATCTCCTGGAGATAGACTGTTGGGTGCAAAAGGGAAATGAGAAATGTAGTCTTTGAGAACTGGACACCCTGTGCCTCTACGGGTGCAGGGTTCTAGAGGGCACGCCCACAGTGGTTTTGCTGCACGTTACCCAGTACAGCATGGTATAATTAGCAACAAAACAAGCCAATGTAGCAAGCATGTATTAAACGACAGCTATGTACCAGGCACACTGTTAGCTGCGGTGCTGCAAACATGACTAAGGCTCTGAATTAGTCACACGCTTTCTCATGGTTTTGTTGGTTGTCAGGAAGGAAGTTCATATTGGAAATGCTTCACGGAACAGCATGGTAAGGAGTCACTAGAATGCTTGAAAGAACAAAGGACGTTACATTGGAATTTCACTTATTTTATGAAAGAACAAAAATAAACTGAAGCTGTTGAAACTTAAGTAAATGTTTCTTAACCACATATTCTCTAAATATAAGAGTTGACAGAAGAATTCACTGTTTGGGGTTTTCTATCCGTATGCACATGTGTACACATCGACATGTCTGGGTTTTAGAACATGATTGCTTGTCTCTTTCCACACGAAGATGAGGACATTGACATTCTCCTAGTGCTTCCGTTTCTCTTCCTCTTCCTCTTAATTCTATTCAGTTCTATTGTTATTTCTGGTTGAACTGAGTTCCCTAAAAACATATGCTCAAATCCTAACCCCTGGTACCTGTGAATGTGACTCTATTTGGAAATAGGGTCTTTGCAGATGTAAAAATGTTAATGAGGTCATACTGGATTGCAGTGGGCCCTCATGCAGCCAGCGACTGGTGTCCTTATAAGGAGTAGGAAATTCTGACCCAGACACACAGAGGAAAGAAAGCTGCGTAAAGACAGAGACTGGGGTGGTGTAACCATAAACCGTGGAATGTCCAGCGTGCTGGCAAACCCCGGAAGCTAGGAGCTGGAACAGAGTCTTCCCTTCGGCCTCCAGAAAGAATCCCCCTGTCAACATCTTGATTTGAACCTGTGGCCTCCAGTGTTGTGGGGGATTCAGTTTCTGTCGTGTGAGTGCCTCAGTCTGTGACGCTTTGTTAGGGTGGCCCCAACAAACGTATAGTTATTTTTCCAATGTCCCAGTTTATGTTGTCTACCAGTGATGTTCTGTTTGGGAACTGTAACTGTTTGTTTGTTTGTTTGTTTATTAAGATTTTTTTTAGTGTATTTGACGGGGTGGGGGGTGGGAAACACAAGCAGGGGGAGCAGCAGAGGGAGGAGAGAAGCAGGCTCCCCAGTGAGCAGGGAGCCTGATCCTGGGCTCAATCCCAGGACCTTGGGACCATGACCTGAGCCAAAGGCATATGCTCAACTGACTGAGCCCCCCAGGAGCCCCAGTAACCCTAATTCCTACTGGTGTGTGACGCGTGTGTTTCATGATGACATAGATTCATTGCTCACTAGCTGTTTCTTTAGGCGTGCAGTCTCCCTTTCCTCTTGCCTGTCATTTTATCCTCTCAGCTTTGAACTCTTGGTGAATTCCCCTCCCGGCCCTCACCCCCCCCTCCCCGCCCTGTTCTTTGTGCTATATGTTTGCTTAGCTCCCCGGCCACTTCTTTCATCTGACACATGCCTGACTAGCTCTCTGCAGACCTTCTGTTTGCTCTGAATCAAAGAGGGTAACTTGACATTACTCCTTCCCTCTCTGAGACCAAGTTGTTTTTCTCTATGAGCAGTATGAAGCCTGTGTATTTCCCTTTCTGGTGCCTCAGAGAATTGCAGGTGTAAAGGGAAGAGACTCAACTGACAAGAGCTGGGATAGTTGCTGGACCGTCTAGACTTTCTTTCATGAAAGTTCCCTCTCTGCAACAGGCCCTACTCACCCAGCTGGAGGGTATGCCCCACTCGCATGGGAACTGGGCTAAGGCTTACAGATTATTTCCCCAAAGCTATGCACACTCCGCCAGGCCTTTGGTCAGTCTCTGATTCACCCCCTTCCTTGTTTTACCCATTTTCCTCCCACAACTGATTCCACTACTCATTTATCAGAAGAGGAGAGAGAGAGACATCTCTCCTCCTAGTTTGGCTCTCAGGATTTGGGGGACCCACAGTTATGGCTCTGGGAGCCATATGGCTGCTGTCCAACCACAGGGCTCCATGCCACATTCTTCCTTGCCTTGGCTTCCGACTTTTTTTTTTTTTTTTTTAATTTATTTATTTGACAGACAGAGATCACAAGTAGGCAGAGAGGCAGGCAGGGTGGTGGGGGGAAAGCAGGCTCCCTGCTGAGCAGAGAGCCCCATGTGGGGCTTGATCCCAGGACCCTGAGATCATGACATGAGCCGAAGGCAGAGGCTTTAACCCACTGAGACACCCTGGCACCCCTTGGTTTCTGATTTTTGACATGTATGGGTTTTTTTTTGTTTTTGTTTTTGTTTTTTCCCTGAGTTATACTCATTTCTCCCTTGGTTGCTATCAGAAAATTCCTTTTTTCCCCTAGTTTAATTTTTTTCTCCCTTACTTTTACTGAGAATTGGGAAGAGATGTTCTGTAAAGCCATCTTAACTCAGAAGTTCACTACTAAAAATAATGAGCTTATCTTGAAGTTGTTTAAAATAATAGCAGCTGATGTTGACTAGGTAGATGGGTGACAATACTGTCACTCAGACTTCTAATTTCATCGTCCTTTTTGTTTTTTTAAAGATTCTATTTATTTATATGAGAGAGAGGAAGAGAGAGCACAAGTGGGAAGCAGGGGCAGAGAGAGGGACGACTCCCCGCGGAGCAGGAAGCCCGACACTCGGTGCTCAATCCCAGGACCCCAGGGTCGTGAACTGAGTCGAAGGCAGACGCTTCACTGACTGAGCTACCCAGGCGCCCCTCATTTCATCATCCTTACCCTAGAGAATTGTCGAAGAGAAAAGAACCACAAAGGATGAGTTTTGCTTGCCTTGGAGAGGGTTCTCCAGAGCAACAGAAACAAGAGGATCCGCAGACACCCGTATGTGTATCTAACTTATTATATCTGGAGGGAGATTCATTAGGGGCAATTGGCTCATGCGATTATGGGGCCAAGAAGTTTCACAGTCTGGGTGCAAGAGCAGAGACCCAGAAGAGCAGGGGTCCAGTTCCAGTGTGAGCGGGAGGCCCGACAACAGAGAGACCAGGGGTGTCAGTCCGGGTCCAAGTCTCAAGACAGGAGAAGATCAATGTCTCAGCTTCATGGGCAAGCAGAGAGACGGAGAACTCCTCATTCCTCCATCTTTTTGTTCTAGTTGGGACGAGGGTTGTTGTGTTTGCTCTGCCTAATCCAACAGATGGATGGGGTGCACCCACACCGGGGAGGGTCTGCGGATTCAAATGCTAATGTCTTCTGGAAATACTTTCATAGAGACAACCAGAACCACGCTTAACCAGATGTCTGGGCATCTTGTGACCCAGTCATGTTGACACATAAAATCAACCATCGCAGGCAGTACTCAGCATGATAGCTAAGAATTCAGATCACGGAGTCCGAGAGACACAAGTCTGAATTTTGGGCTCTGCTATACACGCTGTGTGGCCTTATTTTAGGTGACTTCACGTCTCTGT
Source organism: Mustela lutreola (assembly GCF_030435805.1). Lineage (NCBI taxonomy): Eukaryota > Metazoa > Chordata > Mammalia > Carnivora > Mustelidae > Mustela > Mustela lutreola. The sequence continues at coordinate 135,506,394 of NC_081295.1, forward strand.
GCTGTAGCTCCCGCATCTGTAAGATGGGAACGAAAAGAGAACCACCAGGAGGGCTAGTTGCGAGGATGAAAGGTGATTAGGCACGAACTAGGATCTTTGTGACTAGAAGAACCCTCGGGCTGGAAGGAATTGCCGAGTCCATCTGACTTTTCTTATGGATTATATAGGAAGAATGAAACCAGAGCCCAGACAGACAAGCTCAGCCTGTCTCTGAGGAGAGAGCCGGTAATGGAATCCGTGTGTGGTGCCCAGAATGGAAATGAGAGATATACAGCAAGACTATCGGTCATTCCGTACCACGAGGGCCACTTTGGCTGGCCGCACAGACGAGTCTGGTTGTCGGGGCTGGCTGGGGCTGCCATGGGCAGCGTCTGAAGCAGGATCTAGAAGTCAGTCAGGTGCTTGGGCCCTTACGGTCAGATGACTCTACGGGTGTGAACTCCTGTATTCATCCCAGTGGGGGGAGGGTCTTCACATTCCCTCGTTTCTCCATTAATCTTATCTTTTCGCTTTTACCAAATATGCCCTTTTGGGGAGGAATTTTAAAAAAGCAATCAGGTGAGTGCCGTGGGAGCCCTGCCATCATCAATAATGGTGTCACTAATCAGTATGATTTTATTCATCACAACAAAACTTCTGAGCACGAGCCCTCACCAGGCATTCCCTCCTTATCTTTACATGACCGGATGCGGCAGCGTAAAAGGCTTTTCCCCTTCTTTGGGTCATCCGTGGGGAAATGGAGCAACAACAGTGGTCAACTGCGTCCAAGAGACACTCAGCAACAGAATAGCTCAACCTGGAGATCACCTCCTGAGACAGAAAGGGTCAAGCCCCTCGTGTCTGCTTGCTGACCTCACTGTCTCTCAGGTGGGCTCGTCCCCACCCTCCCAAAGTTCGGGAGCAGGGCTCCTCGGGCAGAGGTCAAGGCTAGTTGACTTTGTCTGGCCATGGATCGTGCATGTGGTTCCAGTCACCCAGAGAGCCGGTGCAGGGACTCTCATTTCAATATGGTGTCTTCCAAGGAAGCAGTTTTATGACTTAAATCTCAAGCCCTCTCCTCGGCGTCTTCCCAGCACACCTTCCTTTTGGCTTCCGAGGCATCGGTGGCTACAGGGGTGTTCCTGTGTGCACCATGTTGTGACTTAGCTTGCTATCTGTCCCAGCCCTTGTCATTCTGTCCTGAACACACTAGGTGCTCAATACATATTTGTTAAACTGACTTAGAGCAATGAATCCATTCATATGCAGAGAATAATGGTTTGAGAACTGAAGATGTTCCAAGCAGATTTCGGAGGCAATACCAAAAGGAGTTTTTTTGTTTTGTTTTGTTTTGTTTTAAGTGTGGGGTCAGAGAAATTAAGGGACACTGGCTGCCATAAAGGCTTGATACAATAATGGTTTATCTTGTCATTACATCCCAGTGTAGGTCTGGGTGCCTCTTCTACAGCGTCTGGGCTGTTCTGTTACTGTCCCACCAGCAGATAATTCCTATAGAAGGTCCCACTTCTGAGTCAAATACAGGTCATAAAAGTTCTAACTTCAACTGAAACTGTCTTGTGTCTTCTACAAAATGCTAGACTTACAACATAATTAAAAAAAAAAAACCCACAGTATTTATGCTAGTGATCAGGGCAGCCTCATTAAAAGTGTGATTACATCCAAATTGTCTTTATCAAGTCATTTTGTTCTTTAAAAAAATGTATTAAATAGATAATGGTGCATTGAGTCTCATGCTATATGATGTGTGGAATGCAAAAGAAGTAGAACGCATTGCCTACAAAAGTTAGGAATCTGTCTGCAGGAGGGGATAACGGGGTACTGTGGGAATGAGTAAAAAGTGAGAGTCTCCTGTTTTATGGTATCTGAAGTTAGGGACTGTGAACACGCCATTGGTTTTGTTAGAAGTGGGCACATGGTGGGGTAAAATGGTGGTCTAATGGGCAGTTTGCTGAAGTAGAGAACAGATTTAATACAGTAATATTAACAATGTGTTTAATGACCTTCCTTTTTTGAAATGTGACAATATGTGGTCAAAGAAGAAGGTGCAGGTTTAAGAAGTTAATATTTATAAAGCATGAAAGACACAGTTGTTAGGATAACTTTTTTTGTGAGTGGGGCTTGGGAGGCAGGTTGGGAGTGGGCTCAGGGGTTTGTGTTTGTTTCTTTGTTTTTGTTTTTTTTGGCTTGGCCAAAAGATCAGTCATATTCCTGTGTACCCTGTTTTGCCTAAATCATGTGCTGGTGGTTCTGGAAAAAAAAAAAAAGGAATAAAGAGAATGTGTGTATTTGTGTCAGCCAGAACTCTTTCCTGTGATGTATTAGCATTACTTCAGCTATAAGTATAATTTTTGTTTAAACCTAGAAGCAGGACAACAGTTTTCCCACACTCTGCCCTGACGGAGGAAAAGAAATTGCTTCAACAATGTGTTTACTTTTTTGCCTGCCTCATTGTCAGTAATGTATTAAGAGGTAGTGGAGTTTACATGTTTTTGGAGGAAAATATGAATATTTAATTTAATCTTAATATCCCAACTATCAAATTAAAAAAAAAAAATGGTGGGAGTCTCAGCAGGGTTGAGTCAGGGTTCTTTAGGAGCCTCTTGGAGGGAATCCAGCTGGGTCAGGGGATGATTGGGAGAGGACAGGCAGGTGAGCACTTTCCAGGCAGAGTGGGCTGGGGGAGGGCTCAGGAATGGAGCTCCAGTAGAGGGACTAGGATGGGAAAAGTCACTGAGGCAGAGAGAGCATGGCGCATTCAGAGATCTGGACGGTTTCCCGTGGCCTGAACATTTGGGCGGAGGAGACCAGGGAGACAAGAGTGATGCACAGGGGTCAAGCCTGAAGTCCTCCAACAGTGAAGGCTGCTTCGGCCTCTTGGACTTTATCTTCTCTTCGCTGGGTCTAGCCTTTTCTTCCCAGGCCTGCGACATTGTCTTGGGTCCTACCCCCCTGCTCTCAACCATCTGTCAGGCACAAAACTCCATGATCCCAGGTGAGCTGTTAGACAAATGCAGGTGTTCATAAAATAAAAGATAAGCCACTGAACTGGAAGAAGATATTTGCCACATGTGTAACCAATAAAGGTTTAGCAACCAGAGAACATAAAGAATGACTGTAAGTCAATAAGAAACAACTCAGTAGAAAAATTAGGCACAGCATGGGCGAGGTGTTTCACAGAAGGGAACCATGAATGGCCAGTAACAAAATGACAAGATGCCCACCAGGTCAGTCCCCAGGAGGATTAGAATTCAAGCTGCTCTCTCAGCCCAGTCTCTTTCCGTTTTTGTTCACAGACATTGAAAACCAAAGTGCCTTTCGGATCCAACGGGATGGCACCCCGACGGTGACATTTCCGGTCTTGGGTCAGGTTGGGAGAGAGGATATTTGGGACAAAGAGTCCCTTGTTTTTCAGATTTCAGCAAGTGAGAGACTACTACCTTCTTTTATCGTTAAGGAGGAAAAGGCTGCCTATTTGGTTAATCTGACCACTTTGTTTAGGTTAATTTTAGTTTCCACAGAATAATGAATGCAGCTGCCCGAGTCCCTGGGAGCTGCAGGCTGAAGCTGTCATGGTAATGGGGTCCTGACAGAGTTTTTCCAGCCTCAGCTCATGCAGCCCTTCTATAATTTCTCCTCCCCTGCCTCTTATACCCTGTACTCTGGGCACAGGGAACTATTTAAGCCCTCTGACTACGCCACAATATTCTAAACCCCGAAACTGTTGCATATACCTCCGGCTCTGATGGAATGACCTCTACCTTGCCCCCACCCCGAAAACTCCTGCCCATCCTTCAAGACCCAGCTGAAAATTCCCTCTATGACTCATTCTTTTCCTGATCTACCCATGCAACATTAGTGTGGTCCCTCTTCTGGGTTTCTGTTGCACTTAAAACAAAAGACAAGTCTCTTCTGTTATAGTGCTTGTCTCATTGTGTTGTTACTATCATATATCATTTGTCTTCTGCTCCCAAGCGTGGGACGCTGAGGCTGGGAATTGTGTCTCTTCACTTTTGCATCAGGATGGTGCCTGGCCTTTGAGAAGTAAATGAGGAATATCCTTTTACATGAGAATGAAAGTCCAGAAATTCTCTGAATATTTTTAGGATGATCCTTTAATCTGCGAGGCATGGGGTTTTCCAGGAAGAGGTTGCGCTGTATGGCAGAATTGGGTCCCTGCAGGTTTTTACGTGCTGCACATTTATTCCATACCAGCGAGCTCCCATAGATTGCTTAACTGCAATTCTGCAGGGAAGGGAAGATGCACAAAGTGTTTTCAGCATGGACTTTTAAGTTTACCTTTCTGAAAATCTCCTAGGAACTGCTTTTACCTAAGGGACACAATTTGGCACTCTGAGTATATTATTTAGGTTTCTGTGAAATCCTAGATGAATCCTGGACTGTCATTGTCATGTTTCTGAGAGACGAAGGCAGAAGGTCAGACCAGGGTAACAGAGAAGTTCAGCACCTGGAGAGCACAGTGCTGTCCCCGGGCTTCCTCACTCCCCCTCCACTTTGTGACAATGGAGCCAGTTTCTAACGAGGGCTGCAGAGAAAGGGTCAGCTGGCCTATTCATTATGGGCTCCTTCACACCAAGCTGACTTGAATCCCACTGGGCCTGGACACCACCACAGTCCTTCTGAAAAGGGCTCTTTTGCCCCCAGTGTTCTTCAGGGGTGGTGCTCCCCTTCTAGAACTTTCTTTCAGAAGGGACCTGAGTTCGCTCAGCATGGCAGGGGAGGTAAATGGGTGATCAAGCCCACTTGGGAACCGAGCACCAATGACGGATGGGCCCCAGGGGGCAACTGAGTCTTAAGGAAGGACTGAGAGTGTCGAACGGGTCCGCTGGTCAGGCGGCCACGGTGCGGGGGGCCTGCTGATGGGTCCCGTCAGAGCGCGTGTGGGCTAGAGTGCCTGAGAGTGGATGCACCTTTGGAAACAGATGACAATGAAGGTGCTGGAGCCCGGCCCACTGTATACAGTCGCCCCGCTCATTCTCTGCAGCCAAGGGGCTGCTGTTCACTGGGACTGCACAGGGATGAGTGTGCACTTGTGGCTTTGGGCCTTCACATGTCTAGCTCCATTAGGGCAGACTATGTTCTCCTAGGCCAATGGGGCCAAACTCTTCCCCCAAGGCACATGGACCCATTTTCCTCACTGCACTGGGTTGGGCGCAAGTAACGGGGAGGGAGGGAGGTAAGCCCAGGAATACTGTGCTTCGGGCGGCCTGGGCTGAGCTCTGCTCACAAGGGCCTGCTCAGTGGGAAGGGGGCATGTAGAGGATGGTTCTGGAGTTAGTGAGACCCAGCCTGGAGTTCTTCCTCTGTTGTTACTGTGACGGGCGCTCCTGGCTCGTGCATCCCACCTCCCCCTGTTCCTGGATCGCCGCTCAGGAGCACCTGAGTTTCTTTCTTTCTTTCTTTCTTTTTTTTTTTTTTTTAAAGATTTTATTTATTTATCAGAGAGAGAGAGGGAGCACGAGCGAGCACGGGCAGACAGAGTGGCAGGCAGAGGCAGAGGGAGAAGCAGGCTCCCTGCCGAGCAAGGAGCCCGATGTGGGACTCCATCCCAGGACACTGGGATCATGACCTGAGCCAAAGGCAGCTGCTTAACCAATTAAGCCACCCAGGCATCCCAGCACCTGAGTTTCTTGTCTCCAGAGTGTACTGTAAGCCTGCCTGCTTTCGGCCCTAGAGAGGTAACGCTCCCCTGGGGTTGAGCACTGGGTAGTGGTGGCGGGGGTGGGGGTGGGGGGGTGCATTCTTCACGTGCTATGAGAACACATGCTTGTGTTGACTTCCTTCTTTCCTACCCTACCCTTCCGGACTTCCTGGGATCAGCTCCTAAGTTACTGACTGGTACAGTCTGTACTTGACTATCTTAGGCTCTGCTCTGTCTCCCTCTTCTGGGAGGGAGCCCAGACTAAGAGAGCGACCTCATGCATCTGTGTCATGGTTGTATGTGTGTGTGTGTGTGAGTGACTAGCAGGCCCTTCCCAGGATCTCTGCAAGGCTGACTGAGGTGATTGGGTAAGGCATTTGGCACAGCTTGTGGCCCTCAGTAAGCATGCGCTCTCGCCATTTCCTGCCGTCTCCCGGGGACGATTCCATCTACCGCTGTAGGGACAACATTGGCTTTCCTGCCTCCAGACATTTCGTTATTCCCAGAAATAGTATCTTAATTAATACTTTGTCTGAAACGATCCACGGGGAGAAACACCAACTGCCAAAACGAAGTACAGTCTTGGTAAATAGGAAATAGGCAAATGGTAACACAAACAAACAAGAGACATCCGTGTGGGAACCGGCTGGTACTTTGAGGTTAATTCTCCCTCCCCACCCAGAATCCGAGTGTAACTGCTTTGGCCCCAGCCTGTGACGCCCCCTACTTCGGACTGGGGGGAACCCATCTTCTTGAACTTCAGTGACAGTGGAATGGCACTAGTGTCTTGGTCTTTTCTGCACACAGAGGTCACGCAGGGACTCCTTCATACTTGCATCAACAGAGTCCTTGCTGTCCACAAAGACCTCTCCCCGCCCCCAGGCAGGTATGCAAGAAAGGGACTCACAGGCCACGCTTTGCCTGTGACATTTACTTAGCTGGCGGCGGCCTGTTTGAACAATCCTAGCCCGACAGTCCCTGTCCTGTTGTAGAGGGCTCGATCATGTGATTAAGCAAAACTTTCAGAGGGCAGACTTCTTTCTGTAGAGGGAAATCTGGATATCCTCCTGGGGCTTTGATTGGGAACATGGTTTCCTTAGTGTTCCATGTGTGGGGACGGCCTCGAAGCTAGAAACAGGACACATCTGTGGCCACTGGTCAGGGCTAACTTCTTTTAACCTGCCCTTGGCTGTGAGTTCACCCCAGGCTCCTGCTCCCAAGGCCTCCAGGAACCCCTGGGAAAGGACTGTGAGTTCATTCACCTCACCTGGCGATTCAGCCCTGCTGACACTGGAGTAGATCAAATTTAAGGGTGAATTAGACCCATTATGGCCCCCAGAGGGCAATTAGGTTCCCAGACAAAGGGATTCTCAATGTCATTGCAGAGCCTGAAAGAGTTAGTTAAGTCCACTTAGTGAGGTATTTACTACCAAGGATCTTAGGCAGCGGATAGTTGATAAGATTATCTGGACAATAAAGATAAAAGAAATCCTTGGTAGTGGAGTGAATTAACTGGACAATGCTTCCATTACCCACAGTGGAGCTGTGGCTAATAAACATTTTTTTCATATTTTGGAGTCAGGCCTGTTTATGCTGACATCTAGATGAGGGGCAGCAAACTTTTCCCATAAAAGGCTGGATGGTAAATATTTTAGGGTTTGCAGGCCAGATGGCCTCTATCACAATCAACTCTGCCAGGGAGGCAGAAAAGCCCCTATAACAAGAGCAAACCAACTGGGGTGATCGTGTGCCAATAAAACTTTATTTGCGAACACAGGATATGGGCCGGATTTGAATTGCAGGTACTTAAACGAGAGTGAATTCTTGCAGACACACTATTTTATTGAATTATCTTACTGAATCCACTCAGTGGGCCTTTACTCCATCAGTAGATTTTGGCTAAGCATCTACTATGTGCTGAGCGCGATGGTCGGTGCCCACAAATGGCTAATAAAAGACACAGTTCCTCTCTTCATAAAGCTTATAATCAGGTCTAGTGGGGGATACAGAGAAATGAACAGGCCTGGACACTGCTGCATGAGAAGCCCTGGGTGGGGTCATTTCAGGTGGTGACAGCAGAGAGGGACTCTCCCCGCTAGACTTGACAGGTCCCAGAGGAGGTGGCCTCAGAGTTGTAGCTGGAAGGAAGATGAAGAATGGGCCAACTTGTCCAGGGAGATCTGGATTTGGGAGATGAGAAAAGGGAGAAACAGAAAAAAGGTGTTGAGACCCAAAGCCTTGAATTCTGGGGCAAGCCACGAGCGGTTAGCTGGATACAAGGGAGAGGCTGAATCACACAGGGCCCAGGGAGCTATGGCACCAAACCAAACCAAACCCAGAACAAAAATTCCACTGAGAAACCTGAAGATCTAGCTGGCTTTGTGAAGCAATTCAGGAACCGGGCAGCACCTCCCCTTCATCTTGTAAATTTCAGGGAGCTCCAAGGGGCTGTACAAAAAGGAGGGTTTTATAGGAAGGAGGATAGAACCAGAAACTTGTTAGCAAAAGAAAAGAATGAATTGTTCTGGTCAAGGTCACCTTCCCTTAGCGGGAGGGGACAGGGGGTTCTCAGTAGGTGGAATGCTTCATCCTCCTTTGGGGATGGAGAGGGTCCCAAGTGACAAGATTAGATCCTTGATGGTAACCAGAAAATTCCTGACTGACTGCTGGAGAACTCCATTTCTCAGCATGGTGGAAGCTGTAATTAGATTAGGTAGTTGGCTTCAGCTTGGTGACTTGGTCAAAATGATGCCAGAGCTAACATACAGCATTATATTAGTGTCCGGTGTACAACAGTGACTCAGCAATTCTATACATTTCTCAGTGCTCATCAAGATAATTGGCCTCTTGATCCTGTCACTATCTCACCCCCCCCCCCCATCTGCCTCCAGCAACCGCCAGTTCTCTAGAGTTAAGAATCTGATTTTTTGTGGTTTTCTTTTCAACAGGATGATGGAGGAAAGTGACACAATTGGATTGGCATGGAGAGTTGGAAACCTGTCTACCTGGGCAGCAAGGGAGGGACCGGGAGGGATTTGGCTGGGGCTCGGGAGCAGCGATCCAGGCAGGGACATGGGATGGTGGCCAGATGGGTGAGGCTAGCAGATGTGGGAGAAACGCCTGCATTCTAGTGACCTGGTGCTGAAGTAGGCAGAGATAGTAAGTCTATGTTGATGGTCAGCCCTCTTTCTCAGACGAGTTTGAGGCCTGTGAAGGTGTGGGGATGAGCATGGAGCCAAACTTGGATTTAGGGTCGAATGGGCCTTGGGAAACCCAAGGTGGAGAGTCGGGGGTGATAACCATGACGGGGAGATGAAGTTGGACTTCTGGGTGAGAGCAAGCTGGCCAGCAGGGAGGAGGGGCTGCAGAGTATGGGCAAAGAGCCAACTCTTCCACTGCTAGGGAAGAAAAGGAGGTTCCCGAGGGAGAGGAGTGAGTGTCCAGTGGTCAAGCCCTCCTGGACAGACTAATGACTTGATGAAGATTTTCTCACCCATGCCTTCCTTTCAGTCTATGCAGGATCATTCCTGTTTGTTTCAGGACAAAGCTTAGATCTATAAAGGAAGCCAGTGGAGAATCAGATTCACTCAACCAAAACTCACATTACCGTCGATTTGACTGACACACATGTCAGAAGGCACATCAGAGTCTAAAGGATCCTTAGGGGCTATCCAGCTGTCTGCACCCTTCTGGCACCTCCACCAGTTGCTCCCCCCCTCCCCCCCGTGCGGAGGCCAGCAGTGGTTGCCATGTGAGAGTTTCACTCCTGAGTCAGGCTCCAAAACCTTGGGCAAACGACGTGAGCTGGTTGACGGGCAGAGTGAGCTGCAGGCCCGGGAGCTCGGCGTTCATCTTGGCCAGTTCTAGAGGTAGACGTGTGTCAGGCTCCATAGCCCTCCTCCCCCCTCTTGCAATGCTGGTAACTTGTGTTTTTGGCAGCTCCCAGACATGGGGCCTCACTGTACAAAACCCCAAAGGTGGGGAACAAATGCGCCCTGCACATTTTTCCTTCCTCTCTCTGCAGCTGGAATTCTTGATGAGGCATTTCTTCTAGGGCAATCCTGGCCACTCGATGTTGCTAACCACTGGCCAACATCATGGTTTCCTCGCACGGCAGCCCCATTGCCTTCTTGGAGGAATCGTTTGCCTGTCAAGGGAAGGTGAGCTGAGTGGAAGGCAGTTTTGCTTGGCTAAAATCCATCCCCTTTCTCTATCAAGTTCTCCTTTTACACTTAGGTTCTAGAAAGAAATTCAGCCTTGGAGGCCAGGCAGGCCTGGGCCTGATCAGGAGCCATGGAATCCATGCCACGAGGCAGGGCAGGAGCCATCACTGTGCCTGCTGTTCATTCACAGACACCAGGCGGTGAAAGCCTGTCCAACTCTGCTTTGGGATCTGAGCTCCCCTGCTCCTCATTCCCCTCCAAAAGGCTTTGTGCCCTCCTGGACAGGTGATCAAGGATGTTTCCCGGGCCATCCAGGTGCTTCCCTACCATATTACTTTTCTAGGGTTGTCACAACATGGGCTACAGACCGGTTGGCTTAGACAACAGAAACAGGATGCACCTTTGACACCTGGCTAGGAAATCTCAGCTAGCTATCCAAGTTCATTGCTTACACGTTCTATTTTGCACAAAGCCATAGAGCACAATTGCGCCAAGCCCTCTGCTACTGCGTAATAAGGATCACCTTTCTGACGGTTTGTCATAATCTGCTCCTCACTTCTGGCTGAGAACTCACTAGAAGCTCCTGTACGTTCCGGTTTCTAGCAACATCCTGTTCATGATGCTGTATGCGTTCTCTAAGAACATGCAGCAGTTAATTTCCCTACAGCTGTCCTTTCTTTCTAGACCCTCACCAGAATTGTCTTTGACACCCATATTTCTACCAACAATTTTTCAAGGTGACTTTGGTTTTTCAAACATAGCTCAATACTTCTCCAGGCCTCTACCCATTACCCAATTCTAAAGATATTTCCACATGTTTACGTATTTGTTAGAGTAGCCCCCTATTTCCCAGTACCAAAATCTATATTAGTTAGCTAGGGCTGCCTTGTGCTCACCACAGACGGGGCAGCTCAAACAACAGTCTTATTGAGTCTTACTTAGTCTTAACTGTCTGTGAGGGATCACTTTTTGTGTCAATTTGACTGGACCATGGAATGCCCAGGTATCTTGTCACACGTCATTCTGAAAGATTACTGTTTTAGATGAGATAACCACTTAAATTGGTAAACCCAGTAAAACAGATTGCCCACCCTAATATGGGTGGGCTGCATCCAATCAGTTGAACGCCCAAATAGCACAAAATGACTGGCCTCCTCTGAGCAAGAGAAAATTCCTCCTCCCCGACTTCTTTTGAACTGGGACATCAGCTTTTTTCTGCCTTTAGACTTGAACTGAAACATCTGCTCTCTCTGGATCTTGAGAAAGGGCCCAGTGTGAACTCAACTTCAGCTTATACAGAAGTATACAGAGGCAACCAGGTGTTTCAAAGGGAGAATGAGGGGACAGACAAGGGATGAGTGGGGTTCTTTAGAGTCAGGGAAGAACAAAATTCCAAGAGGCAGGGTTGGGGGGGATGAGGGCTCTTTTCCTTGTGAAACCCCTTTGGGTTAGCTCTGGTGCTTGTTGAAATTAGGTTTTGACCCTTTCACAGAGGCTGGGAGAGGGACCCTCTTCTGGTGTTGGCTGGAGCAAATGATTTGGCAAATCATTGCAAATTCCTTTGGCAGCCTCAAATTTTCTCAGGTGGGCACTTTGAGGGGTGCTGGGGTTATTAGTCAGGTATGGCCTCGAGCTGTTAGCAAATATGTCAGTGTTTTGATCAAGGCCAAGGTGGAGGCCTAGTTGAGAAGTGGGCTCAGAGGAGCCTGGCTAGTTTGGCCAACAGAATGATTACTTCTAACCAGAAGCCCTAGAGCAGAGGGCCCCTTCAGAGCCCTTGTACTCAGAGGGGAGGCCACGGGCTCTGTGTGACCAGCACTGGTGGAGCTGCCTGGGCAGGGGCCTGACCTCAGGGCACAGTTGCTTTCTCTGTAGAGGCAATTCCTCCCAGTGGACAGTCCCTGGCTGCCCTGCTCCCCACCACCAGGAAAGCAGTTCTCAAAGGCTTGGCAAGGCTGAGAATCCGCAGGCTGAGAAGTCAATTCTTGCGGTCAGGTGGCAAGATCTGAACAGGGCAATGGCAGCAAAGCCATCACAGTTGAGCAGCCTCAAGATTTCTTCACTTCGTTGTCAGTATTGACAGGGATGGGAAGTGGACAAAGGCACAGAAGGCAAAAGGAACCACAGTGCATTCGCTCGGCTTCCACGAACACTGTGGGTTTACTGTCCCACACCCTGTGGGGTCTCAGTGCTATGGGCAGGCACCACACTCATTTCACTTCATACTTACAGTCTTCATGGGTTTTATTTAAAAGTAACTAGGCCTTCACAAAGTTGGTTCTCAGTCTTCCTCATGGTGGCGAGGACTTTGAGAAATATTGGACAGTACTGGGGTGTCCCGCTTTTCCACAGCATGGATCTTAACAAAGGCCCCCAGGGTTTTTATTCTAGCAACAGGATGCTGTCCCTCTGCACCAACCCAGGAAGGGCGAGCCCTCTCTGCCGATCTTTGTCATCTTGTGGGAACTTACAGGTCATCCAGAAATTATGACAGCAACGTCTGCAGGAAAGATTTTGGTTTTGTTCTGTTCTGCTTTGTTTTCAGCTTTCATTGTATGAGCATGAATGTGGAAGCTCAGTGGGAACCATTTCTTTTATGATTATTCTAATCCAGGAAGAAAAGCCAACTGCTGTTTGGAGCGTAAAGAACCAAACTTTGACGCTCACTTCACCCGGTTGCAGAAGGCCCCTTTGTTTGGATCTGGGGGGCTTAGGTCCCACGTGGGACCCTCTTTTCCTTTTCCCAGTGCATGGAGAGTGCACCTGTGCTTCATGGAAGGCCCAGCCCTGCTTCTGAGCCGAGATAGTCAGCCCATATGTTTACTACACTGCACCATCTTTTTTTTTTTCAGATTAAATGAATTGACAGATATTAAGAAGAGCCTTGAGAGGATTACTGGAGTATTCCCAAGGCTTCCTCCACCTTGCTTTGGTGTAGGAGATCCCAAAACATATGCCCATCATCAGCGTCCCTAGAAATTGTTCAGAGACCCAAAAAGCATCCAGCGAAGTCTGTGTGATCAGCAACCATGTTATATTTCTTGAGGAGGGGGAGAGTAAAACCATATTCCAAGCAGTATGACATTAAGAGACTGTAATTTATTAATCAGAATAAAAGATCAAAGTTGTAACATTGCAAGAAAGTGGGCTCCATTTGTTTGGGAAGTGAATTTAAGGAAAAGTACCTACTCTTTGAATTTGTGGGTCAGAATGGCAGGTTGAATTGCAAAATAAACCCCCTTACTCTTTCATTAACCTAACTTCCCAGGTCGCGGGGGCACAATGAGGATCTTACCAGGGGCCTACGGCTGGGAATGAAGTGTTCTTTTTCCTTTCCTAGAAGCACATAGAATGCCAGTGCTCCACAGCCTGGGTTAGAATCCTGACTCTGCTGTGGTCCTGTAGGCAAGTTAACAAACCTCTCTGTGCCTTGGGTTCATCCCCTTTCGTGTGGGAATGGTGGTGGCTTCTAACTCAGGAAGTCTTTTCAGTATTTGATGAATTAGTGGTTGCTGAGTACCTAGTGACTGGCATAGGGTAAGCAGCCCACAAAGTTAATATGATTTCCCTCCTGTCTGGGGGGTGGAGGTGTCCCAGGATCAGGCGAGTTGTCTGCGAGATCAGCACCTGTGACACACAGTAGCTGTAGAACAAGTCCATGCCCTTGAGCTGGTGGTTACATTAATCACATTTTCTTATTTTCAATGTGAGATTTTTACAACTTTCATAAAAAAATGGGGCTCCTGAGCTCAGCCACCATGGAAGGGTGTCATATAGTATTCAGTGGGTATTTCAGAAGAGGGGCTGCGTTGCAGGCTTCCCTTTTACCTGTACCCGGGGAGTCCAGAGCCCTGAACCAGCTGCCCGTAGGTGATTAGCGGTGGGTGGTGAACTTGCCCGTGCAGAGCCGCGGACGAGCCTGGAAGATCTCTTTCTTCACCTTGGTCTTGGCTCCCTGTTCCAAAGCCAAGAGCAGAAAAGCATTCCTCATTCCTACTATGGGGTGTCTACAAGTGGTTAGTGCATAAGTCTTACCTGAGCTTTTTGAGGAAATATGTTATTTTATTTTCTGTATCTTATCCCCTTAATAGCTTCCCTGGGTGTTGGAACAATATCTAGTGGAGTGCACAGAGTGAAGAACCTAGAAGAGTGCTTGGGTGTTTAACAGAAGCTCAATGAATCTGTGTTGAGTGAATGAAGCGTTCAAAGCACCAAGCGCATGAATCCGGGAACCAGCAGGCATTGAGATACACCGTGGGAGAGGATTTAGCTAAAACCTCGCACACAGAAGGTGCTAAATAAATGTTTCATTCTCTTCCTTCCCCCTTTCCTGGCTCTCCTCCCTTCCCAAATCCCCCCCTGGGACCCACAGGTTTCCGTTGTCGCTCGGGTGGCCATTGTGTGTGTGTGGGGGGCTGACGCCTGCTTGGTTCTACAAGGGGTGATTCCCCGGGGGAGTCCCAAAGCCCCCAGACAACCAGCATCTGGGGACCCCACTCAAAGCTGCAGTGAAGATGTGAACCCTCAACCCCACAATGGGGCGCTGCTGTTGGGAAGGGCGCGATGCCCTGGCATGGAGGTGGTGGTGGGGAGTTGCTGCTTATTTATTTTTTTCCTTTTCCCAGGATATCTTTTAAATATGATTTCTCCCTGAGTGAACTATTCTCAGGAGCAGAAACCTTGGGGGTAGCAAACAAGGCCATGATGCTGCCTGGCTGCCCCCCTCCAGCAGTTGATAGACCTTAGGAAGTGTTGTGGGAAAAGAAAGTCAGAGCAATGTTTCTTGGGCAAAAGAAACTTTAAAAAAACCTTTGAAACTTTAAAAGAAACTTTTGAATTTTAAGAGAAAGGAGACTAAAATTTAAAGAGAACAAAAAGAAAGCAGAAATTGCAGTTTGTGGTCTGACCGGTCGCTGAGAGAAAAAACTAGAAGCGGAGAACAGGGAGCAGTCACAGCACTCTGGGAAGTATGGGACGGAGGCACTGTGCAAAGAGAGAGACTGTCTTTCTTAATATTTGTCAGGTGTTACTTTTTATATCTCTCCAGATTTGTAAAATGACCCCACAAGTGTAAAGGATGTGAAGTCGGAGGGCAAACCTCCACCAGCCCCATGGCCCTTTCCAGCAATAGACCTCTGGCCTCTGCCCAGGCTTGGAACTCCCACCACAAGTTAGAAGGGCAGAGAAGGTTAGGTTTTTGGCTGTATCTACATCTTATTCAGCCTTCCTTCTGAGTCCTACCTGCTGGTCATCAGGAGGAACGGTTTTCATCATGCTATACTTTTTAATTTATAAACTAACATCCAACGGGGCTCAAATTTTGTTCCGAAGATGTAAATGGTTTCTGCAGATCATTTCGCTTTGTCTAGGCAGGTATGTCCAGACTTTCAAATTGCCCTCCCCTCCCCCTTCCTGCCTTCCTCCTTATGGGAGTAATGGGAAAGTGGGGGCCAGCAATGGCCTTGGCCCAATGGAAGGCCGTGCAGGCTGGGCTGGGTCACCCACTGGAGATGTCCCAGGCTGGCACTGTTGCTTGCCTCTGGCCTTAGCAGCGAACACTGTGCTTCATGATCCTCGCAATCTGGTGGCCGACGTGGCTGCCCCTGGAGGAGGGTATCACAGGCCACCGCTGTGGGGGGTCCCGCTGAGCCTCTCCCTGCCTTGTCCTCCATCTAGGTCACTCACCTGCTCAACCTGGCTTCTGCTGCGGGGTCTCTGGGCACCAACACAACTGGCCCGCGGCTGGCCTTTGGGTGTCCGTGCAGTGTCTGCGACCTGCTGACACCAAGGCCCGCCCAGAGCTGCCTCAGCCTGGCCTGGGTCTTCTACTGGGGCTAGGGGGATGGGGGGCACAGCGAGAGCTTTCCAAGGCCCGAGACAGGCAGCGGCAGCAAAAGCCCCCCATGCTCTCAGTGCGCCTCCCTTTCTCTCATGCACTTCCTTCTCTCTGAGCTGAAGCCAGGAGGAAACAAATCAACGGTAAGACCTGCCCTGGGGACCCCGGGGCTTGGTCTCGTGCATTCCCGTTCTCCGCCGCCTCTCGTGCAGCAAGCCCTTCCGTTGTTAGCCACTGAACTGGGGCTATCGTAGGGGTGAAAAGATACCTCCTCTGTACAACATAAGGGAACTCTGAGGGGAGTAAAAATGTTCGGAAGATCCTCTTTCAAGACAGTAGGCTGGTTAACAAGCTGCCCAGCCCAGGAGCCTTATTTTGCACGGGAGCCCATCCCTTCTCTTTTGATCTTCACCACAAGGAACCCAAATCGTCTCCGGGCAGGTGGGATGCTAATGGATTATGTACTTAGGTAAAAGTGGAAAATCCATTAGTAGTATTTGATATTTAATTCTGGCGTGTGTGTGTGAGCATGAGTGTGTAAATAAATAACTTAAAAAGTAGACTCACTCTAGGGGCCTTTGGGTGGCTCAGTCAGTTAAGCGTCTGCTTTCTGCTTGCGTCCTGATCCCAGGGTCCTGGGATGGAACATGCGGAGCCTTGCTCAGCAGGGACTCTGTTTCTCCCTCCCTCTCTGCCTGCCACTCCCCCTGTTTGTGCTCTATCTCTGTCAAATAAATAGATAAAATCTTAAAAAAAAAAAAAAAAAGTAGAATCACTCCAGATGCCCAGTCCTGCAACCTGCTTTATTCGCGGAATAAATCTTGTGCCTCTTTTCTGTTGGGGCCTATGGAACTGTTCCTTTTAATGACGTCACACTAACCCATTGTATGGATGGAGGCCGTTGAATTTATTTAACCCCTTTCCCGTGATCATCTTCTTTCCTATCAAGAACAATGAAGGTGAGGATACATTTATAGGTTTGTCTGTTGCTTACTGTCTTAACTTTTCCTAACAGGAGGAGAGTAAGAGTTTTCCTTAGGGCCCTGTGCCTGGAACAGAACAGAATAAGCAGATGAACCGAAATGGAGGCACAAATGATAAATGAATTCATCATAAATGGATGAGTGAAAGTATCCTTTGCTCTTGTCTTGGGTTTGCTGCAGAATAAATTTCTAGAACTAGAACTGGAGAGCAGGTTATGCCCCTTACTCCGAATCACCAAAATGTGCTCCAAGTATGTTGTGCTATCCTTCTGTCCTCCAGCAAATCCTAGACTGTCCTCCATTTCCTCAGAAGGCAGAGCTGATGGGGCTGGTGTGCAATTCAAGGGAGTGGGCGTGGGAGCGTGGGAAGGGTCGACAGGGAAGGAGAGAAAGCCGGTTTAGGGGTGAATTACTGAGCTGGTCGCCGCGGTGGGCATCAAGGGTTCCTCCCCTCCCCTCTTGGGACCCACTGAGGAAATGGGTAGCATGTGCTCAGAATTGTTCTCTGAGAAATGGAGAGGAGAACATGTGTAGTCTCAACTCCTCTCAAGGGTTGCCCCCAGGATGTGTTACCTCTGGACCTTTACCTGATCTCTGGGTATCTTTTATCATGTGGCTCACATGCCCAGAACAGCCCAGGAAGCTGGGGGGGGGGGTGGCGCGGACAGGATAGAGAGCAAGAGACCGAAGCGCACAGAGGAGAGGGGCCGTCGGGCTGGCCCTCGCAGCTGGTTGCTACAGCAACGGCTGCACTGAAAAGGTGGGCTGTGGGTGTGGCGGGGAGAGGACGGATGGCTGACGTGCTCCTTGTACCCATGCCTTTGCTCACAGCAGAAATCCTCACACTGCTTACTCTGACCAGACTGACACATGAAACGTTAGTCTTTGCCATTTGAAAAACAGGCATTTCTTTCATTACTGGTAAGGCTAAACATCTTTTCGCAGGATTATTAGCTAAATTTATTTATTCTGTGCATTGCATATATTTAAGTATTTATGCGAATGTGTGTATACACACACACAATTCACACATATACATAAATAAATTAATGATTCTTCTCGTGAAAAATTACGATATTATTGTGACCACCCACCCTTTCTTCAGGGGGAACTACTCTTCTTAATTGGTATGAGTTCCTTCAGTTTTTTAAGCTCTGCTCTTGCATAGACATATGTTTCTATAAAAGTACATAGTTATGTGGCTTTACCTACACACACACACACACACACACACACACACACAGGCACGCACAGATACAGATATACATGTAGGCATCTGTGTGTATGTATACTTATAAATGAATGATATTGTACCTATTATTCTGAAGGTCCCTGATGAACTCAAAAATATGGTCATCCTTTATTTCAGGGTGTATAGGGTTGTTTTGTTCTTTTAAAACACAACGTGCTATTTTGGAATATGGACACAGCACACCACCCCTGCAGACGACTATTTTGGGCTGTTTGTGATAGATCACCATTACGAACAGCGCTTAGATGAACACTTTTCCTTTTGCACATGTGTTGGCTTTTTCTGGAGTAGGTACCTCTAAGGGGATCCACTAGCTCGAACTTTTAATAACATTTTTAATAATGATCAGCAAAACACTATACTTTCTCACTTTGGCCCAGATGAATGCATGCCGGACTGCCTAGCTGGTGGAGTGAAGGGGTCTTAGGACACCACTGGGTGACTTGAGGCTGGTAGCGCTGACATTGAAGGGCTACTCAGGGGTCCAGATCTAGACCCAGTAAGGATGATAGACTATGCCTGTTCACAAGTGTGGGGTGTGGAGGTGGGAGGGCAGGGCCCCCAAAGGTGTGGACTGTGGGTTGGTGGAGTCAAGATGGCTTCCCTACATGGATGACATGGACTGGGGGTAGCTGAGGGCCTGGCCCCGGGACGTGTCTAGTCTCCAATTTGATGGGGCCTTAAGATTGATGGGGTGGAGTGGTAGAGGGCAGGGAGGGAATGAAGGGGCAGGCCCTGAGACTTGCCAATGTTTTCAAAGCCCGGGGAGGATCCAGAGGAGTGAGGAGTTGGTATGTCACCTCCAATATGTCACCTGCCGCACACAAGGAAACTTGCCTCCGGAAGCCACATCTGCCCTCAGAGCCTCACTTAGCTGCTGCCCCCACCGGGGCCCAGGGTGGAAAGGTCCAGGGGATTCAGGACCAGGTCCTTGGTGGAGGACATAGCTAGGGGTGTCTTTGGTCCCTCTCAACCTGAGCCCCAAGCCTGGGCTAGCTGTGTCCTTGTGGAATTTCTTGTAAATTTTAATGCATGCTGACAAATTGTTCTTTATTTTATGTTATTTTATTTTTTGGTTCTTATTTATAGTGCCATCTCTTTTCATGTATTTTTTTTTTTTTTGCCATTTTTTTCCTTTTTTTTCCCTGAAAGTATTTTTATTCAAGCATAGGGACAGAACCTATGGGCAGAAGGAGCAGCTTTGTCTATTTCTGTTTCTACTGTCGATTTCCTGTTCCCATCACTTGTTCATTGAAACAGTTATTTTGTCTTTTCATTATAGATTTTCAAGAATTCCTTACATGTTGAAAATACTGTTTTACCCCCATCTACCATGTAGGTTGCAAATACATTTTAGTTTGTCAGATAGTATTTAATTTCATTTAAAATTCTTTAATACTTAAGCAACTATGCAGTCTTTATCAGTGAGTTTAATTTTTTTTCTTTTTTGAATTGCGGGTTTTGTCTCATGCTTAAAAAGAATTTCCCCCCACACAATTAAAGAGGTTTTTTTATATTTTATTTTTTTAAAGCTTTATTTATTTAAGAGAGAGCAAGAGAGAGAGGGAGTAAGCTCATGAGTGGAGAGAGGGGCAGAGGGAGAGAATCTCAAACAAACTCACCATTGAGCACAGAGCCTGACATGGGGCTCGACCCCACGGCCCATGAGCTCATGACCTGAGCTGAAATCACAAGTCGGACATGTAATGGACTGAGCCACCCAGCGCCCCAAGAGTTTCTTATATTTTAAAGAATTCCATTTATTGTTTTGTAATATTGAAGTCTGTGGCTACCTGGAATTTATGTTCCTCATGGTAGCAAGTTTGGGGCCAGAGGGGGCCATCTAACATTTCTTCTTCCCACCTTCCCCCTTGTGCCAGCATCATTTCCGAGGCCCCTACCTTTTCCTCACCTGTGTGAAATGCCAAGTCTACCACATGACTGAATTTCTGCAGACCACTGTGGGTGAAACCTTCATTTCCATTCATTCTCCCCATTCCTCACTCCCCTTGGTAGGGTAGCTCTTCCTCCAAAGAGGAAAGTCATGTTTTATGACTGGAAAGGATATGAAACCTGGAACACAGACAGGGCGACATCTGATGGCAGCTGAGCTTACGTATGGTCATCCCTTTGCTCCATTGCTGGGCTCAGCCTACCCAGCAGACCCAACTCCCCTTCTGGGCTTCCTGCGTCCTGTGTGCAGCAGCCTGAGCTGAACCAGTCTTTTTGCTCTTCTCTTCCCCTCCCTGCCTCCATTCTGACCGTGCGAGTCAAGATTACTGGGATGGGTCAACAGCTCAAAGGTGTCCTAAGGGGTCTAGGTATGTGAGTCACTGAAGTAGACCCTGGCTGTGTAGATGCCATCCAGGAGACTCTGCCAATTTGTGCACTGGCAAGAATCGGCCACCCATTCCTGCTCATCTACCAAGAGCTATTTTTTGTTGCCTCTTTAGCTGTTGAATGCAAACTTCTATGGGGAGGAATCTCTAAATAGGAGGATTGAGTTGTGGGGCTAGGAACTCCCATTCCACATAGTGAACACACACACACACACACACACACACACACACACACGTGTGTGTGTGTGCATTTCTGTTTCTGGTGATCTTTTTGTGCCTTCCTCTGTCAGCACCGAAGTCAATACCATGCTATCCTGTGGAGGGACAGCTTAGCTAAAGGTTAAGCTCTAAAGTAGCCCATAGAGCTAAAATTGCACAGAGACAAAATTGCTACTGAAAATCCCTTAAATTGACCGTAAAGCTCAGGGGACAGAATGCTGGGCTCAGCAGGCTCTCAGTGCAGACAATCTTCCCTCCATTGTTGGATCTAATCTCTTTCTTCCACTTGGGTACTGTAGGAGGAGGATGGGTTTCTCTAGGAGCCATGTTGTAGCAGATACACACATCTTTAACATTAGACCCACACACAGTTCAGGGAGGGGCTCATGCCCCCAGAAACCAGCAACTGAGACTTTTGGGGGAACAGTAGGACTCCATCTCCTGCCCCTTTGCACTGCCATGGTGGGCAGGCTTATTGGCATTGCCTGTGTTAGTCAGCTGGCTGGGGGTACCAGCAGTACTGCAGGCTGAGGGGGGTGGCTGAAACAACACACATTTATTTCCTTGCAGATCTGGATGCTAAAAGTCCAAGATCAAGGTCTAAGCAGGCTGATTTCTTCTGTGGCTTCCCTCTGTGTTTTCTAGATGTGGACTCCTTGATGCTGAGTTGTCACCTGGTCTTCCCTAGGGGGTTTCTTTGTGTGTTTTATATGGTTTTCTTATAAGGGCACCAATAAGGTTGGATTAAGGCCCACCCTCATGATCCCGTCTTAGCTTTAATGATCACTTAGAGGCCCAATCTCTAAAAACAAGTCACATTCTGAGACAGTTGGGGGTTGGAACGTCAACATATGAATTTGGGGAAGGGGATAAAACTCATCCTATAACACTGTTGAAATCTCTGTCAATCAATCAATCACTCAGCCAATCAATCAAGCTCAGCCTTTTCTCCCTCTCCCTCTCCATATCTGTCTGTCTGTCTATCTAACTACCTATCTATTATCTATCTATCTATCTAGCTGTCATCTATCTATCTCCCCAGAGACCCCTATGGAAGGAGACCACGTGGAGTACCTCTTTTCATTTTTTTGCAACATCCTAACGGATAGGTATTATTATTATTACTGTTGTACAAATGAGGAAACTGAGTGAGATAATTATTCCAAAAGCACACAAATTAAGTAAGTAGAAGAGCTGGGATTTGAACTTGTCTAACTGGACTCTAGAATCCATATTCTTAAGCAGTAAGGAGACTACTTTTTCAAGTATTTTTGCATGTTTCTTTTTCTTTTCTTTTCTTTTTTTTTTTGATGGACATCCAGGCCCCATTCTATAAGTTCTGAAATGTAGATTTCTTTTGGGGGTCATTTTCTAATTAATCTGCTACTATAATTATTTCATCTTTAACTCATGAGTTACTTATGAGTGCTTTCAAATTTCTAGGTAAGTAGATAGGGAGGCTATATTTTGGTGGTTTATTTTAGTTTTGTTGCCAGAGAATAGGGTATGTTTGATTGCTGTCTATCATCTATCTATTTATATGAATGTGTTAAGATTTTCTATATGGCACACAGTATAAACAAATTCGTGAATAGTCAATGAATGTTTTGAAAAGATTTTCTGTTTTATATGAAAATAGTCTTAAAACATATCATGCAATTCAAATGCTCTCATATTAATTTTTTTTCTACTGGATTTGATATAAATTTGTAAATCTCCTTGTGATCTTATTAAAGTAAACCTGAATTCCTATTTTTTTGCTTCAGGTATTCCCATACAATGGAGTTTAATGTGCATCTGTTACAATTTCTTTAGAGGTAGTATCATTCACCAACAAAATTCTTCTCAGCCTTATTTGATGTTTTGACCTTAAAGTGTACTCTGTATGATATTCTTGTCATTTGCAATTATTAGCAGTATTCTGATATATTCTTGCTCATGTCTTTATTTTCTACCTTTATTCTTTATCATTTTTTGCAGATAAGTACATTTAACATACCATTTAGTTTTTTTTTTTTTTTGCTTTTTAATTTAATCTGCTTTTCCTTTGAGTATAAGACATATCAAGGAGAATAATTTTATCCATGCACACTGTTATTTATTGTGATGAATGATACACTTAATCTTTCTCTTGCCATCTTATTTTATGTTTTATGTTCATTGTGATTTCTTATTGCTTCCTTTTTTCACCTTTCCTGCCTCTTCCTTGTTTGATCATTTATTTGATCTCTTTTTTCTGGTCTAGGGATATGAAATATTACATCTAAATGTTATTCTAAGAGTGGTTACTCTTAAAATATTGCAAACATATTTTTTCCTACATTCTTCCATCAAAGTCAAGAATTAAACATTATTCATAACCACCAGCCTTCATACAGCCAGGAATTTTTTTTTTTATGATTTTGTTTATTTATTTATTGGCAGAGAGAGACACAGCAAGAGAGGGAACACAAGCAGAGGGAAGGCTTCCTGCTGAGCAGGGAGCCTGATGCAGGGCTTGATCCCAGAACTCTGGGATCATGTCACGAACCGAAGGCAGAGGCTTAACAACTGAGCCACCCGGCGCCCCACAGCCAAGAATTTTAACATGCATTTACTTCCCTTTTCTTCCCCTTATGACCTTTTATTAAATAATCTGGAATTTTATTCATATTTCTCCTTCTCTCATTCTTTCCTCATAAAACAGTTTAAAACTCATTAATTTGCAATATTATGCATAATGGTGAGGACTGGAAATTACAGTAGTTTTAATATTTTAGGATGGAGAAGAAAATCATTCTGGAGTGTTTACCACTCTTTATTCTGTGAAATACCTTTTCATAATCCCCTTTGGTCATGTAGGAAAGTACTCATTAGGGGAAAGGTTGAGTTAACCCAAGCACAGCTGACTCAGACCAAGATGTGAAGTATTTTGTTCAGTAGGTATTTGTTAATCTGCATTCCATGGTGGAAATCACTGTTCTCTCGTCGTGTGTACTTCTTGCAAGTCATTAGTTCATGAATCAGGTTAGTCTATAACCTGGGTTTTAAGCAAGGCTGATTTTTCTCCACCTCACAAAGAAGGATTGAGGGGGTTTGGCACAGATCTGTTTCGAACCAGGGGTGTCCCGATGCAGGTTCTTCAGGACGGAATGCCCAAGTGTTTGAGAGAAAGTACTGTGGGTAGTTAGAATTATCTTCTCTGGCCCATCAGAATGGCAGTAAATGTTTTGGGTTGGGTTGAGGCAAGTCAGAAGAAAATAAAAGTTTTCACTGTTAATAATCTAGTATTTCTTAGTAATTGTCTTGCCATTGTGTGTGTGTGTCCATTTTCAATGTATGGAACTGCTACTACAAAGATGTTGACATGAACTATTGCAGACTAATCTTCTGAATTCTTTATCTTTCTTCTCCTTTTCTGTTTTATCATGTTTAGGGGGGGACATTATTCCGCTGATTTACCAGTTGCAAAATTTTATTTTTAACAGCGTCCTTTCTGTGGCTCAGTTCCTTGATTAAATTGATTATTGTTCTTTCTACAACTATTTTTAATGTCTCTGGTGGGTTCTTTTTCAAAGGAGGCTTTGGATATTACTGTGAATACTATTCAGAATTTATAAAGGATTATATTCTATTCTTCGCATTAAATCTTTTTAATTGGGAGCCATTTGGGCTGGTTGCCTAGTTTAGTGTCGTTCCTTCTTGTTGCTCATTCTCCTCAAGAGTCTAGTAAATCACCTCTGCTTTATCATATTTTAAAATTATAGTCTGAGCTGGGAGGACTCTCTTCACACCTAGGATAGGTTAATGTGTAATTCTCTCTCAAGAGCACTGTGATCAGGGCACCTGGATGGCTCAGTTGGTTAAGCATCTTCCTTTGGCTCAGGTCATGATCCCGGGGTCCTGGCTTCCTGCTCAGTGGGGGGTCTGCTTCTCCCTCTCTCTCTGTCTCCCCCCACCTCTGGTCTTGTTTGCACTCTCTCTCTCTCCCCCTCTCAAATAAATAAAATCTTAAAAAAAAAAAAAAAAGAAAGAAAGAAAAAAGCATCCTGATCTACACTACTACTCCTTCCACCCTGATGAAGGCGCTAACTGGAAAACATTCTAGACTCAAAGAGGGTAACCAGTTACTTTGCTTAAGAGCCTGTGAGCGGTCCCAGTGCCTCCCTGCCCACCCTGTCTCCCCACCAGATGATTCATTCAACGTACTACATTGTTGTGTTTTGGTGAATAAAGATGACATTTAATTGAATCCAAACTGTGTTTCCTTTCACTGATAGTTGGTAAAAATGACAGATTTCCTTAGTTTCAGTGTAGTTATGATTCTTATGATTCCTTTTTGTATGTGTCTGGCAGGTGTTTTTTCTTAAAAGTTAGATAAGATAGATATCATTGTTATTCACAGAAAACTTCCAAAATATTTTAACAGAAAAAAAATTTATCTTTCTGTATTTTATAATTTTTAATGATCGAAAGCCCTAATTAAAAACCTGAAGTGCCTCTAAGTACAGAATGGCAGTGTAGCACGCTATGAAGGGTCCCAAGGGCTAGGATTCAGAAATCTGGGTTCTAGCGCTGGTTTGACACATGCTGTGTGACTCCAGGAAGTCACATCCACTCCTTGGGTTTCTGTTTCAATTTTCTCATCTGTTAAATGAAGGTACATTATTCAGATATTGTGCATCCTACCAAACTTAATCATTTCTTCATTCAGTAAGGACTCATAGCCAGATACGGAACTCTGTGCAAAAATAAAATATTAAAAGGGAAGAAAAACAAGAAAGAGGAAGAGGGGGAGGTAGAAGAAGAGGAACAGGAGGAGGAGGAAACGAATGCCTCCAGTATGTCCTCTGGGTCAGTCAGAAGGACCATATTAACCAATTCAATAATTGTTCTACTGCAACAATGTATAGTGCTTAATAGAAGAGAGGAGGGAGGTCTTCACACCTCCTGGAAGTTAGAGAATAGTTAAGGTTTCTTTTATAGTGGTGACTCAAACTTAGGTTCAAAGGCTGACCAGAAATTTGTCACCTGGATGTGTGAGTAGCCGGGATGAAGGACCAGCATGGGCCGATTGGCTGGAGGCTGGGTAAGGAGAGGCTGGGAGGGGGAGTAGGTCTGGAGCACAGGCGAAGTGTCCCTGGGACCTGCTGAGGATGAGGGGCCTGTGGTACACTGCAGAAGACCATCTGGAGCCCAGGAAAGCGGGGAAGAACTTATCTGGGAGGTGTACAGCATAGCTGGTGATGTGAGCCATCAGGGGAAGATAACTGGTTTACAGAAGAGTAATGGGAATGGTTGGATGCTCTGAGGAGGGAGAGATGGGAGAAGGGCAGGTACGCTTGGATGGAGGTGCCCACAAGCAAAGTCCTGAGGACAGAGCCTCAAATAGGCTGTCCTGTTTACATAATGAGTGCTTATTACAGTGTTAGAATTTTTAAGTAGCTGACTTACAAGGGAGCTGTCAAGCGGGAACTCTGATGGAGACATCCAGACTATAGGAAACAAGTATGCCTGCAGTTTTGGACAGTCACATTCTCAGGATTAAAAAAGTAAAATGTTTAAATTTACATACAGCAAAATTTATGAGTTTTAGGGCACCTGGGTGGCTCAATCGGTTAAACAGCTCAGGTCATGATCCCAGAGTCTTAAGATTGAGTCCTGTGTCAGGCCCTCTGTTTAGCAGGGAGTCGGCTTCTCCCTCTGCCCCACACCCCTGCTTGTGTGCTCAGTCTCTCTCTCTCTCACACACACAAATAAATAAATAAAGTCTTTTAAAAAAATTATGGGTTTTGACAAATGCTTACATCTCTGTAATCACCACCATAACGAAGATGCAGAACCCTTCCATCACACCAAAGACATTCTTTGTTTTGCCCTTTTCTAATCCAGCCAAACTCTATCTCTGTTGCCGGCAACCATTGATTTCTTCTCCATATCTATGGTGTTGCCTTTTCCAGAATGTCATGCAAATGGAATTATATAGTATATAACTTCATTAGTCAGCTTTCTACATTTAGCAGAATGCATTTTAGAGTCGTTTTATTTTATTTACTATATTATTTGTTTTTGATTTGTCATCTTTCTACTATGTTTTGTTCTTCTGTTCTCCTTTTCCTGGCTTCTTTGAACTCTTGGAAAATGAGTGAAATCATCGTATTTGTCTTTCTTGGACTGACGTTTTTTTTGCTTAGCATAATACCTTCTAGTTCCATCCATGTCATTGCAAATGGAAAGACTCATTCTTTTGGTTGGCTGAGTAATATTCCATTGTACATATATACCACATCTTCTTTATCCATTCATCTGTCAAAGGACATCTGAGCTCTTTCCATATTTTGGTTATTCTGGACTTTGCTGCTATAAACATTGGGATGCATGTGCCCCTTCAGATCACTGCATTTGCATTTTGGGGATAAATACCTTGTAGTGGAATTGCTGGTAATAAGGTAGCTGTATTTTTAACTCTTTGAGGAACCTTCATACTGTTTTCCAGAGTGGTTGCACCAGTTTGCGTTCGCACCAGCAGTATAAGAGGGTTCCCCTTTCTCTGCATCCTTACCAACATCTCTTGTTTCCGGACTTGTTAATTTTAGCCATTCTGACTGGTGTGACATCATATCTCATTGTGGTTTTGATTTGGATTTCCCTGATGCCCAGTGATGTCGAACATTTGAAAGAAAAGTAATTTAATATTTACCTGGATCTTTGCCAACCTGATTGCCTTTCCTTGGTTCCTGAAGTTACAAGTTTTCCTCTAGCCTATAGAACTTTATTTAGCGTCCTGCTAGTTGATGTCTCTTGATGACAAATCCTCTTAGTTTTTAGTCATTGAGATTATATTTCACATTAATTCCTGAAGATATTGCACTTGATATAGAATTCTGGATTCATGAATATCTGATTTTAGCACTCTAAAGATGTGTTCCAATGTCTTCGAGTCTCCATGGTTTTTTGATGAAAAATTCAGAGTAATTAAAATTGTTCCTTTGCATGAAATGTTTTGTTTTCCTTTGGCTGTGTTCAATACATTTTCTCTATATTTGGTTTTCAGAATTTGATTAAGTGAGTCTGGGTATGGTTTTCTTCATATTGCATCCTGCTACACTTCTCGAATCTTTAAATTTATATGTTCTACAGATTTGAGAAATTTGCTATTATTTCTTTAAAACATTTCTCTCTTTACCAATCTTTTTGTCCTCTTCCTTGGGACAACAACACAAATATTAGGTCATTTAATATTGTCCCAGAGGTCCCTGAGACTTTGTTAATTTTTTTCAGTGTTCTTGTCTATTCTTCAGACTGCATAATTTCATTTGTGTTCAACATCATTGCCTTTCCTTTCTCATCTGCACTGAGCTCAACCAGCATGTATTAATTGGTGATGTTATATTTTTTCAGTTTTAAAAATTCCATTTAGTTCTTATTTGGTCTTTATTTATTGGCTGAGATTTTCTATTTTCCTATTTGTGTAGAGTGTTCATTTTTTCCTCATTGAAGATAGTTATAATAGCTGTTTTAAAGACTTTGTTTGGTAATTCCAATATCTGGGTCAGTTTAGGGTTGCTGCTATTGGTTGTCTTTTCCCCAGGGAATTGGACACATTTTTTTCTATATCTTTCTATGTCACTTAATTTTGGATTGAATCTTGGACATTTTGAATATTACAAGACTCTAGTTTCTGTTAAAATCTCCTGGATAAAATCTGAAGATATGCATAACACGTAAGACATTGAATCAGTAATTTAATATTTCCACCGAAGGAAATCACAGGACCAGATGGCTTCACAGGTGACTTCTACTAAGCATTTGAAGAAGAACTAATAAAGTTTCTCTCAAACTCTTCCAAAAAAGAAAAGAATACTAACTCATTCTGTGAGGACAGCATTACCATGATACCAAAGCCATAGAAAGACTACAACAAAAGTAACTGCAGACCATACCCTTTATGAATGTAGATGCAAAAATTCTCAACAAGATACCAGCAAACAAGATTCAACAGGACATTAGAGGGTTATACATCATGATCACATGGTATTTACCCTAAGAAAGCCATGCTGGCTTAGTATGTGGAAATGAGTTAATACAACATACCATATTAATAGAATAAATAAAAAAATCTATATGGTTATCTTAGTTGATAGAGAAAAAGCTCTAACAAAATCCAATACCTTTTCATAATAAAAATACAAAGAAAACCAAGAATAGAATAAAACCTCCTTGACAAAATAAAATACATTTATGAAAAACTCACAGCTAACATCATACTCAATGGTAAAAGAATAAATTTTATCTGCTAAGATCAAGACAAAGATGCCTGCTTTCACCATTGCTATTCAACAGTGTGTTGGCAGTTCTAGCCAGAAAAATTTGGTAAGGAAAAAACAGAAGAAAACAAATAAATGAACAAACAAATAAAAGACAACTAAATTGGAAAAGAGGAAATAAAATAATCTCTATTTGTTGATAATGGCATCTGATATATAGAAATTGCTAAAGAATATACACGCAACTACTAGAGCTAATAAAGTCTGCAGAGTTGCAGGGCACAAGGTCAACACATAAAATCACCAGTATTTACCCTAAAGATACAAACGTAGTGATCCAAAGGGGGCACGTGTACTCGAATGTTTATAGCAGCAATGTCCACAATAGCCAAACTATGGAAAGAACCTAGATGTCCATCAACAAATGAATGGATCAAGAAGATGTGGTATATATACACAATGGAATACTATGCAGCCATCAAAAGAAATGAAATCTTGCCATTTGCGACAACATGGATGGAACTAGAGTGTATCATGCTTAGCGAAATAAGTCAAGTAGCGAAAGACAACTATCATATGATCTCCCTGATATGAGGAAGTGGTGATGCAACATGGGGGCTTAAGTGGGTATGAGAAGAATAAATGAAAGAAGATGGGATTGGGAGGGAGACAAACCATAAGTGACTCTTAATCTCACAAAACAAACTGAGGGTTGCTGGGGGGAGGGGGTTTGGGAGAAGGGGGTGGGATTATGGACATTGGGGAGGGTATGTACTTTGGTGAGTGCTGTGAAGTGTGTAAACCTGGTGATTCACAGACCTGTACCCCTGGGGATAAAATATATGTTTATAAAAAATAAAAAATTATATAAAAAAAATAAGGAAAACACAAGAAACTATCACAGCCAAAAGAAGTCTAAGGAGACACGAAGACTGAATGTAATGTGGTCTCTGGATGGGATCCTTGGCCAAGGGAAGAGGGGAGGGGGAGGGGTGGGGAGATAAGTAAAAACTAAGGGAATCCGAGTAAACTATGAACTTCAGTTAATAATATTGTATCAATATTGGCTAATTAATTGTAAGAAATGAGCCATACTAATGTAACCTGTTACTGACAGAGGAAATGGAGCACAGGGTGTAGACAGTAAAACTGTTCTAAAAACCAAGGTCTATTAAACAATCCTCTGGATGATGTTAATATTTTTGCTTTTGTGGGAAAACAGACTGGTCCAGTTCATACTGTAGTCCTGACTCACTTCTTGTGGCTGTTCCAATGTCCATTCAAATTTTCAAGTCCTTCCTATGTTCTGTGAATGATCCTGCATATACTACTCAAGGCTTAGTCTGGAAGTTCTAGGGCTGTTTGGGGTAGTAGTTCAGTTTTCCACTTCTTCTTCTTCTTTTTTTTTTCCCCCCAAAAACTTCTACTAATGGGTCTCTTCCATGAATGTGCCACTCAGGGATGAGCCTTGGACTTTAATTGATTCCTTCCCTGAATCACAGAATGCTGGGCTCCAGCTCTCTGCTCGTCTGGATTTCTCCAGACTCTGTACCCCTCTTTATGGTTCCTCTGCCCAAAGAGACAGGTTTCCCCAACCCCTGCCTCAGTTTTTAGGTTTTATGCTGCAAAGGCATAAGGAGTACAGCTTTGCAACTGAGGCTGACCTTGGGGCAGAGACAGAAAAAAAAAAAAAAAAAGAGAGAGAGAGGCAAAGATGTAGATTCCTTTCACACCCTCAGACTCACAGGCGTCCCTCTTCTTGGTCCTCACATGGATTTCTTGCTGTCTGCTCTCCATGGTTCTGTCTTTGGCTCACCCCTTAGGTAAAAGCCAGGATATGAAGAAAAGAGTAAATTCACCACTGTATTGGTGGTCATTCTTCAAGTTTTGACTTTCTTCCCCAAATCACCTGTTCTTATTTACTCTTCAGAGCCCTCAGGAAGTTGTTTTTTTGTATTTCATCCAGATTTTTAGCTATAATTAGTAGGGGAAATAGGCTTAAGTGGGCTCACTCCATCTTTGCAGGCACCTGAAGTTTGGGATTCATTTTTCAATCAGTCTTCAACCCATCCATTCTTTCCAAAACATACTGGTTCTTCAGCTCCTTCCTCTCCTGTTTAAGCTTCAGTGTGATCAACCAGTCTATCAACTTCTAGGCACTTCACTTGCCCTGGCCTTTGCTAACTAACATTCTCCTTCCTGGGGGGCAACTCTTCAGATTCCCCAGGTAACATACCACTTTTTGTTTATTCGTAGGACCACCCACATCTCATTGTGTACTTCTCTGCTCTGAGGATGTCATTTTCTTTTGGAATAGTTTGAGAAGACTAGATATTAACTCTCTTCTTCTTTTTTTTTTATTAAAAAATTTCTAATTTTAATTCCAGCATACTTACGGTGTTGTATTAGTTTCAGGTATACAACATAGTGATTCAACGATTCTAACATTACTCAATGCTCATCATGACAAGTGTCTACTTAATCCCCTTCACCTATTTCACTCATCCCCACCTCCAACCTTTCCTCTGGTAACCAACACTTTGTTCTCTACAGAGTCTCTTTCTTGATTTCTTTCTCTCTCTGTCTCTCTCTCTTTTTCTCCTTTTTTCATTGGTTTTGTTTCTTAAATTTCACATATGAGTGAAATCACATGGTATTTGTCTTTCTCTGACTGACTTATTTCTATTAGCATTATACTCTCTGACTCCATCCATGTTGTTGCAAATGGCAAGATTTCATTCTTTTTTTATAGCTGAATAATATTCCATTGTATAAATATACCACTTCTTCTTTATCTATTCATCTCCTGATGGAGATGCGTTCATAAGCAGCCAACAATTGGTTATTGTAAATAATGCAGTCTTAAAATTGAGGTGCACGTATCCCTTTGAATTAGTGTTTTCTTATTCTTTGGTAGTGCAATTACTAGATCATAGGGTAGTTTCATTTTTAATTTTTTGAGGAACCTCCATACTGTTTTCGCAATGGCTGCAGCAGTCTGCATTCCCACTGGCTGTGTACAAGTATTCCTTTTTCTCAATACCCTTGCCAACACCTGTTGTTTCTTGTGTATGTGTGTGTTTTTTTAATTAAAAATTCTTTTTTTATTTGAGCCATTCTGATAGGTATCAGGTGGTATCTCATTGTGGTATTGATTCCCATTTCCCTGATGATAAGTGATGATTAGCATCTTTTCATGTGCCTGTTGGCCATCTGTATGTCTTCTTTGGACGAATGCCTGTTCATGTCTTCTGCCCACTTTATAACTGGATTAGTTGGTTTTTTGGGATGTTGAGTTGTATAAGCTCTTTATATACTAACCCTTTAGTGGATATGTCATTTGTAAATACCTTCTCCCATTCAGTATGTTGCCTTTTAGTTGTGTTTTTTCCTTCACATGCAGAAACTTTTTGTTTTGTTGTAGTTCTACCAGCTTATATTTGCTTTTATATCCCTTGCCTCAGGAGATTAAGACTAAAGAAATGTTATTATTGCTGGTTTAAGAGAAATAATTGCCTGCATTCTCTTCTAGGATTTTTCTGGTTTCAGGTCTCTCATTTAGATCTTTCATTTATTTTGAGTAACTGTGTATGGTGTAAGAAAGTGGCCCAGTTTTGTTCTTTTGCATGTTACTGTCCAGTTTTCCCAACACCATTTATTGAAGAGACTGTTGTCTTCCTGTTGTATATTCTTCCCTCCTTTGTCTAAGATAAACTGACCATATAATCATGGGTTTATTTTTGGGTCTTCTATTCTGTTCTCTTGATCTGTGTGTCTAGTTTTGTGACAGTACCATGCTGCTTTGATTACTATAGCTTTGTAATGAAAATTGAAGTCTGGAATTATGATGCTTCCAGCTTTTCTTTTCTTTTTCAGGATTGCTTTTCAAGATTATGGGTCTTTTGTGGTTCATATAAATTTTGGGATTGTTTGTTCAATTTCTGTGAACAATGCTTTCATTATTTTGATAGGGATTGCATTAAATATATAGATTGCTTTGAGTAGTATGGACATTTTAACAATATTTATTGTTCCAATCCATGAGCATGGACTGTCTTTCCATTTCTTTGTGTCATATTCAATTTCTTTCATCAATGTTTTGTAGTTTTCAGAATATAGGTCTTTCACCTCTTTGGTTTAAGTTTATTATTAGGTATTTTATTATTTTTGATAGAATTATAAATGGCATTGTTTATCTTAAATTTCTCTTTCTTCTGATTCACTATTAGTGTATAGAAATGCAACAGATTTCTGTACATTGATTTTGTATCCTCTGACTTTACCGAGTTCATTTATTAGTTCTACTATTTTTTTGGTGGAGTCTTTCAGGTTTTCTTTATATAGTATCATGTCATCTGCAAATAGTGAGAGATTTAATTCTTCATTGCTGATTTGGATACCTTTTATTTCTTTTGTTGTCTAGTTGCTGTGGTTGGGACTTCCAGTACTATTTTGAATAAAAGCGGTGAGCATGGACATCCTTATCTTGTTCCTGGCCTTAGGGAAAAAGCTCTCAGTTTCTCCCATTGAGTATGATGTCAGCTTTGGGTTTTTCTTATATGGTCTTTATTATGTTGAGGTATGTTCCCTCTAACCCTAATTTGTCGAAGATTTTTATCATGAATGGAGGTCGTATTTTATCAAATGCTTTTTCTCCAGCTATTGAAATTATCATTTTCTAAAATCCTTTCTCTTATTGATGTGATGTATCATGTTGTTTGCTAGGTATTAATTCTTCTTTAAATGTTTGGTAGAATTTACCTGTGAAGTTCTCTCTTACTAAACTTTTCTTTTTTGGGAGTTTTTTGATTATTGATTTGATTGCTAGTAGTCTGTTCAGATTTTCTATTTCTTCCTGATTGAATTTTGGAAGATTGTATGTTTCTAGGAATTTATCTATTTCTTCTTAGTTGTCTAATCTGTTGACATATAACTTTTCATAATAATCTCTTGTAATCCTTTGTATTTCTGTGATATTGGTCGCTTTTCCTCATGATTTCTGATTTTATTTATTTGAGCTCCTTTTCTTTTTTCTTAATGAGTCCAAGTGAAAATGTTTCAATTTTGTTTATCTTTTCCAAGAGCCAGCTCCTGGTTTCATTGATCTTCTGTTATTTAGTCTCTATTTCATTTATTTCTGCTCTAATCTTTATTATTTCTTTCCTTCTACTGGCTTTGGGTTTTGTTTATTTTTTTCATTTCTAGGTCCTTTAGTTGTAAGGTTATGTTGCTTATTTGAAAGTTTTCTTGTTTCTTATGGTAGTTTTATACCATTGTGGTCAGAAAAGATCCATGTTATGATTTCTGTTTTTACCACTACCTAATTTTAACAGGTCTCCATGAGGATGATTGAAAGGAAGGACCACTTGCAAACTGCTGATTATTCAGAACGAATTATCTACACCTACTTCTCCTTTGCCTCCAAACTAATTCTTAGGGTTAAATCATCCATCCATCCATCTACCCATCTATCCACTTGTCATTTATTGACTACTTACTGTGAACCAGTCTTGTTGGTGGGCACTCATAGGTAAGTAAGGAAGGTATTGTCTGTATTTCTGAGGACTTCAAGATCTTTGAGCAGAAATTGATTTTTCCTGACACACAGGAATCAATGGAGAAGTGTAAGTGTGTAGGTGACTCTACTCTTTTTTCACTCACTCAGGATTATGTTATGATTTGGTCCTTACTAATCCCTTCTATTTATTTGGGTTAAAAAAAAAGAGAGAGAAAGACAAATTAAACCTTTCTCTACCGTATAAAAGCTCTTGATCTTAAAATCTGAGTGGAGGTCAGTGTTTTCTCACTGCACTAGGAATGACCAGAACTAAAGAAAAGAGCCAGTCTTAACATCTTTTCCTGTTTTGTACCAAGTTTGGATTATGTTTTTGCTTCACATTTTCTTTGTTCTTTCCCCAGTTTCCCTGTTGTTTTCTCAGGAAGGCGAAGTCTCCTTCCATTTTCAGCCCAGCAGAGTGGAATTTATACACAAACATCCTCATCAGATTGACAAAGCATCCTGCAGGGACATAACGGAGCTCATTTAATCCCTGGGAGAGGTGAGAGAGCAGTATGAGCTGGACAGGGGAAGCCTGCAGTGATTTTCCTTGATGTATGGCTGCTTTGTTTAAAGAGAGAAACTTGCATTCCTGTTTTTTTTTTTTTCTTTTTTTATGAGTTTAAAGGCTAATTCTAGACCCAAATGGGAAGAAGTTTTAGAAGCAGAATTCTATAACAATTTGAGAGCAAAATGATGACAAATGACAAATGACTACCTTCTGACTGGACAGAAAACTCTGGTTTATTGTGACTGATTTTCTTTTTATATTCTGCATAGCTCTAACAGTGACACTGCTGGGCCAGAAAAAACCAGTCTTCTGGGGCTCCAGAGGATCTATGACAGTCTAAAGGGTATGAGCTGCACTCCAATGTCGCCTACTAACTATCAGCAGGAGGAGCAGAGAAAGGGGTTTGTGGAATAATAATTGCAACTGATTTCTTAAAAAGATTTATTTATTTTTAGAGACAGGGTGGAGGGGCAAAAGGGGAGGCAGAAGAAGAGAATATCAAGCAGACTCCCTGTTGAGCACAAGCGCAATGGAGGGTCCAACCCCAGGACCCTAAAATCATGTTCTGAGCTGAAATCAAGACTCAGACACTTAACTGACTGAGCCACCCAGGTGCCTTGCAAGTGATGTGGATCAGGCACTGTTAAAAGAACTTTGTAAATGTGAACTTATTTATTTCTCACAATACCCTGTGAGATGAGCATTATTATTCATATTTTGTACGTAAGGAAATCAAGGTTCAGAGAGGGTGAGAAACTTGCCCAAGGTCACACAGCTAAGAAGGCATTGTGACTTGAGAACTGGCATCATAAATCACGAAGTTATAAAGGAGAGGACATTCCTAGGAAAAAAGGAACGGGGATAATTACTTACATGTTTGAAATTCTGCAACCTTTAAGATTCTTCATATCTCATTTGGCGTATTCATTCAGCATATATTTTTGGAGAACCTATTAAGTGCCGGTTACTGTGTCGTTAAAAATATAATGTTTTAATAGAGAATCCAGGTATAGTAAGGCCAACAGATCAGGGGATGATTGCTACTGAGGGCTGTGGCCGGGCCACGTGGGAACGCATAAAGGTCAATCAGGAGACAAGGGATGGGGGAGCAAGAGGAAGGCAAGAGCCTTCACTGTGTCCTTGAACACATTTATAAGAGCTATTTATAATCCTTTTTAGGTAGATTTTAGCATCTAGACAACCTCAGAGTCTGTTTATATGGAATTTTTTTTCTTATTTACATTTTTCTGCTTCTTTATATATCTATTGGTCTTTTATTATATGATGGACAGATAATATATTTTCAGAAGTTTGGATAATTTTCTCTTCCTTTAATGTATATTGGGTTTTGAATTTCCTGACAGGAAATTACTGATGGGTCTTTTTCATTCTGTCAAGCCTGATTCTATTCTTCATTATCGGTTCTTCGTTTCAGTTTTTTTCTTTAGGCCTAAGGCAAAGTTTTTACTCAGTGAGTTATCCTTGTTATGAAAACATTGGTTTTTTTGGGGTTTTAATTGAGTGCTCAAGTCCTTGGTGAAAACTCTTCACTCTGACCTGGTCAGAATTTCATCACTTTTCAATTCTTTGCAATTTCTAATCTATTCTTCCATTACTAAGCCTCACATCAGTCTTTTTTTTCCCCTAGGTTGATGTGAAAACAATCTGCATGGTCATCAATAGATGAATGGATTTACAAATGTCTATCTATAATGGAATAGATCTATAATGGAATATTGGAATATAATTATTATTTTTATATATAATTATTTTTATATATTATTATTATTAAAGATTTTATTTATTCATTTGAGAGAGAGAGAGAGAATGAGACAGCATAAATAGGGAAGCAGCAGAAGGAGAGGGAGAAGCAGACTCCCTACTGAGGGGGGAGCCCATTGCAGGGTTCATCCCAGGGCCCTGAGACCATGACCTGAACCGAAGGCAGATGCTTAATAAACTGAGCCGTATAGCACCCCATCATGGAATATTATTCATTCATAAAAGGAATGAAATACAGATACAAGCTACAATACAGATTAATTAATCTCTGAAACATTATGTTTACTGGAAGAAACCAGCATCAAAAGTCACATTTGATTCTGTGTATATAAAAAATCTAGAATAGGTAAATCCATGGAGACAGAAAGCAGATTGGTGGTTGTCAATGGCTAGGGAGAAGGTGTAATGGGCAATAACTGC
This sequence comes from Mustela lutreola, assembly GCF_030435805.1. Lineage (NCBI taxonomy): Eukaryota > Metazoa > Chordata > Mammalia > Carnivora > Mustelidae > Mustela > Mustela lutreola. The sequence continues at coordinate 135,543,361 of NC_081295.1, forward strand.
TTAGTGAGCCCGAGGTTTAATTTGGGGGATGGTGATTCAGTCAAATAGGATATGGGGGGATAAACATGCCCCCATATTTCACTGATAATAATTCACTATTGGCCATGGTATGTGTGTGTGTGTGTGTGTGTAAATTAAATAAACTACTGGAAAAGAAATGTCATTTTCAACTTAAATTTTAGTTTATTTGAATATTGATTTATTATACAGTGACATTTAAGCAAATGACTTGTCTCTAGTTAGTCTAGCAACAATCCAATAGATGCGGAATGTGAAGTCCAATACCTAACTCGGGACCTGCGGATATGCCAGAGAAACCACCTGGAGTCTCAATTACATGAGACCTTGCTACGCCTATAGGAGTCTTGGTGAGGAGACTTTGGGCTATGGGTTAGGACATTCAGCTCTTCTAGAGGGAGATGAAAGCTGCTCCTGACCTATGTGGGGAGTGTCAGGACCGCTACAACTCTCACCTTGAGGAGAGAAATTCAAAACTCTGCCTACCAAGAACTTCAACTATTTACTTCTCAAAACACATTAACAATATACTACTAGTGGTATGCCCATTTTCTGGTGGAGAAAGAGAGTCATGGAGAAATCATGTAATTTTTTTTTAAGATCACTTAGTAGTAGAGTCACGATTCCCGCCCAGTCAGTATGACTCTAGAATCTGCATCTTCATTGCCATTGGTACCACCTTGACCCCGGGTTCTTCTTCACTGCTGTTTGAAACATGAAAGGGTGATGCCAGGACTTTAGCCACAGACGTCTTTGGCATTCTGGCATTAGCAATAAGATCTGATAAGATCTAAGCCTCCTTTGCTGTTGCATTTCATAAGGATCTTTGGCAAAAAAGCAAAATTTAACATTAATTCACTTGGCAAATATCTAGTGAATGCCTACTATGTGCAAATCTTCGGACAGTAAAGACAGAATGAACATAGAGTCCCAAGCAGAAAAATGACAAGAACTGGGTGAACTTTGATATTAGAACTATAAAAATTAACGACGAGAAGAAGCAGATGAGAATTTCTGCTTTATACAATCATACCCCACCCTGTCCTTGTTCTTGGGTCCCTAACACAGACATTGTATCTATTGTGTACACATGCCTTCATCTCCTCCAAATACCACTGTGGGGATGAAGGGAGAGGCGCCCAAGCCTCTCCTGTTTTTTCCTTAAAGGACAAGAGAGTATTCACTTGCTTCTCTTTAGACTTCGAGATTTGTTTTTTAAAACACATGTGTATAGACACACACTCACCACCTCTCTGAACAGTAGCTGAGCCTATTAGCCTGTTCCATTTGGAAAAAAAAAAAAAATGCCAGGTTCACTGAAGATTGCAGATTGCAGAGCAGGGCTGAAATTGTTGCTTTCACCACTGAAGCAAAAATCAATGGCTCACCTGTACTGTTCCCACAATGGAAGCCTTTAGTTTTCCAGGAGCGTGTGAGCAAGTGACTACAAGCTTGAAATGCCCTCTGTGTTGCCAGCAGCTGCTCCTGCGAGGCTGGAAAATATCTCTGAATACAATTACCTGGGCTCTGCTGAGCAGCGGAAGGTCACAGGTGGTGGGCCTGGGGAATTCATCAGCCACATGTTTTTCGTGATAAGGATAAAGCAGACCACGTTACAGGGAACAGGGGAAGCCTGTAAATTTCAGCACTATGGAAATTAGATACCACAGACATATAGTGGGTAGCGTATACTAAGCCTAACAAGAGGAGACGGGCTTTGAAATTGACATGTGTCACCTTCTCTACCCTCATTAATATTAGATCATACTGTTAATCCCAGAACGTCATAGACTTCCGTGGCTGAAGTCTTGGCATCCCCTGTCCACGCATCGGAACCAGCTGGACAGGCAACACAGAGGAAGGGATCGGGTAATGGGCATGTATGGCACAGAGAAGCCCACCTGAGGTCCCAGGAACCAGCCACTGTATGTCCATGATGTCCTCACTCTGCAAAGAGGACCCTCAGAGCTGCCCTAATGGCAATGTAAGTGGCACCCAGTCCCCATTGCCGGAAGCAAACAGAGACTAGAGAGAACACGTGTGAAAGCACTAAAGGATTTCACCCGCACTGAGACCACTCACCCTTATTGGAGGTACAAGTGTGGCTATTCTGTTTCCTACAGCAGGTTGGAAGCTGTGGGTTAAGATGTGGTGGTGGATGCTACCAGAGCAGGCAGAGCAAGTGTGGTTAGAGCCTTCCTGGGTCTCAGTGGAGGTTGCTGTTTGTTACGGCTTGTGCCACTGAACCAGAGTGGTCTCAACCCATGCTGTGGGTGGCCCATGAGGACCGATTTTTCTTTGCTGCTTAAAGGGGCTTCTCCCAGCAGTCAGGAGTAAGGCCCCAGCTTGGATTGTTTGAGAAGGCAGTTCAACTCATTCTTCCTTGGTCAGGTTTATTTTTTTTAATTAAAAAATGAGCACTGGGTGTTATATGCAAATAATGAATCATGAAACACTGCTTCAAAAACCAATGACGTACTGTATGGTGACTAACATAACATAATAAAAATATTAAAAAATTAATTATTCTTGCAAAAAAAATTTTTTAATGATGTTTAGAGTTGGTAGTTTTAACAATTTGGGGTGATGTTCATAATTTATTCTCCATTTTATTTGCCATGGTCAATCTTTCCTTTGGTAAAAAGGCCAAGTTTCCACACCTTTGTTATCATGACCCCGTATCTGCTATTGCCTTTCCCACTAAGACAGGCAGAGGGATAGGTGTTTGGTTTTGTTTTTAAGCATGCATTTTTGAAATGGTTTTTGTGGCTTAGGTTTATAACTATGGCCTAGCCCTATATACCCTGAAGAAAGAGCCAGAAAAGATGCCTTTGAATGTGTTTGGAGAAAGAAACCCATGGAATCTGCTCTATAAGAAGGACAGGTATCAGTTATGTATGTATGTATGTTTGTATGTTTGTATGTATTTATTATTTTTTAAAAGATTTTATTTATTTATTTGAGAGTAGGTGAGAGAGAGCATGAGAGGGGGGGGGATCAGAGGGAGAAGTAGACCCCCAGTTGACCAGGAGGCCCAATGCAGGACTTGGTCCCGGGACTCCAGGATCATGACTTAAGCTGAAGGCAGACGCTTAGTCATCTGAGCCACCCAGATGCCCAGTTATCAGTATTTAAAGTTATTTCTTTCTTGAGAGAAAAATTAGTTGGGGTTTTTCCTTGACTAAAAAATACCATGAAATCACGTTCCAAATTCAGAAAATATTTAAAAAGTGTAAGAAGAGAATAAAAGCTACAGATAGTATCATCTTTAATAAATTTTAATGTGTGTGCTTCTATAGATTTTACTGTCTATGAGCACACATACATGTTTCCTTTATTATTAGTTTTAGGAAGCAGATTGCCATGACTTCTGATGCCAGTCGCTCAGAATGAGCCCAGAGAGGAGGAGGGCTTGGTCCTCCACAGTACTAGCTCCACCGGCTGCAAGATTGCGGGTCCCCAGGCCACTGTGTCTTCGGGTTTGGTAATTCACTGGGATGATTCACAGAACTCAGAAAGTGCTATACTTACAACCCCATTTTATTATAGCCAAAAGATAAAAATGGGGACCAGTCAAAGAAGAGACACAGAATGAAGTCTAGGAGGGTCCCAAATGCAGACTTTCCGAGTCTTGGCTCTATGGAATCTGAATGTGCTCGCCTCTCCACACATCCGTGAATGACGACATGCAGCCTACCGCTAACCAGGGATGTTCACCCATGCTTCGGGGTCCAGAGTTTGTTCTGAGGCTTCATTATTATCTAGGTGTGATTGATTCAATGATTTGCCATGAGCTTGAACTCAACCTCCAGCCATTCTCCCCTCCTAGGAAGATAAACATTATCCAGGAGAGTTCAGCTCTGAAGGCGAAGAAACTTTAGGGGCACCTTAACTGATTTTTTTCCTCCTTATACCTTCATTTTTATGTACATACCTATGTGTTTTTCCCCCCTTAGTGATAGACAATATAACTGGCGCATCAAAGGTATGGTATTCAATCACATGCGGAATTCAATGACTTTTTTTTTCTCTCAGTATATCATGAGCATTTTTCCACATCAACATAATTCACATTTGTCATGCTATGTAATATTTCGTTGCCCTGTTGATATGACTTGTTTACCCAATCCCCTACTATGGGACACTTGTGCTCTTTTCATTTCCACTGTTATCACAAGGGCTGGGGTCCGTGTGGTTACATGTGCATGTTGTAGACTTGTCCAGTCATTTCTCTAAGATAAACTCCTGAGAGTGTAATTCATGGGTCATGGTAAATGAGCATTGTAAAAACATGCTGCCAATTTCCTTCCAAAGAAATCGTACCTACCCACTTCTTCTGCAGCAGAGTGCCTGGTGCCCACACCTGCGCCCACCTTTGTCTTAATTATTTTCAGTCTCCTGCCAGGACTGACTCTGCCCTTCCTAACCACTAGTATACCATTTCAACTTGAATTTCTTTGATTATCACTTGACTGTTTTTAAAGTATGTTATCAGTTGTCTGTATTTCCTCTTTACAGATTCCTTATTTGTGTCCGATGTACTTATTATTATTATTATTTTTTTACTGGGTTGTCTTTTTTCTCACATATAAATGTTTTCCCCCAGTGTTTGGATTGCCTTTTATTTCTTTATTAAAGATTTTATTTATTTATTTGAGAGAGAGAAAACGAGCAGTGGAGAGGGGCAGAGGGAGAGAGAAAGAGAGAAACAGACTCCCTACTGAGCAGGGAGCCCAGAGTGGGACTTGATCTTGGGACCCTAAGATCATGACCTGAGCCAAAGACAGATGCTTAACTGATGGAACCACCCAAGGGGCCCCATGCATTGCCTTTTTTTTTTTTTTTTAAAGATTTTGTTTATTTGATAGAGAGAGATCACAAATAGGCAGAGAGGCAGGCGGGGTGGGGGGTGGGGAAAGTAGGCTCCCTGCTGAGCAGAGAACCCAATGCGGGACTCGATCTCAGGACCCTGAGATCATGACCTGAGCTGAAGGCAGAGGCTTAACCCACTGAGCCACCCAGGCGCCCCTGAATTGCCTTTTAATTAGGGCTTAAGTATCCTTGAATTAACACAGCGTCCTGCCACATCCAGACCAAAGGTAAACAGGTGAGGGCGATGGTCAGAGGGCACTGGCCTCTGAGTGAAGCAGGCTGGGTGGCCATGGAAGCCCCTGGGCAGGGCTACAAGCCTACTTGGGAACTAACTCTTTGATAGGCCAGCATCCCACATGGGTAATAAGCAGTCTCACCTTGCTGTACGAATGAGATTTGGGCTACCATCCCAGCCAGGGACTTTGAGACATGACGACGCCACCTGGGATCCAAACTCACAGCAGCAAATGTGCTTTGTGTCTGAGAGCCTGTAACACTACCTAAAATGGGGAGACGTGTCCTTAGCCATAAACCAGGTGGAAAGAAGTGGTGCTCGGTGGATCTGATGAGTCGGCCTTCTCTTTACCCACTGGGTTCGTTGGCAGCCTCTTCCCTGAAAGGGGAATTCCTCTTCTGTATCTAAAGCCATCTAAGCTTCACACAGGATGTTTTATTAGGAAGCTGTGAGCAAGTAAGAAGCCCTTTGACAGGACTTCTCTTTGTTGCTGAGAAATTGCTCTTGGCTACCTGTCAAAACCACCAAGGTAAACATCTGTAATCCTTTGAAAGGGACCAAGAGAGGCTCAGGCATGTTGGCACCCAGGATCCTCTTACTGATAAAGTCAGACACTGTTCATTTCACTCACGAGACTGTTGACTTCAGAAGAATCTCTGTCCCATTTCTGAAAATTGATGATTATTTATGTATTTTAAGGACTCTGCTTTTTTTTTTTTTGAAGATTTTATTTATTTATTTGACAGATCACAGGTAGGCAGAGAGGCAGGCAGAGAGAGAGGGGGGAAGCAGGCTCCTCGCTGAGCAGAGAGCCCAATGGGGGGCTCGATCCCAGGACCCTGGGATCATGACCTGAGCTGAAGGTAGAGGCTTTAACCCACTGAGCCACCCAGGTGCCCCAGGCCTCTGCTTTTGATAAAACTAAGTCACAGTATGTGCCTATGGAAAATAAGAAAAAGGAAGCTGACATTTACTAAGGGCTGACTGTGTGCCAGACACATGCTTAGCTCGTTCAATTATGTGACCTCAATTTTAGGAAGAAGAACGTTCATCTGAGACCTGCATTTAGTTTACAAGACACGATTATAAAATCATACAGGGCATCATAGGGGTGCCTGGGTGACTCAGTCAGTTGAGCGTCTGACTCCTGATTTTGGCTCTGGTTATGATCTCAGGGTCCTGAGCTTGAGCCCCGAGTCAAGTACGCACCAGTTTCCATACTCGGCAGGGAATCTGCCGGAGATTCTCTCTCCCTCTACCCCTTTCCCCACCCCCATTCTCTCTCTCTCAAATAAATAAGTAAATCTTTAAAAAAAATAAAATAAAATCATATAGGGCATCATTAAAAATTAGAAAGTCTTTATTAAAAGGCTTGACACTTAAAAAGAATAGGTAAGGACTGAAAATCAAGCCACTTTTCCCAATAATTTAAATTAAATCACACTTTTGTTCCATAGATCTTATGTATATATATAGTTTTATATATAGTCAAATATATGTATTCAGTTTTATTATAGACAAAAAGATATATATATATATATAAAATTTCCTTTGACTCTACCAGATCATAATGTTCCTCTTCGTGTTGCTGCAACTAACCTTAGCAACTACATCTTTGGGGCAGTAAAGAGGACCAGAAACTTTAGAAGGGAGGGGAACTTCTCATTAAATCTCCTTTGTAATTTCTTTCTTTCTTTTTTTTTTTTAAGATTTTATTTATTTTAGAGAAAGAACATGCATGACGGAGGGAGAGGGAGAAGCAGCTTCCCTATTAAGCGGGGAGCCCCATGTGGGACTCGATCCCAGGACCCTGGGATTATGACCCCAGCTGAAGGTAAATACTTAACCGACTCAGCCATCCAGGTGTCCTTTCTTTTCAATTTCTTAAAATAGCAGAGCAGAAAGATTTGCACTGGAACAGAAAAAAGACTGTCTTTCAGAGAGATGGCACAAAGACAGAGGACCAGCGTGCGCTGTGTCCTGGCTCAGCTCACATTGATCTGGCTGGCAATGTGTAATATAGTCTTGTTAGGTAGGAAGTGCCTGGTGAGGTTTGTTGAGGATAAAGAGTTGCTGGGCTCTCCATATAGGCTGGATTAAAAAAAAAAAATACTACTGGGGCACCTGGGTTAAACCTCTGCCTTTGGCTCAGGTCATGATCTCAGGGTCCTGGGATCGGGTTCCGCATCTGGCTCTCTGCTCATCGGGGAGCCTGCTTCCTCCTCTCTCTCTGCCTGCCTCTCTGCCTACTTGTGATTTCTCTCTCTGTGTGTCAAATAAATAAAAATCTTTTAAAAAATACTACCAAAAATGATCCTGATGATAACACATAATCACAAATTTTACTAATAAACATAATAAATACTGCAGAATATTTTCTGATTGAGGTCACATAATTGAACGAGCTAAGCAGGTGTCTGGCACACAGTCAGCCCTTAGTAAATGTCAGCTTCCTTTTTCTTATTTTCCATAGGCACATACTGTGACTTAGTTTTATAAGGAAGTGAGACTTGAGTCTAGGTAGGAGACAATTGAATATCCAAAGATCTGAAATGGGTTCTACCTGATTATTTCCTCCCTAACCACCATGGTAGGCAGCATTTCTATTCAAAATCACCAGAAGAACAGACATTCTTAGAGAACAATAAACCTCATGCACATTCACATTATTCCAGATGAGTTTATACCAGGCCCTGGCCTTTTTTATTCTCAGAAAACTGAAGCTGGACTCCTTGAGAAAAATGATGAATCTAAATTCAGCAATCATTAACTAAGGATTTGTTGATATATATAGACTTGAAGGAAGATATTCTCTCTTCTACTAACTTTGTTCTCAACAAGTTCTTAATCCCTAAGACCAGAAAAAATGGAGTATTTATAGAGGAATCTTGGTATAAAAAAATTCCCCAGCATTTTTTCCCACTGCTTTCCAATTTACAAAAAAATAAAGCCAGAGTAAAAATAATGACATTTATTGTGTCTGCTCTGCATGGATTCTTTTTTTTTTTTTTTTTTTAGTTCCATATTTCGTGGTGTAAATGGAGGTAAAGTAATTTGCCTGAGGTCCTAAATGCAATGTGTGGTGTCCAACTCTCTTAACTACTACCTTATCCATCAGAGTCTATGGAAATATAAATCTTCCTTCAAGACCAAATGGCACTGAATTCTAGAGTTTAATAAAACTTCATATGAAAAATGACTGGAAGTTATATTTTTAAGAATCTCACCTCTTTCAATAAGTTAGGTCTCAGTATTTTATGTTTTAGAGAAGGCAACTACACACTGGTGTTTCTTCTACTCGATACCTGTTTTACCTCCACAGAACATCCTTCAAAAGTGAGCGTGAGCAACGAAAACTCTTATTTAATAAAAGTATGCTCTTTTCTTGATGTTCTGTTGAGATATCGCCATGAAACTATACAGCCAATATGGCCCATTGTCACCAGAATTTGGCTTACAAGTGAGATTGGCAGTCTATATATATCAAAAGTAAACTCTGTGAAAAAAAAAAAAGGGAAAATGGCAAAGGTAGGTACATTCATTAGACTTTTCTAAGCTCAGCCACACAATGGTGTGGGGTATCTGAGCCTGTCACTTCCACCATTTTGAAAATTGCCACTTAACCAGCTCTTGACTGATCGACAAGGTATTCTTTCTTTCTACAACAAATATTTATGGATCATGGTATATTCAAATTATGTCACGCCTCCAGAACCTTTCACTCCCAGCTGCCCATACCAACACTCAACAGAGAACCTGTGTATGTAAGGGTTGAGGTGTGGATGTGCTTTTGGGGAAATGGCAGTTCTTCCCTCTAAGTTGAAGGATCCAGTAGAAATACCTAGAAAATGCTCCCCTGCAAGGCATTCCTGCTTGAGCCTGCTGAGTTTCTTCTGCAGTCTTTTCTGAGGTCGATGAGGGCCTGGAGAAGTCACTACTGTCTCCTGTCCATGTCCTAGGACCTCATAGGTCACTGTAATAGGATATGGGAAAGAAATGGCCATACTAGCTAACAAAGGCCATCTGTTTCCCGGGAGGACATCTCTTCAATGGGAGAGCATGTTCTTGGGACTCCCTAAAGCTATTTGTGTGGTCATTCTGATTTCTAGCATGCTGGTTCCATGAGGTGAGCACTAAAAAGTGAAACCCCCTGGGGATTACTGATCTTCATTATTTTGAGGCTATTCTAGGAAGTTTCTTGATTCTATAAAATGAATTGAAGCCTCCCTTACATGAGCACTCACTATGTGAGAGGTAAGCCGAGTGGCCACTGAGTGTGAGGGCTCAGGAAGCCCATAGCCAGAGTCACCACTAACTTAATAGTTGTGCTGACTCATGGTACTATGACTCGGGCCTCAGTTTCTTTATCTGTAACATGGGGTGAAAGAGAGGACCTGCTTCATCAAGTGGTTGTAAGAGTTAAGTGGGAGGATATATTACAAGGACTGAGAAGAATTCCTGGCCCACACAAGTGTTTGATAGATGTCAGTGGTATTTATCCATGCGGTGAAGTGCATTTTATTCAATCCCCACCTGGTGAGTGAGGTATTGTTATGATTCCATTTCACAGATGACAGAACTGAATTTGGAAGTTACTGGCCCAAGGCAATTACCCATGGTAGTAGGGGGAAGAGGAGAGTTTTCAATCCAGGGGTATCTGACTCCAGAAGTCTAGTTCATCATGGAGGCAGCACCCTGCCTCCTGGGGTGGTGGGCGGGCAGGTTGTGGAAGAAAGGATGCAGCACTTGCTGTGTCCCTCTCTTTGCTCATTCTATTCATTCATTCATTCATTCATTCAACACATACTGAGCACCTGTGATGTACCAGCATGGGATCTTTCTTGAGGGGTGGCTTTCGAGCTGAAATCACAAAGAGGAGGCGTGCCAGGCAGGGAACACCAGGAGAGAAGAGAGTCTCTGAGGATGGACTCATGTGGATTGTCTGTGGCCCAGAGAGAAGGCCAGGCAGGCCACAGCTCGATGAGAGGGGGATGGGGATAAGGCTGCAGGAGAAGGCATGGGCTGGGCAAGGTAGGGCCTTGAACTCATCTTTGGGGTCCCTAGGAACACCCAACGGGCTTCTCTTCAGATCGTACACATGTTCCTTCTGTTCTGGTCAGTCTCTGGTCCTTCCGCGTCTCCCCTGCAGGGTGTTCCATCACCGCCTCTCCCCCTCTGACCATCTTCTTCTCCGTCTGAGCCTCCCCATCTCTACCCTCAGCTTCTCTTTTTGTAATGAAAAAGTTTTACAAGGCCATCTCCCCAGCAATTCTTCTCCAGTAACATCAGAGTTAAGGATCTCAATTTGATTTTTCAGGGGCTCATGTTTCATTCTAACATTTCCAGAGCTAAAAGCATTTTAATAAATGCAATTTAATATACCAGTGAAGTTCAAAATATAAAAATGATTTAGTTTCTTAACACGAGGCTTTTGGGTTTTTCATAAGACAAAAAAGAAAAGCATTCCTACTGAGAATCTCCTCCCCACGACCATTTTCTCATTGTACTCTGTAATTTCATTAAGATCATCTCATGCGGTACACTGTGACATAGTTTGTTAAGAGGGAAGGACAAAGAATTGGTGGTCACCAACCAAATTCAAAGTTGCTTTTAGTGTTGTCCCCCTCCCGTGAGGGGTTGGTGAGCCCTTCAGGACAGGGTCCTTGCTCTCCACTCCGTGTGTGAGTGTTAACCATTCACTCCCTGTCTTGTCTTGAGATGTGGACCCTGATTCAGGTTTGTCTTACTGCATTCTAGAGAGCAATAGAAAAAGGGTTGTCTTCTGGCTTAAAATTAAGCATCTGCAACAAATAGGATTTCTTTGACTACATAATATTGAGAAATAAAAATGATGTGTGTTTTATTATTCGATCTGAATATTATATCCCATGGGCAAATGTGGGTTTCATCACCCCAGCAACGATGTCTACTAAAAGCGATATTTCTGGTTATCATCCCAATTTGAGGAATTCTGACAAAGGGGATCTGAAATGATTTTCTAGAACATTCCCCTCCTTTTATCACCCTTCTCCAGAGAGCACTGCTTATCCCCACCTGTATATGGACTGACCCTGGTACAGGGGAGGACTTGATTCTTTCTACAATAGGCAAATAATCAAGGAAAGACGTGACCGCACATTACTGCATTGAGACAACTTGGCCGGTGTCCTGCCTACCGCAGCCGGGGGTCCACTGAGGCTTTGGACATGTGTCTGCCGCCTGAGCTGCAGATGGTCCAGGTGTGTCTGCAGCTGTATTCATGACCTCTCTAGATGTTACTGCTCTTTGCTCTCTTGGCCCATGACCGTCACCTTGATCCATCTCTGGTTTTCTGCATTTGGTGTTTGTCCACGAGCTCCCTGTGTTTGAACCTTCCCTGGGGACTTTGGCTTACCTTGACTAGTCCCTCTGGCTGGGCACTGGCTGTTTCACACCAATTCTGGTAAAGGAAACATCTTGTTCTCGCTGGAAATAGAGCTTTCTCCTCATTGACCGCCCCCCTCCCCCAAACCCCATGCACATTGTGGGCCAGCTGGTCAGTGCTCTCTGCCAAAGGCGGAGTCAGCAACATTTTGGAATGTCAGGATCCTTCTGAGCTAATTCTTCTTGTCCCGACAGCCTAGTGCATAAGATTACCAAGGGCATGGCAGCATGCAGGTTCTCAAACCGAAACCTGCCTCAGAATCCCCTGGAGGGTCGTGAAGACAGATTCCCAGGTCCCACCCCAGAGTTCTGGATTCAGTAGGTCTGGGATGGGGCCAGGAGTTTGTATTTCTAACCAGGGGTCCCAAGCAGTGCTGCTTTTCCTATTCAGGTATTTGGGAGGTGAGCAGGCAACGGGTCAGTGGAGGCGAGTAGACTGGTCACAACCCTCTGTGACCTACAGTGGGAGCTGGTCACTTCATATGTAGACACAACCTGGGTCACAGAGCACCTTTCAGCAACCAGCAAAAGCCCAGCTGGGTTGTGGAGGGTGGGTGTCCCTGGAGAGGAGGCTGTTTTGTCTGGCCTTCAAGAATAGCTGGAAGGCCATAGAAAGAACCTCAATCAGAATCCTGCCTCTATAATTCAGGTTTACATAGCCTCTCTGGATGCAGAGAAGAGGGTAAAAGCGGCCACCTCGTAAGGTGGTTGTGGGGGTGTGACAAGGCATGCCCAGCCCCCAGCTTAGCCTGTGGTGGGCAAGGAGCTCATTAAAGGGTAGCTGTTATTATTAATAGGTCCACAGGGGCCGGTCCCTGAAATCCCACTCTCTGGTAATGAGTGGCAATGAGGGAGGGGTCCTGGCGGAGGCCTGGTGAACGTGCTCTTCCTCATTATTCTTCCACCTCTCAGGGTTTCCATTAGGAGACTCCTGATAGACCCTGGGAAGAAACAGAAACCAAATGACAATAACATCTTCACTGTGTGGGGACAAGGAGAGAAAGGAAGTGAGGAAAAGGGTCCCACCGGTAACCGCGTGCCTACTATGTGCTCAGCATTGTCCTATTTGAGGAAATCATTGTTTTCATTTCACAGGTGAAGAAACTTAGGTTAAGGAACTTGCTGCAGGGAGAAGCAGAGCTCTTGGGTTAGCTCAAAGCAACCTGGTCTTAGAGAGGAGAAAACCAGAGAGGTTAGGTAACTTGCTCAAGGTCACACAGCTGGTTTAGTGGCCGGCTTAGGAGAAGTTTCAGCTATAAATCTCAGCCTCTAATAACTGGACTTCTCATACTATATCAGACCTTCCTCCTCAATCTCTCTGAACAGTTCACCCAGGAGAAAAAGTGAAAGCATTTGAGCTCTAAATAACGTTTTTGGTTTTGTTGTCACCGTTGTTTTAAACAAATTGAGGTCTGTGTTGGTTTCCTCTTTTAAGAGACAAACCATTGTTCCTCAAGGAAGATTGGGGGAGGGTCTCTTGTGATGACAAGCTTTGAAGTGTAACACCATTACTCCAATGGTCAGGCTACATCTGAGGAAGTATTTATTACCGACCAGGGACCCTTGCCCAAGGCAGCTGTCACTTTTGATAAATTTGGGTCTCAAAAGTTTTGTGAAAGCTCATTTTTATAGACCAAATGATGCATGATACATGGCAGCTCTGTCACTGTTGCAGTTCCAGAAGGCAGTGCAGGATTTTCAAGTCACCGATAGGGAGGGAAGAGATCCTGGCTCAGAAAAATTGGAATTGGCCCCCACTGAGCAGGTTCACAGTTAATATGAAGAGATCTGTCTTCTTGATTTCCCATCTAGCTTAATCACCAACCCCCTACACACACACACACACACACACACACACACCCTACTTCCTCTCTCATTCCTTAGATTCATAGTGGAGTCTAAAGGATATGGTTTCTGAATAAGTAAGTTAGTCATTAAAGTAGGATAATTGAAGTGTGGTCTCATGCTATTATTTGGGTATTTCATTATAAAAATCTAGCAGTACAATGTCCTAACTAATTAAAACCCCATCGCAATCTAATTTCACTTCTTTCTCTGAGAGCCATTGCACACATATTCATTGTGCATTTTCTCTGTGGCAGGCGGAGGGGTAGGTACCTGGGATGATATCAGGGAACAAAACGGACTCCTGCTCAGCTCATCTTAGCAATGATGAGACCGACAGTACATAATGGACTTCATAAACAAGTACATTTGTAAGGTGATAAATGCCTAAGAGAAAGAAAAAAGTAGAGCAGGGAAGAGGGGCTGGGGAAGGCAATGTTGAGAGTGTGTGTGTGTGGGGGGGGCACTTTTAAATAAGGTGCTCAGGATAAGCCTCACTGGGGGGAGATCGTTAATGAGAACGTGAAGGAGGTGACAAGGTGAGCCCCGTGGATGTCTGAAATGAAGAGGGGGACAGATTTCCTCTCAGGGATTTCTGGAATGACTGTAGAAGCAGTGATGAAACGAGGATTTGTGCTCATGGAAACATCTAGATGGTCTCCTGTTTTCTCGGTAGGCCTTTGCTTCGCTACGTCAGCCACTCCTATTGAATGGGACTTAGAATCGCATACTTGCCAAGGAGACCTGTGCCCTCCTCCCTCAGGGACTGACATGTCCCAATGTGAATTTGGATGGCACTGGTCTCCACGGAGGGCAGAGCGGGGTGCAGGAGAGGCTGCTGCCGGATTTGCTTCCCTCCGACCGGAGGCTGCTTCTATTGCCAGAGTGCACAACTTCTTGTCATCGGGGACAAGGACCGGGGGCAAGGGCAGCGAACAGAAACATTCCTGTGGATCTAGGGGGCATGAGATGAACACATTGGAGGGACCATATGAGGGAAGTATGAAAAACAAGCCAACAAACACCCAATGGAAGAAATCCTTCTCCCGCTCCACTCCCGCTCCACTCACTTGGAGCCTTGGGTTCCAAATGGTTCTGCAGTGCCTGGGCTTCAGGTGATCTTTTGTCCTGAAGAGGGAGGGTGCTAGGGAGGATGGAACAATCACTGTTTCTTTTGTATAAGAGGAATCGTTTTGTGCCTTGGATGTTGAAATCACACGGATCCCCAGGCCCCGCCTCCTCCTGGGTCAGGTTGGCTGCCAGGCCAAGTTCTACACAGGAAATCAGCCCCTGAGAAGAGCAGCTCTTCATGGCACCACGCAGACATGGCCATCCTGCCCCAGGTATGGAAATTCAGGGTTTAGGCTCCAAGGTTTTGTCATGAGCCCATTTTGCAGTATGACTGGAGAGCAGCCCACCCCACATATTGCATTTTACAACTTGCCACAGCACCCACAGACCCCAGGGTGGTTGACAGAAAGGAGAAAGGAAACTCTGTGTGGTGTTGTCAGTCTGTTCCTACCCTCAGGCTGTGGAAACCAGGAGCTGCTCTGTCAAGTTCCAATTACTATGGTCTTTAATGTCACCAAGGAGGGAAAAATGGATCCCCGTAGCTTGGCTCCCCGCTGTGCCTAACTTGAAAGATATGCTTTAAAAAATTCCTGGGGTGAATGAAAAAAGCCAGTTGGTGCCTCACATTCCCTCAGAAGAATCGCAGTCAGTGGAATCGTATGGAGAGTTCTTTAGAAACATCACAGTGATGCATGAAACAGGAAATGCAAGTTGTTCACATCAAAGATATTCAAAATGCGGGTTTGACAGTAATGGAAGTCCTTTCTCTTTTGATTTTCAATTCCAAGTTTAATTACTGCCCAGAGAGATATTCCTGAAAACCTGTGAGTATGTAGTTCTTATACATGCATTGCTTTTACTGTCTTGACTTATAAAGTCAGTACTACACTTTGATCCAGGCAAGCTGGTCCCACCCGTGGTGTCTGGAAATGACAGTGTTGTCGGGTGGGCACCCTGAACCCGGTCAGAGACTGTGTGGCCTCAGTCCCCATTTCTTCCTTTTGGGACAATGTCAAACCCACTGTGTTCTATCCGCTGCATGGGGTTGGCCCGATGTCCCTGAGCTATAAGCCTTGCTCATAGGTTCATCTGGGAGGGTTACTGGCAAGCAGTTTATTCTGGCTGCCCATTATGAAACTTCTTCCATGGGATCTCATGAAACAGGACCCCCAAATGATGCTAATGAGCTGATATTAAATGACTCAAATGGTCGATATAAATAAAGGCCCAACAAAAAAAAGAAAAAAAATGGTCTCCCCTCATCCCTTGGTAGGTGTGTATAGAGTAAAATATCCACTAATACTGAATTTCTGATAATCTGGCCAGAAGATGATTCAACATTTTACTTTTTACCATTAAATGTCAAAGTGGTTTGTTAAGCAAACTGGGCATATAAACACAATATAAACACACTGGTTGAAATATTTAAGGGAAAAAAATGACTTCTAGCATCTTTGAAGTTTCTCTTCACAAATGATTTTTCTGAATTTTAAAGTGTTCTTGTTAATTAATTAAAACATGTTATAAGAACCTCTGTACTTAGCTGTATGTATTCACAAGTATTAAATGTGTCTCTTTGAAATAATCCCTCTGGGCTTTTTGGAACCTTGGGTTGCCATCTCCAAACAGATAGGTTGGTGAAATTATTTTGTATTTTTAGTGATCCTCTCTCTTCAATTCTGAGTGCTATTCTGAGAGTTACTGGTGTTTTCAAAATTATGCATTTGGTTCATTTCTTTTCCTTCCTGTTGCCCTTCACCTTTCAGAAAAGTAGCATGGAATACGAGTGAACACCCACCGGACAGGGTTAGAATACGCAAATTTGCCTTCTGACTGCTAGGGAAGACTCTCTGTTTCTCTGTTCTTTGGTTTCTCATCTTTATAACGAAGGATGTTAGACTAGGTTCATGGTTTTTTAGAACATTTTAGTCATATAATCTTATCTTCAAACCAGACCTTACACACAGAAACCTGGTACAAAGAACAGACAGAGTGGTGTGTTTTGTTTTGGTTTTGCTTGCACTGCTTTTTTTGAAGAAGGGATTGAAAATTCAGTATGGTGCGCCCTGAAACATCCTCACACAACAACCCCATGGCTCTGTGGAACCTGGTTTTAAAAAAACCACTGGATTAAATAAGGTCTCTCTCGCTCTCAATCCCCCTTATGGACTTAAAGCTACGATGGAGGGAATTCTGAGATGAAGAATCCTTGCTGATGCAAGAAATTGCTTCATGGGGCCTTATTATAAATTCAGCTTTTTATATTTTGACTTTCTTTAAAATAAAGCACACTTCCTGTAATTTTTATTTTGACATCTTGGTCTGTGGTCTTAACTAGATCATGCTTACAGTGAATAAAATGGCATTAATGCTTATAATGAAACAGTCAGCCTGGTTGGAAGAAATTGGCATAATGAAAACTTCTAAATCCAGCCCTGGAGTGCTCAAGTGAGGGCTCAGGGCTGCTGGCCACCACTCGGTGGCTGGCCCTTTCCCCAGAAAGGGCTGGGTGCTTGTTGGGGGTAGAGTAAGGAAGAATCATCTTGTCCCACTTGTCCTGAAAGGGTCGGGCTGGGGAAAGTCTCAGACAGATTCAAATTGCTTCTGGAAGTGTGAAAACAGTTAGGAGGTATTAGCGAAAACAACTGCACAGATATAGATCTGAGAAGTGAACAAAAGCTTCTTGGTAGATTTCTTTCTTATTTGGCCTTAGAGACAAGGATGAGGTAGAAGTGGTGTCAGAACTGGGTGTGTATATAAATGATCTGGGGGGTGGAAGGGACTCAAGTGCTCTTTGTATTACAAGATGATGGCATTAGAGAAGGAAAAGAGAAATAAAGTGGTCAATAAAAAGAAATAGGGCTCTTGAGCCTCATATCTATCTTAGGTTATACATAACATAGATCTATATTTCACGGCAGCCTTGGAAAGTATGTATTTGTATTTTTATACTACAAAAAATGGAAATAAGGCCAGCATCATGCTTAGTACACAGTCAGATGTCTATATACATCTTCTGAGTTCATTAGAAATAAGTCATTTTCTTAGACTAGAGAAGGAGGTGGTTCCCTGCTTCCAGCCTCCATCTTCTTCTTGGTCCCTATCAGCCCTACTCAACACCGCACAAATATGACCACCCAATCTACTGCTTGGTCAGATGCTAACTTCCCAGATCTCGTTTCCCAAGGTAAGCCAGACCAGGCACATGGGTGGACCAAAACCTAAGAGGGACTGGTTAGCATTGGGGGCCCAAGTCTCCCTCAGAGCATGAACCTTCTTAGCCGAGAGTCCATGCTATCTCTAGGAGAGCTCTTGCTCTTCAACATGCAAGTGCTCCCAGGAGATAGATTTAGTCATGTTTCCAGTCCTGAAGCAGGATATGCAGGGAACTCGGGGCCAGGTGAATGGTTGAGCAGCAGTCCTGAGAGGGTAACCTCTCAGCCATCTGAGCTGATGAGGAGGCAAATCAGACAGTTTGCTTTCTCCTGGGCTGGCTTTAAAGGGAGTCATGTTGCAAAATCACCACCGTAGCAAGACACACGGGCTCTTCAGGACAGAAACATTGTTTTTCCATGGGTCTTTACTGAGTCAAAATTCAAAGATTAGGTGGGCTTTTAGAGGTTCTAAATGTGTGCCTGGATATTGAAAGTTGGATGGGGCCAGATGGAGATCTCTCTCTGGGAAGAATCCAAAGAGGATATAGAAAGTCCCTCCATTACCAGATGTAACCAGACAACAAAAGGAAGATTAAGAGAAAAGAAATTAGAAGCACAGGTACAGCACTAAGCCATGTGGAAACAACAGGATGCTGCCCTCAAACCAGGAGAAATTCTGACTGAGCAGTGCCAGGACTTCCGTGTTTACACAAACAGGAAGTGACGGGGTGAAGGTGCTCCAAAGGGTTAAAAACCACTCAGATCTGAAGTTTTCTTCAGGGTGGACATGTTCCCAGTTTTCTGGGCTCCTTGGCCCTCAGAGGACAGTGCCAGGGTGTGATCAGTAGTGGGAGGAGGGCTTTGTGCCTGCCTTCTCTGAGGGAACAGAGGCCTCACCAGCCCGAACACTAGCAGAGGCTGATGGCCCTTGATGGGGCACCATGTTGATGCCCCTGATGTTGATGACCACCATGATGGTCCCTGGCAGCGGGAGCTTAGAATTTGATTTGCTCAAGTTGCATTCTTATCCATCCTTATTCTTCACGGTGCTGGAATCCATGTCCCCAGCTTCTTCAGAACTGACTGCTCATTTCCCTTTGATGCACCACACAGATTCTCACCTTGAAGCTTGTTATGGACTGAATTACTTCTTGCCCTCTGATTCACACGTTGGAGTCCTAATCTGCTATGTGATGGCATTGGAAGATAGGGCCTTTGTGGAGATAATTAGGGTTAGATGAGGCTGTTAGGGTGGGACTCTAATCCTGTAGACCAGGTGTCCTTATAAGAAAAGAAAGAGATGGGCGCCTGGGTGGCTCAGTGGGTTAAGCCACTGCCTTCGGCTCAGGTCATGATCTCAGGGTCCTAGGATCGAGTCCCGCGTCGGGCTCTCTGCTTGGCAGGGAGTCTGCTTCCCTCTCTCTCTCTCTGCCTGCCTCTCCATCTACTTGTGATCTCTCTCTGTCAAATAAATAAATAAAATCTTAAAAAAAAAAAGAAAAGAAAGAGATATCAGATTTCCCCTCACCTCCCACCCCACCAAAGGCGAAGTACAGACTCAGAAGGCAGCCATATGTAAGTCAAGGAGAGGGGCCTCGGGAGAAACCTGCCCTGCTGGCACCTTGATATGAGACTTCCAGCCTCCAGAACTATGAGAAAAATAATTCTGTTGTTTATGCCACCAGCCTGGGGTTGTTTGTTATGGCAGCCTGCACAAAACGATATAGGGCCTTGGCTCCACTGCCCCTCCTTCCTCTAACTTTTCCCTCAAGCTAGACCACTTTGGTCTTCTATGAGAGGGTATTACTACAGCTGGCCTCATGTTCCCTGTCTAGTCCCACAGCACCCCCCCTTCTTCCCCAAACTGTGCATCCTTCATAGCACCCAGGTCATCAAGGATGGGTCGTAAGTTCAAGACTTTGTAGGTGGAATTTGGAATTTGCTCATGACCTGAGCTCCATAACCTCTCCAGGTTCCTCGTGAGAACGAGAATTAGTCATCCAGATCATAGCAGGTGTTTTCCGGAGCACATTCACAGCCACCCATTCCTGTGATACCTCTAACCAACGGGCAAGTTAGGGATCACAGATTTCCTTCCTCATATGGTCCTTACAATCTGGCCTTTTAATAACTGCTATGAACCAAATTTTTAAGGTTTTGTCCTCTCAACTGGACTGTGTGATCCCTGGAGAGGTGAAGGGGCAGAAGCCTTGAGTATTTTTGCCAATTGCATTCAGTATGAACATGGTGGCATTAATGAGTCTCCCTATTTTGCCTCCCTAAAAGAACCAATTTCAATAAGGAGAAGGAAATTAACTTTTCCAGATGAATGGTTGGTTTTAAATCTTCTCCTTCCTGGAATGCTATTTCTAAGTGGTATATTCATATTTAATATTGTGTGCAAAACATGTTTAATCATGAAAAACAGAAAGAAATTAGGATTTGATGCAGAATTATGAGAATCTGCAAATGTTTTAAAAATATAGCAAATATCTCATTTTTTAAAGTTTCTCATTCCATAATAACAGTATTTTTCATGCCCAATTTGTTTAAGCTTAAGTTTGTGGTAATTTTCTTGTGTTGGTTGCAGGGTGCTCCTGTGAGGATTTTCTTATATTTAAGTTTTAAGCAGTTTTTAAATTACAAAAGTAATATATGCTAGAAATCATAAGGTTGCCTCAAAGGACAGAATTGATTGGAAGGAGGCATGAGGGAACTAGATGGTAGAGCAGCTTTCCCACAAACAGGCAAAACTGGCCATGACTCTATATATTTTGCAAGCTGATATTTCTTAGATTACTGATGAGCTAGATAGTTTTTCATCTGTTTAATCGTTACTTGGGTTTTTTTCTTTCCAATAAATTGCCTTTTAAAATGCTTAGATTCTTTATTACGATTCCCCATTTTTCTTTTATTGATTTGTAAGAACTCTTTCCAGAGTGCAAATACATCTTTGTGTTACCTATATATGGCTACTTTGTCATTTTTCTATGAATTTTGGTTAGTTCAGTCACACACTGTCAAGCCTTTTCTCCATCTTTGGGAATTGCAAGGAGAAATCCTGGTTTTCCTTGTATCCAGGAATGGCCTTGCGGCACACACCTAGACACTGAGACATAAGCAGAAGTCAGCCAGAGGGAGTTCTGAGAATCTTTCTGCTTATAAAAACAAGCAAGCAAACAAAGCAACAACAATGAAAAAAAACCCAGTTATGGCTTGTGGTGCTCCTTCCCACTTATTCTTGCCTTGGATATAGATTTAACAGCTAGAGGTTTGGCAACCATTTTGCAACATGAGATGACCATTAGCAGCACGAAAAGCCCACACTTAAAGGATGGGCTTTCCACAAATGGAAAGAGTATAGGTCACTGATGATATCAATGAATTACTGTACTAAAGCTGGGACCACCTTCCTCCAACTTATTGTTATGTGAGATACTGAAATATCTTTACTACTTAAACCACTGGTTATCCAGAAACTGTTACTTGCAGCCAAAAGTGAGTTTGTATTTTGTTTCATAGGTATATTTGGGACAGAACGGGACAACTGGCATATATGACTTTGAGAATTTCATATGCTAATGTGTTAATTTTATCTCTGTGGCTTATGATAGGGAGAGTTGCTTTGAAGCTTACTAATTTTACATTTACTAGTCCATCTGAGATTTATTTTAATGTATGAGGAAAGAATCTAACTTAATTTTTTCCCAATGGGTTAACCATTTGTTTCTACCCTACAGAGATGTTAATTTCATATATTATTCATCTATATTTAGGTCTGACTCTAGTACCACTTCATTTCAAAATCAAGCTATTTTCATTACTATAACTGCATAATTCAAGACTATACTCTCATCGCTTTTCAAACAAACAAACAAACAAATAAACAAAGCAAAATACTTAGCTGCTACAGTGCATTTAATTTTCAAGATGAACTTTACAAGTGATTTAGTTAATTTTCTCCAAATCACTCTTCTTCCCATCATAAAAAACAAAGCAAAAACAAAAAGCTAAGACAAAAACAAGCAAAAAATTTTGATTGGAATTGTATTAAAACTGTAGGTTGGGAAGAATTGATATATTTGCCATCTTTGTTTCTAGAAATATTTTATCCCTCCATTTATTCAAACCTTATTTTTTTTTAATCTCTAAGTTAATTCCAGCAGTTTTTTTCACATTTAATATTTTGGTTGGTACTCTGAATGTACTTTATCCCATTTATTTTATAACTCATTATTGGTGGTCCATAAGAGAAACATTGAAGTCCTTTATGAGTTCAAATAGTTTCTAAGTTGATTCCCTTAGGTTATCCAGGAGAGACTCATATCATCTGAACATAATGCTGCATTTACCTTTTCTCCCTGGGCATTAGCTTCTCATTTGCTTTTTCAACCTTTCGGTATTATTTAGGGCATTTAGGACAATGCTTAATCATGGCATTCGTAGTAGGCAACTTCTTTAAGGTTGCGGTATCTCCCAAAGATAAAATTCATCAGGAATAATATATAGAGAGTTGGGAAAAGATAATGAAATAAAGCCAAAAGTATTTGGGGTTGTAACCAAATTAAATATATTTTTTCCTCTTAATATATATATTAGCAAATCACCATATAATTTGTCAGGGGAAAGTTTGTCTCTCTTAGACAGTCAATTTTTTGTTTTGAAAACTTCAAGAGAATTTAAAGTTTATAGAAAAACTGTGAACCACATTTTTAGAAAAAAATGAAATGTAAGCTAATTTAACTTTTGAATTTAAATCTTACCACATACCATATTAGTCATATTTCTTGATTTTGTAAGATAAAAAAATGTGCTTTTATCTTGATGTGTCATTTAAACTAAAACTTACTTTGCTCTTCTAAGAAACATCATTATGTAGGGAAAAAATACTAAGCAGAAAGCAAAAGAACATGGATTCTACCATTTTTGCTAATTAACAGCTGTGCAGTTTTGGTTATTGTCTTTTTCCTCCATCTATAAAAATGGTATTAGGACTGCTTAGCTGATCTATCCTATGTTTAGCTAAGAATTTAATAAATGTCTGAAAGTTTTTTTTTTATTTTATATTTTATAAACGTATAATGTATTTTTATCCCCAGGGGTACAGGTCTGTGAATCACCAGGTTTACACACTTCACAGCACTCACCATAGTGAAAGTTTTTATTAAACTGGAAAGTCCCATGCCCATTTAAAGGATTATAATTGTACTAAATTGCTTTGATTATATTTTGAAAAGCCATTAGTACACATCATTATTCAAAAGGGGGCAGTTAGTAAAAGTAGTGTAGAGTTTTGAATTCAATTCAAGAGTAATACAACATTCATCACAATTTCATTCAAGATTTGCAATCCTTATCCTTTTTTGGAGGGGAGAGGTGGATGTAGAGGGATCCTTCATACCCTGAGCCTCTGGATAAGGAAGAAAGATATGTATTGATTCAACGGTTGCTTGAATAATCTTAGATATCCTTTCCTTTTCCTTCCTTTTGATTTTACTCTCCACATGTAGTTGTTTTTTAAGCTTTCCATTATGTTTACCAAAGAAGTACAATACAGGATAGAAGAATAATTTTTCATGTACTCGCTAGCTTTAATAATGTTTACCTCATTAGCAATACTGTTTCATTTTTAGCACCCCTACACACCTACTCTTATTTTAATTTGAAGCAAATCCTAGAAACTTCATCACTAATCTCTAAATGTCTCAATATGTATCTCTAAAAAAGTAAGATTCTGGGGCATCTGGGTGCCTCAGTGGGTTACGTGTCAGGTCATGATCTTGCCATCATGGGATTGACCCCCAGTGTGTAGTCTTCTTTGTATTCTTTCTCCTTCTCCCTCTCCCTCTGCTCTTCCCCTCTCTCTCTCTCAAGTAAATAAATAATACCTTACCCCCCCCCCCAAAAAAAGAGTAAGATTCTTTTCTCCCCACATAATTACAATACCATTATCATAACTTTAAACAATCAAAAATAATTCCTCAGAAAACCAAATATTCAGTCGCATTCAAATTTCTATGTGTCATAAATGTCAGAATTTTTTTTACTTTTATGCTTTAATCAAGATCTATGTGAGACCCATGCCTGCAATTCCTTGTCATGTATCTTTTGTCTCTGCCAGTCTAAAGCTTCCTCTTGCATTTTATGTGTGGTGGAAACTGGGTTGCTATTTTGTGGTTTCCCCAGACTAGTTTGCTGATGACATCCCCATGGTGTGGATGAACATGTTTCTCAGTCCTCTGTAGTGCCTCTCAATTGATCAGTCAAGTTCCTTTTTTAGCAGAAGTTATGGGGAGGGTGATTATTTCCGAGGCAGTGGTTAGTTGTTCCATCAAGAAATACCTTGTTGTTCTTTCTCTCCCACAGCCGTGGTGTTGAAGCTCAATGCAAGCATCCATTAGTTTGTCACAAGTTGCAAAATAGCACCACTCTATCATGCTTTCTTCATCTATTACTAGAACACTTCTGTAAAGAAAGTATTTTTTTTTGTTTTTTTATTTCATTTACTTATTTATTGATAGTACAGTTTGTATAAAAAAGGTAAATAAATGTTTGATGCTTTTTCTTTATGTACCCATTAAAAAAAAAGTTGGTTTAAGGATCCCCCAACAGTGGCTAGCTAGTTTTTTTTGTTGTTGTTTTTAACAATTACGAACTCAGGGTGTAAACTGTATGTCTTTTGTTACCTTTGACCTTTTGATAGTCCCATCTTCTTTGGCCAATGGGAGGCTGTTCAGGTTGGTTCATGAGTCCTAGTGGCCTTTAGCAATGTCTTAACTGATGTGGGAAATAAAGGCAGAAGAGAAATTATTAAATTTCCTTACTACCTATGGCCCATTGACAAGTCCTTAAAACAGGCAGAGGGACATTCTTCTAGAAATTGAACTGCTTCCATGTTAATACTTTGCTAAGGGCAGAAGGCAATCTTAGCCCAAATCCCAGGACCCTATGAGTATACTGTAACACATTAAAATTCCTTTAGAAGTTTCCTTTACCTCTAAACCCCCCCAGTACACTTTGGCAGTCATCCCTCAAGCATATGGCCCATCTATATACATCTGAAGGGTCTCATGACTAAGGTTTTATTAGACAGTAATAAATGAATTTTCCCAACAATATCTAGCCCGCTCAAGGTCCTGGAAACCTTGCTTCCAAAATTTCGTAGAGACTTTCACTATCCCAAACCCGCTCCCAACTTGAAAGTATATAATGGGCCACTCTTCATGACCCTGGGGCAGCTTTTTCTGCCCACAAGTCCTGTCCCGTTGCTTTAATAAAAAACACCTTTTTGAACCAAAGACATCTCATAAATTCTTTCTTGGCTGACAGCTTCGAACCCTAAAGTCTTTCCTACATCACTAACTATCTGAGGGGACAAGAAAGTCGAGGCTCATTGTCTACATTTTCCACATCCATTTCTCCAGAGAGCCCTGTGAATATTCATATTGTTTGTTTTGTGGATAATAGTATTTCACAACCATAATCTGGGAGTCAAGAGGCACTCATTGCAACTAGGCTGGATATTATTTCCAGAACATTCCAGCAGACAGAAGTAGAAAATATAGATATTCTAAAAAATTATTTTTAAATGGATCATTTTCAAATTATTAGTCACAAAGCAAGTTAAGGCAGAGACTGGAAGCCATCCTCAATGGTGTTGTTACATACTGAATTTTGCAAGGGGCTTTTTTGCAAAACACAAACAAGCAACATGGTGACAGCTCCTTTGTCCTGGAGCAGCAAACTTGTAGGCATCGTCTTTAAAAAATTGTAACAGCTATTATAAACGGCCTTGATTCTGTCTCTATAGAAATGTTTCCAGTTTTAGTTTTAGAAGTCCCTGTTCTATTTGTCGCTCAGAATAAAAAAGGATATAGATTCACACTCTTTCTAACCATGTGTTAAAATTAAGTTACTGTGTTTGTTCAAAGAGAGAGCACCGCAAAGTACATAAAAGAAAATGAGCTTTTGCTACTAAAAGGTTTTCCCATGCTAATGAACAAGGTGGTGAAATAAAAAAGGAATGATCTTGGCTTTTTTGAAAATAACATTGCCAGGCACTTGGAATTCATACAGCTCTGTGTATGCAAATATACTTTTACTAACTTGTTTTGCTCTGTTAAGTAGACATTTTTGCTTTCCTGTTAATGAAGCAAAAGACTGGTGATGCTACTTGTTGTAATCCTTTTTGATTGTGTTTGTGTGGTATGATAGCACAAACCAAAGAGAGAGACACTCAGGTCCCAACAAGTTTGTACTTATACCAGATGTCGAATATTGTATTTAATGGGTTTTTTCAGAAACACCGGCTCTGATTTGAATGGCCACCTGCAAACGACCCTCAAAGATAATCTCATTATTTTGAACATCTCCCTCTGGAAGGGAAGCACCATGTAAAAGGTTGACATTCCAGAAAAACCAGTCAATTTATTGTGGTTCTGAATTTCATTTTTCTCTGACATCAGAGTATTTTCTCATCTATCAAAATGAATTTTCTAATTTTTTTTTCTAAATTTTCTAAATTTTTGTCAACATGTAGGAGGTTGGTAAAGGCTATGATTATGCTCTAGGCCAAATCTGACCTCTTAGGGGAAAGTTACAATTTAGGGGCACCCAGGTGGCTTAGTCCATTAAGTGTCTGACTTTTGATTTTTGGCTCAGGTTATGATCTCAGGGTTGTGAGGTGAAGCCCTGAGTCAGGCTCTGTGCTGAGTGAGGGACCTGCTTAAGATTCCCTCTCTCCCTCTGCCTCTCTACTGCTCGTGCACGCCTACATGCTCTCTCTCTTTCTCTTTCTCTAAAAAATAAATAAAATAAGAGTTTTAGGAACATTTACAATTTATAACTATATTTATTATTTTGTTTCATTTCCTCAATTTTATTTCTGCTAATAAAGAGTATACATCTTAAAGTTGATGGTGTAATATATATCATTTTTTTTCTCTAATTCATTCATTCACTGGGATTAGAATAACGAAAAGCACAGATTTGGCTGTTAAAAAACTTTGGTTACCAGAAAACCCCTTTTCTCACATTATTAATGATTCTTTTTTTCTCTCTAACGTCTGTGTGTCTCTGTGAAAATCACTGGCTTCGGATGAATTAATGGTCAACTAAATGACTACAAAAATTAATATGCCTTTTACTTGGGCTGACAGATGAGAGATGTGGCTTTCTGTTGTATCTGGGGGACCCTGGGACTTGTAGCTTCATCTCTCTCAGGGCTAAGAGTCCACATCTATGACATGATGGGCTGGGCCAACTGGCCAGTGATTCTGTGTCTGGCACCTCCCAGTTCCCCAAATGGGAGCCTTTCTAAACAAGGGCTGCATAGCCAGATAGGTACGGGACTTGCCTCACATCGGACGTATCCTCCCTACTGCAAATTCCTGATGCACATTTGCACTGTAAGTCTGAGAAACACTGCCATATCACTTCTTGTATCCCAGGGCTCCCCAATCCTGCTAGATCATGGAATCTTCTCTCCAAAGTACATCCTTGAACACCCCCAGGAGACCAGATTCAGCAACAATACACGCTGGGGACAGGACCCTATGGTGCTGGGCATATAGTGAAACCACTTAAAAGCATAAAGTTGAACAAAAATCAAAATGGTTGCACTAATGCTTCAGCAAAGCTCAATTTTAAAGTGACTTCTTTCCTCTCTTCTTGCAAACCTCCCTTTTCCCCTTCTTACCCCTTGTTTTCAGGAGCCCGGTACCACATTAAACACGTGACAAAGGAGCCTGGCAACAAGTACACAATTCCTGTCAAAACCAGCTAGATCCTGTATTTCCCTCTAAGCCCCCACAGCCCTTCCTCTGGGCAGGCTTACAGGTTTTTTTTTTTTTTTTTTAAAGATTTTATTTATTTATTTGACAGAGAGAAATCACAAGTAGATGGAGAGGCAGGCAGAGAGAGAGAGAGGGAAGCAGGCTCTCTGCTGAGCAGAGAGCCCGATGCGGGACTCGATCCCAGGACTCTGAGATCATGACCTGAGCCGAAGGCAGTGGCTTAACCCACTGAGCCACCCAGGCGCCCCAGGCTTACAGGTTTTTGAAGGCTGTGGCCTGCGGCAGCCCCCCTTGCTGGGAAAGCAATAAAGTTACTGCTCTTTATCCCAAACTCTGTCTTTGCGAAATATTTTGGTTCCAAAGCCTGGAGGTCGGCTTTTGACAACAATAGTAGGTACCCAGCATTCCTTGCTTCTGGTCTCCTGCCCCAGTTAGATTTCTAGGACCCTGGGGCTTCTGTCCACCAAACCTCTCAACTTACGGAGTTTCCAGTGAGGCCCCAAAGTCTCAGGAGGGATGGAAGATTTTATTTCCAAATCAAGACTGTGCATAGGGTGAAGGGGAAGCCACTGTGGGTGTCCATCCACTATCTCTGGTTCAACTTCCGGCTGGAGTGTGCTCACAGGAAGGGGAGCCCGTGGGCCACAGCAGCAAGTGAATGTGTGTTGGAGGAAAGTCACCAGCCATGGCATGAGGCGGGCCGGGGGGTCAGTGCCAACTATGGGGTCAGTCCCTCTCCCCACCACACATACCTGTACACACATTCTCTCAGTGAACACCCGTAGGGTTTCAGAGACTGAGACAAAGTGAAAGTTATTTAAAGCTTTATTTTATGATAAGTATTAGAACTTAGACTGATTGGTCAGGGGAACGAGACTGAAACAAGGTGGAAAGTTATGCAAAGCTCTATTCTATGCTAAGCATTAGAAGTCAGACTGACCAGAGAGGGCTGTCTCCAAAGAGAGCGACCACCACCAGCTTACAGGCCCAAGAATCGACTGACTGACAGGTCAGAGCCACCTCTGAAGAGGGCGACCCCTCCCCATCTTACAGACTACCTTTTATAGAGAAAAAGCCTGGCCACACATAGGGGGCCAATGAGATTGTAACACACAGAGAAAGTTGCATAGTCATGTTAGGTCACACGCAGGTGGCCAATTGAATTACAATTTACCCTATAGTAGCTGTTGAACTAACTTATTACTCTGGTCAGAATTGGTGCTCAAGTTTGGCGCCCAAAAGGCGGAGTTTACATTCTTTGTGGTTAGGGAGAGACAATATGTGTGTTTTACTGATTGGATGTCTCCAGCTGGCCTGACTCGTCCTTGTATTCTGGGCTCTGTAATCAGGAACTGGCCAACCTGGCCTTGTATTCTGGGCTCTGTTATTAGGAACTGGCCCACCATATTTTACTGGTTTCCCAGACTTGCTTCTAAGTACATTTCTCGGGGGGTGGAGGGTAGGGAGTGGGGCAGGGTCAGTTTAAGTTTTACTGCATAAACAACAAAATGGCTTTTAACCAAGATGGAGTCGCTCTGGCTAGATAGGTCCTTATAGGGTTTACGCGCAGGGAACTTCCAGTCACATGTCTTGAAGTGTAATGTAGGTGGAGGAGAGAATCAGCACCACAGATGAGGAAAGAAGTGGTAAGCACTGGGGCTTCTTCTCCTAGAAATGGGTGTGAAGGTCTGAGAATGCCGCACAGGCTGGATTTGGAGAACACAGAACAAAAGGGGACCTAGGGAACTCTATGTTCCCACTCCCTCATCTTCCAGATGTAGACCTTGAGGCTGATTGGTTATACGGCATACCTGGCCAGTGGGCGTCAAATCTCAGGTGAGGGCCCGGGGCTGCTGACGCCCAGGTCTGGGGACGTTCCCCTCTGCCACCTGGCTCCATCCAGTGTGGGGCTGAAGTGGCTTCATACATGCAGAGACATGCCAGAGGGAAAGGAGAGGAGAGATTGTTTCTTCAGCCTCTTTGTCCTCTATTTTGTAGTGCTAGAGGGTGATGTGTTAATTTCCCCATTCACGCTTTATTCTTTGAATGTATTCTTCAGTGAACTGATCCTTTTTAATGTCCAGAAGTGAAAAAATTTCCTTAATTTTATACTGTTATACTGTTCTCCACCAGACTTAAATCTAAGACTATTAATTTAATCTCCAGCTTGTACAGGTAATGTTGAAAGAAATCCTTTTATAGATATTCATAGAACATCCATTCATTCAGTCTTTGTGCCAGGCACTGTTTCAGCCTCTGGGACTCACCATGAATAAAACAGACCCAAACCCTGAGCTCATGGAATTAACATTCTAGCACAGGGATTTAGGGCCATACACAGTAAATATAACAAAGAAATAAATTATGTTGTCTTTTAGAATAGTGCTTCTCAAACTCTAATGTGTCTATCGCTCTCCTGGGACCTTGTTAAATGGAGACTCTGATTCCATGGTCTGGGCTGGGGCCTGAGGTTCTGCATCTCTAACAAGTTCCCAGGGGATGATAAAGCACGCTTTTAATAACCAAGTGTTTGAAAGCGTATGCAATATGTGAGCGTATTGCAAGGGATAAGGGTGGCCTTGCTTTATGTGGTGTTGGTCAGTGGAGGCCTCCCTGAGAAGTGACATTTGAGCAGATTCGGAGAAGATGAGACCTGGAGATGAAGCCACAGCTGGAAAAGGCAAACAGGTGCAGGCAGCAGTATGGGGAGTCAGGGGGAGGGGGACGGGGGGGAGAGTGAGCAGCAGTGAGAAGTGCCAGGACCCCAGATCATGCGACGTTCACAGTCCAAGGCAGAACCCGTGATTTCACTCCGACGGGGACAGGGAGCCAGAGGAGACTCAGCAGAGAGTGACCTGACCTGACTTCCATTTTACCAGCCTCGCTCTGGTGATTTGTATGAGATAGTCTGATTGGGACAAGGGTGGGATGAAGACCAGTTAGAAGTCATGGCCGACATTGGCTCTGGCCATATTCTCGGGTGGAGTGTTTTGTCCACTCATTTTCTCTCTCTGTGCTCGCTCATCTGACAAAGCTGGGCAGTGTGGGGTGTCCCATCTTATCCCCTTCCCCCGGCTCTCAGGACATGTGACACTGGAGAAGAAGCAGCCATGGTGTCACGAAACCAGCAAGCATCTTGGACTTGGTTCTGGCATCAAGCTGTTTCTGCCCTTCCTGGGGGGCAGCTCTGTGCAGCCATATACCTGGGCAAGGTAGCCTGTTAGCCTTCTTCGTAGCAAGACTCCACTCAGTCTTCTGTAGTATAGCTGGCTCTGTTCCCCATTGAAATATTCTGATCAGTGTTATCCTGCCTGAACAGAGCTCCCGACAATCTTCACCTGCTTCAGGGTTCGAGGCCCAGCAGGCCAGCACTGTGGCTCTATTAACTGGCTCTGCCTGTGTTCTGTTTCTGGTCTGGGGGAAGGTTTTCTGGATTTTGAGGACGGCTGTGTCCTTGTACCTTTCGTGGTTTCGCTTTGTCGGCTACACCTGTGTGTCTGGAGCACAGGGCGTACAGCTTCCAGTGTCTCTTAGACTTGACATCTCCCTAACCCTGTCTTCTTTTGAAGATTTAATCTTTCCATCCCTTGATTTGTATTCGGCTGAAATCTGTAATTCAGCAGTACGCACCCACCTGTCCCAGGGGTGCATCCAGAGCTACCTCAACATCTTGAAACATGAAAGAAAGGTGCTCATGTGAAACATTTTACATAACTTACACCAGTCAACTCACAGACTCACAGAATGTTAGGGCTGGAAGGTTCTGGAAGGTCAGCTGTTTAGAACCTTATTTCATTGACGAGGCAGCAGAGAGGGGGAGCATCTTTTCCAAGGTCACATAAGCGGTTGGTGGCAGAACCTGGACAATAATTTAAATCCATCAGTTTGCCCATCACTCCTCAGCTAGAGGGGCACTGACTCCGTGAGGAGGGCTGGTGTGATAAGCCACCAGCACCACAAATTCAAACCACCTGAGTCCCATACCTTGTCATACCAGTGTCCCTACTGTTCCACCATCTTAAAACTCCTTGTCACAAAGGTCGCTTGTCCTGTAAAATGATGATTCATTCTGTTGGTGCTGCCAGTGAAAGAAATATTCTTATTTAAGAGAAATTAGAGCTTTGTTTGGAAATCAACTTACAAGATAATAGTTGGGAAATTTCAAGTTAGCGAGCATATGTTGGATGAAATAGTTCGGAACATATTTGCCAGAATAAAACTGCTAATGTCTGCAACTTTCATGTTTCCAACTGATATGTAGACATTAATTCAACTCCGTGAATTGTGCTATGTAAGAAGGCATTCTTTATTATTGAACATAAAGATTATTAACATATATATCTTACATTTGCGTGGCATTTTAATCTTTTCAGACCAGTTTTAATTATATTTCCCCCCTCCTCTTTAGCCTTATAAAATCCCCTGGGATAGATAATGTTTGTTTTATTATCCCCTTTTAAAGATGAGAAAATTAAGGCATGGGAAGACTATGTAACTCAATTAAGATCGTATATTTACTTAATGGCAGATTCAGGACTTATCTTATCTCCTATTCGTGCTGTCTTTCCAGAAGACACAAGTTACACATGATCGGGTCTTGTCGGACCCGTTTCAATGTGCTGTGTCTGATGCTGACGTTAAAAAAAAAAGAAAAAAAAAAGTTGTGTAAGAATAGGAGAGTCCCCCTGCTTGGTGATTATGAGTTATAACAAATAGTTTCAGCTCCCTTACCACCTTCCTGGATTGCTCATTTACTTCCTTTCACATTTACTGAGTAGCTACTCTGTGTGAACAGTGTATTTTTGTATCTGATCATTTTAGGAGCCCGTGAAGTTCTTTCCTCCTGTGAAAAAATAGAATTTGCCAGGGGACTTGGGAAATCATACTTCTCTTAGCTTGAATGGCAAAAGACATTATGATGGAATTCTGCCTGTTTTCTTCCCCAATTCTGAAAATTTTCAGATCTAAAAGGATAGTTCAAAGAGGTGAACACGAAACACCTAGCTAGCCATTAACGTGCTGTGACGTTTGCTTTTTGTTTCCATATAATGCGGTTTTGCTGTTGGTGGCTTTTTCCCCCCTGCCTTGAACCATTTTTCAGTAGATTTCAGACATCGTGACAGGCTACCCCTAAACACCTTAGCATGCACTCCAGAGACGGACATTAACCACGTTGCCTCTGTATGCAAATACAGATTAGAAGTTTTCAATCCTGAAAAGAAAGTCTTTATTTGTAGAGATGCATTAAACCAATTGCTCTTTAAATTTTTCCAACACACACACACACACACACACTCATACTAGCCCTGCTTCACCCTTACGGATTTCCCTCTTTTTGAATTTGGTTATGTAATCTTCCTTCAGTGATTACTCCAAACCAATCATGAAAAGAGGAAGCAGAAGACAAGAGCTTGTATTTATAGGCAAGAGATCTTGGAGTCACAGCAAATGCTAGCTGCCTCTGTTCATAATTTCTGAGCCCCAGTTTGTCTGTCCGCTCATTAGTGCAACACTTGTCTGGGCTGGGGGAATTTGCAACTGTTTTCACACTAGTAGAGTGAAGAGACCAGTCTTCCTGTGCATGTCCCCTGGCTTGCTAGGATTAGAGCAGCTGAAAGAACTGGTCTGGATTCTCCAGGCTTTCTGCATCCCTCCCTGACCTTGGCTCTGTGGTGTGAACTCACACGGAGGCACTTAGATTCCAGGTCCAGGTGGTCCTATAACCAGCTCCCTCTCTTGGCATTTCTCTTGGACACCTGACAGTCCAGGTAGCCTTAGCAGTGATGCCGACAAAGTTCTAAAGAAATATTTGAATCCCAAGCTTGTTTGACTAGCTTGCTTATTGAGAATTTACACTTTATAATTCCTATATGTGTATGTTTTGTACTACCCTCTGGCCCTGAATTTAGAAATATGTCCTTGTATCTTGAAAGGGCACTGTTGATGAGTTGGCCCTGGTCCTCTGGGCATTTAAATATGCACTTGGATTTCCACTCATGGGATTCTAACCCATGATTAATATTTTAAGGTGATGAAGTAAGAAGCCTCAAGTGTTATTCCAATGTCATACCCAAGAGGAAAGAGATTTAAAATAGTCTTAGGAATCACTGGAGATCTTGCAAGTATTTCATGAGAACAAAAATCCCTAAGTCATCCTGATGAAGTTGCAGGACAGAGTTAAGAGTGGTCACGGGCTTTTTCTTTATTCCTGGTAGTTTCCCCGAGTTTTGGTGCACAGACAATGAACGACATATACTTAATGTGTTCAATTTGATGTTTGGACCCGTGAACGTACCAGTGAAACCATCAAGATGATGAATATGTCCCTCATCCCCAACTTCCCTCATTTCTAGAGTTTTATATAAATGGGATCACATAGTATGTATGTACTCTTCTGTATGGGGTGAGTTCTGGTGTCTTTCTCGCCGCATAATTATTTTGAACTCAGGCACATTGTACTGTTTATCAGTAGTTCATCTCTTTTTTATTCTTTTAAAGATTTTATTTATTTATTATTTATTTTATTATTGTATTATTTATTTATTATTTATTTATTTGACAGATCACAAGTAGGCAGAGAGGCAGGCAGAGAGAGAGGAGGAAGCAGGCTCCCCGCTAAGCAGAGAGCCCGATGTGGGGCTCGATCCCAGGACCCTGAGATCATGACTTGAGCCGAAGACCGATGTTTTGACCCACTGAGCCACCCAGGCACCCCTGTAGTTCATTTCTTTTTATTGCTGAGTAGTGTTCCATCACATGCATAACTTGTTTACCTGCCTATCTGTTGATAGGCTTGATTAAGCTTATTTTCAGGCTGGGGCTCTTGTGAATAAAGCTGCAATGAACACATGTGTATCTGTAAGTCTTCGTGTGGACATATGCTTTCATTCTTCTGGGGAAAATGCCCAGGAGTAGATGGCCGGCCATAAGGCAAGCAGGCTATTTCAGTAAGTGACACACTGTGTTCCAGAGTGGTTGTGCCTTATTCTGTTCCCCACAGCAGCCTATGGTGGTTTCAGTTCCTCACTTCCTCTCCTACATGGGGCATATTTCGTTTTTTTAAAATCTGGCCATCTGATGGGTATGTGGCAATATCTACAATGATAGCTTTATTTTGCCTATAGGGCTGCATTTAAAAATGTGATTTGGAACACCAGTTCTGGAATTATCATCTGTACTATGATGCCCAGGCAACCCCAAGTAAGTCGTTGAACGCCTTACGATTCTGTTTTGTCATCGAAGACTTGGAGATGGGGACAGCCCGCTTCTGTGAACAGAGTTATGGTGAATGTAGAGTCATTGGTAGTCAATGATTGGGGTGGAGGGTGATGCGAACTCGTACTCCACCCCTCCACCAGGTAATTGTCATTTCCACGCGCGTATCCCTCATGTGTTCCTGTCCTCCGCTGGGTGCCGCTGTGTCCTCCACGCTGCTCTGCAACAGATTGTCCCAGAGCTGAGCTGGACCTCAGTGTGGCAACTCTGTCAGCGGCCGCTGGCGGCACAGGAGCCTCGCGGATTTTAACAGCCAAGAGCCTTGCCCTATTGTGGCTCTTCATCCTCTAGGAACCATCATGTTCCTCCCTGGAGGTCACCACTGACATGCCAGCTCCCCCGTTGTGATGTCCTGCACCCCCAGAACTATGGGGAAGTCTTGCGGTGGCTAGGGAGAGAAGCAACGCTCTCTCTCCTTTACGCATGCTATGTTAAAGGGGCCCCAAAGCAGAGCTTAGACAAATCTCCATTTACACCTAGAGCCTTCTTTCCCTTGAAAATACCCACTCATTTTGCTTGTCATAAAAACGGAGCTGATTGGCCCAAGATTACCTCCTGAGAAGATAAGAGAGACAGGACATATATCCCACGTGAAACCCATTCTGCTGGATGCCACTGCTTCTGTTCCGTATTTCTGTATGTATGCAGACATACCCATATATTTAGTTAAAACTTGGGGGAAAGGTAAGGCATGTCACCCATAGCGGTGGGTATTCTTGTAGCACACTGTACCACGAGGCAGCCAAGTTGAATTTTAATGCCATCTGATTCAAAACAAACTAATAGGTGTTTCAAAACAAAGTAATAATCAGTTTCATCATGCTAATTAACAATAATTGAATAACTGAAAAAAATTGCTGAGGATAAGTCATGGGAAATAAAATGAATGCTTAATTAGCAGTAGAGTCAAATGTTTCAAGACGCAATTAATATTAAACGCACATGTCCAGGAACATTGTTTTTTTTCCCCCTCAATATTCCCATGAGCAGGACTTTGTTAACTTTTTTCTTTCTGAGAAAGTAAAGTGGCTTTTTAAAAACTTCATAGTAGCTGTACCTACTACAAATGATGAAAATGAAAAGTCTTATTTTTATTGTCAGAAATCTGGTGGCACAATGACACTTCTGAGAGCGCATAGAGCAATTTTCAATTTTCAAAACATTTTGGCAATAAAAATTGCCCAAAACCTTAAATAAAATAATTGTCTCTCTCACAGAGCTTTGAAACCTCTGAGTTGAATGAAGGAGGCAATTGAGGAGAACAATTAAATTTCCTGGGCCATGAAGGACAGTTTCCTAGGAACATGGGCTTTTTAAGCTTAAATGTATCCTCACGTGCTATTATTAGCGGAATTTACAGGCAGGGTGTAGCCTAGTGATGAAAGTGCAGAAGCAAGAAACGCAAGGCTTCATCTCTCATGTGGAACCTCCACAGGGCTCCTAGAACAGGCTTTCTCGGTGTGTGGTCTGTGAGTCATCTGAATCAGAACCTCTGTGATAGCCTGAGAATCCAGAATCCTGGCCCAGGTGTCTGCTGGGGTTGGGAAATATGCATTTAAAAACTCTCATAGGTCCAAGTCCCCTAATATCTCTTGGGAAACTTCTAAAACAAATGGAACCTTATTCTAAAGCTCTGTTTTCAACCCCACTTACTGAAGAGCCCCAGAGGTAAAGCCCCTCAGTCCAAGCAAGGTTAGCTCAGTCCAAGGTTAGAAGAAACAGCACAAAGAAACAATCCCATATGAACAAGAGTCGATAGATGCAAACAGCAGAAGTCTCCTGACCCTGTTGCATCATAGGAATATTACTGGAAAGAAAGAATTCCAGTACTGTATGGTAAAATATACTGTATTACGCATACAGTATTAATAGAATCGAAAATAATATATTGTAAAATATTACGAGCTATTAAAATAATATTTTTC
This sequence comes from Mustela lutreola, assembly GCF_030435805.1. Classification (NCBI taxonomy): domain Eukaryota; kingdom Metazoa; phylum Chordata; class Mammalia; order Carnivora; family Mustelidae; genus Mustela; species Mustela lutreola. Next base: position 135,579,974 of record NC_081295.1, read on the forward strand.
AGATGGCCAAAATCATAAAATAATTTATATAAAATAAGAAGTGAACAAGATACTACGACCAAAAGACTGATAATTTGGGGGAAAATCAAGTGTATCTTGAGAAATTTAAAAAAAGATATTTTCTTTAAAATTGTTAAGTATTGATCAGATGATTATTTAGCTGGTATTATATATCTGAATATATTACCTAGAAGGAGAAATATAGAGATAAATATACTGAAAACCTAATATAAACCTAAGATGTAGACTGAGAAGTTCCATAGTTGAAGACAAATAATAAAAAAGCCTGCTCAAAAGATAATGTCAGGGATGCCTGGGTGGTTCAGTTAGTTAGGCATTTGCCTTCAGCCTGGGTCATGGTCCCAGGGTCCTGGGATTGAGCCCCACATTAGACTCCCTGCTCAGTGGGCAGTCTCCTTCTCCCTCTGACTCTCTCTCTCTCTCCCTCTCTGTCTCTCATGAACAAATAAATAAAATCTAAAAAAAAAAAAAAAAAAAAAAGCGCAAAAACACCCCCCCAAAAATAACGTCAGAATTTTACATTGTCAGTGAAAGACGTGAATCCCCTGACTTTGGAAACACTGGGGGCCAGAGAAGTTAAAAAAGAAATGACACCTTGGAATTCAAGTAGAAGTGAAACAGCAGAATATAAAATAGAGAGAGAGATCTGAAAGGTGAGGGAGAAGGCACTATTCACAGAAGGATAGCAATTAGATTGGCAGCACTAAAAAAAAAAAAAAAAAAAGCCAAAATATGATAATGTGTTCAAGAGGATGGAAAAATATCATTATAAATCTAGGCAGGAGTTTCTTTAGGATAAAGAGATTTTTTTTTTTTTTTCCGGATAAAAACAAGAGTTTTCTACTAACAAGCCTTGCCAAAAGGAATTTTAAAAAGGATATTCAAGAAGTACAAATGAACTCAGAAGTAAGATGTGAGGTGCAAGACAAAATGGTAGGATTGGCACAAAAGAGACCAAGGAGACCCACAAAATAGAGAACCAAGAGGCAGATTGCAATGCACCGATATGACAAAAGTTACATTGTCCAGCAAGAGAGAAGGTATGGACTCTCTTGGCTATCTATATGGAAAAATTATGCCTGACACCTACCTCACAGCATGCACAAAATTCAATTTCAGAATCAATCAAATACATAAAAATTAAATGATAAAATATTTTTAAAATTTTATTTATTTATTTGTCAGAGACAGAGGGAGAGAGAACAAGCGAGCACAGGCAGACAGAGAGGCAGGCAGAGGCAGAGGGAGAAGCAGGCTCCCTGCCGAGCAAGGAGCCCGATGTGGGACTCCATCCCAGGACCCTGGGATCATGACCTGAACTGAAGGCAGCCGCTTAACCAACTGAGCCACCCAGGTATCCCTAAATGATAAAATATTTTGAAAGAAACTTGCAGAATATCTTCATGACCTTGGAGTTGGCAAAGATTCGTTACACAGACAGAAAAAGCAATAAACTGGATTCCATTAAAATTAAAAATTCTTGTTTCACTAGAGATATCACTAAGAGTTAAAAGAAAAGGACACACCAGAGGAAACTATTTGTGGCACCTACATCTGGGAGAACACTTATATTCAGGATATATCAAGGACTTAAATCAATCACAAAGGGACACCTGGGTGGTTCAGTAATTAAGTATCTGCCTTGGGCTCAGGTCATGATTTGGGGTCCTGGGATCAAGCCCCGTGTCAGGCTCCTTACTCAGTGGAGAATCTGCTTCTCCCTCTGCCTGCTGCTCCACCTTTTTTGTGCTCTCTCTCTGTCTCTGACCAAAAAAATCAAAATAAAATCTTTAAATCAATCACAAAAAGACAGAAAGCCCAATCAGAATTTGGGGAAAAGAGTGCTTCCGAAGACGATGTCCAAATGATCAAAAAGGCATATGAAAAGTGCTTATAAGCAAAAGTAACACTGCCCCGAGGTACCGTCACGTGCATAATAGAAGGTTTACAAGGAAGAAGACAGGCCAAGTGTTAGACAGACAAGAAGACAAGAAGTAGTGTGAAGCAACTAGAAAGACCTCTTACACTGGGAGAATCAATTAGTATGAACACTGGAAAATTGTTGGACATAGCCATGAGCATGAACATGTGTATACCTTAGGAGCCAGTGATTTTGAATAAGCTTCTGTTTACTTATGGCTAACATGAAGACACTATTTTTTTTAAAGTTATTGTGATTACAAAATTAAAAATCAAAAAAACTTAGATTATTATTTTTTATTATTCATCACAGTTTAACAATAGTATTTTGTAAACTCTGGATGCTGAAAAGTTGATTGAATCAAATACTTTGTAAATATTTAAAGAAAATGTCTTATTTTAGTAAATCAAGGAGGAAACAAAGTTTGGATCCAAAAGAAAAAAAAAAAAAGGAAGGAAGGAAAGAAGGTAGGAGGGAGCGAGGGAAGGAAAGGAAAGAAAGAAAGAAAAAGCCTCCATACCCTCCTAACGTGCTTTCCATCCATATGGAAGTTAAGAACCCCCATCACAGAAGTCATTCTTGCTCCAAGTGTCAAAGCAACCAATAGTGAGAAAGGGCTGTGGCTTCAGGCAAGCATTACAAAACAATGCTGAAGTCACCTGATGCTGAATGTCAGGTACGGGTACAGATCAGCAGTCCTCAACTGTGTCTCATCACTTTTAAAGAGTTTGGTACAGTGTAGTTTCTCTATCCGGAAATTAGAGCCACATATGTGTAAGTAACATAATTCAGAGCCCGAGTCCCTCAGATCAAGCCCATTGGGCAGCCACCAAGAACTGTGTTATCATCATGCCCACTGACCTTTGAGAAAACCTTGGAGAGACTCACTCACCAGATAGTCAAGCCCATGACTGTGGGTGGATAGGCCCTGCAGAGGTTCAGAAAGCTCTATCAGTGAGAAATTTCTATTCTCCTTTATTATTTTTTTAAATTTCTCATATACTAACCGAGAAATTATTTAGCTAAATTCAACTTGGTGTCCACTAAAAACTTACCACTTAATTCAACATTTTTATTTATTTGATTTAGGAATGAAAAATCAACCATAATAATGAGAGTTAACATTGTTTGCACACTAGACATTGGGCTATCTTATTTATGTTGTTTTTAATGAGCTTCTCAACCCCATGGGGAAGTTACTGTAATTAGCCTCATTTTACAGATAAGGAAACAGAGGCTTGAGGAATCAAGACACAAGGTCGTAGATCTTGTAAGTCACAGAACCTGTCTGGCTCCAAAGTTGGTGATCAGAATCACCTCACTGTAGGCCCCTAAAACAAATGAAACAGGAGGTAGCTCCCCAGGTACTTCTGCAAGGATTCCATTTGTAGAAATATTTTCCCATTCAACACATATTTATTGAGAATCTACTCAGCAAATGTTTATGAAACTGAATGAGACTGAACGGCCACTCAAGAAGACAGAAGTTGGTTGAATAAGAAGTGCAGTCCTCCAGGCACAACCCTGGCTCCCAGGCAAAGATGGAAGCAGAAAATACAAGTGTGTGCAAGTGACTCCTATTCCAGGCTGGAGCAGGTTATGAAAATGACAAGTAAAGATGCTCTGAGAGTCTGGTGATGAGAAATTAATTCTGACTTGCAGACAGTTCTATGTGAGATTATGGCAAACCTGAGAATGTTTTACTAAGAACAGTGCAGAGAGCCACCTAAATGCCTAATAATAGGGGGCGATATTTTTGTGTACCTAAACAATGTGACATTTGGCAGCTATTGAAATCATGCAGTGGCAGAAAAAAGCCTATTAGTATGTAAAGTGAAAATCAAGTGATTTTAAAAGTGAAAATCAAAACAGTGGAAATAGCAGGATACAGTAGACAAGCTTAAATATCATCTGTTTTAAAAAAACAAAAAACAAAAAACAACCCAGCAACAACGGAGCGTGCCTGGATGGCTCAGTGGGTTAAGCACCTGCCTTCAGCTCAGGTCATGATCCCAAGGTCCTAGGAATCGAATTCTGCTTGAGCTTCCTGCTCAGTGGAGAGCCTGCTTCTCCCTTTAACCCCCCCAACCCCCCCGCACTTGTGCGTATGCTCTCCCTCTCTCTCTCTGTGTCTCTCTCAAAAATAAACAAAATCTTTAAAAAAAAAAACTAACAGGTACACACAATAAAGTCACATGTGATACACATAACTTTATATGAGCATAAAAAACTCATATGAAGTTCACATGTTTGTATGCATATCAAAGACACATGTACATGTATAGTTTGTATGCCTGTGAAAGTCACATGTGGCATGCATGATGCATGTGAAAGAACCATCTGGTGAACGAATGTCTGCATACATATGGAGGAAACAAACGGTATATATTTATGTTTATATATGAGACACATATGAGATGCATATATGTTTGCATGTGCAGGGAGGTCCATATGATGTATGCATGTTGTGTGCTTATGAAAGATGCATGTCTATGAATACATTTGTATGTATATGAAAGATACATCTGGTACACATGTATGTATATAAACATACATGATGTATGTGTAGATATACATATTAAAAATGCACACAATGAATGTATATGTTCTCATGAATATAGGAGACACACATAATATACTCATGTTTGTGTACATGTGAGTGACACATGATATGCACCTGTTTGTATACATGTACAAAACACATATGATGTATATGTCTATATATAAAAATCTATGATGTTTATATGCATATGGATGCACTTAGAATGAACATATCAAGAGGTTCTATCAGTGGCTATTTCTAGATGATTAGGATTATAGCTGTTTGATATGGTTCGTTTGTTCACCTATTTTTTCTGATGTTTCTGTAATGTGCATGCCATTTCCTTTGTAATAAGAAGTAACAATATATAAAGCTCCATTTCAGAAGCACTCCACATTTCATGGATTCAATATCTTTCCATGGGTCCAAATCTTTCACATTTAGGGATATGCATTTGGTTTTAAGAGAGAACTAGGTACCCTGTTAGTGGATAAAACCATGTGGAGCTGGGCCATAGGAATTTTTAAAAATTAAGTCCCCTTTTAAGAGAGAGCCTAAAAGTAGTAGACCAGAAAGGAACAGAGACAGTATACAGTAACAGTCACCTTATAGGCAAAACAATGGAACTAAATTCAAATCTCTCAATAGTTACCCTGAGTGTAAATGAGTTAAATGCCCTCATCAAAAGACACAAGGTATCAGAATGGATAAAAATATAAAACCCATCAATATGCTGTCTACAAGAAACTCATTTTAAATCCAAAGACACCTCCAGATTTAAAGTGAGGGGGTGGAAAACAATTTACCATGCTAATGGACATCAGAAGAAAGCTGGGGTGGCAATCCTTATATCAGATCAATTAGATTTTAAGCCAAAGACTATAATAAGAGATGAGGAAGGACACTATATCATACTCAAGGGGTCTGTTCAACAAGAAGATCTAACAATTTTAAATACTTATGCCCCTAACACGGGAGCAGCCAACTACATAAAACACTTAATAACAAAATCAAAGAAACACATTCACAATAATACAATAATAGCAGGGGACTTTCACAACCCCCTCACTGAAATGGACAGATCATCCAAGCAAAAGATCAACAAAGAAATAAAGGCCTTAAACGACACACTGGACCAGATAGATGGACATCACAGATATATTCGGAACATTCCATCCCAAAGCAACAGAATACACATTCTTCTCTTGTGCACATGGAACATTTTCCAGAATAAATCACATCCTGGGTCACAAATCAGGTCTCAACTGGTACCAAAAGATTGGGATCATTCCCTGCATATTTTCAGACCACAATGCTCTGAAGCTAGAACTCAATCACAAGAGGAAATTTGGAAAGAATCCAAATACATGGAGGCTAAAAAATGAATGGGTCAATCAGAAAATTAAAGAGGAATTGAAAAAATTCACGGAAACAAGTGATAATGAAAACACAACTGTTCAAAATCTGTGGGACACAGCAAAGGCTGTCCTGAGAGGAAAATATATAGCGATACAAGCTTTTCTCAAGAAACAAGAAAGGTCTCAAATATACAACCTAACCCTACACCTTAAAGAGCTGGAGAAAGAACAACAAAGAAAACCTAAACCCAGCAGGGGAAGAGAAATAATCAAGATCAAAGCAGGAATAAATGAAATAGAAACAAACAAACAAACAAACAAAAACCCAGTAGAACACATCAACAAAACTAGGAGTTATTTCTTTGAAAGAATTAATAAGATTGATAAGCTCCTGGCCAGACTTATTAAAAAGAACAGAGAAAGGGACCCAAATAAATAAAATCATGAATGAAAAAGGAGCGATCACAACCAACACCAAAGAAATATGAACAATTATAAGAACGTATTATGAGCAACTATATGCCAGCAAATCTGACAATCTGGAAGAAATGGAGGCATTCCTAGAGACATATAAACTACCACAACTGAACCAGGAAGAAATAGGAAACCTGAACAGACCCATAACCAGTAAGGAGATTGAAGCCGTCATCAAAAATCTCCCCAACAAACAAGAGCCCAGGGTCAGACGGCTCCCCAGGGGAAATCTACCAAGCATTTAAAGAAGAATTAATTCCTATTCTCCTGAAACTGTTCCAAAAAAAAAAAAAAAAAAAAAAGAAAAGAAAAAGAAAAGAAAAAGAAAAGAAAGAAAGAAAGAAAGTAAGTAATGGAAGGAAAACTTCCAAACTCATTTTATGAAGCTAGCATTACCTTGATACCAAAGCCAGACAAAGACCCCATCAAAAAAGAGAATTACAGACCAATATCCTTGATGAACACAGATGCAAAAATTCTCGCCAAAACACTAGCCAGTAGGATCCAACAGTACATTAAAAGGATTATTCACCACAACCAAGTGGGATTTATTCCAGGGCTGCAAGGTTGGTTCAACATCCGCAAATCAATCAATGTGATACAATACATTGATAAAAGAAAGAACAAGAACCATATGATGCTTTCAATAGATGCCAAAAAAGTCTTTGACAAAGTACAGCATCCTTTTTTGATTAAAACTCCTCAAAGTAGGTAGATAGAGATAGAGGGTACATTCCTCAATATCATCAAAGCCATCTATGAAAAACCCACTGCAAATATCATTCTCAATGGAGAAAAACTGAGAGCTTTTCTGCTAAGGTTAGGAACACGGTAGGAATGTCCATTATCACCACTGTTATTCAACATAGTACTTGAAGTCCTAGCCTCAGCAGTCAGACAACAAAAAGAGATTAAAGGCATCCAAATTGACAAAGAAGAAGTCAAACTATCACTCTTTGCAGATGATATGATACTTTTTGTGGAAAACCCAAAAGACTCCACTCCAAATCTGCTAGAACTTCTACAGGAATTTAGTAAAGTGTCAGGATATAAAATCAATGCACAGAAATCAGTTGCATTTCTCTACACCAACAACAAGATAGAAGAAAGAGAAATTAAGGAGTGAATCCCATTTATAATTACACCCAAAATCTTAAGATACCTAGGAATAAACCTAACCAAAGAGGCAAAGAATCTGTACTCAAAAAACTATAAAGTACTCATGAAAGTAAGACACAAAGAAATGGAAAAACACAAAAAGGAAGACACAAAGAAATGGAAAAACATTCCATGCTCATGGATTGGAAGAACAAATATTGTGAAAATGTCTATGCGACCTAAAGCAATCTACACATTTAATGCAATAGCTATCAAAATACCATCCTTTTTTTTTTTTTCAAAATAATGGAACAAAAAATCCTTAAATTTATATGGAACCAGAAAAGACCTCAAATAGCCAGAGGAATGTTGGAAAGAAAGCCAGAGTTGGTGGCATCACAGTTTCAGACTTCAAGCTCTATTACAAAGCTGTAATCATCAAGATAGTATGGTACTGGCACAAAAACAGACACATAGATCAGTGGGACAGATAGAGAGCCCAGAAATAGACCCTCAATTCTTCAGTCAACTAATCTTTGACAAAGCAGGAAAGAATGTCCAATGGAAAAAAACAAACAAAAACAACAAAAAACAGTCTCTTCAACAAATGATATTGGGAAAATTGGACAGCCACATGCAGAAAGATTAAGCTGGACCATTTCCTTACACCACACACAAAAATAAATTCCAAATGAATGAAATACCTCAATATGAGAGAAAGGAATCCATCAAAATCCTTGAGGAGAACACAGACAGCAACCTCTTCCACCTCAGCCGCAGCAACGTCTTCCTAGGAACAACGCCAAAGGTAAGGGAAGCAAGGGCAAAAATGAACTATTGGGATTTCATCAAGATCAAAAGCTTTTGCACAGCAAAGGAAACAGTCAACAAAACCAAAAGACAACTGACAGGAGATGATATTCACAAATGACATATCAGATAAAAGGCTAGTATCCAAAATCTATAAAAAACTTATCAAACTCAACACCCAAAGAACAAATAATCCAATCATGAAGTGGGCAGAGGACATGAACAGACATTTCTGCAAAGAAGACATCCACATGGCCAACAGACACATGAAAAAATGCTCCACATCACTTGGCATTAGGGAAATACAAATCAAAACCACAGTGAGATACCACCTCACACTAGTCAGAATGGCTAAAACTGATGAGTCAGGAAATGACAGATGCTGGCAAGGATGCAGAGAAAGGGTAATCCTCCTTCTCTGTTGGTTGGAATGCAAGCTGGTGCAGCCACTCCGGAAAATAGCATGAAGGTTCCTCAAAAAGTTGAAAATAGAGCTACCCTATGGCGCAGCGATTGCACTACTGGGTATTTACCCTAAAGATACAAATGTAGTGATCTTAAGGGGCACATGCACCAGAATGTTTATAGCAGCAATGTCTACAATAGCCAAACTATGGAAGGAACCTAGATGTCCATCAACAGATGAATGGATAAAGAAGATGTGGTATATATACACAATGGAATAGTATGCAACCATTAAAAGAAATGAAATCTTGCTGTTTGTGATGACGTGGATAGAACTAGAGGGTATTATGCTGAGCGAAATAAGTCAATCAGAGAAAGACAATTATCATATGATCTCCCTGATATGAGGAATTTGAGAGGCAAAATTGGGGGTTTAGGGGTAGGGAAGGAAAAAAGGAACCAAGATGGGATTGGGAGGGAGACAAACCATAAGTGACTCTTAATCTCCCCAAACTAACTGAGGGTTGCTAGGGGGATGCAGGTAGGGAGAGGGTGGTTGGGTTATGGACATTGGGGAGGGTATGTGCTATGGTGAGTGCTGTGAAGTGTGTAAACCTGGCAATTTACAGACCTGCACCCCTGGGGCTAATAGTACATTATATGTTAATAATAATTTTTAAAAAATTAAGTCCCCTTTTAAATGTAATTCACCTCATTGTGAATAAATGAAAGGATTTATTCAAAGGATAATGGATTAAAATTTAAGGAGAACTTTAAACATAACATTGGAAAGAGAGTTTTGGCAACCTGACCACCTTCCTCATTCCTCAGACACCTTTCTCTAGGGTCTGATAGAACAAGGAAGTTCCAGTCTGAGGGGTGGGGGCAGAAGTACTCGTAGAAGAGACACTATTATCAGTTAAAATCAGGCCTCTGTTTTAATTCAACTGCTCAGGATTTCATCTCTGTTTTTTTAATTTGTTTCTGCTGGCACTTCATTGTAGGTCTCTCTTTCAAAAAAGAAGTTGCCTCGCTTTAATAAAACTTGGTTTTATTGTCAGATGGTACCCATGTGCATCTTAAATTCAACTGAAGTGGGTCTTAAAATAATAGGCTGTCTGTTACCAGTGTTCAAAAGGGATACGCCTTCTATTATTCTGATCAGAATTTGGTGCAACTCACCCACGCAGAAGCTCTACAAATGAGCAATTTTGCTGAGATATACAGTCCACCAGAAAGATGACTACCAGCAATTAGAAAGAAAAGAAAAGCAGGGAAATGCCTGACCAAGAGCCCTATTGGGAGTCTCCTATCCCTTTCTCATTTCTTGTGACCCTTTGGTGGGCTGTCTTGGCAGACACGTTCCTTCTCTGGTGACGATAAGCTAGCATCCCACGAGATTGCTAAGAATGGATAATGCTGTAGTTGTTTCAGGTTCTGGAGCAGCCTGAATGCGATCCCGCCAGGGACAGCATCTGTAATGTAGAATTTATGCATCTGGGAGAGAGAAACAGCTGTACTGCATAATTGGACCTCTGCAATAGCAAGGTGTTTCATAGCAGGATGGTACTCTAAGTTTTGATTTCTGTTTTCCGGCTGCCAGGCAAATGGAAGAATCCTGAGGTCGGGTCACCCCAACCTCACCCACACCCTTGAACCTGAGCATCTGAAAGATTTGCCTTTCTGTTCAAAGGAATGGGGGCCCTGAACTAACGATGCCTTCTTACTGCTGAAGGACCCCAGGTCAGAAGTGGCAGTGTTGGATTCTTGGGTAAGGGGATCCGCGGGTCTTTCAACTGCAATCATTTCTCCAGGAATTGTCCTTACCTCCATGGACCAGGAATGGAGTTGCAAGAACCACCACCAGAGGGTGAGGGGGGTGGGGAGGTAGGAGGTGTGGTGGAAAGGGCATCTGTCAATCAACCACTGAACTCATGTCTGCTTCTGGGCAGTACCTTTCATCTGAAGCTGTCATAGGGTTGGAGTTTTCTAAGGAGCTGGGCACTTTCCAAGCAGAGAGAGAAGGTAAAGAGCATGGGAAGGAGCCAGGTCAAGTTTCCAGGGCCCAAGCAGGGGGAGCTTCCATTTCTCACACAGAGACTTAAGGGAAGAAAGACCATAGAACAGGTCAATGAGAAATATGAACTTAGCATCAAAAGGCCAATGGGCTATCAGTGGTTTCCATGAAGATCAAATGAAGGGAGTGCCTTTTACACCTCTTTGTAATTTTACAAAGAAGCTATTATTTACTGAGTGCTTACCTCTGCATGTGGCTGTGGTGTGCATGTGCTGTGCTAACCACATTAAATACTCCCCCCTGGGGGGTAGCAGTGATTATCTGCATCTTGCATATTTATAAACTGAGGCTCTGAGAAGCTGCCTCTCTGGCCTGAGGCCACAGCACTAACAAAGGGGAAAGCCAGGATTAAGACTTGGTCTGTCTGCCTTAAAAGCCCCTGTTTGTAAACCTGATGTTGTAAGAAGACTCCAATGTTTTTGAAGTCCAGGGACATGAGTTTAATTGAAAAGAATATCTGTAAGTACAGACACACCCTACGCTCCATGAGAAACTTGCCTCATACACTGAGCTCTTAGAACTTTATCACATGGATACAACTTGGCTTTAATTTGTCTGTTTCTTCTGAAAAGAAGCTATGATGGTTATTTGTATGTATCAGGTTGGCTCAGCTGTGGTGCCCAGTTGTTTGGTCAAACACCGGTTTCATGTGTTGCTGTGAAGGTATATTTTTGAATGTGCCTAACTCTTTAATCAACTGACTAAGAAAAGCAGATCACCCTCCACAATGCAGGTGGGCCTCATTTAATCAGTTGAAGGTCTTAAGAGGAAAGACTAAGTTCCTGCAGGGAAGAGGGAATTCTGCTTCTAGCCCAACATAAAAATTGTACCTGAGTTTCCAGTTTCCCCTGGATTTTGCACTCAAGACTGCGACATCAAACCTTACTGGCCTGCCAGTCCTTGCAAGCATGTGAGCCGATTTTAAACAATATTTTCCTCTCCCTTTGTCTCTATTTATTGAAATAATGATTGTATATTATTGTAATTATATTCCATATTGCATTGTATTGCATATTATTGTAATAATAAGTATGCTATTGGTTCTGTTTCTCTAGAGAATGCTCATTAAAACAGTAATGAAAAAAGACCTGCTCTTTAAAGATCTTCAAAAAGATCTTTCTTTAGAGAGAAGAAAAAGGCCATAAGGAAAGATCTGGTTATTTTCACACCATTTGCTTTTTCCCTCAATGTGTAGAACCTAATATATCAACACAGGCACCTCTGACCCAGGAGTTCACATCATTGTCTCTCCCTCAACTTGCTTAAAATAGATTCTCACTTTCCAGCAGCACATTTCACTGCTGCATGGATACTTTGTGTGGCAGGATCTTTTCTGCAATGAATATGTGTCTTGTTCACCACATTTACCTCCTCTTTCCTCTTCCAAGCTGGAAGCCAGATCTTTAATATAGCTCCTGCCTCTTGTTAGGTCTTTTGTAGACATTTTGGTCACTAGAAGGGTAAACCTGGAGCAAGGGAGTTTGGGGGAGGACAAAGGATAGGAAAATATTGCTGCCATCCAGTATGAGGAGTGTGTTGGTCCTATGAGGGGTGGACTGGCACCCTGCCTTCTGCCTCATCCTTTATAGTCCTTGCAGGAAGGATGGAGGCTGGTGTCTTATTTCCATGTCTCTGTGAGAAGTGGAGCCCACAGTGGCAGGGAGAAAGCAGAGGCCTCGTAGTCATCAGGATCAATGCAGAGACACCCTGCGCATGTCAGACAAGATGGCATTAGAGGGGAGGAGCCCCATGATTTCTGTTACTGTAGAAGCCCCCAGCACCTCTCACAATCCTGGTAAGTAAGAGTGCACGAATATCAGGGCACACAAGTGCAGGGGGGTTCAGAGTGGTATCGGTGTCAATTTAAGGAATATGTGTATGTGTGTGTGTTATACACGTACTGTATATATTTATACACACACACACAAACATAGATACATATATATCATACACACACATATAATCTATACAGAAAATTTTAAGTCTTTCAGCACTTTTAAGGTGTTACTCTTTTATTTCCTGACCTCCATTGTTTTTATGAAAAGTCAGTCAGGGGCCATATCATTATTTGCAGTATACAGTCTCCCTCACAACCCCTTCCAGCGGCTTTTATTTTCTCTTTATCTTTGGTGTTCAGTGGTTTTACCACCAATATGCCTGTGTGCGATTTTGTTTCTCTGTTTCTGTATTTATCTTGACTTAAAAGTCACTAAGTTTAGGCATATTGGTGGATGTTCCGTCAGTTTTGGGGAAAATTCTCATCTGTCATCTCCTCAGATATTTATTCTGCACCATCCTGTGTCCCTTCTCCCTCTGTGACTTCAGTGACTTGCATCTGAGATCATTTCACCTTGTTTGGCAGATCTTCTACCCTTCACTTCTCTTTCTTGTTTTTCTTTTCAATTTGGATAATTTCTGTCCATTTGTCTTGCTACATCCAGTCTGTTGTAAAGCCCACAGTTTGAATTCTTCATCTGTGAGACTGTATTTTTCAAATTTAGCATTTCCATTTGGCCCTTTTTTGGAGTTTTCATCTCTGTGCTGAAGTTCTCCCTCTTTTCACACCTATCACCCCTCTTTTCCACTAGATCCTTTAACACAGTTACTGTAGTCATTTCAAAGTCCAGCATCCAGAATAAGCCTAGAGGCAATAGTATTTACTCTTTTCTCTCTTGACGGAAGGGCATATTTTCTTCCCTTGTTGCATGTACTGTAATTTTCATTGCGTGCCAGACGTTATTTGTCAAAGTGTATGTAGAGACTGAAGTAAATACTCTTTACCCCAGGAAAGAACACACTGTTTCATCTGTCAGAATCGTTCTGGTCTGTCATTGAGCTGGGTCTGGGCTTTGTTGAGGCACTAGTCACATTCATTTCCGCACAGATTCCAAATGGTTTTGAGGAAGGGCTCTTGACTTTTCCCCAGTACAACTTAGTACCTGAGTACCAGCAAGACTCCGGGATTGGGCAGCTGTGCAAACACAAGCAGGCTTAGGCATTTGGGCATGGGATACATTGTGGATGTTGAGCAATTGGTCCGTGGCCTGGCCAGATTTGTGGGTGTGTGCCTTGGGGCTGTCCAGGGCATTGTAAGGTAACCAGGTCGGAACTCAGGCCCAGATTGGCAATGGCAATGGTGAAAACAGCAGCAAAAGCAGCCGTGGCTGCTAATGGCTCTTAAAGAGAAAAGGGCCTCTGGATAGGAGAAGCACAGGGCCCTGAGGTGGGAGGCTGGCTTGTCTGTCTACCCCCAGATCCTATTTTGATGGCATCTCTGTAGACATTCATTCTCTGTCCTGAATTCCAGTACAAGAAGGGCCAGTGCTCAGGCAGGAAACTGTCAGTAAATTATTATTGACAGCGTGGACACATGGACATTGCAACTTTAAGATACCTTAGCAACTTCCACCTAGGAATATGTTTGATTGGGCAACTGGTCGTAAATAAAACACTAATGTAGATCATAAGTACGTAGGTAGCATGTCTTCAATACACAGCTCACTAGTTCCTGGGCACGATGTTTTCTTGTTCTTCTGAAAAAACAGGAGGGGAGAAGGAAGACTTTGCTGGAAATTAAAAGGAAGTTACAAAAGGAGAAGAAAAGATTACCAGGGACAAAAAAAGAAATGTTTTCAAGAAAGAAGAATAAAGCAAAATACTTTCTGAAAGTGGATTTTTTTGTACTCAGTTTGATTTAAGATTAGGACAAGCATGAAAAGATGTTAGTGGAAGACACACAGAAGCAAGAGACTAAAGAGAGTAATCGAAGGTGGACACACCTCCCGAACGGCTTGACGCCCTCTCACCCCAGCCAACATCACGGCCTGACCCTCCCAGCCTGGCTCTCAGACCCGAGGCTGCTCCCCTGTACTGCTGCCTGTAATGGACCACAGATGGCTCCCAAAGATCCCCTTGCCCCCAAGCCTGATACCCGTGCAGCCGAGCACCTGGGGGAGGCAAACATGGAAGGGGAGTCACTCCTGGCTTCCTGCTGAGGCTTTCCTCAGGTGGGCAGCTCAGATTGCTTGTGCCGAGGCAAAAAGCTGCATGGTGCTTCTCCCTGCATTGGAGAGGGCTGGTATTAATCCATCCGCAGTGTACTAATTTTCCAACTACTGACCGGGAGAGTCTAATCCTGTTCAGGCTTTGCAACATTGCTTGGTCTCTGCTGATTTACCATATGTACACACCCCCATTGCAGTGTTCCATTGGCAGCATGGCCCAGGCCTGTCAATAGGGAGGGTGGGTTCTGGGGTCACAGTGGTTAGGGGATATGCGCCGGACCATTTCAAGACCCCTTGAACTGGTAAGATGGGAAGTGACATTCCCATTACAAGTGGTGAGTCCTTTTAGGGAGAGGATTGTGTGTTTTATCTGTACTTCTCCAGCACCCATCGTGGTATCTGAAACACAGACACTCAATAATTAGGATGGAATCAAAAAGAAGCAAAGGACGGGAAGGGGATTTAGGACCAGGGGGAAAAGAAAGCATTGCTCTGGGCACAAGGCCCCCGGGGGTAGTCGTATTCTTGCCTCTAATGGGCAGCTCTTCCTTTAGAGCCTAGTCAGTAGGTAGGAACAGAATGTCTGTGTTCCCTGCTTTCCGGCAGCTGCAGTTCCGGCACTATCATGGTCGGGGTAGACATTCTTCTCTCTCCACTGTACACCAGGAAGAGGAAGTTGTATAGCTCCATGGGGGCATTAAGTACGGGTACTAACATTATTTCATTCTGCCTCTTTTGCTTCAAACAAGGTCTCAGTTCATCCTCACCGTTGTACCTAAAGGCAACAAGGCAAGTCGTAAATAATCATAGTAGTAATGCCATGTAAACACTTTAGCTGAGGAAGATGGAGGCGCCAGTTTTGAATCCCCAGGATGCTGAAGATGATACACAAGTGATGACTCATTCTGTGTGTCAGCCCAACAGAAGGAATGATTTTGCCTGCTCTTCTTCTGCAGAGCCCTCATGGAATGTGTGTGGGGGTGGGGTGTGGGGGGGGGCAGGGACTGGCTTTCCAAATGCTGCCTCGGAGAGAGTGTCCATTTGTTTCCTGAAGTTGAACCATTTGCTTGGAGACTTTCTGATTCAAAACTGGTGGACCAGTTTTGACTCTGTCTTGGTCATGGGACACCTCAAAAATTCTTAACTATTAGACAATGTGTTCTGTTATTCAGAATTAAATACCCAATACCAACCATGCAGTGGATGCCAGGATAGAAGAGATCTTGAATGTTGTAGAAAAGTTCCAAGTCTGATTAAACAAACCAAAAATGGGCATGGATTTACCAAGTGATTCAGTGGAAGGGGCTGAGTCTAAAAGTCACAGGACTAAGGACAGAGCCTTCTCTCTGAGCTGGCAGTCTGCCCTGGCACTTCAGATCCTCTCAGCACCAACCCACCCCACATTTTCTATTTGCAGCACTGTTTTCCTCATGCTTGGAATATGCTAGTGCAGGCATTAGAGGCAATTAAAATCAAGACTAGGAAAGCGTGCTCTTCACCATGAAAGACCGACTGATGAGGCAATGAAGAGAGTTTATGAAATACACTCAAGTAATGATCCTCATGCGTCCCCTGTACCTTTCATCTGAGGATCTCAATGTGTTTCTTTAATTTTAATCATATTTTCATCATGAGGCTTCATATCACAGGTGGAGAACTGGACCTTTGCCTCAGGATGTTCCACACACATCTCATATTCAACATGCTGCTGACAAATTTACTCTCTTTTCCCCAAATCTCTTCCTTTCCCTGGATTTCCCTTCTTGGCAAATGGAGCCCTATCCAACTTGTTCCAAAGCCTGACACCTGGATATCATTCCAGACGTTCAGTTCTCCTCACTTCCTTTACTGACTCTATCCCACAGATGTCTTTCAGCCCCTCCTTCGCCTGCCTCTAGCCCCACCTCCACTCTAGTCCTTGGATGTCTTCCTAGAAAGAAAATCTGATTATGGAAATCCCTCTGTTTAAAATCCTTCAGAAGTTCTCCATTCTTTTGTGAACAAATTCAAACTCCTAATCACGCCACACATGATGTGTCTTTGCCTACTTCATTTTCATTGTTCACCCCATTGTTCCTCAGCCGTTCTTCAACAACACACACCTGCGCATGAGCACGTGTGCACACACACACACACACAGAATTGCAAACCCATAATCCTCTCAACTTGTTATGTTGTTTCAAACCCATATGGCTTTGTACTCATTATCTGCCCTCCTCTCTCCCCCATGGAGAACTGCTAGCAATCTTGTGGGAGGAACACAGTTCAAATCAAACTTTTCCATGCAGTCTCCTGTTTCACCAGGAAAAATGGGTCATTTTCTTTTGTGCCATCCATACAACTTGAGCTTGTTTCATTTCTACTGTTTACCATTCTGTGTGCCAATGATTGGGTTGGAACTATAGTTTTTACTAGACTGCAGCATCCATTGAGGGCAAAGCTTGAGGCTTATTCATCTTTATATCCCAAACATCTTTGCAATTCCAGGTACACAGCAGGGGTTCCAGAGGTGTCTAATGACTTTAATGGACCAATAAATGATGGAGTGAGTTCTTTAAACTAGGGTGAGGGGAGATTAAATACCTTGCTCCAAAGACTAAGACAAAAGGGATGGACTGCAGCCAGAAGCAATAAACTTCATCAAGTCTAGCCTATTCAGGCAATTATTGAAGGATGAAAATCTTGTTTTGATGTCACTACTTCAAACCAACACTCTGTGGGAATGATGACTGGAAGGACTTATACCAAACCTGATAACTTCTAGAAGTGAGAGTGGGAAAAGGGGTAGGGGTCGAATAATCCCATGAGTCACTGGAGATTTAAAATATCTTTTGACAAAGAAAGATGCCAAAATAGTTACCCGCCTGTAAATTATGTTGTGGTCTCACAACAACAATAACAACAACAAAAAATAGATAACTCATTGACAGGAAAGCATAATGGCTGGATTGAATTCATTATTTATGGGCTGGATTGATGAATTTTAATGGTAGATTTTATGAAGGGGCAGTTTGGAGAGTGAGTTGCCTACTGGTTAGTAGTGGGATTGTAAATCAGGAATAAAGGATGTCATTCTTTTATTGGCTGACCAGCAAAATGGACAGAATAAGACACTTTAGTGACTCTAGAATTTTAGAGCTAGAAGAAATAGTAAAGATTATATACTTCAGCAGTTTTCTCACCCAGAGCGTTAAAATACACTGTAATTCTTGACCAGTTATGGTAAATAGGAGCTTGAACTACAAACTAGAACTAGCACTCAAACTGGAAGGTTGAATTGCAAATGCGATTGAAGTTGGGTATGTCAGTGGGGTTTTCTCCAACATCAACATGGATCATAGCAGAAGAAAAGCTAGAGATTTAGTCCAATTACTTCATTCTGAGGAGGAAGAAACTAAGGGCCAAAAGTGACTTACTCACTGTCACACTCTTCCAAGGTCATAGAGCTATGTCAAGGACATAAGTTTCCAGACTTGTAACCTAGTGATCGTGTAGCTCCTCTGGACTCGTCTCTGCATTACATTTACCTCCATTCTATAGCTATCATATGAACTACCCTGAATTTTAATAATGTTCCAAAGGCTTTGGGTATGGGAGGGTTGGTTATGGAATGTTGAGTTTTTGTTTTTTTTTTTTTTTAGAACCCATCTACTTTCTTTGCTAATTTTATAACATTAATGACATTAATTGTGTGTCCTTCTGAGTGCAATTATTATTGTTAGAATAATTTTTTTTTCTTTCAAGATTTTATTTAAATTCAAGTTAGTTCACATATAGTGTAGTATTAATTTCAGGTGTAGAATTTAATGATTCATCAACTGCATATAACACCCAGTGCTCATTACATCAAGTGCCCACCTTAATGCCCAACACTTAGTTACCCTATCCGCCACCCATCTCCCCTTCAGCAACCCTCAGTTTGTTTCCTATATTTAAGAGTCTCTTATGGTTTATCTCCTTTCTATCTTTATTTGATTTTTCCTTCCCTTCCCCTATTTTCATCTTTTGCATTCCTTAAATTTCACGTATGAGTGAAATCATACTGTTTTTGTCTTTCTCTGAGTGACTTATTTTACTTAGCAAATACACTCTAGTTCCATCCACATCATAGCAAATGGTAAGATATCATTATTTTTGATGATTGAGTAGTATTCCATTCTATATATACACACATCACATCTTTATCCATTTATCTATCAGTGGACATCTGGGCTCCTTCCATATTTTGGCTATTGTGAACATTGCTGCTATAAGCATTGGGTGCATAGGCCCCTTCAAATCAGAGTTTGTATCCTTTGGATAAATAACTAGTAGTGCAATTTCTGGGATATAGGGTGTTAGGATAAAAATTTTGATCTATAGTACATCTAAACAATGATTCTCAACGAGGGCAATTTTACAAGCCCCACCCCCCACCCCAGGAATGACCGTCAATGTCTGGAGACATTTTTGACTGTCACAACTTGGAAGATAGGTGCTTCTGGCATCTAGTGGGCAGAGGCCAGGGATGCTGCTAAATGTCCTACCTTGCACGGGACAGGTCCCACAAGAAAAAATGATCCAGCCTAAATTGTCAGTACTGCCCAGATTGAAAAAATATTCATCTAAAACAAACACCTCATATTAAAAGGGGATCCCCTGGCTGGTAAAACGAGCTTAAATAAGAGATCCTTGTCTAAATAGATCCAACCTTTTGAGTAATGCTGGCTGAAGAAGGGCATTCTGGGGGAGGGTTCCTTCAGTATAAATTCTCCCTAACTATAGGTACATTGTAAGGTATGTAGATAGGAGTGAAGTCAACAGTAGTGAGTGCTTAATTGTGGTGACAAAATTTCCAAACCACCCAGATTAACCCAAACCAGCAGGAGCAACTCTTGTAGAACACAAGATACGACTCTAAGGAACTGAAGGAGAGAAACCAGTTCTTGCAGCCTCAGGGAACCTCGGGAAGAAGTCCTGGCCCACTCTGGTCCCTGGTCTGGAAGGGAGGAATGTGAGTGGCGCAGTGGTTAGGTCTGGGATGACACCTGGTTGCAGGCTTTAATCCAGTGACAGCTATCTCCTTGCTATTGTCCCTCTCTACTCAAGAGATGTGGGACTCTGAGATGACAATGTTAATATAGAAGCTATTGATACACTGTGGCTGATGCCATATACAACACCATTGCACACCTAAAGGCATACCATATAATTTGCTCTAGCCAACATATTTTCCTTTGGCTTTGCAATCCTGAAAGTCAAGGACCATGACAATTAGTTCATCTGATGGAGCCTGTGGCAGAGTCCTGCTTACACATGTATTAAGTGTGTGATAAAGATGATGATGACAACAAGCAGACATGCACCTTGCTGAGGTGTTTCTCTTCCACACAAACAGTTCTCTTACATGGTAGGTTCATTATATAGCAAGCTCCCTATTAGTCCCTACTTGTTAAGAGAGAAGAGAAGAGAAAACTTGTTTGTTGCTCCTTGTCATTTTAACAAGAAGACAGAGTTCTAGGCTTCTTGCCCTTAAACAACCAAAAATTACATGAGATTCTTCCTTCAAATGTCAGAATGGCATTTAGCCTGACAGTGTTCTCATTATTATGCACAGAGAGCTCCTCTAACCAAACCTGTCAAAAATTTCTAACAGGCAGGGGCCTTGTAAACTTGGAGTCAATATCTCAAGCTTTTGTCATGGTTTTGAAGGTTTCAGTGAGTTAAGGAGAGAGAAACCAATTTGGGTGTCCTGTCACATGGGGAGACCTTCGGGTGTTCCTGCCAATCACATTCTGGAAGAGGAAGGAGGAAAGCTAATGTGGGAGGGGGTTTGGAGGGACACCTCCAAGGGACTTCTTTGGGGAAGACCCTAGAAGCTCCTTCTGTAGCCTGGATTAGAGACAGAACAAGGGACAGTCCAGGGGGAGAGCTTTGAAGGACATCAGTCCATAAGGAATCCCAGTCCATTGGGATAAATTGGAATTCTGCAGCCACCTAACTTAGTTTTCTATGTTGACTCCTTACGTAATCCGTGATATGGACATTAGGGCCACTTCTGCTGAAGAACAGAGTGCTCCAACTCATGGAAATATGCTAACAGACCAGGCAAAGGAGACACGGTCCTTTAGTGAAGTACGCACATTTTCCACTCACTGGAAGCAAAGCAAAGCAGGAGAAACAAGAGCTCACACCGCCAGAGATCCTGCCTTGGACCTTTGGCTTCCGCCAAGGCACCCAAGTTACATTAGAACCAAGAGAGAAGGGAAGAATTAATGTGCTCAGTCAAGAAGCTCTCTTTTGCTGTAGTTCTAGGGCTCTTCTAGAGATCCAGGCTCTGCCTGACTGCTCCCAGGTGCAGGTATTCTGACTCTCCCCCGAGACTAAGTGACCTAAGCCCTGTCTGCCCTCCTGCCTGGCGGCACAGGTGCAATGTTCCATGAGACAGTGGCAGTGGGATGTCTTTCTCTAACAACTAGGGTGAACTGAAGACCCAGCTTCCATCTCTGAGATGGCAGAGCCAATGAGGCAGAGCCTCATTGACCTGAAGCCAATATCCAGAGTCAGCTAAAATTTTGAAAACAAGGAAGGCAGAGTACAGTGCTTGTTTTATTGGAAATGTGTGATTTTTTTTTTATTATATGCATTTCAAGAAGTTTAACTGGTTTATGACTGCCAATAAATTGTGTGATTTGGAAAGTGACATTTAATGAATGCCTGTATTAAAAATTCCTTATTTTGGACAGAAATAATGTATAACATCTATTTGTAAAAATTGCCACCTCTGCTAAATAAATGTTGGATTACTCTTTAAAGAACACTGTCTTGGGATGTCTGGGTGGCTCAGTCAGTCAAGCATCTGCCTTCGTCTCAGGTCTTGATTCCAGGGTCCTGAGATTGAGCCTTGTGTGTCAGGCTCCCTGCTCAGTATGGCGTCTGCTTGTCCCTCTCCATCTGTCACCTCCCCCCAACTTGTGCATTCTATCTCTCTCTCAAATAAATAAATAAAATCTTTTAAAAAAATAAGGAACATTGTCTTGAAATGGTCCAAATTATTCTTAGGGTGCACATATGCCTTGGTCCTGCCCTGGGGGCAAGGATAGGTAGGGATTTCTCATCATTTGGAAAAAGTTACTCTCATCTAAGTACTCTTTTGGAAATGATGGCCATTTCCCTTTCTGCTACTTGAGGTGGAGGTGGGGCGGGAAGCAGAGCCCTGACGCAAAGGACTTTGTAATGCAAAGGTGAGGGTCCTTTCCTATCTCCCAGAAGAGTCCAGTTCCACAAAAGAATACAGAGGAGAGGGGAATGTTGTGTGTGGGAGGTCACCTTCCTCAAGATTGAGAAACTGTGATTTGGCATGTGATATATACCTGAATTGAGGCTGGCAATAATTGTAAGATACAACAGCTCATTCCCATCAGGGTCAATGTCCAACTCTGTAAGAACTGCCAGATCTGTGAAAACTCTCCATTCAGGAGCATACATGCTCACTTCCTGGTCAAATTCCATGCACCATTCCCAGTCTCACATGTTCATCCCCACCAAGCAGTGAGTGGAAAATGGGAAGACTACCCCCTCCCTAAAGGAAATGTCTCAGACAACCAACATCTCGGGCAGTGTGGGCCAGCACCAGACCATCCAGAGATTATGTCTACTATGCTGTAGGGAAACTGAGGCTGTCCTTAGTAAACACAACCTCTGTCCCCTGTGGCAAGGGGCACACGGATCATGGACCCAGCTGGCAGGGTGTCCATCACCATCAGTGCCCTGTTAAAGGAGTGGAAAGTGGGCTTATCCTACTAATTGTTGGTGGCTCTCTGGCAGTGGCAGGGGGTGGGGGTGGTTGCACTGAGGTTATAACCCCAAGGCTGAACAGAGGCCAGGACAACAATGCTGTCCACCATGAGTGGAGGGGGGCTTGTATGATGTTCCCACCTTTCTGGTGTAGTGATTACTTCCAGCACAAAGACAGGACACTTTAATCTTATCCAGCTAATTCAAGGCTGAGGAACATTTAGGCCCATTTTTATGGAAAGCTCAGGCAGAGTAAAAGGGAAACAAACACAACTGTGTGCAACTGGAGAAGCTAGCTCCCAAGTTGGGGAGCCCCGGGCTGCTCTGCAGGTTCCTCAGGGCCTGCTGCACTCCCGGTCCTGGCTAGCTTCCAGGCAGTTGGTGTCATTGTAGGAATTTGGGCTGCAGGAACACTGGGCTTTCTCTTAGCCAAAATGTTCCTCCCCAAACCTGAAACCAGATTAGATATCTGTGGATTATTCACTTTGGAAATATCTGACACCTCTAGAGAGAAGCAGATGTACAGAGGGGGTGTGAAGAGTAATTCTGCCAATACAACACAGTCGGGGGCAGGAGCAGCAGATGCTGATGGGGTGGAGATGGGGAGCTGGGTTTGACCAACTTGCCATCAATGGGCTGCTGGAGATTCCGAGCCTTGTACTTTGAGCCTCTAGCTCAAATGAGAATATAGGGGAAGAGGAAACGGACAATAAAAAGAAAGAATGAGAAATAAATTAATCTTTCTTTCATGAAGGGCACCATGCTGTATTATTTCCCAGGTATTATTTTAATTCTCACTACAATTGCATGAGAGAGTATATTAGTCTGTTCACTTTGCTGTAACAAGTATCCCAGACAGGGTGGCTTAAACCACAGAAATTTATTTCTTCACAGTTCTGGATGCTAGAAGTCCAAGATCAAGGGTGGGGAGCAGAGTTGGGTCCTTCTGAGGCTTGTACATGCCACCTTCTCCCTTTGTCCTCACATAGTCATCCCCATGGGTACCTCTGTGTCCTGATCTCCTCTTCTTATGAGGACACCAGTCAGACTGGATTAGGGTTCACCATAGAACTTCATTTAACCATAAGTACCTCACTGAAGGCCCTATCTCCAAATTCTGTCACCTCGGAGGTACTGGGCCTTAGGAATTCAACATAGAATTCTGGGGTGGGGGGGCATAATTTAATCCCCTCATAGGTACGTAGAGTATTGAACTCAATGACACTGATCAGTAAATCACAGTGCTGTATCTAAATGTGAAGTTTGTGTTCTCTCCATTATAGGATGCTCCAATGTCCCCACTTTTCTAATTTAAAAATCAGAGTTTAGATCTGCACAAAGCTATCCTTGCCACCATCACGGTTTGGGGGTCAGAACATAATCAGAAAGTCTAGACAAGAGAGTACTAGAAAGATAAAGTGCCAATCAAGTTCAAGCACAGCACTGATTTTATTGTCTGACTAGGAAGAGGAGGAGGAGAAGGAGGGAGTCCAGGACAGCGAAGGGAAGGTTGCTCATTTGGTGTGCATTAGGGAAATTAGGAGGGAGACAACATGGAGACACTCTTCAACTCGTCATCTCTGTGTTTCTCAAAACACATCCACTTCACACACCCTTTCACGTCCCAGCCCTGAATACTGTCTGCCTGTGCTCATTAGGCATCAGAGCTCAGGTGACCATGCCCTCTTTGAATAGCATCATCTGAAAGCCTGGTTCACATTTTAGTGAGTAAGTATCATTTTGTGTCTGTGGATCATCTTGCTCCCCCTTTGTCTGGGAAATCTTCCCCTTGAAGTCCAATTATGTGGGTCTTCCCTTTCTTTCCCTCCCTCCCTCCCTCTTTCTTTCCTTCCTTCTTTCTTTCTCTCTTTCTTTCTTTCTTTCTTTCTCTCTCTCTCTCTCTCTCTCTTTCTTTCTTTCTTTCTTTCTCCTTCCTTCCTTCCTTTCTTTCTTTTTTTGTAATTTTTAAAATTTATGATGGAGAGAGAGAGAGAGGGAGAAAGAGAGAATAAGCACAATCAGGGGGAACAGCTGACCGAGGCAGAGGGAAATGCAGACTCCCCACTGAGCAAGGAGCACAAGGTGGGGCTCGATCCTAGGACCCTAGGATCAGGACCTGAGACAAAGGCAGACACTTAACTGACTGAGCCACCCAGATGCCTATCTCTGCCACTTTCTCACATGACTTACATGACTTTCTTACATGGTGGTTCATTTATCCAAGAGTAATCTTTGGTCCAGGCTGGCCCAAAGCAGGTTGACATTGGTTGTTGAAGTTGTCAGAAGAAGTGTGGCTGCCATCAGGGGCAAGGGTTCTTGCCCTATGGAAGAACCAGTCTACCCAAGGGAAAGAGCCTGTTTCTCAGAAATGGGCCACAAGGGCTCCGGATATGGCAAGAGACCTTGGGTTGATGGTCAAAGATCCTGGTTATTCCCCAAACCAGGGTTCTCAGCAGAAGACTAGGTTACAGGGAGGTTTGGCTGTGGCAACTAAACGTCAATGGTGAGATTCCTCAGCTCAGTGCTTTCTGGAGGAAGTCTCCCAACACCTTCAGTGAGTGATACACTGCTGGATCTGCCTCAGGAAGAACACTACCCATGAACCCATGGTGTCCATGTTTTCCAGGAGTAGCAGGTCAAAACTCACATACTCATGTCAACAATAGGTGTAGACATTATCTTGAATGTTTTGCAATATGTTGGTTAGCAAATTCTTTTTTTTTTTTTTAAAGATTTTATTTATTTATTTGACATACAGAGAGATCACAAGTAGGCAGAGAGGCAGGCAGAGAGAGAGGGGGAAGCAGGCTCCCCACTGAGCAAAGAGCCAGATGCAGGGCCCAATCCCAGGACCAGGATCATGACTGGAGCTGAAAGCAGAGGCTTTAACCCACTGAGCCACCCAGGCACCCTGGTTAGCATATTCTTAAAACCTAGGCTTTACTTAGTTTTACTTAGGTCAAATAAAAACCAGTTGAGCTGTTTGTCATTGCACAAAGGCAAAGGCTTGTGTTACAAAAGTGTGGAGACAGGTATACAGACAGGCTTGGTGTGTGAGTTCAGAAAACATTGCTCATCGCCCCACAATGGTCCAAACTGCCAGGCTTCCATGGGAAAGATGGGGTGGGCTGACTGACACTGAGTGGGATCACCCATCTATCCAAGTAGTCTATGTTCTTTGTAACAACTTTTTTTCATCTTTAGTAGGAATGCCCCTAAGCACAAGGCCTCCAGGTGTCTTTAAACAACATTTTCAAGGGAACATGATGAACTCTACATATTCAAATGTTGTTTGAAAGTTGAAAGGAGTGAGATTTTTTTCCTCTCTGGAAAATGCCTGAAGCTCTGTATTATTTGACTCCTAGATATAGTTATTTTTCTGCCACCACATGACAGAGGGAGGCTTCTTCTGGCAAGAGGTAAGGATGTCTGTCTATCCAATGTGCTCTCAGTGAAGTGAAAACTCAAATATGTCAGCCAGCAAGAGATCGTAGTCACAAAAAAGAGCACTGAAGCCTTCCAGAGCCCCTTTCCTGCTGTAGTCGTGACTAATCTAAGCCTCTTCCTACCTTCCTGACTAAAGCCATTGGGTCTCTAATTGGGTTTCATAATTTCTCACTGACGTGAACTCCGAAGAATGAGGCACTCTCCAGTTTGGGCACATTCCACGTTCATGGTCTTGTTGGTTTTACTGTTGTCTGTTTTCACAGATGTTTAAGTGCATAAACAAATCCCAGCAATGCAAACACTCTGAAAGGAACTTCTACACAGATAGGAAAAGGTCCCGACCCTAAGCACCACTTGACGTCCTGATGGGAGGTTACATGGTTCCTGTAGCCTTTTCTATCCTATGTGGCTCTGACCTCAGACAGAAAGGAACTTTCCTTATCTCCTCCAAGCCTCAAAGAATGCAGCACTCTCAGCTCCCATATTGACAGCTTTCTTTTTCTTTTTTTTTTCAAATAACATTTTATTTGTTTATTTGACAGAGGGAGACACACCAAGAGAGGAACACAAGCAGGGGGAGTGGGAGAGGGAGAAGCAGGCTTCCCGTGGAGCAGGGAGCCCGATGTGAGGCTCGATCCCTGGACTCTGGGATCATGACCTGAGTTGAAGGCAGACACTTAAGGACTAAGCCACCCAGGTGCCCCTAGCTTTTTGATTTTCTGAACCACAGCCATTGTAAGAAAGATGTCCTGCATTAAAATACAATATACACACATGTGTATATATATGCACACACACAAACACACTTATACACTACATAACAGTCAAAGTGCCAGGTGTCCTGGTATTTTCTGTTCTATTTTGCCCACCTTCTAGCTTTTTTTTTTTTTTTAAGACTTTATTTGAGAGAGAGAGAGAGAGAGAGAGCAGGAGAAGTGGAGGGTCAGAGGGAGAAACAGACTCCCAGCTGAGCAGGGAGCCTGATGCGGGACTTGATCCTGGGACTCCAGGATGATGACCTGAGCCAAAGGCATTTGCTTAACCAACTGAGCCACCCAGTCGCCCCAGCCTTTATTTAAAGCTGCTCACAACCTACGAATGCAATTGCATGAGCCACTAATGGGTCAAAACCCACAGTCTGAAAAATGTGACTCAAGGATCTACCAGGATTACTAGATAAAATAGAGCCTGCTCCATTTCCTACATCATGGGATTTCCTGCTCTCTACACATGAAAATATCTCCATCCCTCTCTTACAGAGAGATCTCATTCAGTCCTCCTGGGCACTTTACTTCTTTTTTTGTCCTTGTGAATCTGCCTCAAGTTGACCTATCTTTGGGGTTCCTTGTGTCTCCTTCTTCCAATCCTACATGCCATCATCCCTTTGGCCCTCACCTTCACTGACGGCTTTTCTTTCTTTGATCACTGCTTCCCACTTGAGACACACCTCCACACAGCTACAGGACCCACAAGAAATTGGCTGTCACCCAGTCCTCCTTTAAAATCCAAATTCCTAAAATCCACATTTAGGTAGTGAATTCTGCCTCTGTCACAAATGAACTTTAATACATGTATATCATTTCTCCACATGCCATGGGATTTATTGAAATTATATGTAAAAATTATTATTATTATTATTTTTAAAGATTTTATTTATTTATTTGACAGAGAGAGATCACAGGTAGGCAGAGAGGCAGGCAGAGAGAGAGGAGGAAGCAGGCTCCCTGCTGAGCAGAGAGCCCGATGCGGGACTTGATCCCAGGACCCCGAGATCATGACCTGAGCCGAAGGCAGCGGCTTAACCCACTGAGCCACCCAGGCGCCCCTATATGTAAAAATTAAAAACAAATAGGACATAGGCCACTGTTTTGTTCTTGAACCTGGACAGGTTGTGATGATGTCTTTTCCTAAGTGGGTGTTCTTATTGCCTTGATCCAGTGTTTTGCCACACATTTCCTCTTGAGGAGAAATTGGAAGGTGGTGCACTTTGGTGGGAATGTGAAATAGTGCAGCGTCTATGGAAAGCTATATAGAAGTTCCTGAAAAAAAATTAAGCAGAGAATGATGCTTAATGATTCAGTAACTCCACTTCTGGGTATATACCCCCAAAGATTGGAAGTATACACCAGAACAGATATTTCTGTTCATGGAGCATAAATGTTCATGGAGGCATTATTTATAATAGCCACAAAGTGGAAGGGACCTAAGTGCCATCAGTGGATGAATGGATAAACAAAATGGGTCTATACATACAATGAGATACTATTCAGCCTTAAAAAGGAAGGAAAGTCTGAAACAGGCTATAGCATGGATGAGCCTTGAGGACATTATGCTTAGTGACCCAAGCTAGTCACAAAAGGACAAATATTGGAAGATTCCACTTCATATGAAGTATCTAGAGTAGTCAAATTCATAGAGACAGAAGGTAGAATGATGGCTCCCAAGATCTGGGGGGAGGGGAGTAAGTGTTTAAGGGGGACAGAGTTTTAGTTGGGAAGATGAGTTCCATGGGTGGACAGTGTGAATATCATGGCACAAATACTTAAAAATGGTGACAATGGAAAGAGCCTAGATGTCCATCAACAGAATAATGAATAAAGAAGATGTGGGGCGCCTGGGTGGCTCAGTGGATTAAGCCGCTGCCTTCGGCTCAGGTCATGATCTCAGGGTCCTGGGATCGAGTCCCGCATCGGGCTCTCTGCTCAGCAGGGAGCCTGCTTCCCTCTCTCTCTCTCTCTGGCTGCCTCTCTGTCTACTTGTGATTTCTCTCTGTCAAATAAATAAATAAATCTTAAAAAAAAAAAAAAGAAGATGTGATACACACACACACACACACACACACACACACACACACACACACACACACTGGAATACTTTGCAGCCATCAAAAACCAAAATCTTGCCATTTGCAGTGACATGCATAGAACCAGAGGGTATTAGGCTAAGCAAAATAAGTCAGAGAAAGACAATTATCATACGATCTCTCTAATATGAGGAATTTGAGAGCCTGGGTGGTGGGTAGGGAGGGGAAAAAAAGGAAACAAGATGGGATCGGGAGCGAGACAAACCATAAGAGACTCTTAATCTCAGGAAACAAATTGAGGATTGCTGGGGGTTCACGGGAGAAAGATAGGGTGGCTGGGTTATGGACACTGAGGAAGGTATGAGCTATGGTGAGCACTGTGAATTGTGTAAGACTGGTGAACCACGGACCTGTACCCTTGAAGCAAATAATACAGTATATGGTAGTAAAAAAATAAAAAATTAAAATATTAAAAAATGTTTAAATACTAAATTTCATGCTATGTCTATTTTACCACAATTAAGTAAAGAATTTTAAAAAAAAAAAAGCCATCTCCTCCTGCACAGATTGGGAGCCCAGAAGAAGTAGATAGGGGTCGGGGGCAGGCACAAACCCAAGCATAACGCAGACCTTCCTACCTTGAATGGCAAATTGCTACCATGTCTTTTGTTCTGTCCTGATATTCATGCAATCTTTCCTCTCCTCTCCATAAAGCATGTGTTTGTTGCAGTATAGTAAGATTTTAGTTATTTGTTTTGCCAACTCTTCATGTAGAAATGGTTCCTATCAGATGTGCCCACACAAACCTCACGTGAAACAGCGGGGGCATTTTATTGCTTCATGCAACAAGAAGCCGGGAGGTAGGAGATTTGCAGGTTTAGCAATGGCAGCAGTTCAAAGCCACCATCAAGAGCCCGGCGAGTACCTTCCAACTGGTCCTTCTGTGGGTCCAGCTTTGTTCTCAAGCTGTTGCCCTCAGGGTTGGAGGATGGCTGCTGTCCTTTCAGGCATCATAAACACTGCCCACAAAGGTCCAGCAGTGCTATATGACCTTATTGGCTACTTGAGTCTTTTTTTTTTTTTAAGACTCAAGACCGTTTTCCAGAAGCCACTTGCCAGCCCTCCCTTCCTCTCTCATAGCCAGTCTGGAGCCAGAGAGCTCCAAGAGCAATGGTTCCCAAGATTGGTTCATTCTTTTTTTTTTTTTTATTTTTATTTTTTTTTTTTTATTTTTTATAAACATATATTTTTTATAAACATATATTTTTATCCCCAGGTCTGTGAATCATTCTAACCAGGACCCTCCTCTAGTCCTGATGGGCTTATTCAGGACCTACCCTCCAGCACAGCTGACTAATTCTAAGAAGAACTTGCCCCCACTGAGACTATGGATGGCTTCTTCATCTTGGGGTACACCCACCATCACCAGTGGTGTGTTTCAAGTAGGGACTGCTCCCCCCACCCCAACACAACAATGGGCTTCTCTTGTGTGGTATCCTCCCCCGCCTCCAACTTCCCTGTGGGAAGACCACCAGACATCCTAGCCAGGTGCAGTTCTGTGAGAAAGGAGAACAAAAGACTTCAAGTTCAACATCTCAAACTGCAGATGCTCAGAGGTGATACTTTTGCACAGTCTTCTCTGTGTCTCCTCAGCTATATAAGAGGGTGATGTCCCTTGCAGGGTGTACCTACAGACAGCGGTTTGGGATTCAGCTGGAGTGTGGAATTTACGAACACGTAAATACCAGGAGGTGGTTGGTCTACTTCCCACAGGGACACAGTCAGATGTTCTCATCTGTAAGGTGGTTCTTCAAGTTCAGAGTTATCTGGGATGGTTTTTCCCACGCAGATTCGGCCTCTCGGTGTCAGAGCATTGGACAAAATCACTCTTCCCGTCAATGGTGTAACTCTTTTAAAGTTCAAACAGTTCAAATGACCAAGCCACAACACAGCTCCCCTTCAAACGGGGGTAACATTAGCTTCTAGTCGACTTCCAAGAGACACAGGGAAGAATGAGATTGTTTTCACAGCAGAGCCGGGGCAGGATGAAAGCCTCTGTTAGAAAGAACCTGATGCATCCACGGCCTTCAGAAAAGAGGCAGGAGCTGCCTTTTGGGGTGCTGCAGAACTATTTGACAATGCTGATGCACACGAGGCTGTGTTTTGCGGCAGGATTCCTTTTCCAATTCTGTCTCTCCTGGGCCTGAGTTAAAAACAGACAGGAAATGAATCCATTGAGCTGCCTTGAAGCTTAGATTTAAACCCCATGATCTGGAGAATTTCCTCCGCAGCAAGGTGGACATCTCCACCCCTTTAAAGAAGTCTATGAAATCGAGACGCTGGACCTGATTTTCAAGGTTAAACACCATGCGGCACAAGGCCGAAGGGCTGACTTAATACTTTTTAAAAAAATTTTAATTAATTAAAATTTATTATTAATCATTGTAAAAATTATTACTAGTAAATTATTATCTTAATTTAAGTTGAAGCAGCCGCAGTGGCTACCACATTAGAGAACAGAGATCTAGAAGGGGTTGAATTAGTTCTAGCAGCTGCACACTGAGCTGCCCTCCCCTGACTTCCTCCTCCCGCTTGGACACGCCCCCATGCCTTTCCCACTACTGCACTTCACACACGTATTTTTTTTTTTTATAAATTAATTTATTTATTTTCAGAAAAACAGTATTCATTATTTTTTCACCACACCCAGTGCTCCATGCAATCCGTGCCCTCCATAATACCCACCACCTGGTACTCCAACCTCCCACCCCCCGCCCCTTCAAACCCCTCAGATTGTTTTTCGGAGTCTATAGTCTCACACACGTATTTGTAATTAAAAAACAAAACAAAACAAAAAAACCCCACAAAACAAATAAACAAACAAAAAAAGCCCTGGTTCTCAAAATCCCCTGGGGAATTTACAAAATGTGAAGGCTCTTTGTCCTCACCAGCAAGAGGCAATAGAGCTGAGCTTGAACAGTCTATATATATTTTTTTCTTAAGAAGATTCTTTTATTTTGTCATTTTTGGAATCATAGTGAAACACACACACACATGTCAGCCTTGTAACCATGTTTACGAGGACGGTGCACACTTGGGTGGTATTAACTACATTGACATTGTTGGACAGCTGTCACGGCCATCAGAAGGCTTCTCGGTGTGCAAAGCAGAAACTCTGAGCCCACAAAACACTGACTCCTGCTTCCTCCCCCGGCCACTGGCAGCCCCCAGGCTACTTTCTGTCTCTGTGAATGTGACCACTCCAGGGACATCATGGAAATGGAATCATACGGTATTTGTCCTTCCGTAACTAGTTTATTTCACACAGCACATGTCTTGAATTTCATCCACAGTGTAGTCTGTGTCAGAAGTCCCTTCCTTTTTAAGGCGGAATCATATTCCATGGTCGGTAGACACATCTGTGTATCCATTCATGTGTTGATAGACCCTTGGTGGCTTCCACCTCCTGGCTCTTGGGACCAGCAATTCAGGGACCCCGGTGCCTGCTGCTGGGTAGATTGTGTCCTGGAATCCCAGGAAAATGAAAAGTTTGTCCGGAAAGCCATTTAATGGGTTGCATTCAGTAGCTTTAAAATTTGTTTTTCCCTTTTGATGATTCTGGCCTCTGTCTTTTCCTTCCCATGCGGACAGCTCTGACGCTCCCCTCTGTACCCCAGTGGGGTTGTGACTAGAGGGCAGTGCGAGCAGCACTGGGCGTCCATGTTCAGCATTTGAATTTCTGGAGAGACTTTTAAAACCTATCATAGAGGCACTCATTTCAGGAAAACAAAACAAAACAACTTTTTGAGTTGCGAGAGACTAAAAGGTTTCTTTCTTTCCAAAACCCAGACTCAGAAGGGCCACGGGCATGAATTTAATGTCTAAATGACTTAAATGACTTGGGAAGACTAGCTATGGCGACAGCAACCCCCCACCCAACTGCCCTCCACCCCCAACTGGTTACTAAATCCCCTGGCTGGGAGGGTGAGGCAGGTGGCATGGAGACTTTGAGGTGGCATTAGAGCAAGTCAGCAGTGCTGGTCTGGGGCGCGAGCCTTGCTCCCTGTCTCCCTGTGCCCAGTTCTCAGGACGGAGGATTAGAGGACCCCCAAATATGCTAGGGACTCCAGAGCAGAGAAGGTTATGCCTCACTTTTGGGTGAAGCCTGGGGAGGCTGCAGGCCTAGCAGATGCCCACAGTCAGCCTGTGAGGCATGGTCTTTGCAGGGAGGGCCCAAGACAGCCGAGAGCATTCTGCAGGCTCAGACAAAATGGGAAGGCATCCAAAGTGGCCCCCGGTGAATGGCTCAGGGGGAAGTAAGGAACAACTGGGGGACCTGGAGGAGGTCAGGGAGGGGTCCCAGGTGTGGTGAACGTGTATTTCCAAGATGCCAGCAGGAAAGGATGCCCATGGTCAGGCCGGGTATGGAGAGCTCCTTGGCTACCGCAGTTGACAGATGGAGGCAACCAACCCCCCACCCCGACTGATGCCTCAGTGATCTATAAAGCCCCCCAGATATCATCCAGGAAAACCCAACTGACTAGGAAAATGGTTTCTTTGGATTAATCCTGAATTGAAACTTCGTTTTTGGAAAAGTAGAAATCGTTAGAGAAAAATGGAGTTCTTCTTCCTCCTCCTCCCCTTTCTTCTTCTTTGCCATAGTTTGTGGCCTTTGAAGACAGCCTGCCCAACACGTGACTCAGTTTATTTGCTTGGATTATGAGATTTAAATCAGCATTCCACTCAGGGGGTTATGACAGTCCCATGAGCTATGAGACGGCTGAAGGAGACGTAACAGCATATTACTGCAGGATCTACATCCTGGAAAGCAAGTGAAACCTTTTAGAGAATGACTTTTCTGCTTGGCTGTCAATGACTAGCTGTTGGCTCCCAGAAGGGCTACTTCTTCCTTTATTTTCAAGGTGCTGGGGGTCCTGTTGGGTGGCCCTGCCCTGTGCTCCTACTAAAAGAGCATGTTTTAGTCCACTGGTGCAGCCGTAACAAAGTTCCATGGGCTCAACCAACAAGCATGTATTTTCTCCCAGTTCTGGAGCTGGAAGTCCAAGATCAAGGTGTTGGCTGGGCTGGTTCCTTTTGGTTTGCAGATGGCCTTCTCCCTGTGTCTTCACACGCTCTTCCCTCTGTGTATGTGTCTCAAAAGTCTCTTAAGACTTCAACATAGGCATTTGGGGGTGGAGGTAGGGATACACCTGAGCCCATAAGAGGAGCCACATATGCATCCAGGCTGTTTGGGAGGAGTCCCTGTCCTGCCTCAAATCTAAATTCAATCTCGGTTTCCAACCAGCTGTGTTGGACATCCCCGGGGAGTGTGTTAGGAAAGGCAGAGTCCTGGGCCCCACCCCTGACCTGCTGACTCAGAATCTACATCCAAACCAGTTCTGCCAGGTGACTCACACTCTATGAGAATTCCAGAAGCACTGATTGAAACCATTCTCCCAGGCCTGCAGTGCTTAAATCATCCCCCAGGGAAAGCCCGTCTGGGCTGGGCTCCGTGGTGAGAAGTCTCTGACTTGTTCGAGGTGCGCTGAGACTGCCTATGTGAGCCAAGCTGACAGTTGGTCCCCTAAATTCTTGCTGGGGTGGTGGGAGATGGGGAGGGGTGTGGGAGTCACAATCTGGAAGCTGTGACAAGGGGCGGGGTCATCTTCATTGAAGGGGAACAGGATGGTAAGCTAGTGTCGCCAGATGTAGCAAGTAAGAGGGCAGGCAGAGACCTACTTACATGAAACATGGCTCTGCTGTGTATCTGAATTTCTGTTGTAACTGGGCATCGGGGGTTTTCTCTTCCTACCATGGAAGCCCAGCCTCCGGCAAGCGATGCTGGTACTCCTTCCTCTGCACTGCTTGTCGGCCCGCCCACCCATGTTACTTCTACCCTGCTATCTTCCAGAAAAACTAGAGACAGAAACAGGAGACTGGAGGGCATGGGGGACAGAGCAGTGGTCCCTGGATACTGGGATGCTGCCTCTTGCCATCTGTCTTGCTGGTCTGATACAAACCCCCACCAGCTCCAGGTGGGAGTGGAGACCGGGGCGCCCCCGCTTCTTCCCATCCTCGGGCTACCTCCACCTGCTCTCCCAATCTTTTCGTGTAGTCCGACTCCCACCCTCCATGCACCTGGACAGGGGAAGGACCGGAGCTCCCACATGGGCCCTGAACAAAGTTCTCTCAAATTCCCCTTTACTTGAGTTCAGCAGACACTTGCCAACAGTTACTAGAAAGCTCCCAACCGTGAAAGCCACCAGGTCCACATAGGGAAAAGGATGGTTTCTCATGGCAGAATCACCTACCCTTAGTGAACTCGTCATCAGTGTTGGCGTGATAAGCCAAGGAAGGAATTTCTGAAGCTAGGGTAAAGTTCTGGAATGTGAGGGGCCAGTCGAAGGCAGGGAGAGGGGGTTAGAATGCACCCTGGGTGTATCCAATCTGGGCCTCCTGGAGTTGGCTGTCAGGTACCTGTAGTGTTTCCAGTTATCCAACGTTGACAAGCTGTCCCCCGTCCCCAGGGTTGCCTGGTAGGACCCTGGGTTCCTTGTCACTGGAAAAACCCAGCCATGTACCTTGAGGAGTGGGAAATGAGATGTTATGGAAAATTGTACAAGAGGCAAGTGGGTTGTCACATCATTCCACATATGTGTACTTTAATGTGATTCGGGGTGTTATAGAGTTTATAGAAAGAAAGATGCTTTTTTTTTTTTCTTTTTTTAATGCTCCTTTCTCTTCAGGAAGGGAGACCTCATACTTACCTCACTAAATCCAAAACAGAACATCAGCTGTAATGTGGTGATCCTTTACCAACAACTGAATGTGGGAGATGCAGGCAGCTCTCCGATATGTTGGCCATGTGCCCATGATGGATACTCCCTCAGTAGCTCTAGTCACCTGCCCTGAAAGCCAAGGGACCTTCTCCCTTGACAGGACATCACTTATCCCAACAGTCACGGAACTGATGGCCTTTTCCTTTGAATGTGGGCATTTCCATAGTATAGTAACGGTGGGCCACCCTGTTCATAGTATGTCTAGAAACTTGAGTGTGGATTAGATTTTATTCTGCCTGAAAACTCTGTAAAACATGATGGTGCCCTTCTGTATACATTCTGCAAATGTCAAAGATTAAATAAGAATCCACCCATCTTTCCACTGTGTGCCTGCACGTCTTTGCATGCACATGTGTGTGTCACGGTCATGCACCCCATGCAAGGTGTAGAATGAGATGAGGCCCAGAGACAAGTCCCTGAGGAGCATGGACCATCCCCTCTGGGCTGGGGGGTAGAATTAAGGAAGAAAACACGGGGAGAGGGTGGTCTCCCAGTTGCCAAGCCAAGAGAGAGTTTTGTTGTTGGTTTGTTTTTACTAGAAGGAGGAAACGCTGTCATGAAGAGAACACACACTGAGGCATCACACTGGCCATGTTCTACTCCCCACGTGCACTTTCCAGCAAATCGTTTAGTGCCCGTTAGCCTCAGTTTCCCCATAAGGGAATGAGGACA
This sequence comes from Mustela lutreola, assembly GCF_030435805.1. NCBI lineage: Eukaryota > Metazoa > Chordata > Mammalia > Carnivora > Mustelidae > Mustela > Mustela lutreola. The sequence continues at coordinate 135,616,221 of NC_081295.1, forward strand.
CTAACAGCAACTGTTATCCCATCAGGTTGTTGAGAAGACACAGTGAGCTAGCAGGTGTGTGCTTCTAGTTCCTGGCCCGTGGGGAGGCTCCCTGAGTTTAGTTCCCCTTAGGAGGGATTTCTCAACAACCTCAAATCCGTGGCAGATGATAGCGATGAAACTGGCCACACTGTCACCCAGCTGTTCATTCTCAGGCCCGGCTCCATAATTAGAACATGAGTTTCAGGAGGACAGAGACAAGAGCATTAAAAGGACAAAGACAATGGCTTATTCATACATAATTGGCATTTAATAAATGTTTATTGAACATGTAGCTGAATAGATGAATGAATGAATAATTAATAACAAAGGTGACTGCCCCGAGAGTCAGAGTTTTGTTCACAAATTGAATGCACGTGGAAATAATCAAAAGCGATCCTCATTCGCTTGGTGATTATCTAAATACCCATCCCCCCCACACACACCTCAGGTTCCAGGAAGTAGGTTGAAAAGCACAATAGGAGCAATACCACACCTGTATTCCAAGGACACATATAGCCAAGGGTTAGAAAAAGAACCACCGGAAGAGGTCAGGCATTCAGGGGAGGAAAAAGGCTAGGCTTGGGCAAGGCTAACAATATTTTTTCAATCCAGAAATACTTGAAGAAGGATTCCCAACTCTGTGCTTTTAAAGGCAGTTGTTATTCGTGAATAGAGAAATGAAAATACCCACTGGGAAGCCTGCCCCCACTCCCAAAGATGGCGCTAAGAACACACGAGTGGGTGTGACTGTGGTTTCCATTGTGTGACTGTGACCACAGCCAGTCAAACCACCTGCCACCCAGAATGCCCTCCAGCCTTAGTAACACAGCAAAACCATTCCAGATTCTCTTCTCTGCATAGTAGACTGGGGGCTGGTCAGTACTGTGCATTTCTATTTGGAGGTTAATGTTTTTTGCACATAGGCCAAGAATGCTTACAAGGAATGTTTTTTTAAAAAATCTTGAGCATTTCAAGTTGCATGTGAAAGAGGAGTCAGAAGTTAAATAAACAAGATTAGAATCAAGATAAGCATAAGCCAGTGAGGAACACTGAGTCATGGATGGGTTTGCCAACATTGCCAAGGACCAGCCCTTGGTAGCCTCAGATGGTGTCTTTGTTAACAGAGCCAGCTTATCTTATGGCGGTAAGATTCCTGGTATTTCACACACGGTTCCCACCCACACCCCCCTTTCAAGCACCGTCCACCGGTCCACCGACGATACAGATGACCTCTCATTAATGCTCCTTTCTCTGAAGGGTAGGTAGGGAGTGGAATTTGCTAGAGAAGGATTTACCTAATTGCCTACAAGGTCATAACCTATCTTGATGGCCAAGGACCTTCCTAAACCACGTTCTCCTTGCCCTGGCAGCCTCCTCAAGTTTGTATTAGTTCTTGATTCATTCCCACCACTAAGTTGACTTAACTTTGTAAAATAGAGGTGATTAAACCCAGCTGAATCTGCCCATTTTTATTCTGCCTTGGAAGTTCACTCTTAATTCTTGTCTGGGCACCTCAAAGGAAATTTAATTTATTAACTATTAAATCACCGAATGCCACCAGATTTGAGAGGAGCTGCCTAGGTGTTGAAACACTCCTTGGAAAGCAGGCATGGAACTTTCCAAGAGTAAATTAAAGCACATTTATTTTCCCTTCTGTTATGATAAAATGCAAATGAAGAAAATCCAGTCTGAATTAATTTCAGCAAATGAGCAAATTATTGGCCCTTGGAATCAAGATGATGGAGTCAGCTTTAGGGACGACTGGATTCAAGATTCCAATGCCTCGACGTCCCTCTCTTCCTTCCCTCTTGGTTTCAGTTCTATTGTGACTTCATTCTCTCCTACTGTATACTCACATTCTCCCATAGCTCCTTAGGAGTGGGTCCTAGTTCTACTTGAAAAATCCTGGAAATGGACCTGGCCACCTAAAGTAAGCTGCTCACCCCATAAGCAATTGCTGAAACCATGGAGACAGGGGTATCTGGCTGGCTCAGCTGGTTAAGCTTCTGCCTTCAGTCATGATCTCAGGGTCCTGGGATCCAGGGCTCCCTGCTCAGCGGAGAGCCTGCTTCTCTCTTTCCCTCTGCCCTGCCTGTGCTCTCTTTCTCTCTCGCACTCTCTCTCTAAAATAAATTAATAAAATCTTAAGATAAATAAATAAATAAAACAAATCTTGGAGACAATTATATGAGATAATGGTATCTGCTACTCCCATCATAGTATAGAGAAGAGAGAGACAGTCCTCAAGAAAAGCAGAGAAAGCAATAATTGTCTTATATTACTCATACATTATGAGTATGAGTAATATTATGAGTATATTTTTTACTTTGTACTTTTGATGCTCTGCACATCTTGGGGTCTTGCTGGTCTGGACAAACTCCTCCTCCCAGGGTTAACCAATTCTTTTTATTTTCTTTTTCTATTATTGTGTTCATCCAGCTAACATATAATACATCATTAGTTTTTGATGTAGTGTTCAACGATTCATGATTCATTAGTTGTGTGTAACACCCAGTGCCCATTCCTTGAGATAGCAGACAACTCACCTGCCAGCGTGCCCTTCACATGCAAACCACCAATGCAGGGCCCATATTCCTACTCCCTTCTTTTCTGAGCCTTACACTCAGGCTATGATCACGCTGTCCTGATCACCCCAGGTCCAGGTACCAGATAATAAGAGGCAGTTCCTATGCCACAGAGACCACTGAAATTATAATTAGCCTATCCTAACTAAGCCTCGTGCCCTGCCTTACTCATGCCTTCCCATAGAAACCACAATAAAGTCCCATGCTCACATTTTTCTCCCTCTGCCTCCTGACCGACCCCAGGGGTTCCCCATGTGGCCCTGCTGTGCTATCTGTTGCTAGGGATCTGTGAGCATAGCCAACTTCTTTCTTCATGACAAGTATTCCTAAGTCTGCCAGACTGAAACAAATCCTGTTGAAGACCATCCTTAAAACACATCTGGTACAACCACCAGCCCAAACCAAAACCAAAACCAAAACCAAAACCAAAAGCAACTAGAGGAACCTTCACACTCATGAAGTTACATTGATTCAACACTCAGGTCCCAAATTCCAAAGTAGGTTTGCTGATAAACAAAGTGTAGGTAGGGATCCAGTGGAGAGTGTGCTGGAATCAGAATATAACTAATGAAACCACTTTCTACAGCCAGAAACATCATACAATGCTTATAATTGAAAGACAGACTGGGAGAAATACAAGTGGACATAAATGGAGACTCCCATAATTCTACCACTGCAGCAGAGGGGTTATGGGGACATACCCTGTACTTAGACTGCCTGGTTTCAAGCCTGGTTATTCCCTTGTGGGTGCATGACTTTGAATAAGGCCTGCAAACCCTCTACGCATCGTTCCTCATCTCTGAAACAAACATAATATGAAATGTCTGCTTTCAAGTATAAAGATTAAATGAGATGAAAACAGGCCTGGTAAATCTTTAATGCTATCTACTGCTAAATGTTTAACTTTGTTTTTATGACAAAACAAACTTAAGTGTAGCAAGTTAAATCATAAAATAATGTTTCTAACCCCATAGATCAGTATTTTCATTCCCTTGAAGAAAATAGACACATAGACCAAAAGCCCAAAAGGAAGGGTGGACAAATATGACTACACCAAAATGGAAAAAGTAATTTAGAGTAAAACAACTGAAAAGAAAGTTAAAAGACAAATGACTGTACAATAGGAAAAAAATGTGCAATAGGCATTCCAGACAAAAGCATATTTTCTCTAATACACAAACCTCTCTAACAAGTTGATAAGAACAAGGTGTTGGGGAGGGTGTGGAGAAAAAGGAACACTCATGTGCTGTTGGTGGGAATGCAAACTGGAAAAAAGTATGGAGGTTCTTCAAAACCTTAAAAATAGAATTACCATATGATCCAGTAATTTCACTACTGGGTATTTACCCAAAAAAACCTGGAAACACTAATTCAAAAAGATACATGCAACCCCATGTTTATTGCAGCATTATTTACAATAGCCAAAATATGGAAGCAACCTTAAGTGTCCATTGATAGATGAATGGATAAAGATGTGGTGTACACACACACACACACACACTCACACACATAAAAATATATATACATATGAATATATATACATATGCTTTATGGTTTCACTTATTTGTGGAGCATAACAAATAGCATGGAGGACAAGGGGAGTTAGAGAGGAGAAGGGAGTTGGGGGAAATTGGAAGGGGAGGTAAACCATGAGAGACTATGGACTCTGAAAAACAATCTGAGGGGTTTGAAGTTGTGGGAGGGGTGGGAGGTTGGGGGAACCAGGTGGTGGGTATTAGAGAGGGCACTGATTGCATGGAGCACTGGGTATGGTGCAAAAACAATGAATACTGTTATGCTGAAAATAAATAAATTAATTAATTAAAAAAATATATATATACATATGTTAGAATATGGAATATACTGTATATTATATAATATATAATATAATACATATAATACATATATATGATGGAACTAGGAAATATAATGTATAACATATTATACATAAATACAATGGAATATTTTTTTTAAAAGATTTTATTTATTTATTTGACAGTGAGAGATCACAAGTAAGCAGAGTAACAGGCAGAGAGAGAGGGGGAAGAAGGCTCCCCGCTGACCAGGGAGCCCAGTGCAGGGCTTGATCCCAGGACCCTGGGATCATGACCTGAGCTGAAGGCAGAGGCTTTAACCCACTGAACCACCCAGGCACCCCTATACAATGATCACCTATCAATAGGTGATATAGATGAATAGCTGCTATTCAGCTATCAAAAAGAATGAAATCTTGCCACTTACAACAAGATGGATGGAACTAGAGGGTATTATGCTAAATAAAATAACTCAGATGGAGAAAGACAAATACCATATGATTTCACTCATATGTGGAATTTAAGAAACAAAACAAAGGAAAAAAACAGACTCTTAAATACAGAGAACACACTGGGGCATGGATAAAATAGATAAAGGGATTAAAAGATACACACTTCCAGTTGCAAAATAAATATGCCACAGAGATGGAAAGTACAGCATAGAGAATATAGTCAATAAGATAGTAAATAACGCTATTTGCTGACACAAGGCAATTACCCTTCCCAAGATGAGAACTGAATAAAGTACAGAATTGTTGAATCATTTTAATGTACACCTGGAACACACATAACACTACATGTTAATTGTATTTAATAAAAAATAAATAAAATAAAAATAAAAATTATATTTAAAGTAAACGTGATGCAAAAATCTAGTGGCATTGTATTTTTAAAAATACATTTAAAATATTTTTAAAAATACATCTGTATGTGAAATAAGCACACACACACAGAGGAAAAGGAAATGACCCAATGGAAAAAAGAGCTAAGAACATGAGCAGAAGGTTCTCAGAAAGAAAGAAACCAAGCAGACAGTAAAAAATAATTCAAGGTGTGTCAGGAGAGCTTGTGGCTGTAGGTGAGAGCACCCAAATGATGACAGCTTAAGCCAGTTTGGGGTACATTTTCACATAACAAAAAAATCTGTAGCAGGAAAGTTGGGATCTCTTACTAGCATTGGTTCAGCACTAAAAAACAACAGGAGGAAAAAACTTCCTATGTATTTGCCCATCACTTTAGTTGTCCAAGCTCTAAATACTGCAATTAAATTCAAGACAAAGAAGAGGAGTTGGCTTGGTAGAAACAGAAGATGGTAGGACCGTTCCTTTCCAGCAAACGCTCATTCAGGTCCTAGCAGCTCGGGCTGTGTGTCATGGCAGCCTCCAGCTGCTGGGGAGGCTGAGCAGTTGGGGATTGGTGTATACTGAAGAATTTGGCTGCTCTTTGTCCCCGGTTTTTTAGGAGGCAATTGTAAACCCTTGGAATTTCCCAAGTGAGGATATCATGGTGGGCCCTTCCAATGATATCTGATAGTTTAGCCAAAAAGGTGACTTGATATGGTGGCTGATCATCCTAGAAAGACCAACCATATGATAGAGGGTTGGGGCTTTGAGCCATCTGATATCAGCCCAGCCTCTGGGGAGAGAAGGAGGCTAACGATTGAGTTCAGCCTTGTGGCCTTGTGGCCAATGATCAATTAATCCTTATATGGCACAGCCCTCTACAATCTGCCTTCATCTCAGATACCAGCTATAAGTTCGGAGCCCCCGCCTGGGGCCACCCTCACTTCTAGCAAGTTGGCTACAGATTTAGGAGTTCCAGCGACCACTTTGATAATTTACCAGAAAAACTCATAGAATTCCCTGAAAGCACTGTATTTATCATTGTAGTTTTGTTATTGCAAAAGGCACAAATTAGAATCAGCCAAATGAAGGGAAACATAGGGCAAAATCTGAGAAGATTCCAAAAGTAGAACTTCCTTCTTTCTCAAGGATATAGTAAGTACATCAATGCTTTGATGGTGATTGGCTTTCTGTATTTCTTGTATTTCTAAACAAAGTACTACCCGCATTTGGTGATGGAAAATTCTCTGTTGATAGGATTGTTCCTTGAATTGTGGTGCACTTACTATTCCTGACCCATAGACACTAAATGATAGCTCCCATTCTCCATCACTGTGGCAATCTCAAATTCTCCCACATTTCCCAAGGCCACACAAAGACCAGTCCTATACTCCAGCTGAGAACTTCAGCTTAGATTAGTCATGATTGATTACCCAGAACTCCAGCCATACTGTCCTTGCAAACAAAATCAGTGTTCTGTTAATGAAGTAGAAGGAGAATGGATATAGGATGGGTAACTAACAGTGTTCTCCAGATGCCCAACCTTATTCTAATTAAACAAATGAAATTTTGCATTATAGTAATGTATCATTTTTAACTAATCATAATGGTCAATGTTATACATTTTGATAATATCCAGTGTTGGCAACATTGTAGAAAACCTGCATTCCACTTTACTTTTGGTAGGAGTGAACAATGGTACAAGTTTTTAAGAACACTTGGCCAACATCTATCAAAATTTTAACCACAATGACCCAGTGACTCAATTCCCCAGTACATACCCCAAAGAACTGAAAATAAGCACTCAAATACTTGTATATAGACATTCCTGGCAATACTATTGACAGTAGCCAAAAGGTGGAAACAACACCGATGTCCATCGATAGATGAATGGATGAACAATTTGTGGTCTACACATATGATGGACTATTATCCAGCCGTGAGAAGGAATGAAGTAGTGATACATGGCACAGTGGGGATGGACCTCAGAAACACGATGTAAGTGAAGGGAGCTAGACACAAAAGAACATGTATTATGTGAATCCATGTCTATGAAATCTCCAGAATATGCAGAAAACAGACTGGTGGCTGCCTCGGACTGGGAGGAGGAGGGAAGCAAATGCTTAGTGGATGTATAGTTTATCTCGGGTTGAAAAAGTCCTGAAACTAGACGGAGGTCAAGGTTACACATCATTGTGAGTGTACTAAATGACCCAGGATTGTGTACATTTCAAAATAAACAATTTGATATTATATGAATTTTACCTCAATTTAAAAAATGAAAAAAATTTAACTGAAGATCGCTTTTGACTAAGCATTTCAGTTTGAGGACTAAAAACTATCCATTTGCACGCATACGTAAAGTTGTATGTATACAAATATCCATTATAGCAGTATTTGAGGAATGGAAATGACCTAAATTTGTATGAGTGGGTCTTTCCTTAAATAATAAGGTATGCCCACATAATAGAGTATGTATGACCACTGAAAAGAGAGATTGGATTTATTAATATAGAAAAACTGTCTTTTTTCTTTTTTTAAAAGATTTTATTTATCTGTCAGAGAAAGAGAGCAAGAAAGAGCACAAGCAGGGGGAGTGGCAGGCAGAGGGAGAAACAGACTCTCCCATGAGCAGGGATCCCAATGTGGGACTCAATCCCAGAACCCTGAGATCATGACCTGAGCCCAAGGCATCCACTTAACTGATTGAGTGACCCAGGAGTCCCCAGAAAAACAGCCTTAACTTTAAAAAACAAGTGACAGATCAGAGTTTAGATTCTGATGGGTGCATCAGTAATTTGTGTAAGTTACATAAACTTGGAAACTTTCCTCTTGGCATTAAAGCAGGAGTTATAGGATCCCCATTTGTACACTTGTCGTGGGTAAGGTGGTGACTAAAAAGGGTGTAGCCCAGTGTCGGGTACATTGTGGGCACTCCCCAGATGCGGTGGATGTTACTGTTGCTATTTCTTACTCTGATCGCTTTGAGTTGTACTTTCTTTGTTGGAGACCTTAATTAGAAGCAGTATCTACTCTCCATCCTTGACCTGTTGCTTCTCTGGCAGGGCCCTTGTGCTCTCTATGTTAACCATCTTGGCTGCAAGTGCTGTCAGCCTCAGGGACTCCTGTTCAGGGCTCGAGACCAATCAGGGAGGACCTCAATGGCAGCAGGCATCTGCTTAGGCTCGCAGCTCCAGCCCCGTGCTGCTCTCCTGCCTGGTCCTGATGTGACAGGGCAAGGAATTCTTCCTGCAGCTGAGTAGTGGCAGAGGGAAGTACTAGGATGCAAAGCCACTGGCAAGACTCCTGAAATTCACATATGTCTCCAACCTAGGATTATTGGCTATCTCTGGGCACCAGTAGGATAGTAAGTTGGTAGAAGATGCCCACAGGTGCTTGGACTGGAGAAGATGATGATCTCCCACTGCTGTAACCATAGTTGTCTGAACGGCTCAACCACCACTAGGCTTTATCATTTTGGTGACTCAGATGCCTTCAGTGTCTGCTTCCACGGCATTGCTAATTAATTGTTTGCTGTTGTGTTCTACTTTCCCTGTCTCCAAGTGCCATGACTCCTGGGTCCTCTTGGTTGCTGGTGTCCGGTTTCAGCCTCTGAGTCTCTGAGTTGGCTTGGTGGGTCGTCCCTGGGCTCTCATAAAGGCTGCTGCCACAGATTGGCTGCCCGGCTTGGGTCAGCAGCCCCCAGGGCAGTAGATGGGGTTCAGTGTGGCAGTCACTCAGGTGGTCACTCCCTCCAATATAACCAAGTAGTGTGTGCTAGGTGCTGGAGACGGTCCTGGAATAAAGGATATCCTTTTCCACTGTCTTAGAACCTGTGATATCTGAGAAGGACCCTTGGCAGCCGTACGTTCTGTTCCATGAAATAGAGCAGGGGTTTCAAAAACGCAAGCCAGATGGTCAATTATTCACTTTCCCTTGAGGGGAAAGGAGATACAGTGGCTCTCTTTCAACCACATGAAATTTTCCAGCTTCCAGTGAGGCTTTGTGTAAGGTATTAATTATTGGTTAGTATTTTAGGGCAGCCAGCAGCTCTAAGGTTGGAAGGGGGGAGGCACGTGTCTACAGAGAGGGCAGGAGTACAAACAACAGTTCACATGACACCGGGAAACCTTGGGCTAACCCTCAGAGACCTGAGCCTGTGTCTCAACTCAGCCTCCGACGTAGCCGGTAAACTCATGGACAGTTCCAGAACCTCTGTTCCATCTATTCATGGAGTTACATTTAACATACTTGGCAGTTGTTTAAAGGTGATTATATGTGAGTGACAATATTTTTACTATTATTTATAAAACTGTCTTACTTCCAGACCCTTCCTCTTTAAATCTTACAGGAAATGACTCTTTCTGCCAAGAAACTAAGGAGGGTACAAGGCTTCTGACCAGGCAGTTCAGAACCTCAAGTAAGTGGCCCCCAGCTGGAACCGTCAAGATCTTTGAGTCCCCTTTTTCTCATCTGTCCTATGGCTTCACCACACAGGAGAACCATGATCAACCAAAAGAATTTGTGTGAGAATGAAGGAATGTGTCTCTAAAGAGCCTGAGAAATTGTTGAACACCTCACTCATGTTGGTTGTCAGGATAAGAATAAATGGCTGGGCTGAAAGGAGAGGTAATAGGAAGGGGCTGCCACGGGGGTCCAGGAGTTTTCATTATGGAGAGATGAAAATTGTCTGGAACGGGAAGGCGGATGGGCGTACGGCATTGTGAATGTATTTAATGCCACTAAATTGTACACTTGAAAATGTTAAAATTGTAGATTTTACATTATTGGCATTTTATCACAATAAAAATAACTTTTTAAAAAGGAATAATGGTTGAATTTGCTTCCATCTGTGACAGAGCAGCTTAGTCCAGATCAACTTTTATATTGAGGAAACAAAAAAGTCTGGATACAGTTGTTTAGAAAACAGCCATTTAAAGACATCAAAGGAGAAAGTAATGCAGTCAGGGCTTGAAGACCAAAATCCCAGGGGGAAAGGTAGATGGCTTGAGGTGACCTTGACATTCTCTACTGGGCTTTCCCCTTGAAGGATAAAGATGCAAGACTTACAGCACCAGATAACAAGATCAGCTATAAAGTTAGAACAATAACTTTAACATAGCATAGCAACTGGACAAATAGACCAATGAAAGAGAATAGCAGGTCCAGAAATGGCTGTATGTGTGTGTGTGTGTGTGTATTTATATCTATATAAAATGTACATGTGTGATTTACATATAGAGGTTGCATGCCAGAGCTACTCTTTACCTGTGGGGAAAGAGTAGCTGGCTCAGTTGGGTAAATATATGGAGAAAAAGTACATTTTGACCCCCTTCCCAACTTGACACCATACACACAAATCAATTCTAGATGGATCAAAGTCTTAAATAATGACAGGGAAAAGAGTAGAGCTTCTGGAAGACAGCATAGGAGAATGTCTTCATGACCTTGGGATAGGGAAAATATTCGTAAACAAGAAATACAAAGGGAACGATAATTTAGATTGCATTAAAATGAGCTTTTGTTAATCAGAAGACACCATTTAGGAGACATTTTCAGTCTTAGGGAAGTCTTAGATGGGAGATATATTTAAAACATATGTATATACAAATGACTCATAACCAGAAGATATTATAAAAACACACCTACAAATAGACAAGGAAAATACAAAAGACAAAAGTTTCAGAAATTGGCAAGAGGTTCCAATAGGAACTTCACAACAGAGGATATCCAGATGGCCAGTAAACTTGGGAAAGGTAAAAATGCAAATTGAAACCATAAAGAAACACTACCACATACTCACTAGAATGGTTTAAAAACAACAACAACAACAACAAAAATTGATTATACCATGTTTTGGCAAGCACGTGGAGCAACTGGATGCTTAAACACTGGAAAGATGATTTTGTCCACCATTTTGGAAAATCCTATGGCAATATCCACTAAAACGGAAAAGTCTGAGTATATATTCAGCCAAAATGTTTACATATGTGCACCAAAAGACATGTATGAAAAAGGACTAGAATTGTGTTATTTGTAGTGACTCCAGACTGGAAACAACTCAAATGTCCACCAAGAAATAAATTAGGAATTTATTTTTTTTTATAGTTCACTTATTATTTATTTAAATATTTATCATAATTTAAATAAATTATAGGGTATTCTTATAATGGAATACTTTGTGCAATAAAAATGAATGAACTTCTGCAATCTCTTAAATACAAGGTTGAGGAAAGATTTCAGACACCATTGAACAGTCAGTATGATCCTACTTATGTAAAATTCAAATTCAGACAAAACAATCTGTGGTCAGAGAAGTGAGACTACTTCTCTTTGATGGGGAAGATGAATGGGAAGGGTGGCAGGGGGTGGGTGGTGGGGGGCACTTCTGTGAGGCTGGTCATGTTATAGATCTAGTGTGGGTGGGACAGTATTGTTGAGTTCAGTTTTTAAAAATTCATGGAGCCATCCATGTATCATTTGTTTACTTTTCTGTCTATTTAGAAAAAAAAAAAAAAAAAAAAAGTTAAGCCCAAAGATAAATGTATAAACAGATAAAAAAATAAATAAAAACAACTAGTTGTGAAAGTATACATGGCGGTCTCTACACAGAAAAGTTACAAAGCAACTTCTTTTTTGGCCATTACCTTTTTTTTTGTTTTTTTAAAATTCCAGTACAATTCACATAGTGTTATATTAGTGTCAGGTGTACAATATAGTGATTCAACAATTCTACACATCACTCAGTGTTCACCATGATAAGCGCACTCTTAATCCCCTTCACCTATTTCATCCATCCCCCCCACCCACCTCCCCCTGTTTGTTCTCTACAGTTAAGAATCTGTTTCTTGGTTTGTCTCTTTTTTTTCCCCAGTTTGCTCATTTGTTTTGTTTTTTGAATTCTACATGAGTGAAGTCATATGGTATTTGTCTTTCTCTGACTTATTTCACTTAACGTTATATTCTCTAGCTCCATCCATGTTGTTGCAAATGGCAAGATTTCATTCTTTGTTTTAGCTGAGTAATATTCCATTGTGTGTGTTTGTATACCACTTCATCTTTATCCACTCATCGAGTGATAGACACGGGGGCTGCTTCCATAATTAGGCTATTTTAAATAATGCTGCAATAAATATAGGGGTGCCTATATCTTTCCAAATTCATGTCTTTGTGTTCTTTGGGTAAATATCCAGTAGTGTGATTGCTGGATCATAGGGTAGTTCTATTTGTCTATCTTTGAAAGTTGCTCATGATTTGTTTCCCTCTTTTCCCCCCTTCCCTTCTGTTCATCTGTTTTATTTCTCAAACTCCACACATGAGTGAAATCATATGGTATTTATCTTTCTCTGAGTGACTTATTTTGCTTAGCATAATAAACTCTAGCTCCATTCATTTCATTGCAAATGGTAAGATTTCATTCTATTTGATGGCTGAGTCATATTCCATTATGTATACCATATCTTTTAATCCATTCATGAATTGATGGACATTCAGGCTTTTTTCTTAGTTTGGCTATTGTTGATAACACTGCTATAAATATTGGGGTGAATGTACCTCTACAAATCTGTATTTTTTGTATCCTTTGGGTAAATACCTACTGTAATTGCAGGATTGAGGGTATTTCTTTTTAACTTTTTGAGGAACCTCCATACTGTTTTCCACAGTGGCGATACCAGTTTGCAGTCCCACTAATAGTGTATGAAGGTCCCTTTTTATCCACATTCTTGCCATCACTTGTTTCTTGTGTTTGTGATTTTAGCCGTTCTGACAGATGTGGGTGATCTCTCATTGTAGTTCTAATTTGCATTTCCCTGATGATGGGTGATGTTGAGCATCTTTTCATGTATCTGTTGGCCATCGGAATGCTTTCCTTGGACAAATGTCTGTTCATGTCTTCTGCTCATTTTTTTTTAAAGATTTTATTTATTTATTTGATCTTCTGCTCATTTTTAGTTGGGTTATTTGTTTTTTCGGTGTTGAGTTTTGTAAGTTCTTTATATATTTTGGATACTAACCTTTCATTGGATACACCATTTTCAAATATTTTCTCCCATTTAGTAGGCTGTCTTGTAGATCTGTTGATTGTTTCCTTCTCTGTGCAGAAGCTTTTTATTATTTCAAAGTAGTTTCAGTAGTTTGTTTCCCTGATCTCAGAAGACATATCTAGAAAAATGTTCCTATGGCTAATGTCAGATAACTTTAGGTCTCACACTTAGGTTCTTAATTCATTTTGAGTTTATGTTTGTATACAGTGTGAGAAAGTGGTCCAGTTTCATCTTTTACTTGTGGCTGCCCAGTTTTCCCAGCATTATTTGTTGAAGAGACTATCTTTTTCCCATTGGATAGCCTGTCCTGCTTTGTTGAAGTTTAATTGTCCATATAATTGTGTACTTATTTCTGGGTTCTATTCTGTTCCATTATCTACGTGTCCATTTTTGTGTCACTAATACACTGTCTTGATGACTACAGCTTTGTAATATAACTTGACTTCCAGAATTGTGATGCCTCCAGCTTTGCTTTTACTTTTCAAGATTGTTTGGATATTTGGGATCTTTGGTTCCATACAAATTTTAGGATTGTTCTAGTTCTGTGAAAAATGCTGTTGATAACATATGTATTTGTTTTTATTTTTTATTTTCTAGGAAGAGATAGATCGGAATGGGCAGAGGGAGGGGAGAAAGAATATTAAGCAGGCTCCAGGCCCATTGTGGAGCCCAGTTTCACAACCCTGAGATTATGACATGAGCCAAAATCAAGAGTTTGACACTTAACTGACTGAGCCACCCAGGCCCCCCACTGTTGATACTTTGATAGGGATTCCGTTAAATCTATAGATTGTTTTGGGTAGTATGGATATATTTTTTAAAGATTTTAATTATTTATTTGTCAGAGAGAGAGAGCATAGGCAGGGGAGAGGCAGGCAGAGGGAGAAGCAGGCTCCTCACTGAGCAAGGAGCCCAATATGGGCCTCAATTCCAGGCCCCTGGGATCATGACCTGAACTGAAAGCAGATGCTTAATCGACTGAGCCACCCAGGTATACTGCCATGTTCATAGTAGCATTATTCACAGTAGCCCAAAAGTAGAAGCAACCCAACTGTTCATTGACAGGAGAATGAATAAACAAAATGTGGTATCTACATACAATGTAATATTGTTCTGCCTTCAGGAAACTTTGCAATATGCTACAACATGGGTGAGCCTTAGGGACATCATGTCTAGTGACATAAGTCACTCACAAAAGGACAACTATTGTATGATTCCACTTCTATGAAGCAAATTCATAAAGACTGAAAGTGGATTGGTAGTTATCAGGGACTGGGAGAAAGGGGAATGGGGAGTTGACGGTGAGTTTCAGTTTTGTGAATGAAAAGTTCTGGAGATGGATGATGATGATGGTTGCACAATAGTGGGAATGTATTTAACACTACAGAATTGCACATGTAAAGACAGTTATGATGGTAAATTTTATGCTAGGGTATTAAGATGCTGTGTGTACAAAGAACAAAACCCAGTAGACTCTATGATCTCAATTTTGGGGGTGAATAGAGGAATTCATTTGCAAATAAAAGGCTGGAAGATCATGAACTGAAGTGAAAATTATAAGCAAGATGAGAAAATAGAGCAAAATGTTAATCGTTGAATTCAATTAGTTAGATATGTGATAGGATAGATATATGAATAGTCATTGTAATATTTTTTAACGTTTTGATATTTAAAACATTTTTAGAATAAAAGGGAAATGATCATGGTGTTTCAGAGTAGTGAGATTGTAGGTATTTTAGGATTGTGTGTTTGCTTTTCTGTAATCTCCAAACATTTTACTTGAATGTTAATTAGTACTATAAGTGGAAAGACAGATTTTCAGAGGAATTGGTTGCTTGTTCCCTGGCCTTATTTCCTTATTTATTATTTCACCAGTGGGTGAAAATCTTATTTCTTCTGGTTCCAGTGGAGACTGGAGGGCTCCTCAGCAGGAATGCCCACAGTCCTCACATGCGGCATGACCCCCACAAGGTGCAGTGCCTCGTGGGGAGTAGTTTGTAGATAATCACAGTAACTATTGTTATCCAAAATGCTACTTAACAAATAATAAATCCAAGCAGTTTCCAAGAAAATCCCTATGATAACATGTTCTTGTGTATTTGGATATACTTTCTTGAGAAGGAAAGGGACGGTGTTAGGGTAGGGTCCTGAGATGGGTGTGCCACCTTGAGTCCCACCCCTTCCCTGGTGGTAGGAAATGTGCCAGTCACGTGTCTCTTCTGGAAATGGTTGGAGACTCCCAACAGTAGCGGTATAAACTGTTGGCGGAAGCAGCAAGAGCCACACTCTCCACAAAATGGCACCATGGGTTTTCCTTGTTTCGGTTTTTGTCTTGGCTCACCTTCCCCCAGGCCCCTCCCCGTACACTATGGTGTGAGAAAAAAGAACTGTCAGTCTGAGGTGTATATACGTTTCACAATTGCAGTAAATAATTTCATAGACGTGGTTTATAGACTACCGTGTTTCCCCGTGATATTTTGTACATACCCCACCTGTTCTTACATGGAAATATTTCTTTGGACTTGATAGTGAGAGCTAAAAGACCAAGTTTTCTGTGTGAGCATACTGGCAAAATCTCACTGCTCGCCCCTGAAATCCACTGTGTTTAGGGGCAGAAGTATGGCCGTGTGTGTGTGTGTGTGTGTGTGTGTGTGTGTGTGTGTGTGTCTGTGCGCGTGTGCATGTGTGCCTGTGTCCCTATCAACCTCCTTGCACAGTCACCTATTGATAGAGGAAGTAAATTGCCATTCTTTCCTGCACTGTCCTTCCCCCACTTGGGGACTGTGACCTCAGCGTTTTAATGGCTAAGCAACAAAACAGAGGGTTATTCAGTGCTGTTAGAAAGCCCAGGGCTAACAGGAGCCAAAGGAGTACTTAGAAAACCTTCTGCAAGTTCTGGATGATCTCTTCTTGTCAAATGGCTGTCCCTCTCCCACCCAGGCAAAGGAACTGTCTGGCAGCTCGGCTCACAGTGTGCATAGCTAATCACAGCAGTGACTCAGGTGCCAGACAGACCCATGCCTTCTGGGAAGTAAGGCACAGCCCTGTGGGCTTTAGGGAGTATAAGCAGATGTTTTTTTTTTTTTTTTTTTTTTAGACTTTAATTTTTTTTATTTTTTATAAACATATATTTTTATCCCCAGGGGTACAGGTCTGTGAATCACCAGGTTTACACACTTCACAGCACTCACCAAATCACATGCCCTCCCCAATGTCCATAATCCCACCCCCTTCTCCCAAACCCCCTCCCCCCGGCAACCCTCAGTTTGTTTTGTGAGATTAAGAGTCACTTCTGGTTTGTCTCCCTCCCAATCCCATCTTGTTTCATTTATTCTTCTTCTACCCACTTAAGCCTCCATGTTGTATCACCACTTCCTCATATCAGGGAGATCATATGATAGTTGTCTTTCTCTGCTTGACTTATTTCGCTAAGCATGATACGCTCTAGTTCCATCCATGTTGTAGCAAATGGCAAGATTTCATTTCTTTTGATGGCTGCATAGTATTCCATTGTGTATATATACCACATCTTCTTGATCCATTCATCTGTTGATGGACATCTAGGTTCTTTCCATAGTTTGGCTATTGTGGACATTGCTGCTATAAACATTCGGTGCACGTGCCCCTTTGGATCACTACATTTGTATCTTTAGGGTAAATACCCAATAGTGCAATTGCTGGGTCATAGGGCAGTTCTATTTTCAACATTTTGAGGAACCTCCATGCTGTTTTCCAGAGTGGCTGCACCAGCTTGCATTCCCACCAACAGTGTAGGAGGGTTCCCCTTTCTCCGCATCCTCGCCAGCATCTGTCATTTCCTGACTTGTTGATTTTAGCCATTCTGACTGGTGTGAGGTGATATCGCATTGTGGTTTTGATTTGTATTTCCCTGATGCCGAGTGATATGGAGCACTTTTTCATGTGTCTGTTCGCCACCTGGATGTCTTCTTTGCAGAAATGTCTATTCATGTCCTCTGCCCATTTCTTGATTGGATTATTTGTTCTTTGGGTGTTGAGTTTGCTAAGTTCTTTATAGATTCTGGACACTAGTCCTTTATCTGATATGTCGTTTGCAAATATCTTCTCCCATTCTGTCAGTTGTCTTTTGATTTTGTTAACTGTTTCCTTTGCTGTGCAAAAGCTTTTGATCTTGATGAAATCCCAGTAGTTCATTTTTTCCCTTGCTTCCCTTGCCTTTTGCGTTGTTCCTAGGAAGATGTTGCTGCGGCAGAGGTCGAAGAGGTTGCTGCCCGTGTTCTCCTCAAGGATTTTGATGGATTCCTTTCGTACATTGAGGTCCTTCATCCATTTTGAGTCTATTTTTGTGTGTGGTGTAAGGGAATGGTCCAATTTCATTTTTCTGCATGTGGCTGTCCAATTTTCCCAGCACCATTTATTGAAAAGGCTGTCTTTTTTCCATTGGACATTCTTTCCTGCTTTGTCAAAGATTAGTTGACCATAGAGTTGAGGGTCTATTTCTGGGCTCTCTATTCTGTTCCATTGATCTATGTGTCTGTTTTTGTGCCAGTACCATGCTGTCTTGATGATGACAGCTTTGTAATAGAGCCTGAAGTCCGGAATTGTGATGCCACCAACGTTGGCTTTCTTTTTCAATATCCCTTTGGCTATTCGAGGTCTTTTCTGGTTCCATATAAATTTTAGCATTATTTGTTCCATTTCTTTGAAAAAGATGGATGGTACTTTAATTGCATTAAATGTGTAGATTGCTTTAGGTAGCATAGACATTTTCACAATATTTATTCTTCCAATCCAGGAGCATGGAACATTTTTCCATTTCTTTGTGTCTTCCTCAATTTCTTCCATGAGTACTTTATAGTTTTCTGAGTATAGATTCTGTGTCTCTTTGGTTAGGTTTATTCCTAGGTATCTTGTGATTTTGGATGCAATTGTAAATGGGATTGACTCCTTAATATCTCTTTCTTCTGTCTTGCTGTTGGTGTAGAGAAATGCAACTGATTTCTGTGCATTGATTTTATATCCTGACACTTTACTGAATTCCTGTATAAGTTCTAGCAGTTTTGGAGTGGAGTCTTTTGGGTTTTCCACATATAGTATCATATCATCTGCGAAGAGTGATAATTTGACTTCTTCTTTGCTGATTTGGATGCCTTTAATTTCCTTTTGTTGTCTGATTGCTGAGGCTAGGACCTCTAGTACGATGTTGAATAGCAGTGGTGATAATGGACATCCCTGCCGTGTTCCTGACCTTAGCGGAAAAGCTTTCAGTTTTTCTCCATTGAGAATGATATTTGCGGTGGGTTTTTCATAGATGGCTTTGATGATATTGAGGTATGTGCCCTCTATCCCTACACTTTGAAGAGTTTTGATCAGGAAGGGATGTTGTACTTTGTCAAATGCTTTTTCAGCATCTATTGAGAGTATCATATGGTTCTTGTTCTTTCTTTTATTGATGTGTTGTATCACATTGACTGATTTGCGGATGTTGAACCAACCTTGCAGCCCTGGAATAAATCCCACTTGGTCATGTTTGAAGTGGAAAGTATTAGGTCTAAATCTAAAATACGAAGTAGAAGAGGGAAATGAACTCCAGAAAATGAAGCCTTGACATTCAGAAAGAGAACATACATTCAAATGCTTTGTCCCCCTCATGTTCCTATTAGAAGTTCAGAGAATAAACAGACAGTAGGTTAGGGTACCCCCCTACATCTCCTCCCAGGAGACCCAAGTTCTAACTGTTTTGCTTTTATGGTGTTGTTTTTCGGTTTTTGCTTTTTAAAACAAGTAATACTTTTCAGCAGTACTTGTTCTCCTTCCCCTGTCCATTATTTATGGCTCTTCTCAGATAATATACCTTAGATTATGGCACTGGCTTGGTCTATGGCTGTGTGTAAATCTAGCGTCTCTGATCATATTCTAAATTCCTCGAAAGTGGGGATCATGATCTAAAATTTCCTTCTGCTTTATTGCCTCAGCATCTAGATAGACATAGGTAACAAGCAATTCCTTTTGATTAAATTGAAAGAAAGATTTGGGCAAGCAACATCATTTTTGGAGCCCAGAGCAAATTAAAAATGTGAAGCACCTTGTTCAAAAAGCACTTACAAAAATGTGCTGTTCAGGGGCCCCGGATTGGCTCAGTTGGTTAAGTGTCTGTCTTCAGCTCAGGTCATGATCATAGAGTCCCAGGATTGAGTCTCAGGATGAATCCCACATTGGGCTCCTGGCTGAGCACGGGCTCTGCTTCTCCCTCTGACCCTCCCCCATCTCATGCTCTCTCTTGGTCTCAAATAAATAAAATCCTTCTAAAAAATGTGCTGTTCAAGATACGAAAATATAGGTTTCTTCCCTTTCTTCTGGGGTCTCTCACTCTACCTCTCTTGGTGTTTTTTTTATTTGGTTTTTAATGTTGTTTTAAGTAAAAAAATAAAATTTTAAATTACTAGCATGATTTTTTTTTTTTCTGTTCATCTTTGGATTGGGCAATGCTAGCTCTAAATGTTAATGTAAAAGCATTTAATTTGAATGGGGAATCACTGAAATGACCTACTTCCTATTTCATAGCAAATATACCCAAAGGTGTTTTATTCTTACCTGAAGAATGGAAACACTGCCAAAAGTAACTCAAGTGTTTTTACTTCATTTCTTAACACACACACCTTCTACCAACACTTACTGAGCTATTGCAGGGGCTGAAGGTCCAAGGGCTTCTAGCCTTGTCCTTGACCTTCGGGTTAGCGTGGCCTCTTCCAGTGTAGGAGGCCCTCCTGGCCTTTAAGGCATGTGGTGAGCGGAGGTGGGGCCTGTCCACAGGGCCGATGGCCTCCTTGAGGGCCTGCTTCAAAACAATCACTAGGGGGCCCTGGCTGGCTCAGTGGGTGGGACATGTAGCTCTTGGTCTTGGAGTGGTGAGTTCAAGCCTCGAAATTGGGCCTGGAGCTTACTTAAAAAAATATATATTTTTTTAATTACTAGAAGACCAGATATTAAGATGAACTTGAACAGCTTAACTGTTTGCTGAATAAAGAAATAAACAAATGAGCACGCCTGGGTGGTTCAGTGCATTCAGCCTCTGCCTTCAGCTCAGGTCATGATCCCAAGGTCCTGGAATTGAGCCCCGCATTAAGCTCCTCCTCAGCGGGGAGCCTGTTTCTCCCTCTCCCTCTGCCTGCCACTCTTCCTGCTTGTTTCCTCCCTCTGTCTCAAATAAATAAATAAAATCTTACAAATAAAATAAACTAAAATAAACAAATGAAAGAATCAACCATCTAATAGGACAAAGCATTTGTATTAGAAGTAGTGATAGCTATCTATTGGATCTGATGGGCCTGTTTGAAAATTTTGAGATGAGTTTCATAGAAAATAATGCAAGTGAAAAACTCTGGGATAATCAAAGTTGTACAGAAAAGAACACAGAACTTTACTATGTTGTTTGTCTTGATGGTGAGCTATGTAGCCAAAAGACTAAACACTGGTTGTTGGTGATAAAACGTGGTAATATAACTATTTGGGAGGCTTACAGAGGTAGGTATAAGAGGGATAAATCATCACCGACCATAATACAAAGCTCGTAGGATATGTTTAAACATTGATGGATCAACACAGAGAAGAAAAACCACATTACTTAGAAACATGGAGGTAATTACCAAAATAAAGTGCTAAGAGAATTAAATTGTGCCTGGCTGAGCAGGCACGGAAAGTGGGGATAGACAGAGAAGAAGAAACACAAACCAATTTACCTTTGTATTATTTTTAGATAACATATTCCTTTGGTAAACATTTTAATAATCAGAAAAAAATGAAACAACAAAATAGAAAATAAAGATCTATGAAGAATGGCATTGAGAGATCTCCTAAATACATTGCTAAGTGAAAAAGAAAGTATGGCTCCATTATGATTTTATATTTTTATCTCCCAAAGGAAAAGTATACACTGAGCTGGTTATTTCTAGGGAATGTGGTCCTGGACTTTCACTTCCCATAGTATCTGCTCTGCAATATTTGAAATTGTTTTTGCAATGAATTCTTCTACACTAGTTCTGTAAGCAGAAAAAGAATAAAATAACTTTTAAAATATTTTAAAGAATGGAAAAAAAAATTATACATGACCACATGAGCTGTCAGCTCTAGGACTGCCCAGGTATGTATCATGTCTTCATGTCTAGTGTATTGAATGAGTTTATCCATCCCCAGCACGTGCCAGTGTTTTGCAAAATGAACCACCCATGTCCTGAACTTAGGAGTAGCTGTTTGAAAAGTAACCTTTATTAACACTCAACAAACACAAATAAGTATCTATCTGGCTGGATGGTGTGTGAGGTACAGTGGGAGTACTAGGGTACATTAGAAGTGATCTCCATTAGTATTAAATGGGGTATGGTGTCATGGAAGAAACTTCCTTCTCTTCGTAATATCAGAACACAAATTTGGGGCACCTGGGTGGCTCAGTGGGTTAAAGCCTCTGCCTTCGGCTCAGGTCATGATCCCAGGGTCCTGGGATCGAGCCCCGCATCGGGCTCTCTGCTCAACAGGGATCCTGCTTCCTGCTCTCTCTCTGCCTGCTTCTCTGCCTACTTGTGATCTCCCTCTGTCAAATAAATAAATAAAATCTTAAAAAAAAAAAAGAACACAAATTTAATTCAGGATAGCCACATAAGTAGAAAAAGACCCTTCTTCTAGCGTCTCTTGTAGCTAGCTGAGGAAAGATTGCTTGAAGCTACCTTGAACCATGAGAAACATGGATGTGATGGCTGGTGCTTCAGAAGCTACATTGAACCATGAGAAAACCTTATATCCAGAAGCCACAGACTGAAGAAGTCCGGGGAAAAAATAGGACTCTGGGTTCTTGATGTCCCTGTGGTCCTACTTCAACTTGTAATTCATATGTGTATATATATATAGAGAGAGATATATATAGGCTTGAGAGAGAAATTCATTTCCATCTTATTTATGCTATTTTTATGAAGTAGAAATTTTCTTCCATGTGTAGCCAAGCCTCAGTCTAAGAGATTGTACACCTTCAGTAGCTAACTCTCTCATATGAGAATCAGTGATAGGCATTCTTCTGAGGGTAGAGAGGCATATAGAACACCCCCCCCCAAAAACAATGGTTTGCAGTTTTTCTTAAAAAAAAAAAAGCCTTGTACAAAGTAGTGAGTTGAATTGGGATGGGCATAATTATATTGTACTCCAGGTTCCCACCCTGCAAAATAAGGAATAAGCCATAGAATCAATCCCACCTTTATTTCCAACATGGTAGATTATTCTGGAAAGTGTGTAGTCCCTCTGGTTTGGTGTGTGGTCCCTCCTTTCCATTTAGAATTCCGCAGCTCACCACCCTGTAGTAAGGCAGATTGTGTTCAGGAAATGTGAGCTGAAACAGCATCCTATGCAAAGCGAGATGAGGACAGTAAATCTCTTGCAAATACCCGTAGCGTATTCTCCACGAGCCAATGTAAATGATGTCGGAATCATCTGCAGGCAACACCATGCTCAGCTCATCCGCAGGTAACGGAACCCAGCCCCTAAGCCCCTGGCATCCACATAGGAACTACTCTGTGCTCGGGCTGAGCTGTGTGAGCAAGGGCGGTAGGAGTTGCATGAAAAGCAGACACACTCTTGCTTTTCCTGGAGTGAACTTCTCAGCTCCTTGGAAAAGATTCTTCAGAGTAAGACGGGTCCTCATGTAATAGCTAATATCTAATGTCATACCCTTAGGCCTCAGAAGGCCGAGGTAGAAATGGGGTCCAGGTATACTCAGGTTTGTCATGTGGCCTGGTGGCGAAGCCTCCATAGAATGCCATTCCATCGACAGCTGGTGTCTCTCCACTGCACACGGCCCTCCGGGTGGCGGATCCCCACGGTGGTCTGAGAATGGTAGGGGTCCATGGGGGTGGATGGGATGAAGCAGGGGCACACAGGGACGGAGGGTAGGGGCCTTCCTCACTGCCAATGAGTGTCTCCAGTTGTTAATGGGGCCTTGAGGTGGCCCTGCTTCTACGTCAAATCTTACACAGTCTGTCATCAAAGTGGCACCTTCTCCATATGTCTACACTTCTTTTCTCTGTAGAGATCAAACCTGGCAGCTGGAGCTGGCTGGAGCAATAGGTTCAAACCTGGGCCTCCATTTCCCTACCTGTCTTCCCCATCTCTTCCAGGCCCTTGTCCTCAAAACCCCTTCTCTCCTTCTTCTAAAGACCTGCATTATCAAACCCCTAAATTATGAGTGAAGGAAGTTGGAGTAACGTCGACCCCATAAACACCGCGTTGCTGGGTCTCATCCCCGTATAAATCGATGCGCTTCCATTTCTGTCTCCCTGGCCCAGAGCAGACTGCTTCACATCAGGGGTGAAGGCCACGTCCCTGTTTTACATGACGCCTGGTACAGCTCGTGTGCTGGGAGGGGGGAAGGAAGAGGGAGAGAAGAAACCAGGAACAAGGAGAGAGGCAGGCAGAAGAAGAGAAGGAGTCTGGCCTCCTCAAGACTTGGATACATGCTGCTCCCTGTGCCGGAACTGGGCTTCCCCGCTCCTTACCCCGCACCTCTTAACCATCTCCTCTCGGGTTACCTGCCACCTCCCCAGAGGCCGTCTGTGACTATCAGGCTATAGTAGGTGTCCTGACTTACTGTTCTCTGTCTCTGTATTGTCTTCTTTCTCCTTCTTAGTTCTCATGAAAAGTGGTCAGGGATGCACAGGTGGCTTGTGTGGGGGCGTGCGTGGCCATATCACTTCCTGAGTGCCCACGGGGGTCTGACACAGAACACAGTGACCCCTGGGCAGGTGGCTTCCTGCCTGGGACAGCCTTCCCTCCCCTCTCCCCCTACCTCACCAGCACCATGCATTCCCTTGGGCTGAGCATGACCCCACTGCAGTGAGTCAGGGAGAGCCAATAGGGCAAAGCAAGGATAGCTGTTCCCCCTCAACCTTCACAAGGCATCTGCATTGGAAGAGAGCACAGATGACCCAAATGAATGTATCAGGGTTGGGGCTTCTGACCCATACAGGGAGAAGAGGGTTTTTTTAAGTTTTTATTTTAATTGCAGTTAGTATGTAAGTTTTTACAGTGTTAGATTAGTTTCAGGTGTACAATATAGTGATTCAATGCTTCCACACATCACGGGGTGCCCATCACAAGTGCACGCAACCCCTTAGCTCCCATCAGCTATTTCATCCTTACCCCTCCCCCCATCTCCCTTCTGGTAATCATCAGTTTGTTCTTTGGAGTTAAGAGTCTGTTTCTTGCTTTCACTCTCTCTCTCTCTCCCTTTCATTTTTTCCTTTGCTTGCTTGTTTTCTTAAATTCCCCACATTGATTGAAATCATATGGTATTTGTATTTGTCTTTCTATGACTTATTTTGCTTGGCATTATACTCTCATTCCATCCATGTCATTGCAATTAGCAAGATTTCATTCCCCTTGATGGCTGAGTAATATTCCATTGTGTATACACACATACATCTTTTTTATCCATTCATCAATCAATGGACGCTTGGACCGCTTCCATATCTTGACTATTTTAAGTAATGCTGCTATCTACAGGTGCATGTATTCCTTTGAATTGGTGTTTTTTATTCTCTGGGTAAATACCCAGTAGTACACTTGCTGGATTGTAGGTAGTTCTATTTTTAACTTTTTCTTTTCTTTTTTTCTTAGAGAGAGGGAGAGAAAGGGCATAGGGGGGTCAGGGGGAGAGGCAGAGAGAGAATGTTAAGCAGGCTCCATGAGATCATAACCTGAGCTGAAATCAAGAATCAGACTGAGCCACCAACCGAGCCACTAAGGCACTCCTCTATTTTTAACTTTTTGAGAAACATCCACATTATTTCCCACAGTGGCTGTACCGTTTGCAGCCCCACCGACAGTGCATGAGTGTTCTTTTTTCTCTACTTTCTTTTCAACATGTGCTGTTTCTGATGTTTTTTTATTTTAGCCATTCTGACAGGTATGAGGTGATATCTCATTGTGGTTTCAATTTGCATTTCCCTGATGATGAGTGATGTTAAGCATCTTTCCATGTACCTGTTAGCCATATGGATGTCTTCTTTGGGCAGATGTCTGTTCATGTCTTCTGCCCATTTTAAAAATTGGATTATTTGTTTTTTGTGTGTTGAGTTGTGTAAGTTCTTTATATATTTTGGATACTAATCCTTTATTGGAGATGTCATTTGCAAATATCGTCTCCCATTCAGTAGGGTGCCTTTTAGTTTTGTTGATTGTTTCCTTGGCTGTGTAGAAACTTTTTATCTTCATGTCATCCCAGGGGTTGATTTTTGCTTTTGTTGCCCTTGCCTCAGGAGACTTACCCAGAAAAAACATTGCTATAGCTAAAGTCAAAGAAGTTACTGCTTGTGTTCTCTTCTATGGTTTTGAAGATTTTAAGTCTCACATTTATGTATTTAATGCGTTTTAAATTATTTTTGTGTGTGGTCTAATAAAGTGGTCCAGTTTCTTTTTTTGCATGTTGCCATCCAATTTTCCCAACACCATTTGTTAAAGAGATTGTCTTCTTCCCATTGTATATTCTTTCCTGTTTTTTGAAGTTTAATTGACCATATAATTGTGAATTTACTTCTGGATTTTCTATTCTGTTCTACTGATACATCTGTCTTTTTTTTTTTTTGCCACTACCATACTGTTTTGATCACTACAACTTTGTAATATAATCTCAAGGCCAGAATTTTGATGCCTGCAGCTTTGCTTTTTCTTTTTTAAGATATTTTGATCATTCAGGGTATTTAAGATTACATGCAAATTTTAGGATTGTTTGTTCTAGTTCTGTGAAAAATGCTGTTGATATTTTGATAGGAATTTCATTAAATGTATAGATTGCTTTAGGTAGTAGGGATATTTTAACAATATTTTTTCTTCCAATCCATGAGCATGAAATGTCTTTCCATTTCTTTCTTTCTTCCTTCTTCTTCTTCTTCTTCTTCTTCTTCTTCTTTTTTAATTTATTTGACATAGAGAGAGATCACAAGTAGGCAGAGAGGCAGATGGGCAGGGGGAGGCAGGCTCCCTGCTGAGCAGAGAGCCCGGTGCGGGGCTTGATCCCAGGACCCTGGGATCACAACCTGAGCCAAAGGCAAATGCTTAACCCACTGAGCCACCCAGGTACCTCTGCCTTTCCATTTCTTTGCATCGTCTTCAATTTCTCTCATCAGTCTTTTATGGTTTTCAGAGTATGGGTCTTTCATCTTAGTGGTTAGGTTTATTCCTAAGTATCTTATTTTGGGTGCAATTGTAAATGGGATTGTTTTCTTAATTTCTCTGTCTGCTGCTTTATTATTGGTGTATAGAAATACAACAGATTTATATACATTGACTTTATATCCTGAGACGACTGAATTCATTTAGCAGTGCTAGCAGTTATTTGGTGGAATCTTTAGGATTTTCTATATACAGGATCATGTCATCTTCAAATAGTGAAATTTTTCCTTCTTCCTTGCCAATTAAGATTGCTTTACTTTTGTTGTCTGGTCGCTGTGGCTAGGACTTCCAGTGTGATGCTAAATAAAAGTGGGGAGAGTGGTCATCTCTGTCTTGTTCCTGACCTCAGGGGAAAAGCTCTCAGTTTTTTCCCAGTAAGGATGATGTTAGCTGTGGGTTTTTTACATATGGCCTTTATCATGTTGAGGTATGTCCCCTGTAAACCTACTTTATTGAGTTTTTTTTTTTTAATCCTAAATAGATATTGTACTTTGTCACCCCTTTGCATTTATTAAGAGCTTTATATGGTTCTTACTATTTTTTCTATTGATGTGATGTATCACATTGATTGATTTGGAATATTAAACCACAGCCACAACCCAGGAATAAATTCCACTTGGGTGTTGAATGATTTTTTTAATGTACCATTGAATTGGTTTTCTGGTATTTTATGGAAAGTTTTTGCATCCATGTTCATTAGGGATATTGGCCTATACTTCCTTCTCTCTCTCTCTCTCTCTTTTTTAAAATGTTTGTATTTTTTTTCCTTTTTTTTTTTTTTTTAGATTTTATTTATTTATTTGACAGACAGAGACCACAAGTAGGCAGAGAGGCAGGCAGAGAGAAAGAGGGAAGCAGGCTCCCCGCTGAGCAGAGAGCCTGACGTAGGGCTCGATCCCAGGACCCTGAGGATCCTCATGACCCGAGCTGAAGGCAGAGGCTTAACCCACTTAGCCACCCAGGTGCCCCATTCCTTCTATTTTTTTAGTGGTGTCTTTGTCTGGTTTTGATATCAGGTTAATAACTAGCTTCATAGAATGATTTTGGGGGCTCTCCTTTCTTTTCTGTTTTTTGGAGAAGAATAAGTATTAACCCTTCTTTTTTTTTTTTTTTTTTTTTTTTAAGATTTTATTTATTTATTTGACAGAGAGACATCACAAGTAGGCAGATAGGCAGGCAGAGAGAGAGAGAGAGGAGGAAGCAGGCTCCCTGCTGAGCAGAGAGCCCGATGCGGGACTCGATCCCAGGACCCTGAGATCATGACCTGAGCCGAAGGCAGCGGCTTAACCCACTGAGCCACCCAGGCGCCCAGTATTAACCCTTCTTGATATGTTTGATAGACTTCACCTGTAAAGAAATCTGGTCCTGGACTTCTGTTTGTTAGGAGTGTTTTGATTACTGACTCAATTTCTTTGCTTGTTATCAGTCTGTTCAAACTTTCTATTTCTTCCTTGTTCAGTTTGGAGAAGTTATGTTTCCAGGGATTTCTCCATTTCTTCTTACCTGTTCAGTTTGTTGGCATCTACTTTCTCATAATACTCTCTTATGATTGTATTGTGGTGGTGTTGGTTGTCATTTCTCCTCTCTCATGTGTGATTTTGTGTTTTTGAGCCCTTTGTCTTTTTTTTTCTTGGTAAGTATGGCTAGAGATGTATTGATTTTACTGACTTTTTTTCAAAGAAACAGCTCCTGGTTTTATTGATGTGTTCTACTGTTTTTGTTGTTGTTTAGTTTTTGTATCATTTATTTCTGCTCTAGTCTTGACTATTTCCTTCCTTCTGCTGGCTTTAGGCTTCACTGGTTATTCTTTTTTTAAGCTCCTTTAAGTATAAAATTCAGTTGTTTATTTGAGATTTTTTTATGGAGAGTTTTTGGGAGTTTTCTTGCTTCTTGAGGTAGTAGGCCTGTTGTTATAAACTTACTTCATAGACAGCTTTTGCTGGGTCCCAGAGGTTATGGACCATTGTGTTTTCATTTCATTTGTTTCTATGTGTTTTGCTTGTTTGTTTGTTTTAATTTCTTCTTTGATTTCCTGGTTGACTCATTCATTGTTTAGTAGCATGTTATTTAACCTCCATGTATTTGTGGTCTTTACAGATTTTTTTCCTTCTGGTTGACTTCCAGTTTCATAATGTTGTGGTCAGAAAATATGCATGGCATGATTTCAATCTTCTTGAATTTGCTGAGGTTTGTTTTGTGGGCTAATATGTGATCCATTCTGGAGAATGTTCTGTGTGCACTTGGAAAGGATGTGTATTCTGCTGTTCTAGGATGGAATGTTCTGAATATATTTATTATATCCCTCTGTTCCAGTGTGTCATTCAAGGCCATTGTATCCTTGTTGATACATAGTTTAGATTATTTGTCCATTGATGTAAGTGGGGTCTTAAATTCCCCTACTATTTTTGCATCATTATCAGTTAGTTCCTTCTATGTTGGGTGCATAAATATTTACAATTGTTAGATCTTCTTATTGGAGTATCCCCTTTACTATTACATAGTATCCTTCTTTGTCTCTTGTTACAGTGTTGGTTTTAAAATCATTTTGTCCAACATAAGTGTTGCTACTCCAGCTTTCTTTTGACATCCATTTGCATGATAGATATTGACATTTCTCCATCCTCTCACTTTCTATCTGCAGATGTCTTTAAGTCTAAAATAGGTCTCTTGTAGGCAGCATAAATATGGCTCTTTTAAAAAAAATCCATTTTGCCACCTATGTCTTTTGATTGAAACACTTAGTCCATTTATATTCAAAATAATTATTGATAGATATATTATTTATTGCTACTTTCTTGCTTGTTTTGTATTTTCTGAAGATCTTCTCTGATCCTTTCCTGTCTTTCTCTTTTTCACGTTTGCTGATTTTCTTTAATGATATATTTGGATTTCTTTCTCTTTATTCTTCATATATTTATTTGTGGTTTCTGATATACGGTTACCATGGGGTTTGTATATAAACTCTTCTGCATATAGCAGTCTATAGTAGGTTTGTGGTTGTTTAAGTTTGAACTTATTCTTTTCTCCTTTCCTTCTCGTGTTTTAGGAATATGTTATTATATTTCATCTTTTCCTTGTTGTAAGTTCTTTGACTAATTTTTTACAGAAATATTCATTTTTATTTTATTTATTTATTTCTCTTACTTTTACTGCCACTTTGGTCTCCCTGTTCACTCAAAGAGCCCCCTTTAATATTTTTTGCAGAGCTGATTTAGTGGTCATGAGCTCCTTTCATTTTTGTCTGGGAAATTCTTTAAGTCTCTTTCTATTCCAAATGATAACCTTGCTAGATAGAATATTCTTGGCTACAGATTTTTCCCATTCAGCACTAACTATATCATGCCATTCAACAGGGAGAAGAATTTTAAGGCAGGCTAAGGAAGATAATGTAAACTGGGTAATACCCCCCAAAGATACCCGAATCCTAGTCCCTGGAACAAGAGCATGTTAACGTCTATGGGGAAAGGGACTTTGGAAATGTGATTAAGTCAATGATAGTGAGAAGGGAGATGGTCAGGGTGGGTTCTCAATGTCATGACAAACATCGTGCTGTAAACAGACAAGCAGAGGGAGAACTGATACTACAGAGCAGGCAATGTGACCCCTGAAGCATGATGCTCCACTCCTGGCTTTGAAGGTGGAGGAAGGGGCCACACATCAAGGAATGCAGTTCTAGAAGTTGGAAAAGGCAAGGAAAAGGTTCGGCCTCCAGACCCTTCAGAGGAAACAAGTCCCTGTCAACACTTTGATTTTGACCCAGGGAAACCGATTTGGGGCTTCCACTCTCCAGAACCATGAGAGAATAAATGTGTGCTATTCTAGGCAACTGACTCTGTTGTGGGATAGGAGCCACAGGAATCTAACACAGAAAGGTTTGCCCAGGAGCTGAGTTTCCTCTTCCCACTAGCCCTGCACCATCCAATATGACAGCCACCAGTCACAGGTGGCCATTTAAAGTAATTAGTATGAAATAAAATTGAGCAATCAGCTCCTCATAGCTCTGGCCACATTTCACACACTCGTGTGAGGCTATCTGCTATTGGGTTGGTGCTATCTCATTTCTTACAAAGATCTGCCTGACTCCAGTAATTTCTCGGACATCAGCCATAGCAACATTTTTCTAGATATGTTCCCTGAGGCAAGAGAAACAAGCAAAAATAAACTATTGGGACTACATCAAAATAAAAATCTTTTGCACAGTGAAGGAAACAATCAACAAAACCAAAAGACAGTCTACTGCATGAGAGAAGATATTTACAAATGTTATATCCAACAATGGGTTAATATAAAAGAATATAAAGAGCTTATACAATTAAACACCAAAAAAATCCCAAACAATCCAACTAAAAAATGGGCAGAGGACCTGAATAGACATTTTTCCAAAGAAGATATACAGATGGCCAACAGACACATGAAAAGATGCTCGACTTCACTCAGCACCGGGGAAATTCAAATAGAAACCACAATGAGCTATCACCTGTCAGAATGGCCAAAATCAAAGTGACAAAACGTAACAAGTGTTGGCAAGGATGTGGAGAAAAAGGAACACTTATGTACTCTTAGTGGGAATGCAAACTGGTGTAGCCATTTCGGAAAATAGTACAGAGGTTCTTCAAAAAACCAAAAATAGAAGTACCATATGTTCTAATAATTCCAGTATTGGTTGATTACTCAAAGAAAATGAAAACACTAATTCAAAAAGATATATGCATCTTTATATTTATTGAAGGGTTATTTACAATAGCCAAGATATAGAAGCAACCTAAATGTCCATAAGTAGACAAATGTTTAAGGAGAATATATGTATACACACATACACACACATGCACTCACAATGGATAATATGCAAACATAAAAGGGATGAGATTGTGCCATTTAAGAAAACATAAATGGACCCAGAGAGTATTATGCTGAGTGAAATAAGTCAGGCTAAGAAAGACAAATACCATATAATTCCATTCATAAATGGAATCTAAAAAACAAAAACAAAAACCCATGAATAAATAAGCAGAAATAAATAAACAGAAATCTATAAATACAGATGACAAACTGATAATTGTCCGGGCGTGGGCGGTGGGCAAAAGTGATAAAGGGGAGAAGGAGATACAGTATCCAGTTCAGGAAAGAATAAGTCATGGGAATAAAGGGCACAGCACAGGGAATACAATCCATGATACTATAAGAACAATGTAACAGGACAGATGGTACCTATACTTACGGTGAACATAACATAATTTATAAATTTGTCAAGTCACTAAGCTCTACACCTGAAACTAATGTAACAGTGTGTGTCAACTACACTCAAATTAAAATAATAATAAGAAAAACCCTGTCTCTGCCCTCTCTGATTTAAAAAAAAAAAAAAAAAGAAAGAAAAAGAAAGATATGTCTGATTCTATACTGAAGCCTATCAGGTGACACACCAACACGTGTATGTACACACATAAAAATGCACTGTCACAGAGATAAACAAATTTTTTTTTTCCTTTCAGAACTGGGAAAACCCCACCACCACCCCCCTCGCCTTAATTTTCACCTCAGAGAGGTAGGAATGTGATGAGAGGAGGCAGTGCAGAGCAGGTGAACACAAGAGAGTCGAGGGCAGCAAGCAGGGCATGCCCGCGATGCTGTGGGTCTCTTGGACCTGGGTTTTCCACGTTGGTTCTACTGACCTTTGGGACCAGATCATGGGCACAGTAGGGTGATTGTAAGTATTCCTGGTCTCTACCCCTTGATGACAGTAACAACCCCCTGCCAACTGTGACAACCAACAGTGTCTCCACACATTGCCAAATGCCCCCTGGTGGGAGCAAAATTGCCCCTAGAACCCTTCTTAGGGAGTCTATTGTCTCTTGTCGTTCATGTGTCTATGCTTTCTGACCTGATCTCTGGCTTGAGCTTCTGTCCTATTATCTAAGCCTCTGCTGAACTTATAAATACGATCCCATCTCACCATATAATCATTCTATCTTGTTTACAAGAAGGTTTACATTCTCACAGTTTTTTATTTTGTCGGTATGGCTCATAATCATGCAGAGACACTTAGCATGACTATCCTTGATTTCTGCCGTCCTTCTTTCAACTAAGTGTTTCAGGGAGAAATCTCCATGGGACATGAGGCTGATATCTGAGAAGGGCAAGGGGAATGGGAAGAACAAAGAGGACAACAGGAGCTGAAATTTCCTTACACTCCTGCCTGCCATGTTCTCCCCTACACTCCGTTTCCCCCGTAGACACTCTAGAAGACACATGTGTCACCATTAACCTCCTCATCCTCATCCCAGAGCAGAGGTCAAGTCAGGAAAAGCCTCTTGTGGTGTGAAGGACATCACACAGAGTGACGATGTTCATCTTGGACATGGTGTTTCCAGTATACTCAAATGGAGGAATCGCCTTACCACACAGCTTACAATGGTCCACAAGCCAACAGAGGCCAAGGGGAAGCTGTCCTATCCTGTTCAATGCATCTGGAATCAGATGCCCAGCATTTTAGGTGGCCTGCAATTGGTCGCAAGAGCCAGACTATTGAACGTAAGATGGTAGAGGGAACAATGGATAGCTATGATAACACATGATGATGTCCAGATGTGGGGGTTCCACAGTGGAATCATTCAGTTCAAAACAAAAGGTTCAAAAGTCCAGGTTTGCTTCTCAGATTCATTCGGTTTTCATCTGAGGACTGGAACCTGGCCTTGTCCTGTTGGTAAATTTCAGATCAGATACTTAGCAAAAAGATGGGTATATAAATAAAAGCGGTTAAAATTTTGGACACACACCACACCTAGTTTACAGAAGTGTAGAGGATGTCTCTGCTTTGCTTCGTGACCATCTGTAATCAGGGACCAACTCTCCCAAAGAATCCAGCTGCCTCAGCAATCCACTCCAAGCCTCCTCTTTAAGGAAGAGGGCTCCCTTGGATTCTCAGCCTCCATTCATCAAATACAAGGTGGTCATTGATGGTCAAAGCTCAACCACACTGTAAAAACTTGTAAGGGCTTGGTAACAAAAACAACAAGCACCATTCTACCAAAAAACAATTGCTGAGTGTCTTCTCTGGGCATCTCCGTGCCTGGTACAATGCACACAGAAGTTGCAATTCCAGAAATTAGAGTCAGCCAATTTCAGCTCCCTTGCCAGCCAGCTCCCCTGCCTGGATGATTTGGTGTGCAGAAATTCAGTGTACTCCCCCACTCAGTGACCCACTGCTCCTCTTTCCTTTTGGCCACATTAGCTCTGCCTCATTTGAATTTACAACAACTTATTAGTCTGGAAAAGGGGAAGAATGTGGCATTTCTTTAATTTTTCAACACAAGGTAAGCACACTGACACTATCTCATTCATGCACCTGCTGTCGAGTGACCACACAGGGTGGATTGTGCAGAGAGCCGCCAGGCATGGCACCTGGCCAGAGCCCCAGGATGATGCTGTGCAGAAGCCCATCCTCAGGTTTCTTCCCCTATTAGCATTTGCTGGCTGTGGTTGCAGTCAGCCCCTTAAGACCTGCCAAGAAATAGTTGCAAAACATGAGGCATGTTGATCTTATCCGTTGGTAGGGAAAATCAATTCCGGGCTTGTTGGCGAAACCTCATCTTGGATGAGATCAAGTAGGCAAGTCTTTTCAGGCCATGTCTTTTTTTTTTCCCCTCCATCAGCACACATACAGGGAGGCATCTATATGTGCCTTAACTGACATTCCCTTTTAGTGTCTTGAGTCCAAGTTTGAAGGGAGGGTGTTGGGAGACTTTGTTTCAAGTAAAGAAAGAAAAAGTGATTCCTTCGAGAGCCCTGCCAGCCTCCTGGGGCATGGCTGTTCATTCCTAGATGCAGTTGCACACCTGTGCAGCCCAGAAATCTGTGTCTGATTACAGTAGTAGGGGCAAGAGATCAAAAGCACACCCATTTCCATTAGAGATATAAAAATGTGTGCCAATCTCCCAATAATATATGCACATCTTTCAGAACTTTACAACAGATGTTATTTTTTATGTACTATTTAACCCTTCATTGATATGATTGAGTGAAAGAATTCAGAGCTGTCATACCCTCCATCAGAAACCTAAGTGACAAAGATTGATCCAGACAGCTCTACCTGGAGAAGTGGCCCAGAGGGAGGAAAAACATATCTCCTTTGTTGGACGCACGGCCACAATCCAATAATGCAAATGCCAACTTGTGAGACGTGCTCAGAGGTGTTTTACTCACATCTCTAACCAAGGGGCCAATATTATTAAGTATTTAAAACTCAGCCTTCTTTACTTCTATCTATTCTTGCAGTGCATATGAAATTTACTATTGACCTCGTTCATTCTGTCAGTATTTATTAAGTGCGTATTAGGTGCTAAGCACACTGTGTTAGAGATTAAGGTTTTAAAGCCCGTGCATTTGAAGGGCTGGCAGTATTTCATAGAGACAAACACATAAACACATCATCCCAGGAGCTGAGTGCTGAGACAAGTTATGAGCAAGCTGTGGACGCCAGCCTGGGGGTATCTCTATCACACACACACACACACACACACACACACACACACACCCTGGGGCCTTTCCACTTGGGCAATGGAAAATCTCCAAATCAGTAAATCCCCAAACCAAGAGAGGTCTCTAATTCAAATTCTAGTGATACATCCCATCTGGTATTCTCAGCTTTCATTCACACACACACTAAACACAAATGATACCAATTCTCCTTTATATAACATGATTGCACACTTAGAGACTGTACAATTTTTGAT
Organism: Mustela lutreola; assembly: GCF_030435805.1. NCBI lineage: Eukaryota > Metazoa > Chordata > Mammalia > Carnivora > Mustelidae > Mustela > Mustela lutreola. The sequence continues at coordinate 135,651,448 of NC_081295.1, forward strand.
AGTTTTCATTGCCAACCTAAGTTTTCAGTGATTATTTTAATTTATTGAACCACACTTTCATTTCTTTATCCACTTCCTTGGCAAAGATAACAGTGCCTCAGGCATCTCCCCTCTGCCCCCACCCTTCTCCTGAAAGGGGGCTGCTCACTTAGGTTTCACATGTAATGATTCAGCAACTTTGAATGTGGAATATTTAGAACTCCAAAAGAATGATCCCACCCTTGAGCTGGTTTCAATCTTCCATGGTAAGTGTCAAGGTTTGTACTGAATCACCCACTTCTTAAGAAACCCAATTCCCAGGGAGCTGCATATTCCACCTTACCGCTCAGATCCCAAGCCTGTGTTCCAGCTAAGACTCTGTAGGCAGACCTCTTTTTTTTTGGACACACTATACTGAACCAGATCTGAGATCTGAGATGCCATGACCGGAGATCATGACCTGAGCTGAAGGCAGAGGCTTAACCCACTGAGCCACCCAGGTGCCCCAGAACATCTATTACTTATTAACAAGCAGTTCCAAAATGTCTGGCCTCAGGCTTGGTTCACTGGCGCCTTCATGACAGCAAAGACTCAGGTTCAATCTTCTCAGCTTGTAACCTCAGAATGTAGAGACACCCCCCTCCTTGGCTGCAGAATCTCAAGAGCTCTAAGCAAGGGGTCATCACACAACAGCACCCAAAGCTTGAGCATCCTTTTTTTTTTTTTTTTTTTTTTTAAACACATAGAAGAAGTTACTGCTCAAAGTAACCTCCCTATGTATAGCACACTTCCAGTCACAATTCACTGGCCAGGAGTAATTCACATGTCCAGTCCCAGGATGAGCATGGCAAATGTTGATCACCATTAGACTCCAACCAATTAGAAGTGATCCCCTGGGGTAACAGGCACATTGCCAATCCCTCTCCTTGCAAATTAGGATTCTACTAGCAAAGTGGAAGAGGCAATGGCAAGATGGGTGAAAAACAATAGAATTTGCAATGGTTGCTTTCTCAAGAAGTTACTTAAATACAGAAACAAATCTAATACTGGGCTCAGAGATTTCGTACCCACTGTTTGTGATAACCTCTCTGTGGAAGAGCAGTACAGTTACATATATCCTACACACTTCAATTCTTTTCTAGAACATTTTCTACCCTTCCAGTTGCCCTTACCCCTCTAAGTTGAATTAAGAAAGCAAACATGTATCCTCTTTGTTCTTTAAATAAGTTGGTGAGAATAAGATAATGTCATTTGGAATTTATTCAATAAAATTAGGGAAGATAATTAGTGGTATTTGTCTAATTCTAACTTATTATTATTTTGATGGAGGGTCCATTGACCTGATCATCCTAATTTGAGTATGAGAGATGCTCTAGTGTGAATAGAGTATCTTTGCCTCTTCTAGCTAAATGCACTAACACATTAAAAAGGGGGCAAAGTTTCTCTTGTCCCAAGCACATTGAATGCTATCTCTAGCATCCCATGAGTATACCTGGGAGGAGATGGTCATTCCAGATCCTACTGGACCACAAGAAAGGAGCAGTTAACTATGCCCAGAGGCAGGTCAGGAAAGGCTTCCAAGAGGAGGTAAGAGTCCATTGATCTTGTAGGATGAACAGGAGTTCACCACAGACAAGGAAGAAAGGGTACTCCAGGCTGAAGGACAAAGCACGGGGACACCAAATCATGGATAGCCTGGAAGATCCCAGGCCAGGAGCAGCTGGGACACATGAGCTCCGAAGAGGGATCACAGAGGAAGCTGAAATGGTGGGTGGAGGGCAGATTCTGATGGGCCCCACTGGGACCTGATAAGACCCAACTTTAAATTACAAAGAATAGGAGCTGAGAAGTTTCTAGAGAAAGAGAATGATGTGGCCTGACTTGGGTGTTGTACTTGTCCTTGAACCTGACTGAATGAGCTTCTGCAACCAAGAAGAGCAGATGGATTATGAGTGTCACACATCCACAGGTAAACTTCTTAGGTTTAAGGAGCTGATAGCATTCTGTCTGTACCATATCATGGTAGAAGTGACTCTGCTTATTACATATCACAGTAAGTGTTCACAGGCTGAAGCCAGTCTAAATTCTGTGTTTCTAGGAAATCATTGGCTTTCTTGGTTTAATATAAAAAACAAAACAAAACACCTTAATAGCAAAGCTACTGAAATAACACTGCCAGCCATGCTTTGAAAGTAACGCATAAAATCAATAAATTCAAATCCTTTCTAAGTAACATATTCTTTCTGAATGCTGAGTTCAAGTAGAGTTGGTGAGAAGCTTTGGGTCCATGATGAGGTTGAAAACATGAAAACAGGGACAGGGAAGTCCCTATCCCTGCAAGAATGGTTTTGGAAACGCAAATGTGTACTGGTAAGCGGACAAGTAACTGCATTCACCCTTTCACACCTATGAAATTGCAATATTTTTAGATTTCAGGACTCTGAAGCTGTGTGTTCAACATCACTTAAAAAATGAAAAAGAACCAGTAGATAACTTGTCACTGGAATTGTTTCTGTCAGAGACGGCAGATAGCTTTCAGCACTCATGTCAGTCTGTCAATCGGACGGCGTGGGAAAAGAGCTCCAGGACCAGGCCCGCGGCAGAGGGAAAGAGCTGGGACTGGGTTGCAAGTGCTGCCACAGATGAAGAGAACTAAGTAGCCTCTTGATCACTACATGCTGTCGTTCCTAGCAAAAGAGAAATGTACCCCCATGGGAGGCTTATTTGTTGCCTGACAAGTAAAAGTAACTCCTCATGTTCCAGACTTTGACTTATATTTGAAAAAAAAGAAAACCCAGCTTTCCAAATTTGCTAGCCCTATTAGTCTAATGAACACTCCTTGAAACCTCTAATACCCATTTCAAATCAGTAGGACCAAAAAAAAAAAAAAAAGAAAAGAAAAGAAAAGAAAAAGGGCCTGTTAAATAGTGAAACCACAGCAGCTCTCATTAATTGTGTATTTACTGTATGTTAGTTGTGGGATTGAGCTCTTTACATACATTATACCACTCACTCCTTACAACAATCCTGTTATCCCCATTTTGCAGGCAGGAGAATAACTGCAGAGTGGTTAAATACATGGCCTAACTTGTTTCATCCTATAATCACAGCTAGATAACTGTCAAATCATCCCAAATACCCTAGAAGTCGACCTGAAGACTGACAGAACAAACTGCACAAGTACAGGAAGAGAAGAGGCCACATCAAAGAAGGTAGGAAGTGAGGAGATGTCGTTTGGGGGAGAAATGGATCACAGGTTCACAGGTGGTGTGGAGCAGCAGGAACCCTGGCTGTGGATAGAGCAAGAGAGAGAGGACACACAGGGGAATGCATAAGAACACCTCCCCAGAGCCACTGGCTGAAAATGAGAGGGGCTGAATTTTGTGAGTTCTTGGAACCAGTGGGGAATAAAGACTGGAGTTTTAAAGGTTGGTGGGCTTGGCTGGGACAGAGCCCAGAGGACATGGTGCAGCTCCAGGAGAGAAGGCTGGCAATCAGGCCAGAGGGCAGACAGTACAGAAACATCAATCTGAAGAACACTTAAGGCACACAGAGGTGGATCATTAGCTCTTCTTGGAGCACATCCCTGAGAGGCAGCATTCAGGGAGACCGCTCTCCAAGAACAAAGGAGCTAACTGGTGCCATCTCTGTCCCCTGCCCCTCAACATAGGCATAGACCCCCCCTGTAAGAAGCAGCTTTGTCCCAACACTCGCTGACTAACTTGCTTACACCACATCCCAAACACTTGAGGTCTGATGGTACTGCTCTTTGCAGTCAAGTTTGCCTCCGTCATAGCACAGCAAGACCCTCCCCAGTGAAAAGAAGCAGAAACCCCTGCCCACAGACTGCCTCCCAACCAGAGAGCTCTGCAGGCCTTCAGTACTGGTAGAAGTAGCATCAGTACAAACAGACCAGAGCACACCTAGTTAAAACTCACCACATTCTGGCCAAGGTCTAAGCATTGCCCCGGCAGGCAAGGAGAGCCTCTGCAGAAGACTGGCCTGAAGGATAGAGCAGCCAAAACACAGCAACAGAGTGCAGGCAGCACACACCAGAGACACTTCCTGAAGGGCCAGGCCCTGGACATCATATGACCTCTTCTTCATAAAGCCATTACAGCCAGCAGCACATGACATAACCCGCTTTTCTAATACACAGAAGAAGACAGAGACCTAGACAAAAACGCCAATGTGGAGGAGTTTGTCCCAAATGAAACAATAAGATAAGGTCACAGCCAGGGATCTAATGAAAACAGATATAAGTATTATACCTGATGGAGACTTCAAAGCAACAATCATAAGGATACTTGCTGGGCTTGAGAAAAGAATGGAAGACTTCAGGGAGACTCTCACTACAAAGACAAATGAGTTAAAGAATCAGTCAGAGATGAAAAATGCAATAACTGAGATTGGAAACATTTGATGCAATGAACAGCAGGCTGGAAGAAGCAGAGGAACAAATAAGTGGTACAGAAGATAGAATAACGGGACATAGCAAAAATAGCAAACATTGTCAATGAAATATTTGCAAACTGAATCCAATAATACATAAAAAATCGTTCACCCTGATCAAGCAGGATTTATTCTTGGGCTGCTAGGGTGGTTCAATTTTTGCAAATCATTCAACATGATACATCACATTAGTAAAGAGAGAATAAGAACCCTATGGTCCTTTTAACAGATGCAGAAAAGGCATTTGACAATCCATTCATGATAAAAACCCTCAACAAATTAGGGTAGTAGGAACACATCTCAACATCATAAAGGCTGTATATGAAAAACACACAGTTAAAATCATCCTCAATGGGGAAAAACTGAGAGCTTTCCCCTAAGGTCAGGGATAAGAGAGAGATGTCCACTCTAACTACTGTTGTCCAACATACTACTGGAAGTCCTAGCCTCAGCAATAAGACAACAAAGAGAAATAAAAGGTACCCAAACTGACAAGGAACAAGTAAAGCTTTTACTATTTTCAGCTGACATGATACTCTGTAGAAAACCTGAAAGACTCCATCAAAGAATTGCTAGAACTGATACACAAATTCAGCCAGGTCGTAGGATACAAAATCAACCTTCAGAAATCGATTACATTTCTTTACATCAATAATGAAACAGCAGAAAGAGAAATCCAGGAATCAATGCCAATTTACAATTGCACCAAAATAATAAGATATGTAGGAATAAACATAACCAAAGAGGTAAAAGACTTGGACCCTGAAAAGTATAAAACACTGATGGAAGAAATTGAAGATGACACAAAGAAATAGAATAATATTCCATGCTCATAGATGGAAAGAACAAATATTATTAAAGTGTCTATACTACCCAAAGCGATTATGGAAAGAGCCCAAATGTCCATCGACTGATGAATGGATAAAGAAGATGTGGTAGATATATATATTTATATATATCTATACATAGCTATACATCTCTCTCTCTCTCTCTCTATCTATATATATATGAATATTACTTTGCCATAAAACAGAATGTGATCCTGCCATTTGTAACAACATTGATGGAACCAAAGAGTATAATGCTAAGTGAAATAAGTCAGTCATGACTGACTTGTGATTTCACTCATATGTGGAATTTAAGAAACAAAACAAATGATCACAAGGGAAAAAATGAGAGAGAAACCAAGAAACAGACTCTTAACTATAGATAAAATCCAATGGTTACCAGAGGAGACGTGGTGGGGGGAAAGGTGAAATGCGTGATGGGGATTAAGGATTGTGATGAACAGATGTTGGGTAAGTGTTGAATGACTCAATTCTCTAAATCTAATATTACACTCTTTGTTAACTAATTGAAATTTATCTATTTATTTTAAAGATTTTATTTACTTATTTGACAGAGATCACAAGTAGGCAGAAAGACAGGGAGAGAGAGGGGGAAGCAGGCTCCCCGCTGAGCAGAGAGCCCAATGCGGGGCTTGATTCCAGGACCCTGAGATCTTGATCTTAACCCACAGAGCCACCCAGGGGCCCCAATTAATTGGAATTTAATAAAAGCTAACTAAATCAATAACTAACTAACTAAATAAATTGCCTAAGTCACATAGCTAAAAAGTGTTAGAGTCAGGATTTGAACCAAGATCCATCCATCAGCAAACTCTGGCACTCAACTACTTCAATACACTTTTTTTTTTAAATCACAATTTTTTAAAAAATTATTTTCAGTGTAACAGAATTCATTATTTTCGCACCACACCCAGTGCTCCATGCAATACATGCTCTCCATAATACCCACCACCTGGTACCCCAACCTCCCACCCCCCCTGCCCCTTCAAAATCCTCAGATTGTTTTTCAGAGTCCATAGTCTCTCATGGTTCACCTCTCCTTCCAATTTCCCCCAACTCCCTTCTCCTCTCTATCTCCCCATGTCCTCCATGCTATTTGTTATGCTCCACAAATAAGTGAAACCATATGATAATTGACTCTATTTTTAATTTCTTAAGGAATCTCCACACTGCTCTCTAAGTGGCTGCACCAACTTGCATTCCCACCAGCAGTGAAAAAGGGTTCCCCTTTTTCCACATCCTCTCCAACACACGTTGTTTCCTGTCTTGCTAATTTTGGCCATTCTAACTGGCGTAATACACTTTTTACATCGGGTGGGAACAGCTGTTTTTTTTTTTTTTAAAAAAAGATTTTATTTATTTACTTGACAGAGAGAAATCACAAGTAGGCAGAGAGGCAAGCAGAGAGAGAGAGAGAGAGGAGGAAGCAGGCTCCCTGCCAAGCAGAGAGCCCGATGCGGGACTCGATCCGAGGACCCCGAGACCACGACCCGAAGGCAGCAGCTTAACCCACTGAGCCACCCAGGCACCTGGAAACTGCTGTTCAACTCATTTGGGGAAAGTGCATTTAAAAGAAATAAGTGTGGATATCTTCTCTCAAAGTACATACTTATACCTAAAGTATATTCCAGAAATCTAGAATGTAAGGTAAAATCTTTGCCTTGTTCCCACAGGCAAAGGACTGGGGATGCCCAATCCTTCAAAGAGAATCTAATTTAAGAGTAGATATATTTTCTACCAGGAGCAAGGAACTCAGACCCAATTATTCCCCTGCTATAATCTGCTTCCTTTAGCTGAGAACATGTTTAAAGACCACAGGATATTTGGTCACTTTTATCCTTTGTTAGCCTTTGATTCAGTAACCCAAAACTGTGTAAACCAATTTCTACAGGGGATTTTCTAGTTTAAAAACAAAACAATGGCAACACAAGGGTGTCCCATAATCCAGCCTGAATCAGTGTAGGTAACTGTCAGAACAGATCCTACCTCCCTTCCTTTTAAAGTATATATAATTGGAACAACTTGGAACAGAGACCAAATGCCTCACATGGGTGTCTCACACCCAGAGCAACCAGGAAGGCAGGGCTCCTGATGTATTTGCTGGAAAGTTCCATCATCCCAAAGCAGGGGTGGTCAGAAGACAGAGAAACTGTTGGCAATCTTACCCAGTTTAACACTGCAATAAAACGAAGTTAATGGAATGCAGCCAAGATCCCAATCACAGCCATCAACACGTTCAGCTCAGGGCACTGGGGTGCAGTGAGGAAGGGAGCGCAGGTAAGGTTAGCTTTGCCCGAAGGGAGGGTGGTTGTTGGGGCTGGGTTTAGGAGCTGTGGAAGCCCCTATGGAGAGGAGAGACTTCCTCTGTGCAGACCCGGTGGCCCCAACGGTTGCTCACGTGGTTCAGTCTGGCCTTCTTACCCAACCCTGCTTCATCGTTTTAACAACTTCATGTGCCTCAGCCCTTGCCCCTGCCTTCTTCCCCACCAGATCAAACACTGATCCAGAATGGGGCATGGGGGCCCGCTGTGAGAGGTGCTGTGATGTTGTACAAAGAGCAAGGGCTCAGAATGAGGAGGGGACGTTCACTTGGGCGGGCCCTAGGGCCTGCATCTTTCCTAGTTGAGTCACAAGGATGGATTTCAATTCTGCCTCCCTATTTGCTGCCGGGGGTGTCACTTCTTTCTTGGTAAAATGGGGATGTTTTGAATATTAATAGGGAGTCAAAGATCACCACTAACTGGCTGTGTGATTGTGGGCAGGTTGGCTTCTGTGTCTCTGTTTCAGCATCTATACAATGGGGGCAATAGAACGGTCTCGCCTAGCTCACGGCATGTCAGGAAGATTACAAACTGTCCTGTACATATAAGGGCCCTCTGACTTGTGACATTACAGGGATTCATACTCCACAAGAATCCTAAGAGCTGAAGCTCATGTGTCAGACTTTGGCCCTTCTTACCCAGGTTTTATCCTCCACAACCTTCCCTGTGCTATCCCCTCCGTCTTGTCCTATAGCCGAGTGGCACTGCTTCTGCTCCGACCCTCATGCCCTGGGCCATCCTTCCCATACAGCACCCCCATCTGTCCACAGCTGACTTGCCCAGCGTGTTCCACACTGACTTCTCTACTGGGATGGTGTGGGGGTGGAGACGGAGATTCTGAGCCCCAGAGCAAGCGCAGAGAGGATGCAGGGATCTCCTGACCATGGAGGCATTGTGTCAGGATGTTTGCCCTCTAATATCCATGGAGAAGCCTGGCCTGAGGGGTAGGAGTGAGAGCCGCCATGGTGACAATGAAGACGTCTGTCCGTCCCACGCTGCTGATATTGATGGATCCTCGAGAGCTAGTAAGAGAAGGGAATAGCTTACTCAGCTCAGCATAAAAATGTCAATAAAATCCCTCCCATTTATAAAGTCTGCTTACCACTTACAGCTACTTACTGTGTGCAGAAACCTCTTACCGCTGGATGTGGATTGCATTAACAGAGTGTAAGTTCATTTCACCACAGCGCTAAACTCCGTGGCTGTCCTATCTCTTGCTCCTCTCACTCAACAGTTATCTGCTCATCACTTAAAACATTCAAGAAGCATATGTAACTTTTATGAATTAATAAATTAAGTCAATAGATTCAGACCAGTGTTTCTCCACATTTTTTTTTCATTATTATCCTCCCAAAGAGCCCTTTTGGACATTTTATTCCTAATTACCCACCCCACGAAATTTGAGTACCACAGATAATGTAGAATATCCATTTACTTCCTGTATGTGGCTCTGTGATTTATACATAAAATGATTAAATTGTCTAAGGTGTTCTCTCAACCCTTAAAAACTAATTTCCCCCCTGTTGGGGGTAGTACCATACCACCCCAAATGAGAATCCATGCGGTACACAATGACCACCTATGGTTACTACATGAGAGATAACCAGACACTCTGTGACCCCTGTTGGAGGTCTTGCCAAACACCAACACACAACAGTTAGCTAAATTTCAGCAAGCATCTAGATCTAGTTACCAGGTTAAAAGAAAAATGGGGCAGGAAGAGTATTAAATAATAGAATGAGGATGTTATCAGGCAGATTATAGAAAATTCTACAGGACAAACCGTTCCCTCTGCCTCCTTTTTTTTTTTTTCAAACAATAAAGTTGTGTGTTGGGGGGTAATAATGAGATGGAGGGGAATCAATAGAAAGACATATCAGAGACAGATCAGCGAGCAGATGGTAACATGCAACGGCTTTGTGGGTCACTTAGGATCTGATCCAGCCGAATTTGATAATATGCGTGAGACAAACAGGGTAAATGGAACACAGGCTGAACAGTTGATGATATTAACAAATCATCGCTAATTTTTAGGTATAACGATGGCATTATTGTTGTTTTATCTTTAGTCATGCATATTATAATATTAAGGTAAAACTATATTACATCTGGGACTTGTCACAGAATAATCCGGAATGAGGAGAGGCATGTGAGGACGTAGATGAAACAAAATTGGCCGTCAGTTGACCACTGTTGGGCACATGGAGTCTCCTTGTATTATTCTTTATTTTTTTAATGTGTTTAAAATATTTCACAATTAAAAGCTTAAGAAAAATAATTAGATTGTCACCCAGTGGTCTTCTCTGGAGGAGCTAACCAGACTCAAGGCCTCTTTCTGTGGAGGGTTCTCTGGGGAGGAGATGCTGGCCGTGAGCCATTTTTTGCTGCCAGGATGCCAACATTGCTCCAAGCAGCCCTGGCCTCCTGGAGGCCTGCAAAGGGTGAGCAGCCTTGCTGCAAAGGATTTATCCTGCTGGTGACATCCACACAAAGGCCAGGGTGTCCCTTTCTTCACCTTCCCAGAGAAACCCATGCTGCCTTTTTCTATTTTTCTCTCCATGGTCCCAGTACGAAGAGCGGGAGGTTGGACTCGGACAAGCTGGCATTCAATCCCAGCTCTGCGAATAGGGGTTACATGACCTTATTCTGTAACAGCCTGAGCCTGTGTTTCCCATCTGTAAAATGTAGAAGGTGACTAAGACGGGGTTCTTAATTGCTCCTTATATACCACTCTGATCAGTTTAAGCAGAAAAGGATGTTATTTAAGGATATGACGTAGTTCATGGAATCATCCTAGGTGTGCGTAGAAGGATCAGGTCTGGAGCCTGGGTAGAGAACAAGAGCATGCAGACGACGCGGCCGGCCTCTCCCAACGAGGCTGCGTTATCACACCGTGGGAGCCTGCGTACCCTGGCCACCCTCTCCTGGACCGATGCTCTGCGGCGCGTTCTTCTCCATATTAACATCTAAGAATGTCTCTGGCGGTGTTGCTGAATGGCTGATCCAAGTCCCATGCCACCATCCTAGATGCAAGGGAGAAGTCTGAGAAAGTGAGTTCTGCCTTCTCACTTGGGAATGGGGGCAGGGGAGACCCAAATACAGAAAGGATAGTCAAAGATGCGGGACGACCAGAGGCAATCGTGACTATCTACCCTAGGCTTGTCCCCACTGTCATTCCAAGGCCTCCTGCCCACCTTTTCTGCAAATCCCCCCCCATCTTACCTTCTCGGTTTTTCTCACGACTGCACTGCCACCTTCTCCACTGTTTGTTTTTATTACAAGACTCTCTAATTACGGAACTCATCCCCTTCACAGTTTTGAAACAAAAAGAAAAGCAGAACACTGCTCACATTAAGGGTTTCAGGATTCATGCAGTGTTCACCACAGACTTGGGGGTGATGGGGAGGGGACTTCTACTCTCTTTCTCTCCTTTTTTCCTTCTTCTCCAGCTTCACACAGAGAACTTCTTCCTCTCTCCCTCTCTCTCCCGGGAGGTTCAGGGTCCTACTTTCCAACCTAAGCTCTCTTCAAGGTATAATTCCTAAGTAAACACAATTCTCTTCCTAGGTGTCAATTAAGTGAATGCAATTTTCTTCATCTCATTACAGAGCATGATTTTGAGGATTTAACTTAGATAATGATTATAAAGTACTCAGCACATTGTATGTTCTCAGCAAATTATTAAGACAAAGTGTATCATGTCCACTCAGTGGGAAGAACACAGCATGGTTGCAAGGACAGCTTTACTGGGGGTCTTGGTTAGAAGTGAGTTGGTGATGAGCTTCAATTTCCTGATTCCTAGGCCTGAAATTTCATGGCTGCATGAAATTTCTGTGGTATTTTGTCACTCAGGAATGGCTCCTTACTAATGACAAAGAAGGAATTTCTTTTTTAGGGTGAAAGTAAACAGAGCTTCTTGTCTTTAAATCTTTGAGGATGGAACTTTTCTAATGTCAATTCTGTTCACCCTGCGAGTGAGTCTAGATAGTGAGCTCTAACTTTTGTAGGCTTCCAAGCAAACTGCCATGCCTCTCTAGGCTCAGACCATGACTGCATAGAATGTCATGTGGCTGGACACATCCAGGGGCCACATTTGTTTTGCCAGACCTTCTGGTTTCCACTTGATTCTTTTCTTTGAGGTATCTCACCTACCTACTGATAAGCTCCTGGCCAAATGAATGACAGCCCTATCAATCCTTTCTTCTGAGCTACTATCACTATGAGAAATGCTGTGAAGGAGGCATGCTTCTAAATTTAATCAAGAATTTAGCATAGAGCCTTCCTTCCTTCCCTGGCCCCATCTCTCCACCCGCAACCTAGTGAGTGTTTTCATTCCGATGAGAAGTTGCCCATGTTACCCCATGTTGACTAAATAACAAGCGAGGTGAGAAGGTGGCAGGTCAATGCTCACCCAGAGTTGGACCAGGTTGCCAAGGAAGGCTGAATCCGACATTTGAAGATGATGCTAGATTGTTGCCTTGTGATCCATTTCTCTGACAAGAATTCGAAGTAATTAAAAAAAAGAGAGAGAGAATGCAAAGTAATTGTGAAACAAAACAAAACAAAACAAACCTGTATCCTTTTATTGCTTTTGTCATGATTAGGGATTTCAGAAAATTAGGAACTCTCAGTATTTGAAACTCTGTCTATATTCCCTCTTTCTGACTCTACCTGCCACTCAGCATCTTCTCAGCTTAAACTAAATGTGTGTGTGTGTGTGTGTGTGTGTGTGTGTGTGTGTGTGTCTGTATCCATGTGACTGAGGGACCGTGTGTCTGTGTGTTCTGCTATTTCCTGAGAACTATTCTTGGCCAGGTCATAGCCTGGCAGTTCTGTTGTCTGTTCTGGTGTAGACCAGCATCCCTGCCCCCTCTAGGGCTCTGGGATCCAGCTTTAGAAGCTGATTATCACACTGTACCAGTCACCACAGATGGCATTAGCTGACCCTAAGCTGGGAGCAGAATCAATGAAGTTATTCTTCTGTAGGAGAACTCCCACTTGGGCTAATCTCAGGCACTATGCTCTCCAGGGAAAGAACACCTAAGCCCAGGAACTTGGTGTTTACATTTATTTTGCCATCCCACAGTTTGAGTCTAGTAAATGCTTTGTATTGGTTTATACAATGCCAGGGAGTTGGATACAAATTCAGATCCCTAAACTAGCTCCTTAGTATTGATGCCTAAAGAACAAGAGAGGAACCTCAGGGATATCTAAGTGGGTCCTTGGAATTGCAGTGTTACACTAATAAAGGGAATAGGGATAGTAGTGGTAATACCAACACCTGATGTTTGTGCAGAGAGTGTGGGAACAAAGGAGACAGAGCAGAGGCCATCATCTTCTTCGAGCTCTAAATGAATTTAGTGGATACTCTTTGTAGACACTTTGCCTTGTGTATACAGCTACTACCCACCCAAGGAAGATGGGAGAGATGTAAGAGAAGGGAGAAGTAGTTGCATGGAAAGCCATGTGGACAAAGGACTTACCCTGAGACTATTTCCTCATCTGTGAAATGGGGCTATGCCAATCTAACAGGGCTCTTGGGAAAATGAGATATGTGAGTATGCCTTCATCTAATTTACTAATTCCTATTATGGGCCAGGCACTGTTCTGTGCACTACAAGTGCGTTCATAGATAAAAAGATAATTCACCAGAAAGGTATAACTGTCTGAAGTAACTGAATGTTGAGGTACATGGAGCAAAAAACTAGAAGAAATAAAGGGAGAAGTTAAAAAATAAAATGTGCTGATGCCATGAAAATGGAGCATCCTTTTCTAGTAACTGATAGAAGAATAGATTTTTTAAAATAGTAAAGATATAGATGACATTATCAAATATTCTAATCCAATCAATATTTACACTACACTATACATAATATATATTTTCTTTCAAGTACACATGGAATATTCCTCTAAGTCAGACCATATGCTGGTCTATTAAATAAGTCTTAAAAATGATCAAAAGTTTGAGAGCCTACATAGAATTGAATTAGAAATCAGCAACAATGAAATACCTAGGATATTCCTCCAAATTTTTGAAAGTTCAAAGCACAGCTAGATAACCTGCTAGTCAAGTGTGCCTGGGTGGCTCCGTTGTTAAGCATCTGCCTTGGGCTCAGATCACGATCCTGGGGTCCTGGGATCAAGTCCTGCATTGGGCTCCCTTCTCCGCAGGAAGCCAGGTCTCCCTCTCGCACACCCCTCCTTGTGTTTCCTCTCTCGCTGTCTCTCTCTGTGTCAAAAAAATTTGAAAAAGCTTTAAAAATAAATAAATAGATAATGCATTAGTCAAAGAGAAACCACAAATGAAACTAAAAGGTAGCTTCCCATTGGGTGATAATAAAAACAGGAGGCACCAATATTTCTAGGATATTGCTATTGCTGTGTGTAGAGGGAATTTTATAGCTTTAATTAATTTATTTATTTTTAAGATTTTGTTTATTTATTTGACATAGAAACTGATGGAGCACAAGCTTGAGAAATTGCCAGCTAGTGAGTGGCCCAGATGCAAATTGGTCAGTCTTTTGCTCCAAATTCCATGCTTTAACATCATTGCTGCAATTCCTTCTTCTTTGCCTAAAACTCCCTTGTGGTACATGGTAGCCAACACCCCCCTGTTAGTGGAGTGTTGGTATCCAATTGTCAGGCTGCAGTTTTGGAGTTTGGAACTCCATTCTGACAAAGTGTGGCTCTGCTGCAAGGCAACTGTTTTAATACACACATTTATTGGGGCCTAATATGGGCTAGGCCCATAAAGAAATGGTGCTCACTTTCAGTAAAGAGTTTATATTTTACGTAGGGCAGACAGTGTAAACAAGCATTAACATTGAGTCAGAAGGTGACAAAACATGGTTCAGCTCAATACTGTCCTTTGGTGGCTCTCGCTCTTGAGTGTGCCCTGTGCTCATCCAAAAAAGTACTCTGAAACACAGACTGCTAGTCCTCATCCCCAGATCTGATTTAGTAGGACTGGGGTAAAGCCTGAAAATTCTCATTTCTAACAAATTCCCAAGATGAGAGGGCAGGGATCCTGCTGGTGGTCTGGGGATCTCATTTCAAGAACCACTAGTATAGATGAATGATTCTCTACCCTGTTTATATATTAAAATTATTCAGAGATCATCGAAAAAAATAACTGGTACTTGGGGCTCAGTCCAGACTAATGGAAGCAGTCTCCGAGGGCAGTGCTGGATCACTGGTAGTTTTTCTTAAAGTTCTCCCAGATGATTCCAGTTGAAGCCAGGGTGGAGAACCACTAGGACTGGTGTTAACTGGGCAGCCAACCACCCAGGTTTACTCAGGACTGAGGGGTTTGCTGGGATGTGGCACTTTCAGGGCTAACCTAGGACAGTTCCATGCAAATGAGGGTGAGGGGGACCCTGGATGCTATAAAGGAAATGTGTAGGTCAGTAGTCCTCAGCCTTGGGTGACATGGAAATCACCTGGGGAATTTTAAAAGAATGATGTCTGGGCTCTACTCCCAGAGACTTTAATGTAGTTGAATTGTTCTGGTTACAGCTAGGGTATCTGGACTTGTTGAAGCCGCACCAGTAATTCTAATACGCAGCCAAAGTTGAGACCCACTGGGCCAGGTGAAGGAAAGAAGAGGTTGCATTTTGCAATTAAAACTCCTCTGTTGACCTCTAAAAGATCCATTTAAGAAAAGTGTTTTAAGTAATAGCCATGTTTCAGGGACCAGGGTATATAAATGTAGGAGCGTGGGGAGAAAGAGGAGGTGGTGAATATAAGACTTTATTTTGAAAAGTTTGGCAGGAAGGAGTGAGCTTGATTGGAAAGAGTTTGGACTTCTTCTGTGGGTGAAATAAAATTTTCCATCCATATATATGCTTTTCAGTTAAATCTATGAGCACTTCAAGTGTCTTTGTTATGTTATTTGAACATAGGAACCAGAACAGAGAATACTGGGTCCCCACAGCAAGGTGGGGCGTATAGGCTTGTAGTTCACTTTTTTTTTGCATCTCTTCTCCCATGTTTTCACTGGGTAGCAGCAGTGCAGCTTGGTGAATAGACGTTATCTCCACAGGGGAATGGGGTTTTGAATAAACCAACTACTCTTGATTAACTCCTTTCCCTTTTCGGTTTTGGGTTCAGGAATCCAGACCTAACCCAGTTTGCAAATGGCATTTCCATTGCAATAGATACTGGTTAGAAATATGAAAGTGGCCCCAGAAGGAAAGACTCTTGTTTTATGATTAGAGAAGAGATGCTTCCCCCACTGTGTGTGAGCCAATATGCAGCCAAGATTGCTACCAGGTGACCTTCATCACCCAAGAGGGGACAAACCAGACTTAGCATAGGACTAATACTGAAGACAACAGAAGAGAGAAATGGAGGAACCTAGCCTTTGGTGACATCATTGACACTGCTGCTTGCAAGTCTACTCTTACTTGCAGATTTCTGGTGGTATGAGCTAAGGAACTGATTTTGTATTGGCTTTTCTATTATTTACAGCTGAAGACATCCTAATTGATAGGTGGGATCAGTAGAGACAATAAGAAGCAAGTGCTGGGAAAAACAGCCTAGTTACAGAAGCAGCTCCATGAAGGCAACCAGCCATTTCAAATCACAGTGCATGAGACTGAGATATCGGAGGGCGATTCAGACAAGCCCTTGGTGCCAGAGAGGCCAATCTTGTAGAACAGGGCACAGAAGCAAGAATCCAGACTGTGGTGAAATACTCAGCAGCCAAGTAGACCACAGTTGTATTCTGTTTGCCCCAGACCCACACAGCTGGCCCAGCCACACAGTGATACAATCTAGCCCTTGGGCAGAAGTGGGAGGTAAGGTGGGTATACTTGTAATAACTAGTACTTAAATGATGATACCTACTGCCGTTTACTAATGGTTTACCACATGTCAGATGTTGTACTGAATGGTTTGCGTACATTATATCACCTTAAATGTTCTTAAAAAAACACTCAGAAATAAGTGATGATTTCTCCTGCTTTCCGATGGAGAAGACAGCATTTAAGTGAAGTTTGTTCAATACTCAAAAACTAATTCATGTCATTCACCATATCACAGACCTAAAGATATGACCATCTCAATAAATACAGAGAAAGAATCCAACAAAATTCAACCACTGTTTTATGATAAAATCTCTCAGCAAACTAGGAATTAAACCAGGAGTTTTCCAAAAATTGATAAAGGGCCTCTGTAAAAAGCATTGCAGTTAATAACATACTTAATTACCAAAGACAATGCTTTCTCCCTAAGAACTATAAAAACACAAGAATGTCTATACTGATCCTTCCAATTCGACATTTACTGGACTTACTGGTCAGTGAAATAAAGCAAGAAAAAGAAGTAAAATTCATCCAAGGGAATAAAGGAAGAAATAAAATTCTATTTGCAGATGAAAAAGCTGTCTACATAGAAAAATCTCCCCAAATCAACACAAAAGTTACTAAAGCCAATTAAGTGGGATTTTCAAGGTCAGAGAATACAACATCAACATACAACCAGTTGTGTTTCTATATATGAGCATTGAACAATTGGATATTGAAATTAAAGTTAAGTGTGGGGCAACCGGTTGATAGCAGAAATCAGGAGAGTGGAGAACCTGATTTGTTGTTGAGTACTATTATGTCTGCCTCCAGTGTCTCTATATTCATTGCCAGCAGGAGTTAAGGCATATGCATGGGATCACAGCACACCTCCCTGACCTAGTTGCTGTGAATTTGTTGCAACAAGACTGGATTCCAGACATTTGGCTGTTGGGATTGACATAGTCCCACTCTCAAGATTGCCCCAGGACTAGAACAGAATAGAAGACATAAAAGAGGCTCTGGGACCCAAGTTCAAGGAGCTAAGAAATGGGCAGTAGGGACTGACAGTCTTGTGGTGAAGAGACCATTTTTTGGCAGACATTATTTATTTGGATTGCTATGAATCCCCTTTTTCCTAAGTTAAGTGGAACTCACCTGGCTTGATAAATTTCATGGTCGCCCAGTCGGCATGCTGGTTCCCAGTCATAGTTTAGACTAGAGGAGCCTTGGCAACACTTGACAATCTCCCCTGAGAACAGAAGTAGATGGGGACAAAAGTGCCCGTGAGGAAATGGCTAGACAGAGAAGATACAAACAACAAGAACATGGGATACTCATCCAGACCAATCCAGATGTAGGAGTGAGCAGCATGCTTGAGTACCACTTTTGCCTTCTAGGAAATCTGACAGCAAACCCATGATATTTAACTACAGATAGAATAGCATACAGCACACAGAGATATGACTTGCCAACAATGAGTATTCACTTTATGATGGCAGAGTGGAGGGGATGAGTGGAGGAGGGGGGCGAACATGAAGTGAGCTACTTCAAGATGCTGTCATGATGTTCAGTACTTGACTTATTGAATATGCTGCAGGGCACCCAGTATGCTGGTTCTGGCCTGTGAGCTCTCAGTCTGGGCTCACCTTTCTCTTCCTATTCTCTGGACAGCAGTCCTGATCCTACAGGCTATGCTTCCCAGACCCTGAGTCATCTGTCTTCCCTGCCAGGTTCAGTTAAAGGAAGACACTAGCTGCGAGCTGGAGAGTAGCAGGAAGACGGAGCCAGGTATGTCTCCTCCTTCTCTACCTCAGGCATCTTCTTGGAATGCCTTTTCTATGGCACATTTCCTGTCAGATAGCTCCCATGGCGTGATCCCAGCTCTTGGACTATAAAAATATAGCCCCCCTCCCATTGTGTCTCAAGTTTAGGAGATGAATTAGCTTCCTATTAATGCCAACGTCTAGGTAAACTCACCAATGTCTGGATTCTTGACTGCTGCATCACTTGCCTAACCAATATTCTGCCTCAGATCCCTCTGGTGTAAATGTTTGCAGTGACTCCTGTTTTCTTGGTTCATCTCTGACACTCCTACTAAATGTCCAGTCATTCAGAGGGGTTTTTTCTATGCTGTTATTATCATGTCATTTATTCAACAATGGCCTTAAAAATAACCATTATTTTCCCAGTTTTAAAGAGGAGAAAACCAAATTTCAGACACAATAAGTAACTTGCTCAAAGAGAAGATGGGATTTATAAACAGATCTTTCAGACTTTCAAGGTATATTTGTTCTCACTGTGCCATGTCATCTCTCCTGTTCATTATCTTAAGTTTTCAAAGTGTGGAGTATTTCTCTAAAGTTTCAGCAGGGATGTTGACTCAGCCAGAAAGAATGTCAGAGAGACATTCCACAAGAATCAACAACTTCTAAATCATAATGGAGAATGTACCCCAGACAAGATTTCCTCTATTACCTGATAAGTTAGTTTTGCTACCAGAATATTTTGCTCCTCTCCAGAATTGTGATAGGAATGAAGCTTCAGGTATTGACATCTTAAATGGGAACCTCTCTGCAACTAGCAATAGAAGTGCTCCTTGCAATCAAATCATTATGTTCAGAACAGCCTTCCAGTGCAGTAAAAACAAAACAAAACAAAACAAAACAAAAACAAAAACAAAAAAACCACCTATCTAGGTCATCAGTGATCTTAGTTGTTATTTATAAAAACAAAACAAACTAAAACGCAAAGCCACATATAAGTTGCCTTACTTAAAACCATTTCTACTAATAAGATGCAAGCTTGGAGGAAAGCAGCACCCAGCATCTGGGACTTCCATGGTATTATGCATTGATCTTTGCACTTCCCCAGGGGCAGAAGAATGAATGCAAACAAAGTCATCATGGAAATGGTGATTTCTAGGAAAAACCCTGTGGCCAAACAGAATTTGTTTTATTTGAATGCTTTTAATTCTGCAGATTTATGTCCTCTTGACTTTGGTAAGACCTTGAGAAGACACTTACACCAACTTTCATCTCCATCATCTAGTCATACCTGCTGTTCCCTGGAAAAGTCTTGAATCATCCATCCATTCTCTCTTTCTCTCTCTCTCTCTTTCTTTCTTTCTTTCTTTCTTTTCCCCCTCCTCCTCCTCCTTCTTCTGCTCCTTCTCCTCCTTTTCCTCTTCCTTCTTCTTCTTTTTAATAGATTAACTAAAACACAATGGCATAGAGTAAATTACACATACTTAAAGTGCATAATTTAGTAAGTTTTGACATGTGTCTATATCCATGAAGCCATTACTATAGTCAAGATTGTGACACATCCACCAGAAATAGGGGGTGGGTGGTAGATATGTTTACTCATAGTATGGGTAATTATGCTTACATATTTTATGAGAATTTTTGTTTTGTTTTGACTTATGTATTATTTTGAAAATCACATGGTTCTGTGTTCTGTAATAGTCACTCAGTTGTGCTATCATCACAACTATCTAATTTGAGAACATTTCCTCATCCCTAAGAGAACCCTTCCACTCATTAAGTGTCCCACAGTTATTCCTCTAATTCCTTTCTGCTCCAGCCCTTGGTAATACTAATCTACTTTTGATCTCTATAGATTTGCCCATTCTAGACAGTTCATATAAATGGAATCATTCATCTTTCATGTCTAGCTTCCCTCATTTAGTATACTATTTGCCAGTTTCATTGATGTTGTAGTACGTGTCAGTAGTTCATTCCTTTTTTATTGCTAAATATTATTCCATTGCCTGGACATACCACATCTTGTTGATTCATTAATCAGTTGATGGACATTTGTGTTGTTTCCTCTTTTTGGCTGCTGTGAATAAGGCTGCTATAAACATAGCATAAGCCAGGCCAGAACTTTCAATAAAGTGTTGAATAGCAATGGTGAAAGCGGCATCCTTGCCTTTTCCCTGATGATTAACAGAAAGCTGCTAGCCACTAAATAAGACATAACAGTGGTTCAAACTGGGGTGATAGTAATAGAAGTGGTAAAAAGTGGGCAGATTCTGAGTATGTTTTGATATGGGAGGTGAAGGACTACATGTGATATATGAGAAAAAAAGATTGATATACAGGTGATACCAAGATTTTAACCCTAGAACCTGGAATGAGGGAGTAGACCTCACTGAGATGAAGACTCTATAGCAGAGCAAGTGTATGTGAGGAAGGTCAGCAGTCCAAAAACCCCACTTGATTTCAATACGTATGCCATCTTTGGCAAATCCTGTTCATTATAAACCCAAAATCTATTCTTTCCTTCTTATTAGAGAGGCACTGATTCTGGTCAGTATGGTTATAGGCTCAACCAAAAAACAAAAACAAAAACAAAAAACCTTCATTTTCCAGCTTCCCTTGAAGCTAAGATTCAGAATTTTGGCCAATAGGAATTCTGCTTTTGGAAATCCAAGGACTTTCTTGGTTTCCTGACATAGATGCTTCTCCATATTCCTTGCCATATACTTAGCTTACTTCCTACCTGGAATCTGGATATGTGGCTGGAGGTGAAGCAGCCATGAGGTAATCCTGAAAATGAAACCCACACAAGGGATGACACAGAAGAAGGATAAACTGACTGGGGCATTTAGGATAGTATGAAACTCGGATCATCCCTAGACTCCTGTTGTTGAGCTTCCTGTTGATTGTCAAAAATAACTCCCTATTTGGCTAAGCTACCTCCGTTGAGTTTCTATGACAAGAAACCAAAGACAATCTATGTTAACACAATGGCTACATCTAAGTGATCAACTTAAATAATGATAAGCTGAGCTCTAGAGGTCAGCTCTCTTTAGATAGGAACAACCTGTACTTTTTCATGTCTCATATTAAATTCACTGATCATATTATCATCCAGCCCTTGAAACTGCACTGTGTCCACAAAGACATAATGAGAAGCTTTGTCTTCTGGAAATCCAAATACGCTATGCCCGTGTCACTCCTCTGATCTGTCAGTTTAGTAATGTTAGCCAAAAAGCATCTGCAGTTTCCTTGTTCTTAGGTGAACCCATGTTTACTGCCCATGTCTCCTCTTCTCTTTCTAAGAGTACACAGGCCACTTATTGGATTGGATTTTCTGTATCAATGACTTTTGTAGGATCCACACTAAGCCCATTGATCTATAATCTGTGGCACTACGTTCTTCTCATTGTCCAAAATAAGCAACACATCTGTCCACATCCAGGCTCTAGCTTCTCTCCCACTTTCCACAGTTTCTGGGAGATCATCTCACCAAGCTAAACTGAAGTTCAAGCAACTTTCCATTATGATGAGCAGCTAGTAGCTCTTCTATAGTCTGCTTAGTTGTCTTGGCCATCATTTCCCTCAAATGGAGCTCCTTCCACTCTCACTCTCAAGATGTCTCAACAGACTCTGTTTGCCAATAACACACTATCCACCATGCCTCTCTCTCTGCTTGTTCCAAAAATAGTACCTTGTTGGTGTGGCAGGCTGCATTTGTGGATTCTAAGATTAGATCTCCTGACCCTGTTCTTATAGATCTTATAGATCATGGCTGTCTGTCATATTCCTCCTTGGAATATGTCCTTCCTTCATTTTCCTTGTTCATTTTCTTGACTAGCCTCTTTATTCCGGGATAATTTTAGATTTACAGAAAAGTGGCAACCACAGTACATTGAGTTTCCATATACTCCTAACCCAGTTTCCCCTAATGTTAACATCTTATGTAACCACGGCACATTTACTAAAGCTGAGAAATTAATGTTGACACATTACTATGAACGAAACTACAAACTTTATTCAAATTTCACCAGTGTTCCCACTAATACTCTTTTTTTCTGTTCCCAGATCCAATCTAGATTCCACATGGCATTTAGTCTGCATTCGTTTTTTTTTTTTTAAAGATTTTTATTTATTTATTTGATAGAGAGAGATCACAAGTAGGCAGAGAGGCAGGCAGAGAGAGAGGGGGAAGCAGGCTCCCCGCTGAGCAGAGAACCCAATGTGGGGCTCGATCCCAGGACCCTGAGATCATGACCTGAGCCAAAGGCAGAGGCCTAAACCACTGAGCCACTCAGGCGCCCCCTGCATTCGTTTTTTAAAAATCTCTTTTCAAAATCCCTTTAACAATTTGTTTTCTTTCTTTGTCTGGATTATTTGATTTGGACTAGAGGGATCACTCTGTCTTCCTCTGAAGCTATTTTAATTTGCTAGGCAAGGGAGTTTTGTCTTGAAGTGCTGTCCCTAAAGGAGCTCACATCGTTGAATGAGTCCCAGAGATCAATGTGTCTGGAGCACATGCCTCCTCAGTGACTGATGAGCTCCTTGACTGGCTCAGAATTTGTGGCAAGGTAGTCACCTTATCCCAAAGTTCTGTTTGGCTCTATTTTACCACCTGTTCTTTCCTAGTGGCCCAAAGCATGCCTTCAGTAGTCATCCCCCTCAGTGATTCCTTCTAATCTTCTATAAATTGTGCCTCAGATGATTTGCTCTAAATGGAAACTGAAAGGTGTGGAGAAGTCTGGCTCACTGTGTGACTGAGGAAAGGTTTGTCTCAGAGCCCTGAGGAGAAGCTTCCCAGTGGGTGTGTGAGGAGAGCAGCAGCTGTCTCCAGCACAGCCAGTCTATCCCTGGGCTTCAGACTGATTGTCACTGAAAGAAAAATCTTTAGCTTCCCTAAGTTAATAAACCTTTAAATAGGTTAAAAGGTAAACGAAGTGGTGATGAGCATGGCCGGGAGACTGATCGCATCAGAGACTTGTCAGGGCCTCCTATCTGGACAAGTGACAAGTCTGTGATTAGATGGGACAGTTGGAAACATAGCTGTAGGAAGTTAGCGCAAAGTAGAAACCAGTATAGGTATTGGATGGTAAATCCATTGTGATTTAGAGATTCCTGGCCATTTAATATAACATTTCCTTTTAATTACTTCATGTTATGAATATGTAAAGAGTTTAACATGAGTTAAAGCATTCTTCTCTGTCTCATGCTATCTCTATGCATCAGGATAACTGAAATTCTGAACTGGCAAGAACTCATCTCAAAAATACAAGTAGTCTTGAATTGAGCTGAACTAAATTGAATTTCTGACACCTACAACAGAATGTAAGACTCTTGGTTGTGATTTTTAGAGGCCTCAGAACTCTATTTATGAAGTTATTTCATGTGAGAGTGAGTTTCACTGGAGGCTGGGTGGGTCCACAGTCATAACGTCAGAGAACGAAAGCTAAATAGTGGCCAATATGCCAAGTAAATAAGATACGTATGTTGAATACACCACTATAGAAGTTCTATACATTTTTTGAGCCCTGTTAAATCAATCTATAACCATTAACAATTGTTGAAAAATAAAAAGATACTGATATTAAGATACCAGAAAATTTTCACAATTTTACCCTAAGACCCTAGTTCCATGTAAAGCTATGTGGATTCGCATCTTCTTTGGAAAGACAAGAACCAGGATATGATTAAATTCAATGAGGTCTGATGGAAGCAGAGAGAAAAAGTGTCTGTTCTGCTGGACAACCAATTCAAATAAAAGAAATGGCTCCAGGCACACATTATTAGGGATTAGTCATGAGCCTCAAGGTGTGACTAATGTCTTCTGTAGACGGCAGGATGGTCCTATCCTTTAGCAGTGCTCCTGGGAGACTGCCTTCTGTTACAGTGAAGAATATTTTTCCTAATGCAGACATTTC
Source organism: Mustela lutreola (assembly GCF_030435805.1). Lineage (NCBI taxonomy): Eukaryota > Metazoa > Chordata > Mammalia > Carnivora > Mustelidae > Mustela > Mustela lutreola. Next base: position 135,675,512 of record NC_081295.1, read on the forward strand.
AAGTAAGTGGTGCCTTCAAGAAGGCTTCAATTATTTGTGGTGTCAGCCTCAAAAAACTTCTCTCCCAGAATCTGGGCACTCATCTTAGAGAATAAATTGGACAAGAATGAAAATAATTATGAGGGGAAGTGAGAGGCATTATTTTTTCTTGTAGAGAATGAAGAGACTTAAATTGCAAAGCACATACTGATCGTCTCTGCTCTGAAAGGTCCTGATCCTCCTGGAAGTAGACCAGTTGCCACATCTGTATGCATGATCCTTCTCCTCTGGCCATGGCCAATTTATGTGAGATGGTTCCTGGCACAGACTTAGCCAATCCTTATTTCTTTTTTGGGAATTTTAAACTGCTCAGTGACCCAGAAACCGAGGATCATCGGAAGAGGGTTATGTTCATGGCCATTTTCAGGATCTCCCACTCTTGGAGCTTGGGGAGCTCATTCATGCTCTTCCCAAGGATTGAGCTTTCAGTTCTTGCCTTGGATTTTAAGAGCTGTGTCAATACCTTTTCTAAATTTTCCCTTTTATGCATAAGCCAGCTACGATTAGTAGTCATTGAAACCAAAAGAAACTTACTGAATACAAATATATAACCCATAGGGTCATCTAATTAAATAAGATTTTGATATAGGTCAAAGCTCATTATAAACCAAACTTTTACTGTAGGGTTGATTCTTAGGTGTGCTTTTGTTTTTAAACACTTCATACACATAACCTGGGATTTGCTATAATTAGAATATATATCTCACTCATTCATTGGATCTTGGCTCAGATCTACTTTGGTATGTTCTTGGATTAATGAAGTCCTCAAGCTTTAGTTTCCCAGTCTGCAAAATGGCAACAACACACTCAAGCTTATAGGGCTGTCATGAGAATAAAATAAGATACTACATGTAAAGAATTTAGCTCAGCACCTAGCACATAATAAACACTTAATAAATATGGAATGTTCTAATTTGATCAGTAATAATGAACTACACGCACAGAATTAGAACAGGAAGCCATTATGAATGCTTGACTTTAAATATTTCTCAGTTGTAGATTTTCTTAAACGTTTTATTTATTTATTTCAGAAAGCGGGGGCAGGGGAGGGAGTTTGATTATGTGCTCTCACCTGAATGAGTGGGGGGAGGGGCAAAAGGACAGATTCTTTGGGCAGACTCCCCTCTGAGGGAAGAGCCAGATGTTGGGATCAATCCCACAGCCCACAAGATCACATCCTGAGCAGAAACCAGGAGTAGGAAGCTCAACCAACTGAACCACCCAGGCGCCCCTCAGTTGTAGATTTTGAACTTCCACCTGTCAACTGATTTTGCATTCATCATATTCACCTGCCTAGGGACAACTTTCCATATCACTTTTCCTCCGAACATAAGGGGAATCTGTTGCTGTTATAATTCTTTGAACCATATTCTAAAGGAAAATTCTAAGTCTTAACCTAATGTTTCTTTCTTTGTGGGAATTTCTTGAGATTACCACATTAGCAATAATTTAATAGCCCCCAAAATATGTCAATCTTTTTTGCTTCTTAAGTGAACAACTGTATGCATTTTGACTGGTAGCTAAAATAATATTATGTCTCTCAGTTTAGAAAGCTGAAAAATATCATAAAATCCAGGTACCTAATATAATGCCCTCCCATTATTATGCCCCCAGAGAGAAGGGACATTTCATCCCAGAGATAAAATCAAGCCTCTACCTCATTGAACGTGCCTGTAACTCTTTAATGTTTTGCCCTCCCGATGCTTACATCCACCTAGGTTTTAATAAATTCTTTGACACTAAGTGCTGGACTTTGCAAATGAAGAAATAAAGCACAAGAAGGCTAAAAGATTGCCCAAGGGCACTTGCCTCATTCATCTACACCTAGGACTACTATCTGTGTCTTGTGACCACACCCCCATGCTGTTTGCTCTAAGATTGAATGCTGTCTGGTACAGCAATATTCCCTCCATCAGGTGACCCATCCCATAGGGACAGAGCATTAGAACAAAGAACAAATAACAAAGCTTTAAACCTTAAGCCACGGAATGAGTCACCAGTTGCAGCACTTTTTGGCAAAATGCCTGGTACCAAGCGGATGCTCCGTAAATATTTGTGCAATGATTTCATGACTTCGTGGGTGATTAAGGGAAAATATTAAGGAAGCAATGTGGAAGAAGCTGTTTAAGAGAGAGGAGACTTTTTTCGGCCTGTACGTGCCTTCCCTCTCCACCTAGTTTTCTTGGTTGAGATTGGACATTACATTTCTTCTGTGGCATAGTCACCACTGGTGTGAAACCAAAGACTTTCCCCAATTCAAAAAGCATTTTCAAGAAGGGTTTTCTCAATATAGTTTTAATTTGAATCTCCCTGATGGCTGGTGATGATGAACATTTTTTCATGTGTCTGATAGCCATTTGTATGTCTTTATTGGAGAAGTGTCTGTCCATATCTTCTGCCCATTTTTTGATATGATTGTCTGTTTTGTGTGTGTTGAGCTTGAGGAGTTCATTATAGATCCTGGATATCAACCTTTTGTCTGTCCTGTCATTTGCAAATATCTTCTCCCATTCCATGGGTTGCCTCTTTGTTTACTTGACTGTTTCCTTTGCTGTGCAGAAGCTTTTGATTTTGATGAAGTCCCAAAAGTTCATCTTCGCTTTTGTTTCCTTTGCCTTTGGAGACATATCTTGAAAGAAGTTGCTGTAACTGATATCGAAGAGGTTACTGCCTATGTTCTCCTCTAGGATTCTGATGGATTCCTGTCTCACGTTGAGGTCTTTTATCCATTTTGAGTTTATCTTTGTATATGGTGGAAGAGAATGGTCAAGTTTCATTCTTCTACATATAGCTGCCAGTTTTCCCAGCACCATTTATTGAAGAGACTGTCTTTTTTCCACTGTATATTTTTTCCTGTTTTGTCGAAGATTATTTGACCATAGAGTTGAGGGTCCATATCTGGGCTCTCTACTCAGTTAGAATGGCCAAAATTAGCAAGACAGGAAACAACATGTGTTGGAGAGGATGTGGAGAAAGGGGAACCCTCTTCCACTGTTGGTGGGAATGCAAGTTGGTGTAGCCTCTTTGGAGAACAGTGTGGAGATTCCTCAAGAAATTAAAAATAGAACTTCCCTATGACCCTGCCATTGCACTCCTGGGTATTTACCCCAAAGATACAGATGTAGTGAAAAGAAGGGCCATCTGTACCCCAATTTTATAGCAGCAATGGCCACGGTCGCCAAACTGTGGAAAGAACCAAGATGCCCTTCAACGGATGAATGGAGGAGGAAGATGCAGTCCATATACACTATGGAGTATTATGCCTCCATCGGAAAGGATGAATACCCAACTTTTGTAGCAACATGGACGGGACTGGAAGAGATTATGCTGAGTGAAGTCAGTCAAGCAGAGAGAGTCAATTATCATATGGTTTCACTTATTTGTGGAGCATAACAAAAAGCATGGAGGGCATGGGGAGTTAGAGAGAAGGTGGTTGGGGTAAATTGGAAGGGGAGGTGAATCATGAGAGACTATGGACTCTGAAAAACAATCTGAGGGGTTTGAAGTGGCGGGGGGTGGGGGTGGGAGGTTGGGGGAACCAGGTGGTGGGTATTATAGAGGGCACAGATTGCATGGAGCACTGGGTGTGGTGAAAAAATAATGATACTGTTATGTTGAAAAAAAAAAAAAAAAGAAGGGTTTTCTCTCTAGGCCACCTGAACCTGCCTATGCCCAGTGACAAGTTTACTGTGAAATTTAAGCTTTAAGCTGCTCATTCACACTGTCCCCTTCCAAGCCCCTGGAGAGGATTCCAGCAAAGTGTTCATGAATTCACACCTTTTGTAATAGTTTATCTTATTTTATTTTATTTTTTATTTTTTAAAGATTTTATTTATTTATTTGACAGAGAACAGAAGTAGGCAGAGAGGCAGGCAGAGAGGCAGGCAGGGTGTGGGAGGAGCAGGCTCCCTGTGGAGCAGAGAGACCAATATGGGGCTCCATCCCAGGACCCTGGGATTGTGACCTGAGCAGAAGGCAGAGGCTTTAACTCACTGAGCCCCCAGGCACCCCTGTAATAGCTTATTTTATTAGATTTTTCAAACTTATATTTTCTTTATTAGATATTTTAGATTACAAAATTACAAATTCAAAGTAAGAACAAAACATACAATAAAAGTAAATTGCTTAATATATATTAAGCACAGCAATAAAAAGAATTGGCAAAAAAAAAAAAAAAAGACAAAAGCTGTAGGTTTAGCTTCCCTAAATATGTTATTTTAACCGCAGTCAGTTAAAACTGCTCTCTCTTTCCTCCTAATTGCTTCTTTACACATTTTTCCTCTTATAAGATGGTGCGAAAAGTGCAGGTATTGCTAGGATTCTCTGAGGAAAAGTTAGGTTGAAAAAACATTTAGTTTGGACTTAATATGTGAACAAGGTTGGCAGTTACTTCCATGAGTGGTTAAGATATTGCTAGCCACATAAATGTGGTAGTGGCTTCCAGAAGACCTTGACCACCACTGCACCAACTCATGGGCATGACGACATGAAAGTGTGCTGTCAGATTGTAGCTCACAGTGCCCATGACGTTGTGTGGCCCCCAGCAACGGAGGGGTGTGAGAATGGAGGAGAAGCAAAGTTGATACGTGCAGGGCCAGAAACTAGTCTGCAGAGAGCTCATCTTTTTACTGGACTTGTCAAATTGCAAGCAAAGAATAAGGTTCTAAGCAACACCTGGGCAAACTGGAAATTCTCTCGTGTCAGGAATATACTTGGTAATCCAGTATATACACTTGGAAATATACCATACTTTTTTTTTTCTTTCTCATGGAAATTGTGGTGTGAATTAACTAGGACTTCTGTCACAGACTGCACAGCTTCAGCAACCAAAATTTTTCTTCTCATAGTTTTGGAGGATGGAAGTCCAAGATGAAGGTGACACTGAATTATGGCCCAATCTAGCCTTGTCTTAATTTAATCAACCCCTTAAAACATCTCCAAATAAGTTTACATCCTTAGGGACGGGGGGGTGGGACTTCAACCTAAGAGTTTGTAGGAGGACGCAATTCAGCTCAAGATGTATTAGAAATAGATTGTACTAGAAATCTTGTGTACACAGCAACATTAAGCAAATCTGTGTGTGAAGTCCCATGTTATATGCATCCCATCCCTCAATAATAAAAAGCCAAATTTTGATCAGCTGTGCTAGAAAGACAACTGACTTCTCTTCCCAAACTATAGAAAATGATATGACAAAGTTGTTGGCATGAGAAAAAATAAAAAAGGAATGCACTAGAGATATAGGACAAAAACTATAGCGGTGTATCTGGCAATTATTATTTTTAAAAAGATTTTATTTATTTATTTATTTTATTTGACAGAGAGAGAGAGATGGCAAGAGAGGGAACACAAGCAGGGGTGGGGAAGAGGGAGAAGCAGGCTTCCTGCTGAACAGGGAGCCCGATGTGGGGTTTGATCCCAAGACCTTGGGATCATGACCTGAGCTGAAGGCAGACAATTAATGACTGAGCCACCCAGGTGCCCCATGTCTGGCAATTATTTAATAAAAATATTTTTCAAAGGGAATCATGCACCTTGATGTTAAATATTAAGTGCTTAAATGTTAAATGTTTAAAAAAAAAAAAGTCAGAGAGTGTGACAACAAACATGGCAGCCAAGCGTCAACACACCAGCACCCGCAGGCCCCGCAGGCAGCTGGAGAACACGGGGACCCTGCACAGGTGGCAGAGCTGGGGGAGGGGGAACAGTGGCTCAGGGGACTCTGCCGGCAGTACTTATGTGGGGAGACGCTGCTTGGATACGGAGGCCCATTCCATAAAAGAAACTTCACAGGGGAGGCTTTGTGTTTAAGCCACTGAGAAGCCCCTTTTTATCCGAGGCGTGGTACAAACTTTTACATGGAAAAGGGAGATGGGCCAAGTAGATCATTCCATCAGAATCCAAGGGATTTAAAACAGTGATAGAACTAGTTCCTTCTTTGTTAAAATCTGTGTTTTTGTATCTTTTGCAAACAATAAGAAACCATAGAAGGATGTTGCACAGTATGGTGGAGGAACCCAGGAGGGAGTGCAAAAACCCTTTTAGACCCATTCTGCTACTTTTATTTTTTGATGAACATAACAATTACCCCAAGGTTTCCTCATGCACTTTGTAATCTCTCTCCCCCACTCCCATGCCCAGGCAACTACCGATCTGCTCTCTGTCACCGTAGATGAGTTGTCTTTTCTAGAATAGTATATAGATGAACTCATACATTATGTCATCTTTTTGTCTGGCTTCTTTCACTCAGTGTAATTATTTTGAGATTCACCCATGTTGTTGTGTGCATTAATAATTCATTCCTTTTTATGAACTCTTGAGAAAGAGAGGCAAATGAACAATTAGATAATACACAGAATCCATTCAGGAAAGCTTGTTCCAGAATCTGGTGTAAGTTCAGTGGAGATTTGGCCACATGGCCTTTTGCAATCCCTGGATCCTACAATGAAAAACAAATAAAAAAACCTGACACTTATTTATAATACATGCCAAGCGCCAGGTATGGGTTTGACACTAGGAGAGCAATGGAGAGTCATCATTCTATTGTCAAGGAGTCTTTAGTCCAGTGTGAGAGAATAGCATCCGTGGTGAGATGTTGAAGGATCTCTCGAATAAAAGGAAGATGAGATTACTTCACCTTTACTGATAAATATGTTTTATGACATTTTCATATTTTTGTACTAAAAAGCGTATTAGTATTAGTTATCTGTTGATGTAACAGATTTCTCCCAAAGTTTAGAAGCTTAAAACAACCAACACTTGTTATCATGCAGTTTCCATAGGTCAGGAATCCAGAAGCAGCCTGTTGGGTGGTCCTTGCTCAAGGCCATCAGGAGATTGAAATCAAGCTGTCAGCTAGAGCTGCAGTCACATATGAAGGCTCAAGGGATGGAAGATGTGCTCCCAAGCTCACTTACGCCCCTGTTGGTGGCATTAGCTCTTGACTGGTTACTGCTCAGGGATTTTTATTTCCTTGCTACAGGAGCCTCTCCATTGGCTGAGTGCTTTCAAGGCATGGAGCTGGATTCCCCCAGAGTGTGTGATCTGCAGAAACCAGGATCTTTTAATGACCTGATATTGGAAGTGACATTCCATCGCAACTGCCGAATTGCATTGGCCTCACAGACTAATCCAATAAAATGGGGAGAAAAGGACTGCAAAAGGGTGTGAGCACCAAGATGAAGCCATCTTGGGAGCTAGCTAACACAAGAGATAACTTTGAACAGATGTATTTACTTAGTCATCGTACTTGACTCTGGGGCGTGTGCTGTATGAATGGAAGTTTGATGTGATTAAATCTGCCAAGAACATTGAAGTATCACAATGGGTTTGAATAGGACAGATTGCTGGTAGAAGAGGGAATATCGTTGCCATACCATCACTTTCATCCCCATTTATTTACATGTCACGGATTTGTTTCACTTAGACAGTCCCCTAGTTACTATGGCAACAGTCTTTAGAGGTAAATTTTACTCAGGCACAAATGCAGTGTGAGAAACAAAATTAAGGAGACTTGGAACAAAGAGCAGAACAACTGCCTTTATTTTTTACCAATGGACCTGGGCAATTTAAAATTAGGCAAGAAAGGCCAAAGAGAGTCTTAAAAAGAGATTATGCAAAGCTTCTTTTTAAAGAAACAGAACATAAACATTAAAAAAATTAGACTCTTGATAGAAGATACTCTGAACGTCCACAGTATATGCATCACACAGAAATTCGAAAAGGAGCCTAGGGTAGAGTGGGAAATGGAAGAGGAGTGGGAGATGGGGGGTGGGATAAGGAGTGAGGAGACAGGAGCAGGAACTGGTCCCAGACCAGATCTCCCGAATTAACTTGGTCCGGTGTTTGGTTACTGGTGAGGTTACTGGTTTCAGCTACATCCGTTAAACTCACAGTGTCATGGACACCTTGTCCCTATCTTTTTCCTAAAGTGGCTTTGAACAATGTGAAACCCATATCTGAGATGGAAGGCATTCAGCCAGTGGAGGACACCAGAGACCTCCAAGTAGACCCCCAAATGCCCTTTGCCTACCTGTTGGTTTCATGGTGGAATGGAAAAAGGAGATCAACGCAGGCCACGTAAAACAGCTTCACTGGGAAGCAATCTTGCCGTGTGTGAAGGGGATAGAAAATATATATATGTTGGTCTCTTGCCCACAGTTTCTGGCACAGGGCTTCTGAAACCCTTGTAGTTTCTTAAGTGATAAGAGCACAGGAGCATTTTTGTTCTATTACTTTGTCTTTCACCCTGGTTCCTGACACAGAGTTTCTGAAAAACCTTGTAATTTCATGGGAAATAGGATCGTCTTTTGTTCTAATGAGGCAACTCTGGGTGGGGTCCTGGAGGGAGGCTGGTCACAGAAGAGACTAGGCCATGATTAGAAGCTTGGAATTTTCAGCTCCACCCCGCATTCTCAGGAGAAGGAACAAGGGTTGAAAATGGGAGTTAATAATTGATTATGCCTACAGGGAGATTCCACAAAAGTCCCAAAAGGATGGGGTTTGGAGAGCTTTTAGATGGGTAAACACATCCACAGTGGGAGGGTGATGTATCCCAGCTCCATGAGGAACAGAAGCTCCTGCACTCTTGACCCTCCCAGACTTGCCCTATGTATCTCTTTATTTGAATGTTCATCTGTATCTTTCATCATAACCTTTAATAAGCTGATAAGTATGAGTTAATTGTTCTCCCAAGTTCAATGAGCCACTCTGGCAAATTTCTCAAACCCAAGGAGAGGGGACATTGGAATCTTCAGTCTATAGCTGGCCTGTCAGAAGCATAAGTGACGACCTGGGCTTTCGGCTGGCATCTAAAATTGGGGGAGGGACAGTCTTGTGGAACTGAGCTCTTGACCTGCTGGATGTGACACAAGCTCCAGGTAGATAATGTTAGAACTGAGGACTGTCAGCTGGTGTTTCAGAGAATTGTTGGAACCGTAGGGGGAACCCCCCCCCCCCCAACAGTGTAATAGCTCTTAGAATCAATACATCATGCATACGTTTTAAAATCTGTGTCTCTAGAAATTGAAGTAAGGACTTCTTCTAACTGCATGACCAAAGCTTTTCTGGAGCAATGGATTCCCCTACTGCTTCAGAATTACTTCTCTTATCTAGTAGGAAAAGGACAACTAACCATGTCTGTCATACTCATTAAAATTTCCAGGTATCATTATGAGTTTGTAAATTTCTCCTTGTAATTCTGTCAATTTTTGCTTTGTATACTTTGAGGCTATGTCTTAAAACATATACATTTGCCACTTTTACTTATTATGTTTTTTACCATTAACTAATGACTTTTTAAAATCTCTATTCCTGCTCTTTTTGTATCCTATTGTTTTCTGATATTAGTTCTGCTGTATCACTTCTCTCTTAGTAAAGGTCTTTTTGGGTTATTAAATTTTAGGTGTGTTTCTTATAAAATCAATTGACTGGATTTTGTTTTTTTATCCAATTTGAGAGTCTCTGTTTTGAAATAGATAAATGTAATCTGATTATATGGATTGAATTATGGATATACTTATACTTGTTCCTCCACTTTCTTTTGTATTTTCTATTTACTGTGCTTTTTTCCCCTTCTCTTTTCTTATTCTCCTTTCCTGTCTTCTATCAGATCAATTTTTCTTTATTCCCTTTTTCTTCTATAATTTTTAAAGTTGAACGTTCAATTTCTATTCCTTTGATTATCTCATTTTTGATACACATTTATAATTCATATTTTAAAAAGGCAAAAAGCTAATCAATATGTCTGTCTTATTCTTCAAAAAGTCAAGGGCGTCTACGTTTCTTCCCATTTTCTACATTATTATTGCCTACTATGAAAACTTCCCCATGTTTTTGACTGTCTCCCCAGAGTGAATTATGATTAAAATTTAAGAGTTAGTTTTTGTGCTGGTCTACCAGCAGGTCATTCTAACATTTTTGCTGGACATTGCTTCCTGCACCCTACTTCAGTTTCATGAATTCACTTTTCTTCTTGATGAAGTGCATCCTTTTGTGGTTCTTTGAACAAGAGAGCGTAGGTAGTAAAATCTCTTAGATTTTGTTAATCTGAAAATGTATTTATTTTACCTTCTCCCTTGATTGGTAGATTTGCTAATTATAAAACTCTAGGTTTTCAATTATTCTCTTTTATCACTTTGAAGATATCATTCTGTGGTCTTTTGACATTTGGTATATCTAATGAGGAATCTATTGGTCATTCTTTTGTAGATGGTCTGTCCTTTTCCTTCAGTAATTTTTAAAATACCTCTTTTCCTTGTTTTTGTTTTGTTTTGTTTTTGTAAATTCATCTATGTTATTTTGTGTATTTGTTTTCCTTGTGATTTGGCACAGTTTCAATATAGTCATCTAGATTACATCATTAGCATTATCAGATTCCATCATTAGAGGTAATCTGATGAGTTTGGAGTTGCAAAATCACAGAATTAAGTTGTCTAAGCACGTAAACGTAGAAGCATATTTTCAAAAACATAAACATACAGCTATAAAAAGACAGCCTGTAACACAGACCAGAATCTTGAGCAGATAAGAGAATTTGCTGTCCATTGAGTTAGGGAAAAGTTTCTGCTCTTTAGCCTTCCACAATTCTCTTTGCTCATGCTGAGGGAAACAAAGAAGAGAACAGAGGTAATAGGGTTGCAAAGGAAATGGCTGGATGTGTATTTAACTAATACAATACAAAACTGCTGAACAGGAGGGAGAGTCAACATGGATCAGTTTTAACGATAATTTTTAAAAGGTTACAAAGAAGGAAAAGGACAAGGCTAGAATCAACCCTATGGTGCTGGACTTAAAGAAAGTATCAGTAGAAACTCATGGTTTTCTATATAAAGATACATCGAGAAATGACAGATAAATAGAGAAAGAGAGAGAGAGAGAGAGGTGTCTATGTATGAGTGAGTATACATACATTTATTTTCTAGTCCTGTTTGCTTAAAGGGTCTAGAAGCTATGATACCCCAATAGTAACGAACACATGTAAGACCCAGATCTATATTTCTAAATATACTCCTCAATATAGGAACTAAGGATCCATGAAGAACTGATTGATTTCAGAGGTGGGACAGGAAAAATACAATAAAAAGTGCCTAGGATGTCTTCCGGTGTCAGAAAGTGAGGAAATGCTCAAAAAAGATGGAGCTTGTCCAAAGGGCATGGAGTGAACCCAAAGGGGCAGCCAATAGCTAAATCTGATACAATTTTAGCAACAAAATAAATAGAGATAGTTTTAGTTATAGCCCACAGAATAGAATCAATATTCATGAGTCCATACTGGTAAATACATAATTGAGTAAATGAATATCATGGGGAGTAAAGATAGCTCTAAGGAAGAGCTATTAGAAAAATTCATTAGTAAATGTAGAAGGAATGAGGAAAATAGAGAATGGCCATAAGCAAAGTTACTGCAGAGAAGCTCCTCTGATGGGTGCCAGCAATAATAAGCCAAAGTTTGAGGAGAAATGGGATATTTATATTCTCAAAGTATCTCCCCAGGATAGCATTAATTACAAGAGGAAAAATAGTAACTTCAGAGTGGAGAAATCTAGCCGACAGTACTCTAACCAAAGTGATCAAGGTTGATAGGAGTAATAAGAGATAGTGACATTATTTCCCCCTCAATATGACGCATTGAGGAGGGCCCATCACTTCTGAGATATTCTTGACAAAATGGTATGACCTTAATCTAACAATCAGACAAAACCAAACTGACAGGACATGCAACAAAAATAACCAGGACTAGTATCCTTCAGAAGTACAAGATCATCAGAGGAAAGACTGAGGAATCGACAGAGGTCAAAGGAGACCAAGAAGTCACAACATCTAAACAAGGTGGGAGGGGCTCAGTGGGTTAAAGCCTCTGCCTTTGTCTCTAGTCCTGGGATTGAACACCCCCACCCCCCCCTCCCCCCCCCACCCCCCCGCATTGAGCTCTCTGCTCAGCAGGGAGCCTGCTTCCTCCTCTCTCTCTGCCTGCCTCTCTGCCCACTTGTGATCTCTGTCTGTCAAATAAATACATTTAAAAAATAATCTTTAAAAAAACACACAAGGTGGGAGCTTGGAGTGGATCCTGAACCAACAAAAAAAGAAAAAAAAAGGAAAAAAAAAAGCCTTTAGTAGGAAAATATGAACAAAGTCTGCAGTTTCATGCTGCATTAATAATTTCTTAATTTTAATCCTTCATCTTTGGTTACACAGAACATCAGGGGAATTTCCGTGAAGAGTGTACAGGAATTCTCTGAACTATTTTTGAAAATTTTCTATAAATCTAAAGTGATTTAAAAACTTACAGTTTGGGTTTGTTTTAAGGGAGGCAGAATTTGTAGTTGTGAAGAAGCTAATCACGAGGGTTTGGGGGGCTGGTGAGAGTCTGCCACGACTGTCATCTTCTCTTCCTGGAGCTGTGCTTGTGGAAGGACAGTCCTTGAGCCAGGGAACAACAGTGGGGAGTTACAAAGAGAAAAGCATTCATTAATACAGGAGATGCAAGAAAGCTTCAGGATTTAAGACTTACTCGTTTGGGATGTTAAAGACCAACATCAAAGTGTAGATGTGTGATGAAGCTTCTAAAAGTCCCACAACCTCAAACAGGCCAGGAGGAGGCCAGGTGGGAGACCAGAGTGAAAAAGGAAGAAGGAAAGAAGATAAGGCTGCTCAAGGGGAGACAGAGCTAAGAGATTTGGGACAGCTCTTCAAGGGTGGGGGAAGGTTGAAGGGCCAAGGCATACTTTGAAAAAATATGATGGAACCATCTTGGAATTATTGGATCATAGATAATAATGTAGGGTGTTTAAGGTAACTGTCTTTATTTTAGTGTTCAAGTTTTTAAAATTCTTGCTCTGAGTTTATGTGACAGCGTAACATGTTCATATTTAATTGTTGCACTAAAAGCTTCTGTTTTTAGTTTGTGATAAAAATATGATTGAACCGAAAAGCACATGAAGCTTAGTTAACTGTACCTCCTGGAAGAGCCACGGCCCCCTCACCCTTCACATGATGATGTCTTGCTCTAATATCAGGCAAAACGTCACTGAAAATGAGCCATTTTATGCAGGTTGGATTTATAGTCCTGCAGCTTTAAGAAGGCAGCCAATGGCACAGACAAGAAGCCTGAGCAGAAACCAGAGTTTGCTGTCCATTTAGTCAGGGACAAGGCTTTGCTCTTAACTCTCTACAGTTCTGTTTTTCACGTTGAAGGGAACAGAATCATGAGAAAAGAAGCAGCAGAGAGTTCAGTCTTCTCTCATGAGCATCAGCAGCCCGAGAGGATGGGGCCTTCCCCAGAATTTCCCTACTTTACCAAGGATTCTTGGCACAGGTTCTTCAGCCTCCCTTCTGAAATCCTAGAGAAGATCTCCCCCCAGTGGGAGACTTAGACAGTGGGTTCTCCTCATTACGCCAGCAGAGAATGGACCCGCCACCCAATGGAGTGAGCAGCAAAGGAAAGAAGACCCAAGGAACTCAAAGTAGGACCCCTGATTCATAGAACTGTCTCCTCCTTTTTGCCTTAGAATGAAATAAGTAATTCCATGGGTCCGTGAGATGCAGACAGGCTTCTGGTGACTTTGGAAGAATGGAATCTTATGAGAAAAATCTTAGAGTCTTACATCCAGTCAAGTAGTTAAGTAGTGCCTACACCATGCCCAGCACTGGGACAGCTTCTTATAAGAATAACTAGATGGTTAGTTTTGTTCACCAAAACTACTGAATAAGGATTCTTGGAGGAAAGTTTTCAGTGCTAGTGAAGATCTACACACAAGAGGGCCAGCAGCAGGGATGAGCTGGAAGACAAGATGGAGGGAAAGCAAGAATGGATGTGAAGAATGACAGTGCAAGACCTTGAGATGGGAAAAGAAGAAAGATAGAGTGACTGCCCCTAGTAAGGAAATTTCGAGGGGCATAATACCCTGAGGTTTCTGAGAAGCTTACTCTATGGCACATTGTGGAAAACTCTTGGAGGGGGGCTCATTAAAACAACCACCACCCTACAGCAAAGCTCTTTGTTATGCCCCTGGGCTAACGTCTCTGAGTTTCAGTCCCCGTACAGACTGGACTTGAGGGACCCTGGTAATAGGGTTCCAAATGATAGATTTTGAAGTTTCTTTCAAATCTAGTATTTAGTAATTGCATGCTTCTAAAAACTGAAGCTAAGGCCACACAAGCACATGAAGTAAAGAATGGAGACCTTTACCTGAGTATTTGGAGCCATTCAAGTCCTGCTCTGGAAAGAGGGGGAACATCGAGTAGTCTGGAATAGACCAGTAGTCCATCTCTACACTGTAACATTATTAGTCTCCCGCTTCACTGCTTTTGCTATTTTTATGAATAGACATCCATTTTTTTGTTTGTTTGTTTCCTTTAGCTTGGCCATTAGCAGGGGATGGTAGACGTTTGTAAAGTAAGCCTTTAAGGCACCTGTCAGGTCCTCCTAGAGAAGCTGGATTCCTCCCCTGGATTCTCTCTTCTCCTCCATAATGTTTTTTATTGCTCATCAAGAACCAGTGCTTATCTCCCCACTTCCCTATCCGATGGGCCTTGGCACTTCTTTCTTTCTCTCTCTCTTTCTTTTTCTTTCTTTCTTTCTTTACTTCTCAGGCTGTTAGACATGAGAGAGACAAACATTTCCACATTTTGTATTTCTGGCCCTTTTCCCTCAACTTAAGATAAGTTCACACCCCTTACTGCAATTACATGCTGAGTCATTCATGGCTCTCACCCTCTCCTTCCCAGACTTCCTAAGATTCATATTGCAAAGGAGCATCATGGAGCCAGAGCAGGCTGGATGATTTTATAAACCTTCCCAGAAATATTTTCCTAGCAGTTACTGCAATGAAATGTGAGAAATGCTGGAAACATTTAAGGCCACCGAGCATGCAGACCTTCTGCAATTTGGTCCCAATATTATTTTCTAGTCTCTTCCCCTGATAGTCATCCACTTTGTCAATACCCGTTAAGTCCCCATAGGTGCCAAGCATTGAGCTACATGTGCGGGTTACAGGAGAATAAGAACCATGAAACTCCTGCCTTCACAAGGCTTATAGTCTGGTGGAAGGAAGGAACAGTCAACATTGAACCGCACAAATAATCCATTTTTGCTGTGAAAGGTACTACAATGACTATATCTGGGTTTTGTCCCAGTTCCTGGCACAGAGTTTCAGAAAACTTTGGTATTTCCTGCGCAACAGGAATGTCTTTGTTATGTTAGTGAGATGACCCTGGCGGCTCTCAGATAGCTTTAGGATGGGGCTGGTCATCATGTGATTAGAAGGCTGGAATATTTAGCTGCCCAGCTCTCAGGGGAAGCAACAGGGCTGGAAATTGAGTTCAGATGCTTGACCAATGATTTAATCAGCTACCCATGCAATGAAACATTAGTCAAAACTCCGGACATGAAGACAAGAAGACTCAGTGGACCTTCCTGGTTGGCAAACACACTGACGTCCTGTGAGGGTGATGTGCCTGGACTCCAGAAAGACAGGGCATGGAAGCTCTGTGTCCCCTTCCTCCCCATCCTTGCCCTGTGCTTCTCTTCATTTGCACTTGATCTTAGCCAAAACACTGAGATATGATGGATGCGTCTCTTCCTTTGGCTGGTCCTGATTTGTATCCTTGACAATAAAACCATAATCTTAAGCACATTTCCAGAGTATTATGGGTCATTCTAGGAAATTATCAAGTGTGGATGGCCTGGGGACTTCCCAAGTGCATCTCCCATATAAAATGAGGATAGTCTCAATGACACTGTGCCCTTTGATGTGTGCAAACCGATGCTAACACCAGGTGGTTAGTGTCAGAGTTAAAATGAGCTGCAGGACCCTGGGTTGGCGTTGGAGAGTTGGCATCAATATCACAGCATGGAACAAAAGGAACTGGCCTGATGAAGGGGTCCAGTGAAGCCTGAGTCATGGCATTTCTGCTAAGACCAATGGGTGAGGTAGGGGGATTATCCGTACCTTTGGGGCTCCCTCATTCAGCTCGTGCACCTGGAATTCCTCTTTAGCCATCCCTCCAGACCCAGCTCAGACTCATCTCCCATATGCTCTCTCTGGCCCAGCTTGAACCCCGAGCTCCCGCACTCACGTCAGCTCCCACAGCTGTTCTTGCCCACTTTCACATTCAGTACCGATGGGATGCTGCTCCTTTGCTGATGTGTCTGTTTGGTTCAAAGCCTAAGCAACTTGGATTCAAAGGCCATGGCTTCCACAGTAGTAATGATCCTAGTTAGAGTCAGATACATTGCTAACAAATGTACCAGGCCCTATCCTAAACCCTCCCCAGCCATGCTTCACTTAATGTGCACAATAAATTTAGGAGGTAGACGTTAGTATTCCCATAACAGAAATGAGGACACTGAGGCTGGGAGAAGCCGAGTGATGTAAACAAGTTTCTATAGCCAGTGAGAAGAGAGCAGAGCTAAGAGGGTCTCTGCATAGCTGTGGGGGGAGAGAAGCCTCTGCAGCTGGAGGCAGTCACTGGTCTCTTCCTTGTGGTACTTCACTTGATGACAAACCTGCATGAAGGCAGCTGATGATATAAAACTTTCGATCATTGTGGTAACTGCTACCAGACGGTAATTGTGGGTTGGTCATACCAGAGTTCCCTAGCCTCTATGGTGCCTCCGTGTGAATTAAGAAAATGGGCCCCCTCTAAGTGGCCCAAGGGCTTGACTGGTAGGACTTGCACAGTGAAAAGGTGCCTTACCTTCCAGAAGCTGCCCTCTCTCCTCACCAGCCACACAGTGCAAGGCTGACTGTCAGCCCCACTCAGGCCCTCAGCTCTGCTTGGAGCAGTGCACTGGTTCTGCAGAGGATGGAGGTGCCCACAGCCCAGACTAGCTGAAGGCAGGTGTGTTGGGGGCAGGGGGAAGTGGCAGAATGAGGGAGCCCGTAGCAGTGTTCTGGGATCACAGCTTGGCCCAGAGCCAAATCTCACTCCCCGTGCAAACTTGAGGTAGTGAATTCACCAGGGAGCTCATTTTCTTCATCTAAAAATGAAAAGGGGAAAATGGTGATGATGGTGATGGTGATGGTGATGGTCATGATGACATTGTCGCACTTTTAGTGGGACTAAATGAGGACTAAATGAGAAAATGCTTGTAAGGCTCTCAGCACAGGGCCACTCTGATTAAATGTGAGTTCTCGTGGTTTTCAGTCAGCCGGGACCTGAAGGATGGATGACACCTGAAGGGTCCCTAGGAAAAGAATGGGCCAGCATGAAAAGGGACCATAAGGGGTAGAACCAGTCAGTTGGTTAAGTGTCTGAGCCTTAATTTCTGCTCAGGTCATGATCTCAGGGTATTGAGCCCTGGCATCTAGCCCTGTATTGGGTTCCTGCCCAGTGGGGAGTCTGCCTGGGATTCTCTTTCTCTCCCTCTGTCCCTCCCCCTGCTCATGCTTTTTCTCTCTCTATCTTGCTCCCCCCACAAAAATAAATAAATCTTAAAAAAAAAAAAAAAAAAAACAACTTCATTGAGGGAAGCCAGGCCTACCCCTCCCCCGCAAGTCCACTCTGAATCGTCCCTGGCTTGTGGTCTGCTGACACATCAGAGAACCATTTTCCTCACCTGGACGCCTGCTCTTCCAGGAAGGGATGGAGCCATGGCGCTACTGTCCTGTCTTTCAGGGACTGCTAGGAAACTCATCCCTCTCCCTTTCTGCTTCAACATGATGGTGGCCAGTAAGAGTTCTAAGGTCTGCCATCCCCATGGATTGAGCTAGTTGAGCTCAACTGTGTGCTAGAGGCCAAAATGGCAGGGGCCAAGCAGCAAGTGGTCAGAGAGAGTCTGCTTCCCACCCCTTTCCTCTTGGCTGGTTCCTCCAGCCCCAGTCAGAACTCTGTCCAGGCTTCTGGACATTTTTCTGAATTAAAACAAAGACAAAGAGTCCAATAACACATCTGCTGCGTGCGCGCGCGCGCGTGTGTGTGTGTGTGTTTGTGTGCCTGTATGTGTACGTGTGTGTGTATATCCATGTGCGTTTAAAGAAAGAGCAAGGTCAGAGGTGAGATGGGAGTCATTTATTTAGACACATTCTGCCCCAGCTGTTCCAGGAGTTACCACCTCTGGAGAAATAATGCACTCACAACCCAGTGTGTGGGCTGACGGCTGACCACTGAGGCCACAGCCCACAGCTTAGTCAGCCCTTCTGATTCTCCCCTTACTCCTTTCACCCATAGAGTTATGGAGACAGAATCCACATGTCACTTTTCCATAAAGAGTTCTCTATGTCACCTGGAGGGCTAAAGCCCCCCAGAGACCTAGCAGTGGATGGATGTGAAATATAATTTAGAAGTAGAATCTGCAGGATTTCATGACAGCATGAGTGTGGGGGAGGGGAATGTTAGGGGATGTCAGGAATGGTTCCCTAATTTCTGGATGGAACAAATGGATAGATGAAGGTATTATTCACCAAGATGCAGATTCCTTGGGGGAAAGTAGAAAGAAGAAAGAAGAAAGAAAGAGATAAATTGCTTTGGACATGTTGAGCCAGAAGAATATGAAATCAGGGAGGGTATTCATTCATTTATTTATTTATTGTGGTAGGGAGCCCTACACCACGTTTGCATCCAAGAGATGGAGAGGCTGAGGAGGATGAGAGAGGAAACAGCAAAGGGAACGAAATTCTTGAAAGCTTGAGAAGGGATGGAATCAGGAACTCCATGTAGAGGGATCGCAGCTGAGAGACTCGTGCCCACAAAGAATAAAGGAGAAGATGAAGGCAGATGCGGGTAAGTCCGTGGGTTTGGTAGCCGAAGTTCCCATCTGATGGTCTCTGTGTTTTTCAGTGGAGCGTGAAACAAGGTCATCAGCTGAGAAAGCGTGTGGAGAGGGGGACGTTTTGGGAGACACAAAGAAGGTAAGAAAATCAATTTGGAGTGTGAAAAGGCCAGCCAAGTGGAAAAAAATGGTAAGACCATAGGGTAGTGCTAAGTATTCATTTGTGATCACGATTATGAATTTATAGTGACATGGATCTGCTCCGCTTTCTCCAGATCCATTCTATTGAAACAAGAGGGTTGAACGAGTTAATTCCCATACCAGCCTGAGAACTGTGTCCAGCTCACAGCGAGCATTCAGTGTGCGCTCGCTGTTATTACCATAATGGTAGCAGCAGCAGCCGTGACAATAACAGTAGTAGCAGCCCATTAGCCCAGGCAGGGAGAAGGCAGACAGTTGTGCGCGCAAGTTTGGTGTGAAGAGGAGAGGGAGGAGCCAGGGTGTTGAGAATGTTTGCAAGAAAGCAATGATAATGATGCACCATGGATGAGAGCCCGAATGAGTGTGTGGACGGACAGAAAAAGCTCCAAAAGTTAAAAAAAAAAAAAAAAAGTCACGAATGAAGAAACCTCATCTTAAAATTTATATGGAATCTTAAGGGATCCCAGATAGCAAAGAATATTGAAGAAAAGCACAAAGATCAAAAGTTCATATTTCCTGATTTCAAAACTTGCAAATCTACAATAACTGAAACAGTATGGAACCCACATAGAGATAGACACATGGATTAATGGAATAGAGAGTCCAGAAATAAAAGCTCACATATATGGCCCAATCATTTTTAGCAAGTATGCCAAGACCATTCAGTGAGAAAAGGACAGTTTTCCAGTAAACGGTGCTGGGAAAACTGGATAGTCACACAAAAAAGAATGAAGTTGAGCCCTAACCTTAGACCATATATAAAAATCAACTCAAGATGTATCAATGATTTAAACATAAAAGCTAAATAATAAAAGTCTAAAACACATAGGGGAAGAGCTTCATGACATTGAATCTGGTAATAATTTCTTGGCTATGACACTAAAGCACAAGCAAGTAAAGAAAATAGATAACTTGGCTTGGTCAGAACTAAAACTTTCATATATCAAAGGTTACAATCAAGAGAGTGAAAAGGCAGGGCGCCTGGGTAGCTCAGTGGGTTAAAGCCTCTGCCTTCAGCTCAGGTCATGATCTCAGGGTTCTGGGATCGAGCCCCGCATCGGGCTCTCTGCTCAGCGGGGACCCTGCTTCTTCCTCTCTCCCTGCCTGCCTCTCTGCCTATTTGTGATCTCTATCAAATCAATAAATAAATAACCTTTAAAAAAAAAAAAAGGAGTGAAAAGGCAATCCACAAAATAGGTGAAAACATTTGCAAATCATATATCTGATAAGGGGTTCATATCCAAAATATGTATTTTTATATGTATTTTTTAAAACCCCAACCCAACAACAACAAAATAACCTGGTTGAAAAATGGGCAAAGGTCTTGAATAGATATATCTCCAAAGAAGGTATACAAATTTCAGTAAATACATGAAAAGAAATTCAGTGTCAGGTGCATTAGGGAAATGTAAATCAAAACCACAATGAGAGACACGTCACACCCATTAGCGTGACTAATATCAACAAACATGTAAGTAAGGAATTAAAAATAACAAGCATTTGTGGGGATGTGGAGAAACAGGAACTCTTGTACACTATTGCTAAGAGTGTAAAATGGTAGAGCAGCTATGGGAGACATTTTGACAGTTCTTCCAAAAGCCAGACAGAATTACTCTATGACCCGTCAATTCCCCCTTTGCATATATACCTGAATAACTGAAAGCAGGGACTCAAAAAGATGTTTGTGTATTCATGTTCTCAACAGCATCATTCACAGCCGCCAAAAGGTGGACACAACCCAAGTGTCCATCAACATATGAATGAATAAACAAAATGTGGTTGTTACAGATCCTAGACCATGATGGAGTCTTAAAAAGCAAAGACATTCTGACATGGAGGCATCTTAAAGATATTGTGACAAGTGAACTAAGCCCATCAAGAAAGGACAACTACCATATGATTCTACTTCTGTGGAGTACCTATGGAATAGTCAAATTTATAGAGACAGGAAGTCAAATTGTGGGTGCCAGGGGTAGGTGGGACTGGGTGGGAAAGGGGAGAGAGTGTCGATATGGACAGAGTTTCAATTGGGAAGATGAGAGAGTTCTGGAGATGGACGCGGTGATGGCTGCACAGCTGTGGGGAAGATGAGAGAGGAAGGAGATCAAGGAGCTCAGGCTCCAGGGTCACCGTCCCTGTGAGTGAGGAGAGAGGGGACGTGAGGAGCGCTGCCCCCTGGAGGTCAGGGATGACTGTGGCAGCAGCGAAGTACCAGCCCCCTTTGCAAAGGGAGAGAACGGAAGTCCGCCTGCCTGTAATGTGCAAAGCTTGGAACGCCGGGGCTGTAGGAAAATGAGCAGCCTCTACTGAAAGAGGGGCAGGAAAAGGGCTCCTGTGGTAGAACCAAGACTCTGCTAGGCTGGAGAGGTGAAGTCGGGCAAGGGAGAGGTGCAGGGCCCCAGAGAGGCTGCTCCTGCCATCTGGGTGTCTCAGAAAATCCTAGCCACCTTGTCAGCAGAAGGAGTCCACATTTGTCTTGGGATTGAGCTCCCTGTCCTTGGCTCTGTCAATTTCCAATTTTAGGTACTCCAGGCTGAGAGGAGAATTTTTGCCAAAGATCTGGTTCACATTTTACAACAAATGATCAAGAATGCAAACACATAAGAAATCTTGGCAGACTTATCACCAGTTGAGGATCAAATATCATCTGGCCGCAGGAGCCATGGCCCAGAGACAGGGTCTGACCACATTTCTCCCTATCCAAAAAGTACTAGAAAAGTCTTTCTTTCCTGAAGTTAGGGTAAGTTATCACTGACCAAACCCTTCTATCCATATACAAATTAAATAATCCAGGGGCCTTCTCTCCCCTGCCAAATGCTGTTTACACAGTTCCTTGTTTACTAGTAAACCCATACCGCACAGGCCAATTCATCGTCCTGAATAATTAATCTGGTACATATGAATAATTAAGGCTCAGTTGAGACCTATAGCTGAGAAATCCTACAGTCATTAGGCTTTTTCATGCAGTGTAACAGAAGGAACCAAGAATACTTTCACACAGGCACACAGTGACAGAGGAGGAAGTGCTCACCCAGGCAGCCAGTCCCACAGGGAGCCAGATGAGGCCACAACCAACTGCTGTCCAGCTCTCAGCGAAATGATACCTTCTTACCCCCTTGTCATGGTATGGCTCAGTCCTTCTGGAGGTTGTGGTTTCTTGTGTTGTGTGATGCTTCTGGCTGCCTGGATCCCTGCGGCTACAACAACTTCTAAATTCTAGAACATTCGCTCTTTGTAAGGGGAGGAAAATCTATGAGTGCTTTAGTAATAAGAAGGTGGGCATTCCCAGTCCTTGGAAAAAAGAGAGTATTGGGGGAAAGGTAGCCAGTCCCATGGGGGAGTGTGCCAGCACGGTGCAAGTCACTAAGTATGTGCTGTTGCCTTCCAGTTCTCCTCTGGAACAATCTTGGGAAGAAGCTGGTAAACAAAAGGTGCCTACTCACTCTTCCAGCTCAGGGGCTGTGCTCATGCCATTCCCTCTCCTGAGTTCTTCTTTCCTGCCACCCACCCCCTCCTTAATCCTCCCTCCACACTGCGGATTAGTTGTCACTCCCTCAGGGAAAGCCCGCCCAGAAACCATGAGCTATAGTAGGCTCCTAAGGGATTCAGGATTCGCATCCCTATTGTGACTAACCACTGCACCATGTGTCCCTCTGCTAGAATGCCAGCTGCCTCAGGGCCAGGGTCCTCTTCTGCCCCTCTAATGCTTGCAAGCCCGGGGCCTGATGCAGTCGCTGTCCTGCCCAGACTCACACGCAGGGTGCATGAACACAGGATTTACACCACATCTGTCTGATGCTCATGCGCTTTTGACCACACCAAATGACATCAGAAGGAAGGAAGGAGGGAGGACCAAGGACGTTATTACTCAGAAGCACAGCTATACAGTATCTTCCTGTAAACCAAAGTCTTAGTGTCCCCTTGAAAACTTGTGGATGCTGGAGACGGTAAAGCAGTGGTAGAGTGAGGGCTTGCCTAACATGGTTGTCCCATGGTCAAGTCCAATCATTGGGGAAAGTGGTTCCTCACAAGTCCTGAGATAACACCTGGCATTCCATCATAGCTTTGCTAAGACAATTCAGAGTCTGTGTCCAACACTACTTCAGTGTCCGTTCCTAGGTATTGTCATGATACTGAACGCCCCCCTGCCTCTTTCCCTGCTCATAGAGACGGAGCCCTGAAATCCCACCATCTATCAGCCCTTTGGTTTGAGATTTTGATCCCCCGATAAAACATTTAATACCCAGAGGAGGGATGACTCCCTATACTATAATCAGGCTTTGGTACCCCAGGGTAAATAAGCAGTCCAGTAGTAAGTGAGAGACTTTGCCTTTGAGGACACTGGTGGGGCACTTGGGGACAGACAGCAGATGTGCCACTGGCATGGGGGACAGCATGCCACACTGACTGAAAAGACTGCAGTTCTTCTACAGGGCACCTAAAGCCTTTCTGCTATGAGTTTGCAGAGTCATAACAAAAATGTTTAAAGCAAAACAGGGTCCTTCTGTTGAAGACAAAGGGTCACATTTTGTCTTCGCCCTGTTTTTCTCTGTCTTGTTCCTTGAGCATATTCCTCAAATGCTTGCTGAGTGTTTTCATCTGAATTATCCGTGAAAACATCAGAAATGCCCACTGAATCAGCTCGATGAACTTGTCCAGTTCACGGTCACCACCAGAGAGCATGAGGAGGCCCATAGGAGGGCAGCATTTGTGGCCACCTCAGAAGCCCATAGGCCCTTGTGCCCACTTTCTCAGCTTCCTTCTGAAACATCTGTAGATGTGCATGCAAACTGCAAGTCACTTAACCTTTCTTATATTCACTTAGAAATAGAATTTTTTTCTATATAAATATGAACAGCATGCTTCATCTTTAACAAAACAAATAAAAGTTGTTCTAGACAAAATTCCAATATAAACTGCTTCCAAAATAGGAGTGCCTGGGTGGCTCAGTCGGTTGAACAACCAACTCTTGATTTCGGCTCAGGTCATGATCTCAGGATTCTGGGATCAAACCCTGATTTGGGCTCTGCTCTCAGCAGGGAGTCTCCTTGGGATTCTCTCTCTTCCTCTCCCTCTGCCCCTCCCCCTACACTTTCTCTCTCTCTCTCTCTCTGTCTTAAATAAATAAATCTTAAGGAAATGTTTAAAAACAATAAAAAATAGGGGCGGGCAAGATGGCGGCAGAGTAGGGGACACTATTTCAACCAGTCCCCTGAATTTACCAGATCATCTACCAAACCATTCTGAACATCCATGAAATCAGCCCGAGATACAAGAAGATGTATCTGGATTTCTAGAAGCAGAAATTCTCAACCTGTTCCAAGGTAGGAAGGGCAGAGTTGTGATTCTGTAGGCAGATATCAGAAGATAAACAGAAGGGGGAGGGGGCTTCCATAAGCTGGCCCCTGGAAAGTGATAAAACACCAGACTGCAAAAGCATCCTGGGCCAGGCACCAGCGACATCTTGCAGAGTCCTGGTGGTCGCTGTTATCAAGCCGCTCAAACAGGATCCAGGAATTGCGAGAGCAGTCATGCATGAACCTGGGGCCCCCTTGGGGGTTTTAGAAGCACAAAGGGCAGAGGCAAGCAGGGATCCTGAGTGTACTGCCCAGACAGTCGCTGGGGATGTGCACCACCTGGGGAGGCTGTGGTTTTCAGCAGTGCTTACAGAAATGGAGACTGTGTGTCCTGGAAGTTTCAGAGAGGAGCGGCCCGTGATTTCTCTCTCTGCGCTGGGTCAGAGGTCTGAGTGTGGACATTTTCCTTTCCTCTGACCCACCAAAAAGGCATGGGAAGCCGCCAGAGAACAAAAACTCAAAAAACCGGTTTCCACGGAGCCCAGCCCCCAGGGCAACTCTGCCCAAGCAGGGTTCTCTGAGAAACAGCAGGACAGGTCCCTCCCCCAGAAGATGAGCTGGAAGAACAAGAGGATGACAACCTGAGGGTCCCCATAAAACTGTAAAACCCCAGCACCAGGGGAAAATAGTATACTGAGCTCCAAGCGTTGCCTCACAGCTGGTTTATTTTTCAGATGTAACCTTTTTTTTTTCCTTTTTTTCTCTTTTTATTCTTTCTCATGTTCCTTCTCTGTTTTTTCCTTTCACCTTTTTCTCATTTCAACTAGATGTTTAATATAACATACTTCATAGTAGCTTTTTAATTTGCATTTTTCCACAACTCTATTTTTCTTATATAGATATAAGCTTCAATGTCTTCCTTTTTTCCCCAATCAATATTACTTTTTTATATATATTCCAGTTTTATTTTCCCTGTAGCTCTGGGAAGTATTGTCTTCTAATAAACAGAACAGAATACAGCCAGAAAGAACTGAAACACCCTATCTTGCCCACACTAAGGGATTATGCCCCACCACCTTTTTAAATTTTTAATGTTTTAATTTTATAAATTTTATTCTTGGGTTTTATTTTGCCTTTGTTTTCTTGGTGGTGACTTCTGACCCCTCCAGATTTTCCCAAGGTGCATTGTGCCTAGATTGTGGTTGATATTTTTGACTCTGTACATTCCCTTAACCACCCTTCAACAGAATAAATAGGGGGAGGAAACCCCAACAACGAAATGAACCAGAGACCTCCCCTGCAGACCCAATTGATATGGATATAAGCAAGATGTCAGAGACATAATTCAGGATAACAGTTATGAAGTCAATAGCTAGGCATGAGAAGATGATTAGTGGCAATATAGAATCTCAAAGGGCAGAAATGAGAACTAATCAGGCCAAACTTCAAAATGCTATGAATGAGATGCGGTCGAAATTGGATACTCTAACAGCCAGGGTAAATGAGGCAGAAGAATGACTCAGTGATCTAGAAGATAAGCTGATAGAAAAGAAGGAACAGGAGAAGGCCTGGAACAAACAGCTTAAAATCCACAAGAACAGACTTAGAGAGATTAATGATGCCATGAAATGTTCCAAAGTCAGAATTATTGGGATCCCTGAGAGGGTGGGGGTGAAGGGACTAGAAGGTATATTTGAGCAAATCATAGCTGAGAACTTCCCTAATCTGGGGAAGGAAACAAACATTATTTTCCAAGAGGCAGAGAGAATTGCTCACAAGATCAAGGAGAACAGACCTGACATTGAGCAGCCAGGAGGAGGAGATTTCTTATGTATAGAGGGAGGAACATCAGGATAACATCAGACCTGTTCACAGAGACCTGGCAAGCCAGAAAGGTCTGGCAAGATATATTTAGGGTACTAAATAGGAAGAATATGCAGCCAAGAATACTTTACCTAATAAGACTATCATTCAGAACAGATGGAGAGATAAAGAGCTTCAAGGACTGGCAGAAATTGAAAGAATATGTGACCACCAAGCCAGCCCTGCAAGAAATACTAAGGGGATCCTATAAAACAAGAAAGACCCCAAGAGTAATATAGACCAGAAGTTTACAGAGATAATCCATAGAAACAGGGACTGTACAGACAATAGGATGGCAATAAGTACATATCTTTCAGTAGTTACTCTCAATGTGAACAGCCCAATTGCTCCCATGAAATGGCACAGGGTCACAGTTTGGATAAAAAGACAGGACCCATCCATGTGCTGTCTATAAGAGACTCATTTTGAACCTAAGACACCTCCAGACTGAAAGTGAGGGGATGGAGAACAATTTTCAGGCCAATGGACCTCAAACGAAAACTGAGGTAGCAATTCATATAACAGACAAATCAGAATTTAAACCAAAGACTGTAATAAGAGATCCAGAGGGACACTATATCATTCTTAAAGGGTCTATCTAATAAGAAAATCTAACAAATATAAATATCTATGCTCCCAACATGGAAGCAGCAAACTACATAAGCCAGCTGTTAACCAAAATAAGGAATCAGATGGTGATTTTAACACTGCACTTTCAGCATTGGACAGATCATCTAAGCAGAAGATCAACAAAGAAACAAGAACTTTGAATCACATATTAGACCAGATGAACTTCGTAGATATATACAGAACATTCCATCCTAAAACAATAACATTCTTCTTGAATGCATACAGAACTTTCTCCAAAATAAATCACATGCTAGGTCACAAGTCATGTCTTAGCCAATACCAAAAGACTGAGATTATTCCCTACATGTTATCAGACCATGATATCTTGAATCTGGAACTCAATCTCAAGAAAAAAATCGTAAGGAATTCAAACACTTGGAAGTTAAAGGGCATCCTGCTAAAGGATAGTTGGATCAACCCGGAAATTAAAGAAGAACTTCAACAATTTATGGAAACTAATGAGAATGAAAACACTTCAGTCCAAAATCTATGGAATACTGCAAAGGCAGTCCAAAGAGGGAAATACATAGCCATCCAGCATCTCTCAGAAAATTAGAAAAATCCCAAATGCATAAGCTAACCTTACACCAAAAGGAACTAGAGGAAGAACAACAAATAAAACAAGATAAATAATAAAGATTAGAGCAGAGATCAATGAAATAGAAACCAGAAAAACAGTAGAGCAGATCAACAAAACTAGAAGCTGGTTCTTTGAAAGAATTAATAAGATCAATAAACCACTGGCCAAATTTATCCAAAAGAAAATAGAAAGAACCCAAATTAATTTAAAAAATCATTAATGAAAGGGGAGAGATCACAATTAAAGCCAAGGAAATAGAAACAATTATTAGAAATTATTACCAGCAACTATATGCCAACAAATTAAGCAACCTGGAAGAAATAAATGTCTTCCTGGAAATTTATAAACTACCAAGACTGGAACAGGAAGAAACTGACAATCTGAATAGACCAATAATCATAATGAAATTGAAATAGTACAAAAAACCCTTTCCAAAACAAAAGCCCAGTTGGTTTCTCAGGGGGGATTCTACCAAACATTTAAAGAAGAAATAATACCTATTCTACTGAAGCTGTTTCAAAAAATAGAAACAGAAGGAAAACTTCCAAACTTCTTCTATGAGACCAGCATTACCTTCATCCCAAAACCAGGCAAAGACCCCACCAAAAAGGGGGATTTAAGACCAATATCCCTGATGAACATGGGTGCCAAAATACTCAACAAGATGCTAGCCAATAGGATCCAACAGTACATTAAAAGGATTATTCACCCACTAACAAGTGGTATTTATTCCTGGGATACAAGGGCTGATTGAATTGCAAATCAGTGTGATATAGGACATTAATAAAAGAAAAGACAAGAACCATATAATCTTTTCAATTGATGCAGAAGATGCATTTGACAAAATACAACAGCCTTTCCTGATTAAAACTCTTCAGAGCATAAGGATAGAGGGAACATTCCTCAACATAATAAAAACATCTATGAAAAGTCCAGAGAAAATATAATTATCAATGGGAAAAAGCTGAGAGTTTTCCCCTTAAGGGAAATTTCCCTTAAGGTCAGGAACATGAAAGGGACTCTCACCACTAATATTCAACATAGAGCTAAAAGTCCTAGCCTAAGAAATCAGACAATAAAAAGAAATAAAAGCACCAAAATTGGCAAAGAAGAAGTCAAACTTTCTGTCTTTGGAGATGACATGATACTTTATATGGTTTCCCACCATTTGTATTAACGTGGATGGTACTGGAGAGGATTATGCTAGGTGAAGTAAATCAAGCGGAGAAAGACAATTATCATATGGCTTCACTCAAATGTGGAACATAAGCAATAGCATGGGGGACCATAGAAGAAGGGAGGGAAATCTGAAGGGCGAGAAATCAGAGAGGGAGACGAATCATAAAAGACTCTGGACCATGGGAAACAAACTGAGGGTTTCAGAGGGGAGGGGATGGGTGGGGAAACTAACAGGATGATGGGTATTGAGGAGGACATGTGTTGTGATGTGCACTGGGTGTTATACGTAACTAATGAATTGTTGAACACTACGTCAAAAACTAATGGTGTATTATACAGTGGCTAACTGAACATAATTTAAAAAATAATGAAAAAATAAATCAATTCCTTCCAAATAGACACCTAGAACAGAATCTACTACTTTTGCCCACATATTATTTTCTAGACATTACTAAGAGTTTTGCCTTCCTTATTTCATTCAATCCTCATAATAAACCTGTAAAGGAGTAATTATTGTCTGGGTTTCCAGGTGAATAAACTCAGACACAGAGAGGCCATGTAACTCACTGAATTTATGGCTGTTCATTTGTGGTGATATTTGCATCTAGTCTATCTGGCTCCAAACACTGTACTACAAGTATGATGCTCTACCACTGGCTTTGTGGGTTATCATAGCAACTTGGGCCCTTATCATTAATACATGACTGTGAAAGAAGAATCATAGTGGTAACTACTTCCCTATTAAAGTGTAACAATTATGAACCATGACAAAGTAACAAGAGACTAGTGCTTTCATCTATTCTAGTTAGGATAATCAGGAGAAGGAAAGTGAGAAATTATGCTTTACAGAGCAGCTTTGGCAACTTCCTGTATGAGAAGGGCAAAAGCCAGGCTGGAGGAAAGAGAGGGTGTTACCTGTCCCCCAACATCAGGCTACTCCAAACCCACTGAGACCAACATGGCCCTACTTGGTGTCAATTTTCAAAATTGATTCTCAAGAAGATGATAAATGATGAAATCTAATCAACCCTCTTAGATTATTTTGGAAAGATTTGAGGGGTTGCCTGGGTGGTGCGGTCGGTTGCATCCAACTCTTGGTTTTGGCTTAGGTAATGATCTAAGGGTTATCAAGCCCTGCATCAGGTTCCACACTAAGTGCGGAGTCTGCTTGGGGTTCTCTCTCCCTCTCCCTCTGCCCCTCCCATTTATCTCTCTCTCTCTCTTCCTCAAAAAACAAATAAACCTTCAAACAAAACACAGTTTGAGAAAATATGGCACACTCTACTCAATTCACCACCAAAATTTGTTTTTACCTCACTATGACAGAGCCAGCAACACAGGAGGGGTTATGTGGGTTCAAGGCCATATGTTTGGGGGCTGGGGTAAAGGCAGGCTTTAAACAAAACATATGAAGCAATAAATCTACTGGAAATCAGAAGCCCCACTCATGGTGAGGTGATGTTTTGCTGTTGGCAGATGACAGGGTGGTACCATGTGCGCCATGGGGGTGGAGAAGGCCACGAGCCACAGCGAGAACTATGGGAACAGGGTGCCTGGTGGGAGATAGACAGGCCTCCACAGCTCCACGCAGAACAAGCTGGATTCAGGGAACACCCCACCCTGTCAGGTACCTAGGTGCTCCAGCAAGCCCAGACTAAAGTCCAGCCTTCCCAGTAAGCAGATGTGGCAGGGGCTGGGGCAAAGCCAGATCACAGCCCAGCTGCTGGTGGGGACGAGCTCTGAGTATCCAGCTGCTACCTGCTGGATGAACTGTAATCTTCTGAATTGAAACTTTCATGTTGCTTCTAGTGATCCAAACAGCCAAATAACCCATCACCCACCGCCCAGGGAGAGCAGACCTTGTCCTTGGGTTCCAGTCAATATTTTCCCATAGCAGATAAGCCAGACACAGAGAATGTATGACTTACAGTTCCTTGTTCTTTTTTCTTATTTTTTTTCCTGGTAAATGAGAGGAGAAATTCTTTCTGGTTAGGGGCAGGTAAAAACCATGCCCCCTTGCCCTGACCTCACTCACACTACTGAAGATCAAGTTGAACCAGATTCCCAGAGAAAATAAATACTCTCCAGGGCACTGTGGGTCTTTGGGGAGAAAGCATGAACCTATTCAGGCCACAATGACATGCTCTCTTGACAAATCACAATTTAGCACCTTCCTGCATGTAAGACATCTTTCTAGGACTAGAATGATGAGGTGAGCAAGACACACTGGGCCTTTGGTCTCATTTAATCAGATCCAAGGGGCCCTGAAGGAGTTCCTTAGACTTTCAAGGTGCTCAGCTCTTGGGTGGATGCCAGTCACATAGCAGTGGGTCTAGTTCTAAAGAAAGCAGGTTCTGGGCCTCTGATGCTAACCCACAAATCCCAGGTCGGCGTGTGGACCAAACACAAGGATAAAGACCACATCCAGTGTGGACACTGAGTATCCACTGAGGCAGATTGAAATCTCAGACTATTCTGTGAGGTGACTGCTGTCTTGAAGCAAATCAGAGGCTGAAGGAGTCAGGGGCGCTGTCTACACAGTGAAGGAGAACCTTCAAATGACCTACCAGGGAGTTGGTCTGTCCATACCTTTTCACTATCCTTGCTTTACTGGAATTATTTTTTCTTCCTTGTCCTTCTTTTCCATCTTACATATCTCCTCCTTCACCATTTCCTCCTTCATAATATGCTTTGTTCTGTGTTTTCACAGGCTAGCTGCTATCTACCCAGTATTGAGCATCTTACACATCTCTGGACACTCTGCATTGAGCAGTGCCTGGGACATAGTAGATGCTCAACAAATATTACTTCTCGTTCTCCTCTTCCTGTTCTCTGTCAAGGGCTTCCTGTGGTTTCTCAGGCCTGGATGTGGGTAACAATAATCATGTCTCATCAACTCTTATGCCTCAGGGGATGGGAAGTCATTGTCACCTGTCTGCCTAAATTCTCAGAGGACTAAATTCATGGATTTTATTGCAGACTTCTCTCTCCAAAGCCAGGAGGCTCCTAGGCTGACTTAATCAAGTCAAAACCATACCATAATGAAAAAAATAAATAAATTAGGTGGATGGTAAGCGTCAATCAAACTATTCTCAACGAGTCAAAATTCCAAGTCACTGGGGGACTTTTAACTCAATCATCCAATCATTCTAGTGCATTTCTGAGAGCCCTAGTTTGGATGTTGCGTATTTCCATTTAAACACATTATCAGCTGAAATCAGCAAAAGTCAGAACCTGCCTGCTGGGTTGCATGGGGTGCCAGATGGGTACCTGGTCATCAAGTTCCTCTTGAGTGAAGAAAAGCAAAGTGTTCAGAAAATAAAAATGTATTTTTGAAACTACAAAAATCAGGGTCTCACTCCCACTAAATCTCTCTTCAGAAGAAATAAACTTCCAAGGGAAAAGCTCATATTTTAGACTGAAACTGTGGTTCAGACTCAAATCAGGACTTGGAGACCATAACTCACGTGTCTCCTACTCTAGCACAGTACCTGGCTTGATCCGTAACAGGGACTAGAGTGACCCCAAATTCTTAAAACAGAGTATTAAAATTAGGCCTTTAAGGGATGTCATGGATTCATTGCAGTAATGGCTCCAACTTGTTCAAACCTCCCTGCACCCATGTCATTGGTCGCATCTTCCTACACTGACTCTGGGCCCAAGCCAGTGAACAGTAAGGAATGTGGTGGGAATGGACTTGGAAAGTACTTGCACATTAGGGTTGCTGTCTTTCTGCCCCCAGATTTTCTGAGTTCCCATGTGAGAAATACTAGGCTGACCAGGTGGAGGAGGAGAGAACATGCTGAGCACAGATGCTGAGCCACCCCAGGAGCTCTCCTACACCAGCTCTCCAGCAGAGGGCCCAGCCAAGATCGGCCAAGACTGGTCACAAGCAGCAGAACTACCTAGTGAATCCCAGGACGTGTTGCTGACCCACAGAACTGGGAGCTAAACAAACAGCTGTTCAGCCACTAAGTTTGGAGCTTGTCTTATGCAGCAAAAGCTGAGTGATACAAAGGCTAATTTCCTTTCAAAACATTTAATTTCACTTAAAAACAAAAGAAACAAAAAACTCCTACATCTCTCACATAAAATACTTCTATAGTCAATGAGGCCTTATTCTACAAATACATTCTTATTCATGAGAAATTTTGTGTTCAGATATACCTTTGCTTTTTATGTTGCAATGGCAAAATACATGAAGTAATCTCATTTTCCATCAATAGAGGCCTAGCTATATTCATATGCATTGTTGGTGGGTATGCAAAGTGGTCTGGCTCCTATGGAAGACAATTTCACAATGTCTATCAAATTATAGATTAGTGTACCCTATAACACAGATTATCTATCTATCTATCTATCATCTATCGTTTTCCTATTCTCCACTTTGCATACTATGTATATTTCTCTACATCATGCTTTTTTTACTTAACAGGCTACAATGAGCATCTCTATCTATTCTGCAGAACTTCCTCATTCTTGGCTGACATCTGCACAACAGTTCATTGTGGGAATGCTCTAACCAATCTTCTTTAGACAGGTGCACTGTTTCTGATCTTCTTTGGTTATGACAGACAATATTGCAGAGAATAACCTTTTTACAGTACACATGTAGGTAAATCTGTAGAGCAATCCTCCAAAGTGAAACAATAGGAAAATAAAATATATAGGTACACATATGCTTATATTTGTATAAAAACTCCTGACCTACAGATAAGGAAAAATGAAACTGATTACCTGGCTGGGGCAAGCGGCTTAGGAGAAATGGCATATGGGGGAGATGGGAAGGAACATTTTTACTGTATATCTTTTTACTCCCATCAGGTTTTTGCTCTCATTATTCCACCAAAACTGCATTTGTCAAGATCAACAGTGACTTCCCTTATGCTAAAATCCAATGTTCTTTTCTCCATCTTCACCATACTTCATTATCAGGAACATCAAACACACTTGATCCTTTTCTGTTCCTGAAATACTGTCTCTGCTTAGCTTCCAGGACTCCACGTACTCTTGGTTTCTCTCTTACGTCACTGACCATTCTCATTCTCCTGGCTTCTCTCTAGATCTCTAGATCTTCTCTCTAGCTCTCAGACACAATCTCTGAGACTCTTTTCTGTCTACACCCACTCATGTGATGATCAAATCCAACCCCATGGCTTTAAATAGTCCATCTTTCAATTTGGTAGTTCCCAAATCTCCACCATCAGATCTGCTCTTTCTTGAACTTCAAACCCAAGTCTTAGTCATCTCAAATTTAACACATCCAAATCATTTTCTGCTCTTCCTTTCCAAAACCTGCTCTACCTTTGGCATTTCAGTTGAGGAAAATCAAATGATCTGATTGTTTGGGCTCAAAATCTTGCAGTCACCCTTGAGTCCTTTCTTGTCTTACCCAGTGGCCAACCCAACCACTGATTCCTACTTCCAATGTTACCACCATGGTCTACCATCATCTCCCCCCGGATTACTGCAACACTTCTTGACTAGTCTCCTCACTTCTACTTTGGCCCCTCAGGCCTATTCTCCACCCAACAGCCAGAATGACCCTTGTCTACATCATTTCCTATTACTCCTCCATTTGAATTCCCCCAGGGGTTCCATCTCACAGGAAAGCCAGTACCTTACATTGGCCTACCAGGTCCTCACGTCACCCCCAAGATGTCTATATGGCTAATTCCCTCATCTTTGTTCAGATTTCACCCCCAAAGTTTCACCTGCCTGACCACCCTCAACCAGCCTTAAGATCTTCATCTCTGCTGATTTTTCTCCATGTCCTCCAGTTTATCATCTCACATTCACTTATTTTGTCTATTGCTGGCTCCCTTCATGAGAAATGAGCTTCTTTGTTCACCAATATATCCCTACAATCTAGAACAGTGGTTCCCAGTGGACACTCAGTAAGTATTTCTTGAACAAATAGTGAGTGGGTGAATGGACTGAAAATATTTTGAAATATGTGAATGGTTTACATATTTACAAAATTAAAAAAGAAACAGAAACAGAGAAAATATCATGAGGAAAAAAAATAAAAGGAAAATGTTGCTTAGCTAAATAAATGCATCTAGGTAAAAAGAATGAGGTAACTCTAGGAATCTCCAAACTAATTTATTAAGGAAAAAAGCCAGGTGCATACATTAAAAAAAATATACACATTCATATATACTTCTGGAGTAGACGCAAGAAACTGGTTCTAATGTTTGTCCCTAGGATAGCTAGGGCATGAGAATGAGCTGGAACTTGTTTTTCAAGGAGCACCACTTTGTATTATATTGAATTTTGTACTGTGTGTAAACAATACCTGCCCCAAAACTAAAATCAAATAGTAATAAAAGGTTGTCATTGTGAGTTATACTCCAAAATTAACGATTAGAACTAAGACATGCAAATTCTCCTTAGAAGAATGGATCCCAAGACTTGAGTGTAAGACATGTCCGAATTATTACAGATACAAACTTGTTCAGTGCCTACCAGTCACCATCCAGTGGAGAAATCTTGACCAACCCAACCAACTTTGAGTGTTTGGTGCAGTAGGAAACCGTAATTGTTCCATCCAAAGGAACATAAATGATGAAACCTTGTGTGCTCCATCCTCCCACCAGCAAAGTCTTCCTGAGAAGTTTCCCTTCTGAGCAAGGATGTTGCAGGACCAAGAAGAGGGTCTGCCCTCCCATAACCCTCACCTCAATATTTGAGTTGCATTTGCCTACAGGCAAGGCCATCCTGACTTTGGAGATGTTACTGCTTGGTTTTTCCATTGTTGAGGTCATCTCTATTGTCTCTTCATTCAACACTGGTGTTTCCAATAATCTCATAGCTTGCCCCTAACAAATTTTCACTTGTCCATAGAGAAGTGAGAAAAAACACAGAACAGTCACTTATAAAAAAAAATCTGTTGACTTTGTGTGGTGTCAAAATGCCTCCCACAGAATTTTAAAGCCCTGGTACCAATGATATTTCCAGGAGTGTTTAATCTAATTAATCTCCTCCCTTCTAATTCCATATTCATGAACAGGCTTTAGATCGTTATTCAACTTTTCCCACTTGCCAGGAGTGAATACACTGGCCAGCCATAACTTCTTAGGATTCTGATTTCTGGATCAGTTGTAACTACTGTAGATAAATAAATGGGCATTTTGGGATTTAGACATCTGTCTCAAAATTGTTTAATGTGGGGCGCCTGGGTGGTTCAGTTGGTTAAGCAACTGCCTTCGGCTCAGGACATGATCCTAGAGTCTGGGGATGGAGTCCCACATCGGGGTCCCTACTCAGCAGGGAGTCTGCTTCTCCCACTGACCTCTCTCTCCTCTCACACTCTCTCTTTCTCTCAAATAAATAATAAATAAAATCTTTAAAAAATAATAAAAAAATAAAACTTAAAAAAAAAAAGATTGTTTAATGTGAATTTGCCCACAAAAGAAAAATTTGCTCTCGGGATTTACTATCAAGACCAAGAGCAGCCCTTAGTTTATGGAATTCACAACCCTCTGCCAACTCCTACCACCCTGATCTTCACTCCAACCCCAAAACAGACAGGAACAAATAATAGAAATTCTAACACTTTGCCCAACAATCTAATAAAGTTAAACGTGTTTAAGATACGATACACTGCACACCTGCCAAATCCTTCAGTTGTTCAGACTCTGATTAGGAGTAAAACGTATCACGTTTGAGCAGACCACTGAGTTCTGAAGTGCTTCAGGACACATTGTTAATGGCCATGAAGGCTAAGCTATATAGATTTCAGAGGAATTCTTCTGTTGTCTAAAAAATATGTATATTCTTGTGTGCTTGGTATTTTCATAAAGAAATAGTACAAGTCTGCGCTAGAGACTCATCAGTGTTAGGGAGGAGAGGACGGGAACAGGGATGGGAACAATACTTTCTGTGTAAAACCCTTCAAATCATTTTGAGTTCTGGACCACAGGACTATATTACACATTCAAATCAAGAAAAAGTGACATCTGTATCTTTGTGGAGCCTTGTAGCTCCTGGAAGTTTCGTGCATAAGGTATCAAGTTATGTCACAATTTTGGTTTCCTCTGTGTCCTCAGCAGGGGATAATATCAGATCCCTTTGGAGACCAAGGATTCATAGGACTCCTAGGGATTAATTTGTGCAATAAGGGCATCTTCTAAGTTATTATATTTGATGCTTAGACATCTTGGGACCTTGCTTATGATGGAGGGACTGCCCTTCCCGGGATTAGTCAATTCCTAGAAATAGTGAACAATTTGCCTTGAGCCCACCTTGCATGTGCAAATCAACCAGTGCAGAGCCCACACTCCCACTACCTCCTTTATGGGCTCTCATATTTTGGGCCACTGTCCACCTGCCCTAATCACCCTAAGGACAGGTGTCAGACACCCAGGTGGGGAGCCTCAGTGCCTCAGACCCCATTGAAATTATTCAGTCTGGCCAATCCAAAACCTGCTTATCTCTGCCTTGCCTGTTCTTCTCTGCAGGCTCTTGCCCACAGCATCGCCCCCCTTCTCTCTCTGCCTCCTGACCAGCCCTGGTGTTTCCCCACGTGGCCCTGCTGGTGTTGTGTCTCCCTCCTCTTGGGGTCTGTGAGTAACAAACCATGTTCTCAATGGCAGTCCTCTGATCTGTTGGCCTTGCCATGCCCCTATAATCATAAAATCTACATGTGAAAATAGTAATGCACCTAGAGCAGAAAATTGGTATACAGAAAGTACTTTAACCCCTCTGGACATGGGTCAGAAATCTCACCTACAATAAAAATGCTTGTAATTTGACAGAATGCCCTCTTAAATGAAGACCAAGAATGCATTCGATCCCCAGGAGGAGAAAGAGGCCAGGGTTAGGACACATTGCTCAGGGCGGTTTGGCTGCCAGCACCTGCATATATTTCTATTAATGAATGTTCTATCTTTGAGGACAGTGTGCTTATTAATGAGCCCCAGTTTGCTCAATTACCAGGTAGCTTGTGCCCGTCTGCTGTCCCGCAGCAAGGACATGGACCGCCCAGCATGTCAATTCTGCAGGCTCGTCAGAGGACAGACCTAGACTGTGTCCTCGTGGTGTACCTTCCAGCAAATCTCATCCGTGAAATACAGTGTCTATTTACAACACAAGGAGCAGATGATGCCCCTGCCTATAAATAACGTTTGCTGAAGTTTCCTTTCAAATAGGAAATGCAGGTTTCTTTCATTTAATTTGCCAAAAAATTGTCTTAACTGCATACCCCTTTGCAGTGGAGTGCAGTACCGACACGATTCGGTAACAAAGGGGAGTGTCCAGGCCACCGCTGCCAAGGGCCTCCTGGTTGCCAGGGCAGCATGAGGGACATGTCACAGAGGAAACAGAGAGGCAGGTTGTTGTAAAGAAGTCTCTGGAGAAATGTGTGGGCAAGAGTGCAACCTTCCCATGTGAACTTGAACTTGTCTGGTGTTGATTCCCTGAACTGACAGTTTAGAAACCAAAACTTCCTCATTCTTCTACTTGGAAAAGTTTCTTGTCATGGGTGTTTTTTGGTAACTCTTCAAAATTGGGGTATTTCAGATAAAAAGTCAGATTTCCAGCTCCTTTTGAAAACCTGGGAGGGCTGGCCACCTTGAGCCCACCCAACCAGCTGGAACGGCCCACTAAACAGAGCGGTGCTGACTGCTCCCTTTACACAGTGCACGAGCTCTGTGTTTGCTCCAGTCCCCACCACCCCACACTGGCCTTCCCACAGAGATGCTGAGCGCTAGTGACCAATCACCACTGCACTTAAAGAAACGGTTACCTGTACTTCAGATTTTCAAATGTCAGAATGAGAATGAGCCTGCCTTGTGTTTTTCCAGGGGAAAAAAAAGGAAGCCAGAGAATTGCTCTGATGTGCTTCCTAGGAAAACAAATATCCAAACACCCGACCCCTAGTTGAGAAGTCTCACGGTGTACTGACTGGAAATTGTGAAGAAGCTTGCAGAGCCAAACTTGGGCCCCAGTGGGGAAACACGGTCCACGTAAGCAGAGAGAGGAACTTGGCCAGCGGCTGGGCAGAGAGAGAGAGAGAAGCAGCTCTGGGGAATAGGGGTCCTGAGGATCAACTGTTGAAACGTAGATGGTGATTAACTAAACATGGTGATTGATTCTAATCTTAAGTGCTAGGTGAGCAGCCCTATCCTTGTAAGGAACTGAATTCACCCTGCAAGAGAAGAAAGACAACTGGCCAACCCCCAACAGCCATCCAAGAGCCTATTTGAAAGCAGGATGTGTCAGCCGAGCACAGCTGGGAGACAGAAAGGGAAACGCAGATCCCATGGAAATCCCATGCTAGGCTGTCAGGTCACAGAGGAGGGTTCCTGGGGCTGCCAAGAGGAACATGGAGAAGGAGGGGCAACCCCAAGTCAGAAAAACAAAAATCAAAAAAACACAAGCTGTTTGTTCACTTTTCGGTTTAGACAGATTATTCCCTAGGGTGAGAACAGAACACATTTCCTAGATAACAATGAGGCCAGAATGCTTGGGGCCAGCCCTGAGGCGGCCTGGAATAGAAAGAGCCGTACCTTTAGACACCAGACATCTTAAATCCTGGAGTAGAGTAATACACTTTATTTAATTAAAATAGATTAAAAAACAGACTGTGTAAAAGAATTAGGATTCTCAATAATTTACTATTATTTACATTAGCAAATGTTGGTCGTTAGTAGACACCATGAGGAGATCAGCACAGAGAACGCAGGCCTGCCTTCCTCCCTCCCCAAGGGGCAAAGGGGGACTCGGCGCTTTTCTGTTGATCCCCCGCCCTCCCCTCCGCTTGCAGGTGAATATGGCAATGACATCACTGAGAGCTTGGTAAACAGCAGGAGAGGTGAACCTTCCACAGCCTGGGGTGCTTACGGCCTGGAGTGCTTACGGCAGGGCTACCCCACGCTGAGGGGCATTAGAGATGCTGGCAGGCCAGGCAGGAACTCTGTTCTCTGGAGGGGAATCAGTACTTCTCAGTCCTTGCTCACGGGGACCTGATGGGCAGTGATTTCCCTATCTCTGTAGCCAACACTCACCATTCCCAAAAGAACCTTCTATAAGGAACCCCACTGGCTGACACCAGACCCACAGTTTCCACAAAGAAGATGAAAAAGGAAAATGAAAGCCACACCTCCTGGTTCCCAGGGAAATCCAGGATTACCCAACACTCCCTGCCCATGTCATCCAGACTGTGGTGACTCCTCACCACCTCACAGGCCATGTTGTGCTCCTGTCGTGTGAGGGAATGGTGGGGAGTGGGCGGTGGCCAGGCGGCCATGGGGTGCACTGCACCAGGTCACAGGCTCTTCCCCAGGAAGCAGTCACAGCGAAACGAGGGAACTGCCAGACCCTGTGTGTCCGCCCTAGTGTCCACATGTCCTGCAGGCACTTGTGGCTCTCCCACACAAGGATGGGGGGCAAGTCCCAGGCAGGTGGAGACAGGTTGGTGGTGTTGAGCAGAGAAGCAGCAGGCTGCATGGGGCTCCGGGGACCTGGCTCCTGCTTGCGGGAGACCGTGGGGATGGCCCTCTGGAAAGCCCTGCTGCTCCATGGGCCCAGGCCTCCAGGGCACTGTCACCGTAGAGACACACCCTGACCCAGGCCTGGGGCAGCAATGGGGCCCCTGCAGCCGGGACAGAACCACCAGTCGAGGGTGGGGGGAGGTGGGCCTCATGAGAGACTCAGTCTAAAATGTCCGTCTCGAAGGGGACCAGGTGGTAATAGGACAGGTTGGTGACATAAGCTGCTGGGTCATCACCATCTTCCAGCTCTGAGGTAAATTCACCACCATTCTCAAACCTGAAAAGGAAAGTTCAGAGGTAAGGGCTGGGGCTGGTTCATTGACCCCCACCCCCACGCCCACTGAAGTGGAGAAAGAAAGGGCAGAAGGTCATTGGCAGGAGGGCGCTTAGGGGTCAGTACCAAACACCAGGGAAGGGCTTTCCCTAAGGCTCCTCATGAGGCATCGGCTCATCTGACCACGGGGCACGGCCTTCTCAATGCAGGTTAGGAAGAGTGACAAGGACCATGGCGACAAATTAATGAGGTGAAATGGACCCTTCTCTAAAGTCCCTGACAGCTCTGGCGGTTACTGGCTTCGACACTGCTCTCCGCATTCATGACCCAGGGTTTACTAAGACATTCATTCACTCACTCATTCACAGAGGGATTCTTTTTCTCTGTCCAGGGTTTGCTCTGTGTCAGGCTCTGGGGACATGGCAGGAAGCAAGGCAGAGAGCCAGTCTGTGGGAACGGGAGCGCCCCCCCCACCCCCGGCGGTGCGGGGCCCCACAGACAAAGAGCACAGATGAGTGGGAAAAGCCACTGCGGCCACAAGTTCACAACCTAACCACATCCGAGCCACATGGTGCTGCTGACTTAGGGGCGCGAGATCAGCGGCCCAGAGAGGATCTGGGTGGGGGGTTGGGGAGGTCATGGAGGGAGGGCTCCTTCTAGAGGGGCCGTGTATTCAGTGTGGGGGCTTACGTGCGGGGAGGGCAGGCAGGAAGAGCTGGGGAAGAATATGTACTCCGCACATAAGGTGACTAATGCCATCCGGATACGGATTCCCCCATGAGTTGAAACCATTTCCACTCCCTGCCTAACCCAGACACAGCCTCCTAAGCTGGGGGGTGGGGGTGGGGGGACAACCTCCAGATTTTTCAAACAGAGAAACCGCTCCCTGAAGGACATTCTCCCCAGGAAGGGCCAGAGATGCTGTTTGTGCTTTTCCCTTTTCCTCAGCAAAGAGGGGGCAGGGCAGAGGCGGGCGGAGGCGCGCTCCCTCCCTGCTCTCCCAGGAGCAAGCGGCCCGCGGAAGGAACCCACAGCGTACAGTGTGTCCCCGCGCTGATTCCTGGCACTGGAAGGCGTCACTAGCGAGTACCGTTGTAGGAGCTCCACTCTGCCTGGAAGGGTCGGGCGGGACCGGGAAGAACATGAACTGAGCCCAGGACACGGGAGGCGCACAGGGGGGCAGTGGAAAGGCCCAGCCCCTGCCCGCAGAGCGCCCCTCCCAGCATCCTCCTAATTCAGAATGGGGCTTACTTCCTCTCAGTCCAAGCTTGAAGTTAAAAGTGGAGGAGGAGGCTTTGAATCAGTGAGAAAAGGTCTCCGCCTCCCCAGTGAGGGGTGCTGTGTGGCGATGTGCGGGGCCTCCCCGCATCCGCTGCAGGGGCAGGGCAGGGCTCAGGGCCGCTTCCTCCTCCCCGCACTGCCTGCCTGGGTAGCTTGTGGCTGCGGAGAAGGAGATCGAGGCTCCGACACAAGTGTTCGCAGCCTCCGGGGCGGCAGATCTCATGGAGGGAAGACCAGCTCCTCGAATTTTTTCCAGGATGCGGACTCTTCCCGGAAACCAACAGCGGAATGAATTAAAAGACGACTCTTGGATGCAGGGAAAGGCTCAGCTTGGGGAGGAACAGGGCCGGTTTCCTATACCTCCGGCCCTCATCACATGACCCTAAAAACCCAGGGAGGGAGGGGAAGCTGGGACGCTGTGGAAAATGAGTCACCGGCCTGAGTCCAGCCGCCTCGTCATCCCCGATGACCCTCAGCTGGCCTGGCAAATACCTTTGCTCCTAACCTGTGAGGACAGAATGGGGGGCTTGCCTCAGCCCTGGGTGGATTTCTAGGAACCCCCGTAACCACTCCAGCCAACCAGGATGACCACCAGAGGTCCCGCTGGCCTGCTGACTCACAGCCCCATTCCCTGAGCACAGGGTCCGCGCCTGGGTTCTGGAACATTCCTGCCCCAGAAGCATGAAGACTGCCCTCTTGGCATCACAGCTCAAGTTCTAATGGCAGGCTTGACAGCACTGAATTCACAGTGTGGGGGCCAAACAGTCACCCTCAGGTACCATGGAGGATGGCTGTGGTAGGGGGGCAAAGCCTTGTTCTCCAACGACAGATCTGTGACCTCCTGTCCCCATCGTCAACCCCCATCACCTGCCTGACAGCCCTGTGGAGTGTTAAAACAGACTG
Source organism: Mustela lutreola (assembly GCF_030435805.1). Classification (NCBI taxonomy): domain Eukaryota; kingdom Metazoa; phylum Chordata; class Mammalia; order Carnivora; family Mustelidae; genus Mustela; species Mustela lutreola. The sequence goes on from NC_081295.1 coordinate 135,717,966, forward strand.
CTCCTGAGAGACAGCCAGCGGCCGACTGTCAGCGCACTGCCCTACATCAGACACCCAGAGAAAACCCTGGCAAGCCCGCCTCAGGAATTCCCTCTAAATGCTCCCCTGAGCCACTCGGAAGCAGACGTTTCTTTGTTAAGCCTTTCTGGGATCACCGAGGCTTTTCTTACTCGGTTTCCTTCAGCCAGGCATCCTGGAGCCCAGGGGCCCCATTTTAAGGGTGTGTCATCCCTGTCCATGCAGAGCTGTGGGGTCATGTTACCACCCTTGCTTTCTCTCTGTGAGCTTCTCTCCTCGGCAAAACTATTCATAGTTCAACTTACTTGTTCAATCTCGCCAAGTGCGGGTTGGCCTCTTAGGACTCCTGACAACAGAAAAGGTCTCCCGGGAGAAACTGCTGCCAGAGCTGAGACCCTATTACTGACTAAGGAGGGTCTCCACCTGCCCCTCGTCCACCAAGACAGCCCCTCCGCAGAAGCTCCTCCCATGACGCTCCAGGGCCTCTCCTTCCGGTCATCCACTTCACGTAGAGCAATCTCATGCCCCCTCGGTGCCAGCCCTGTGATCATGGAGGGCCCCCGGCTCATGAACGATTGAGCTATAGACACACACAGTGGGTACGAAGCCACGTGGTGTCACAGCAAGGCATGCAAAGGGACAAGGACCTGTCAGGGAAGGGCCACCCCCAGCAGCCTTAGCAGCATATCCTCTTACACAAGCATTTCATGACATCTCCATGGTGAGGGAACCTTGTGCCATTGACCCAAGAGACATCTTTGAAACTGAGAAAGTGGGAGCTGCCGGCCCGAGCTGGTTCCATGGGCCTGACGTGGCTCCCCCTGTGCTCGGTCACAGAGCAAGGCTCCAGCAGAGAAGGCCCCGGCTGCCTGCAGCAGGAGCTCAGGGACACCCGGGGCTTGTGCTCTGCTCTGCTGTCGGCGGCTGGGGTGGGTCTCAGCACAGAGTCCGTCCTAGTGCGTGTTTACTGGCAGCTCAGTGGGTGAGGCCGGATATGAAATTCCAAGGCCCCCGACCCCAGCGTGTGCTGCTCATGGGCCCCCAGGGAGACTCTGAGCACCCAGCGCGACCTGCGGGGGCTCCTGGGCCAGGGGGTTCCCATTTACCACCTGAGATCTTTACAATGACCCCGGGAGAGCCTCAGGGGCCCCACTAGGAGAAGAGAAGCCAGAAGAGGTTAAATAACTTCCTGAGGCTCACATAACCAGCAGGAGCTGTGGGGTTGGCCTGGAAAGTCAATAGAAGCCAAGCTGTGATGTCCCCTCAAGCTGCCTTCTGAAGACGCCCAAGGACATGACCCAGAAGTGCACGAGGGATGAAGGAGGCTGTGCCTCTCAGGGACGCCAGGTGTCGGGCTTTCCCAGTGCGTTTATCAGGGTTAAACATTCTTATTAGAAAAGGAGGGACAAAGAAGGCTGTGGTGTCTTTGGCTGTCCTGCCTTCACTAATCAGACACACCCTCCTTCCCCTCAGAGCAGGCCCAGCGGCGCCAGGTTTCAGCCTGTGAGCTCTACGGAAGCCACCTCAGAGTCTGGAGAATCTCCAGCCCTGTGAGGTGACACCATGCAGGGGACACTTCTCCCCATCCCAGGGGACCAGGTCCTTGGAGCAGGGAGGCTTATGGCCGCCGTAGTTCCTCAGGGCCCAGCACAGACCAGACCCTGAAGTCCGGCCACTTCTCCTTAATGCCCCCTTTCAGCCAGCCCCTTGGCCAAAGGAACTTCTTCCCCTCAAGGTTTATGAAGCAAGCTCTCACTGTCCTCTAGAAAAGTCAAACACTTCAAAAAAGCTGACAGGCTGACAGGTCAGGGATCCCTTCTATAAAACGATATCCAAATCAGTCTACTTACAAGTGCTCTGTCGGATCCACACCCAGGTGCTGGTCTTTTCCGTTTGGTATACTGTGGTCAATAACAATGGTTTCTGTATTTGCTAAGCAAAATCCATTGGACCTCATGATTTCTGAAAAATGAAAGCAATGAAGTAAATATGCAGGATGGGCCAGATTTTGAAGTTTTGGGCTTATACCAATCTCTCTATTTCCCCCTCCATCTACAGCCCTAAATTCTCCCCCACACTCCAAGAGAATGCTTTACACTCCAGAGGCCCATTCTGGAGTCCTACCAACAGATTCAGGAGCTAATGCCAACCTCCACAGAAACCACATCTGAGGACCCTGTATAAGCCAAGAGGCTCCAGGAAATGCTCTGAATTTTACCAGCACCCTCCCCAAAAGCCCTCCCCATTGGTTTAAAGCTGGCATAGAGAGAGTACTGAGCTCACGTCTATCGGCTTGGGTTTGGGTCTGGGTCCATCACACATTGCCGCCGTGAGGCTCTGCACAGGTACCCGATCTTCCCTGTGCCTGAGACGCGGATGACACTGTCCACTGCCCTGAGTCGCTGTGAGGGTCAGCTGAGATCAGTATGCATTTTACACCAAATGGGCAACTTCACCTTTTTACTTTATATAATTCTGTAAACAAATTGATCTTTTTTTTTTTATCCGTACGCATAAATTTTGGTAGTTAAAAAAGCAAACAAAGTAGTCTACATTGGCCTTAGGCAGTGAGCTTCTGAGGATGGAAGTCTAGTGTTTACCCCACACTGGGAGAGGAGAGGACAGGCATGTCTGGATGTGTGGCAGGGGACACAGCCCCGGACTGGGAGCCCGGACACCAGAGGTCCACGGTCTTGGGACTCAATATCCTCAACTGGGGAATTTCAGCATAGTAGTGGATGGTCTCCAAGGATCCCTTCAACTCTAAACTCTCATGAGTTACCGGATTCCATCACGCCATCTCATCCATTTAAGTATAAGGAGTCAGTGTGTCTTGACTGACTTCTCCTATCTGGTGTAGCTTTTATTTACATTTCCCCAGGGAATGTGTTTCTGTAAAATGCTCCAAGAATTGATCTGGTGTCCATTACTAGTCCTCCTCGGTGTTGGGAGTTCTCCAGCCCTCTGGGAAGCTGGTTAGGGAACCTTAGCTCTTAGTCAGGGAAGGGCCCTGTTCACCGCCCTTGTCTGTCTCTCAAATCAGGTCCTCTCCTGAGCTCATCTTAAAAAAAACGGACTCTGATTTTCTGGGGCATTTTCAAATCCAAAGGATTATCATCTTCCCATTCAGAGGCTCACACACAGAAACACACAACTTGAAATAGCTCACCTCTCCTACTGGCCCAGCACAGGTAACAAACACATCCCTCACCTGTCCACAGTCTCCCTAGGCACCTGTCACCACTGTTTGGGAGATTGTTTTCTTTAAATTTTTTCCTTCATCTCATCAGAATTTAGATTTGTTTTTATTCCCATGCATGGATTTTCTTTTCTCACAAGTATAATTGTAACTTTCTATTTATTTTTACTCTTTCCAGATACCTGGAAAAGGTAGTTCTTTGAATTTCTTTCCATGTGAAGAGAATTAGGAAAACTACACAAAAACAAAGAAAAAGAGAAGTTTTCCTCCTCAGCCTCACAGGAATAAAACGATGCTTCATCAGTCAGATTTGCCAAGTAATTGCTACCATCTCCACTTGACTTTCTGCAGAAGTGACAGCTCATGGTTCTTTGGTCTTTTGAAATACCAGTCCCGTCAGTAACACTCTGGGTGACATCAGCGCATGGCTCTTCCCTGCCCACCCCACCCCTCCAGGTTGAACTGCACCCGCCCTCCCTGCGCAAAGACAAGCTTGCAGAGCCTGAAGTCATGAGAAGGCACACCAAGACCTGATGAAAAGTCAGTGCTTGGAACCTCTGGGATCAACGACATTTCTACAGGTGGGAAGATGTTTACCCAAGTCTGAGTGAACAGACTCTGAAGATGACTACATTGTAACAAGAAAGATTAAGATGCCCTGGCCTCTCCAATCAAAACACACAGCAGCACAGAACCCCTCTCTTTATTGCTTTTGACTAACTCTGACTCAAATATGTCTGTTTCAGAAACACATCCAACCTCAGCCAGTTCACAGCCTCCAGCCCTTTCCGCCACCCCTTTGATAAGGGAGTTTGGAGGGGAAAATCCTACAAGGGAAAACAAATGTCCGTGCAACAAAACATTTCTGACGGTAATAAAGAGTTACCTCACAGAGTAACTTTCAAACTTCCTCATCTCTCTTAAATGTGAAATTTGAATCTCTAAGAAATGGAGTCCTTACCAGCCCCCCAAAACAGATTTGTAACAAATCACTCCTTAACTCCCCCTGCAAAGAAACCTCTGTACACAGTCATGGGGTTTCATGGTGTGCAAGGCAAGCTATGATCTCCAGTTCTGCTACTCATGCGTAGGGGAGCAGGCTACTGCTTGCTCACTTCCTTCATCTATAAAATGGGCATACCCATCCCCAAAGCTCAGGAGTACTTAAAATGAGATGGTATTTGTAAAGAATCTAACAAATACTGCGGGCCGGGCAAATGGTAGTGATGACTGCCATGACTGCAAATGTCTTCATAGCTGTTGTGTCATGCAATTAAACCGAACCAGAGAAAAGGTTATGATTACAGAACAGCGCTCACATCTGAAGCCTGTCTCCAAACACACATAGAATGTGAATGTCTTAGAAGTCAGCTTAGTCCCTATTGCAAAAATCACTGGCCAGTGTCATTACTTTCATCCCATACATGACTGATTCCATGAAACAGTTCCCTTTCAAGCTACTTTCCTGCATTTTTTTTTTCACATGAAGAGTTATGCTTTGCCATTTCTTAACTTTTATCTTTTGAGCTAATTTTGAATTATAGGAAAGTTACAGAAACAGCATAGTGTTCTCATGTAGCCCTCACCAGTTTCTCCTGATGTTAACGTTTCCTGTAGCTATGGTGCAATGATCAAAGCTGGTGGACTTAACCAGACACCTCCCTTACTGGAATGTACAGACTTTTCCACCAATGTCCCTTTCTTCTGTTATAGACCCAACCCTGGATCCTTTGTTGGGGATCCTTGCATTGCTGTTTCCTTGTTTTGTGCAGCCTCTGAAGGTTCCTCCGTCTCTCCATATCTCCTATGAAAGTAACACTTTGAGAGGGGCTGGTGCGTTATTTTATCGATGGTCCCTCAATTTGTCTGGTGCTTTTGAGCTCTGACTGACGTGGAGTGTTCCCAGCAGGAATCCTGTAGAGTGACCCTGTGCTCCCCTCTACCCACCGCATCCTGTTAGGGGGTGTGATGTCAACATCAGCATCATTTGCATAAGAAGTTTCTGCCAGGTTCACTCTTTCTCTTTGCAGTCAATATATATCTTGGGGCGATGCACTGATACTGTGCAGAATCTGTTTCTCTCCAACTTTTCCCCACTCATCTTACCAGTGGACCTTTCCTGCAACAATTACAGTTGGCCTTGAACAACACAAGTTTGAACTGCCTAGGTCCACTCTGTGTGTGTGTGTGTGTGTATATGTGTTTTAAGTACACTATAGTACCATAAATGTATTTTCTCTTCTTTAGGTTTTCTTAATAACATCTTCTTTTCTTTAGCTTACTTGTGTAAGAATATTTAATACATATAACATACAAAGTATACATTAATCAACTGTTAATATTATTAGCAAGGCTTGCAGTCAACAGTTTTGGGGGAATCAAAGTTATACGGATTTTCAACTGTGCAGGGGGTCAGAGTCCCTAACCCCTGTGCTGTTCAGGGGTCAACTGTACGACTGTGGTGTGTACTGGGTCATGATTTTCCTATTTTTTTTTAGCTGTTGCCATGCTTTCCTCTGCCCCATAGGCCATCCTTCCTTCAGCTCAGTAATTCCTATGTTCTTCTTTTAATGCAGCCATTAGCTCAGCTCCAAAAGCATTCACAGTGCAGCTTCCCTCCATGTAAATCCTCTCTCCCATTATATTTTCAGTGCAGTCCAGCAATCAAACAAAATCCAAAGCATGGCCTTTTTATTAATTCACCAACTGGATGAACCTCGTAAGGTGAAAATTAAGGTTGAGATGGTACAGCTGCCTGGTTAATGAAATACGAAATTAGAATTCATTTCCAACCCCCCCCCCCCGCCCCCAAACCTGAATAATTATATTTTTGTGGCTTACATAGATTAGTCCAAGTAGGCAAATCACAGTGGCGCTTTAGGCTTCCTGCTAAGCACGGACCCAGCCACCATGTAGAAAACTCTAAGTTTTTCTGATTCCATAAACATTTAGATTCACACGGGAGGAAGAATGTTTAAGGATGTACTCCCCCAAAGCCTCCCGCAGGAGGTCACAGGGTCTCCCACGGCCTTGCAGCGGCCCCAGGATGTGGCTAGCGCCTGGCGCCATCTAGCGGAGCCCAGGCGCTCAGCAGTCTCCGCGGCTGCGCACTCACAGCCCCAGCGCACGCCTGGAGATAACGAAAAGCCCGCGGGAAGCCTAGGTCAGCCCCTGTCGCCCATGCTGCCACCTCCCTCCGTGCCACATCAACAGTAGCTGCAGGCATTAAGAAATCGGAGAGGAAAGGAGGAGGAAGGGTGGGGTGAGTTGCAGCAGGCAGGGGCATTTTCAGGAGCGAGTGGAATTTAGCAGGACAGGATGGACGGGCAGGGTTTATGGGAACGGAGGGAAGATGGGAGCCCACAGCACAGCGAAGCCCCACCAAGGGGAGGCCGAGGGTCTGGAGCAAAGGGGTCCATGGCGACGGCATCAAAAAGCTAGTGTGAACCAGACTCTGGCCTTCTGGAATGACTAGGGCACTTGGCCTTTATCATGAGTGTAAGGTTGTGAGAAAATGAATGAGCCCAGGAAGTCAGAGATCCAGGATGACCAACCTCAGTATTCAGGGTCTGTCCTGGGGCAGGGGGGAGGCTGAGAGAGACAGAGAGAAAGAGAGACCTGTGGATATGCCCAGGTTGGGGTGGAGGGGTCATACTGCCCAGATTCTGAAGCTTCAAGTCTGGGGGGACTCGAATCCACAAACACCCACATAGGAGAACAAGCCTGAAGAACATGGCTTGCCCACGTGTAGACTAGTTCTTCAAAGGCATACCAGTGCTACTGTAAATAAAGGTTTCATTGAAAAGTATTTTTTAATTTACCATAGTCCATTGTCTTAATATATTTCTTAACTCACTCAGTGAGTAAGGAAAGTATATCTCACACTCCGGGGGCGCACCCCGTTATTGTCTGCATATGTATACACTGATGGTGAGAAGCCCTCCCTCAGACAGAGTGAGGGCCGCCTAGTCCCGGAGCAGAGATGGGGAGGTTGGGATGCTTCCAGGGGAGAAGCCTCAGACTTGGTGCCCAATCGATCAAAGGGGATAAGGAGGTTCATGAAGGCCCCAGGAGACACAATCTTAGCTCTTCAAGGGTGGGAGACGCCTCTCCCAGCTGCCGACCCTGGGGAGGATGCCTCTGACAAGCTGCCCTGGCCTCTGCAGGGAGCCACGAGGCTCTCGGAACAGACTTGCAATAGATATTTACAGACTCCATTGCTGGACGGAGTTCCCGTTGCTACAAAGTGTTCTGTGCCACACTCAAATCCCTGTGGTTATTTGCACCCGCTGCAATGTCCCTGGGACCGAAAACCTGTCCTCAGTCCTCACAGAAGACCCAGAGAGTGTAGCTAAAGCCTCACATGGGAGGCTACAATTATCCCTGATAAATTTCACCTCATTATTTCCAGCCCTTTAGGATGAACATGGGGCATGTCATGTGTTTAGCCCTGTCACAAGTAAAAACAGGACGGTAGACAGAGGGCTGGGAGTGTTTCCAGGTGGCTGCACTCCAGAATTAATCAGACGCAATTCCGCGTAGCCGGGGTCAACCGGAAGCAAGTGTTCTGCGCCTGCTACCAGCACAGGGCCCTGAAGAGTTCTGCTGCCCTTTGCTCTCCTATTGGCTCAAACCAGAAATAAAGCAAAACAGTGACACCCATGCTGGGACTCTTCTGCTCAGGACAAAAGAACAGAGACTTGACTGTGCTCTAGTGACAGCACATAAAAGCCACCATGAGTGACAAGCATCCCGGAGCCTTCACTGTGCCCTCCAAGACTGGGGTCCATAGACACCCAACCGGGATAAATGACTGCCATTTCTCCTGTGAAGAAGGTTCTGGATACTAGGTGCCAGCTAAGGAGGGATACCCAAACACCCTGCTCTTCTTCCTAACAACACACAGGAAGCCATGCTGGACGGACATCAAAAGCAGCAGACCCCAGCAAGCCCAGGCCTGGCAGCCATCCCGCACACCCAGTCACATGCTAACGCGCTTTCCCTTTGGGTCCCCTGAACTTGCCCACCCTCTCCACCCGTCCCCCACACATGGTTAAGAATCTCATCCCTGCTACAGCACATAGCTCAGTAAGGACACTTTTCCTACCAAAGACACCCACCACCACCATCCCGATTGGTCCTCTGTCTCCCTATCACCGTGAACCCCCAGTGCCTTCTTAGGAGACAGCTCTGGGCTCCGATGCACTTTCGTCTCCTGACTGCTCTTCACCAGCTTCTGGAGTGTCCCTCCCGCCCATGCTCCCTCTGCTCTCCTCCCTCCTCCCTCTGGAAATAGAATGCTAAATGCAGAATCCCTCCTTCCCTTCTTCCGACAGACCAGCACCTTCTGCAGGATCTCCCCTTGAGCCAAACGCTATCTCCTCTTGTAGCTGCCTTTCCGCCCGCCACACTCCCACATGACCCCAGTCATGTGGGGTCATGCCATCTCTTGGGCCTAACCAAGCTGACTGTCCATTGCCCGGGGGAGCTCCATGTCCGGGACTCTGGGACAGAGCTCTTTTCCCCACAAAATGCCCCTCAGCAGCCTTCACCAAAACAGTACTGCAAACACGAAAGTCTAGTGTTCTAACAACATGGGCAGCCCAGATGCAGAAAGCTACCAAACAGGGCTAAGTTCCAGCTCCCCCCACCTTTCATCCACCCCCCAAGGGAGCCGGCCGGCAGCTCCTCCCAGCCAGCATTCGCTTTTACTGCTGCTGACACTGGCCTCTTCGGGGCTAGAAGGTATGGTCCGGTGTCAACGTTAGTGACATCTAAACCGTGTGCTCCCCTTTCTGTCCTGGATGCCCTAAAACCCAATTCACTGCCATATTATGTGAACAATCTTACATCAGCTGCTAGACTCCTGATTGACGTCATTCACTTCCCAGTGCCCCATTAATGTGTTCATCATGACCCTGTTTCCTAAGAAAGTTCCAACTGATATACCGAGTTACTCCTTTTGGAAACGGGAGAAGTGTAAACTGCAGGTCGACAGGTGGAAAACACTGTTCCATGAAAATCAGGAAACAGCCTCCGCCTACTTTATTACTCTTTGGGTCATCTTTTTGGATCCCAAGGGTAGAAGGTGTACCCGGTGAACTGGAAAGGCATCCCGAGAACCACGGCCTTCCACAGCAGGACCCGGGCTCCCCATGCCTTCCCTGCAGCTCTTACCTGATATTTTCACTGGACTCTGAAAGCTGGGTTGAATTTTATGTACGTTGTCATTTTTTAACACCTGGTCCAGAGGAGATCTTTCAAAGAAGGTGAGCACAACTTCTGACCTGGAATACTGGGGGAAGTGCGTTAATGACTAAACTTGAGTCCTCCCTAGAGGTGGCCTCTTGTGAGGCTGATGCCCCTGCACCTTCCAGATGCTTGGCGGGACGGACCACACTGATGAGGCTGTAGTCAAGGCCCACCTTTCACTTACGAATGGCCCCATGTGGCAAAAATGCAAGGCTCCAGGGACAGTGGGGATGGGGTGAATGGAGCAATGGAGAGATTTTCTGAGCGCTTGGTGCGTGCCGGATTTCACAAACGTGTCCCTTCCCCTTATGGTAAACGGTGTGTTGACTTTCCCCATTCGCAGAGGAGGAAATGGAGCCTGTGGGAGCCAAGTGGGTCCCAAGTACACAAAGCTTGCCCACTTCATTTAAAGGCCATCTGCCAATGTGGATGCTAACACTCTCCTTGCTCTCGTACACCCTCTTCCAAAACACCCTCTGCAAGACCGGTGGGCTTCCGAGTGGAGGCAAGGAAGCAAAGACCATGGCAGTGGAGGGACCATGTCTCTTCTACTCAGCGCCTCCTTGGCCCTTGACTCTCACTTCTTACCAAGGAGAAAACCACGGAGCTGTACGAGCCCACAGAAGTCTTTCTTTCCCCTGGTTTTGTCCGCCCTCCCCGTGGCCTGAACCATCCAGGGAGGGAGCAACCAGCTATGTGGGTGAGGGCATCGGTTGTCTGGAAGCGGACAGGATGTGTCCTGACCCCCCCGCCCCCGCCAGCCGCGCGGGTCATACTCACTTTGCAGGGCATGCTGAGGATGGCCTTCAGCAACTTCTCCACCTCGTTAAGCCTGGTTTCTATATCACGGGCGTCCCTGATGGCAACCAGGCCTAGAATTGAGACAGACATTCAGACAGAATTGAGACAGAAATGCCTAAAGTCAAAAAACCAAAACCCAAACCAAACCAAACAAAAAAACCCAAAACCCAAAAAAACCCAAAACCAAAAACAAAACAAGCTGGAAATGTGCTCCTAGATTAAATACAGAACAACAGACAACCCCATGACAAGGAAGCCACTGCCCAGTGTCCCCCTCCACCAAAGTCTGGGAGTACTTACACAGCCTGACTCTGAAAGCAGCGCTCTCAACCTCATTTTAAGTTTCAATGACCCAATGAATGATTTCCATGTGTGCTGGGGGAGACGATGCCCTTCCCCGAAAGGAGAAGTCTGGCAGGCGGGGGACAGTGGAATGAGCGGGAAACGTAGGTGTAAGCCAGGGATCAAAGTCCCCTCTGTAGGACAGTCAGGGCCAGCCTCATGACAAGACCAAAGCTTGGCTGGAGACCACTCAGCCCCAGGCAGGTGGTGGCTGCTGCCGGGAGGGGGTGAGGGTGGCCCAGAACCAACCCCACCCACACAGTGGAAGGGCTGGCTCGCCTGGCCTCCACTGACCTCAAGAGCCTATGGAAATGGAGTCCATACTCAGACAAGTCATTTACATGCTGGGTTTGGAAGGGGAAAAGTCAGATCTTTACCCAGAAAAAAAAAAAAGCAAAGTGGGTATGGCTCACAGGACTTTTTCAGAATCTGAACATCTACCCTCGTTACATGTAACAGGGTCCTGAGTGACTTTCGGGAAGTAGAGACTTTAGTCTGTAAACTATGACAGCGGGCAGCCTGGAGACCTGGGTGTGCTTCCGCCTCCCCGTGAGCTAGAAACAGCCTGAGTCTCCTCATTTCAGTTTCTACACACTGGACTCCTGGGGACGCGGCAATGACATTCCCAAGGACACGGGCCTCTTTGCCATACTTCGTGTGGCCCAGCAGGATGGTCCCTGGGAGCCAAGGTCAGACCAGGCGCTGGGATCATCCCAGAACTATTACCAGTTGCTGCGTCTAAGGTTTTCAGTTCTGGTTTGGTTTGGTTTTGCGGGAGAAAGCCTTGGTCTTCAAGCAATTCATCAACGGAAACTACAAGTCATCAAGTTAATTTCCTAAACTAAATGATTAAACATACAGTCCAGGGAACCAGGGACAGCCCCGAACATAGGGCAAGGACATGTCTGAACGCCTACGCTGTCACAAGGGGAGTCCTTCAAGCAACCTGCGTCACAGCCAACTTCTAAACAAGGTTCCCTCAACATCATAAAGCACATCTAAAGCACAGGCCACCACAGGGGTCAGAGGGGCTGTCTGGGCCTGCCCACCCCCTCAGCCCCGCAGGCCCAGGGGCCAGTCAGCAGCTGCTCAGGTGGCTGGAGCACAAGGGGGCTGGCTGGGCTGCGGGCCACCTGGGGCCTCTGTCCACAGGGCCCAGGCACACACCCCAGCAGTCACCGGAGAAAGGGACTGGGCTTTCTCTACCTTCTCCCCTCTTCCTCGGGTTACCAGGTCCCACCACACTCCCTGCACGTTCTGGGAAGCCAAAAGAAGAAAGAAAATAGTACCAGAATCTCAGGATGCTTCTTCCCCAGCCCTGAATTCCTTACTTGGCAACATACATAAACACACACACACACACACACATACACACATTGTTTTGCTCTTTGCACCAAAATGCTTTCATCTGCTTGCTACTGGGAGTCTGCAAAATCCTCTGGAAAATTGTTTTTAAGAGAGGACAATTAAATTAATCATCCCCACCAAATGCTTCTTCATTCTAGGATGAATAAAACTATTATTATTAAAGTTCAACTTTTGTTACCTCTAGAATCTGAGTTTTAAATCACTCACATTTATGACACAGTAGTTTTATTATTTTATATTCTGTACGTGCATTTGTAGGAAGGTTAGCCTCTCGTATGGTCAATGCACGCAGCGTACGTATACCCAAATCATAGGATACACTTCACAACTTAACAATCTGAAGTTAGTATAAGGCTTTATAACTCGTGCATTTTTGCCTCAATGACACATTTGGGGTTACATCTTTGATTTAATTAATGTTCAGCCCACGGTTGAGTTCATAGCTGCAAAGTTATATATATAGTAGGATAAATACATTCTGCTCTATAGTGATCTTCTTTTTTTTAGGATGGCCTGATTTAGCAAATAAAACAAAGGCTACCTAGTTAAATATGAATTTCAGATAAACAGTGAATCATGCAGTAGTATGGATAGATTACACTAAAAAAATTATTTGCTGCTTATCTGAAATTCAAGCTCAACTTGGTGTTCTGTACTTTATCCAGCAGCCCTATCTTCCTGGTAGGGTGTTGTTTTACAGAATGAAGTAGAAAAAGGCAAGCAATCCGCTCCCTGATCGACCCCAGCCCACCTTACAGCTCTGTGCCTTGCAACTCCCCCTACTCTCCTGCTAATCTCAAAGGTCCATGCTACCCAGACACAATCCCCCTGACCTCCCCCCACCCCCAGGCTCACAGGTGGGAATGTCCCACCCATCCCTTAAGGCGTGGGCACACACCATCTGTTCTGAGAAGCCTTCCCCACATCTGAAGATGGAACCCGAGCTGCCTCTGGGCTCCCAGAGAACTTTCCTGACCTCTGCAGTATTCACCACTCAGCCCTGTGACTTCTCCTGGACCTATGGGTCTCCCCAAGATGCCCATGTGCAAAGCTAAGGGGAGCAGGTGCCTCTTCCTCTCACTGTTATCATCACAGGGCCTGACGCATGTAGGGGACTTGATGTTTACTGGCTGTTGGTCGACTGAAGTTACAGAAGAGAGCACGGAAGTCAAGCGTCAATGGTCTTCTGTGGGTGCGCTCCATCTTGCCCCATAGGCTCATCACCCTAATTCATGCTTCACAGCACCACACTTGGTCAGCACCACACCAGAACCTGCTGCCACCTAGCTTGAGGTCGCAGGCCTGACAGTCGCACGGCATCATGTGAGTCATGAGTCATGCCGGCCTGAGTTTATGTGTGGACGTGCACAGAGCCAGACTGCTTCCTCTGACCGGTCTTTATGATCCTCAACAGCAGCCAGATGGATCTCCTTGGAAATGTAAACAAGCCTCCAAACAAAAGGAGGCTCTGGAAACTTAACAGGGCATGCTGGAATCCCTCGCTCCACGAACATTAATGACAGGTGGCTGCCCATTTGCTTCTCCAACCTGGCTTCCCGGGTGACCCCAGCAGAGGCCTCAGCTAATCAAAGGCAGAGGGATTCAGGAAACGATGGATCCAGCTGAACACCGTGAAACCTGCTTAACAGCAGCTACCACCACCAACCAGAGCTCAGAGCATAGCAAGTCCCCCAACACCCCAAATACAGGCATGGCATGAAGGAGTCACCACTCTCCAAGCGCCTCCCTGCAGCCCAGACTTTCCCTTCCCTCCGGGGCCCTGGACATCACCCTTCTCAGTTGTTTTAAAAGTGCTTCCCATCAAATGAGGGCTACCGTAAATGTGTTAGGAAAGTATTTTTAAGAAAAACAAGCCCCAAACGGCCATAATGCAAATATGAACCAAATCATCATTTTAGAATTTCATACACACAGGGGTTCCTTTCTTCACTTTCTGGTTTCATGATGGATGGGAAATTCAGACACCTACCATGAGACCAAAATTATTATAAATTCTCAAAATGTGACAGGGCTAAAAGGTGAAGTTGTGGAACATTGCATTACTTTCACGGGCAGGTGGCAAGAACAGAGTCCATGAAGGACTGCTACCCCAAACAGATTATATGCACTGGAGTTTCCTTCTAGCCTATCTGCTGTATTTTTTCTTTGTGATCCAACAGCTTTGGTTTTTAATGGCTGATAAAGCTTCTCTGAATAGGAACTGTTTACAGCAAATAGCAATTTTAAAACTTATTTTTATAAAAATGGGCTTAAACACAGTAATCTAAATACTTCTAGCTTTTATGTTCCAAATATTTTGGATGGAACAAGGATTCTGTGGGGATCTTGTCTGACTCCGTTTTCCTATCTGTGATGGTAATAACAAAAACTATGGGCGGGCAAATGGTTGCGATTTTGCACAGTTGGACAGAAAAACTTGTCAAGCATCTACTGGTTATAAGACTGTCACCCTAGAAGTAGCCAGCAGGGGGCGCTAGCACTCTGTGGAACCAACCAGGTTTCGCCTGGTAAGGACAGAAGGGAGGAGGGTCCACTAGCACACTTTAATTGTTAGTAGTAGACTCGCACAATTCACAGACCCTGGAAATCTTTTTAATTTCTGATAAAGCACAGTCACTAACATAATCTCCATTTGTAAAGTTTCACTGTACCCAGTTTGCAATGTGTAAATTTGATTAGCCTCAAAGCAAGTAGAGATTTGAATCTGAAAGACTGATAATGTGATTATATATAAATTACAGCCTGTTAACTTAAATATATTTGGAGGCCAAAAACCAGCCAAGACCAGCCAGTTTGTCCTTTTTTTCTAAACTAGTTTAGCACTGAAAATCGAGAACCCAAAATGTGATTCTGCCATTTTCAGAATTAGCTTTTTTTTTTTTTTTTTCTTTTTAAGATTATTTATTTCTCCTCTGGGCTCTTTTCTCAGCGGGGGACCTGCTTCTCTCTCTGTCTCTGCCTCTCCCCCTACTTGTGATCTCTCCCTCACTCTCTGATAAATAAACGAGATCTTTAAAAAATTACAAGATTATTTATTTATTTATTTGTCAGAGAGAGAGAGAGCGCGCAAGAAGGGGGGGCAGCAGGCAGAAGGAGAGGGAGAAGCAGGCTCCCCGCTGAGCAAGGAGCCCAATGCAGGGCTCCATCCCAGGACCCCAGGATCATGACCTAAGCCGAAGGCAGACGCTTAACCGACTGAGTCACCCCAGGAGCCCCTAGGATTAGCTTCTTTATGCAAACACAAACACCTGACTTATTCTTGGAATCCAAAATGAACACGCTGGAGTCAGCACAAAGACTTATCAGGGAGAGCAAACATAAACAAAGCCGTTTCCTAACCTCTGAAACCCTGAGTCCAAAGTCCCACATTTTCAGTAAACGGAGGCTTTGGGATGAACACCTCTGGTAACTGCGGGGATTCCTCCGTGGCTAGACTCTGGGGCCTTCTCCCATCATTTCAGACATGAAGACAAGGTGCCTCTTGGATCAACTGCTAAGGAAGAACGTCCTTTTCAAAGCACATTAAGAAGTGCCCATTACCCCAAGAACACGTCTCTTAGAGGAAACTCACATAGCAGAGCCCTAGGGAAATTTTCTGTAAAGCACACTTTCAAATTGAGTCAGATAATAAATTAGGTTTAAAGATTTCCTTCTCCATTTAATAAAATATGTCCATCAACACACCGTACAGCAAGGCAGACGGCTCGAGTCATCTCGCATGCGAGAGAGAGAGGTATTCCTCAAAGGTGGTGTGTAATAGCCATTTTAGAAGCAAAATAGTTGGAATCTTCCAGGGAAATTTTCAATGCTGATTTCCTAGGTACCTGAGTTCTAAATAGGCAGCTGACATTTGAGAAGCGGAGAGTTAGAAATGGCCTGCTTGACAGCATAAGGGAGACGGTTCTGTGCACACTTAAGCACCCCAGGAGGGGCCGTCACTCCCGAGGAGCCCGTGCTTACTCTACTCTATGTAGAGTTCTGTGCGTGGAGTGTGGCGCAGCATTTCCGGAAGGACAGAAACCCTGTTTCCCCCTCCCTCCTGGCCCGGTTCACCCTCCCACCGTCCTTCCACGAGGCTGCCCGCTTTGGTGATGCTCACGCCGAGCTGTAAGAGGAGGGAGCCGCTGGGCATGCAATTCTCTTCTGCATCTTTCCAAGAAGGAAAAGCAGGGCAGAGAAGGCATCAGAGGCTGAGAAGAAACAGCACCTCCCTGAGGACCCAAGAAGGGGCTGAGAGGAGACCCTCCTTTCTCTGCTTCTTCCTGCTCCTGGGAGGCGCCCTCTTGAATGAAGTGTTTTTATGAGCAGGAGAGAAGGACTGCTGGACTCCACGGCACTGGCCTTGACTGTGCCCTTCCCCAGTCCCTCCCTCCCTGGCCCTCTTCATTATCCTCTCCCAATAAAAGCACAATTCCTTTACTGGACTTCCCACTTAATGCATTTTAGCAGCCACTCCCTCGGGGAGTCTGTCTTCGGATCAAAGGTATTTAGGACACCCCATCCTTTGCTGGGTTCCCCAAACAGGAAGCACGCATTCAGCCACTCCTCCTAAACTATCCCTGCTAGGCACCCTATCACATGGGGGTGTGGGGGTACTGTACTGTAGCTGGAAAGACAGACGGTCCCGGGCTCCCCAGAGCTTTCCTGCTAGTCAGGACAATGGGCATGTGGCAAACATCAGCCACAAAAAGCAGGGTGTCCCCTGGTGGGGGGACAGGAGTACTCCAAGCTGGGACACCCTCACCAGGGTCGGAGAGGTGAGCAGGTGAGCAGATACAGGGGGCCCAGGGAGGGAGAAGAGGAACTCTGAGTGGGGTCAGGAGGTGCAGAGGCCCTAAGCAGGCCAGAGGGGTGAGGACTAAAACAAGCAGGGCCTGACAAAGGGCATTGAGGGTAAACCCCACAGTGGGCACTGGGGAGCCAAGGCTTCTCATGTAGGCTCTGCTCACAAGAACCCTACCCACTTGGCAGCTGCATTTCTTAGAGTGATACATACACCCGCCCTAGGATCCTACAGTCATCTCTGCCTGGTGAAATTGCCCCTGGAGCACAGTCCCCAAGCCTGACCCACGCTAAGCACCAAATTCTAGTTTCTGGATCTGCAAAGCAACAGGCCTGGTCTGCAGGGCTCTCACTGAGGTACATAAGGGCTGTGACCCCCTCTGTGGGCTCTCTCTTTAGCCTGGGCTGGGGCTTGCACCATCTGTGCCTCCTAGGGACCTGGGGTTGGGGGTCGCCGCCCAGGAAGCAGATGCCATCAGGAGCAGCAGGGCGGGCACTGGACCGACCCCCCGCTCATCTGGACCACCCTGGGGAAGATGCTGCGTGTCCAGGAGCAGACAGCGGAAGCTCCAGGGACCCGTGCTCCTGAGTCCACACCCGGCAGGTCTCGGGTCTCAAGCGTCCAGCCGGTTCTGGGCACTCCATGGTTGTCGGGCCCTCCAGCAGCCCTGCCTGGGATACCATCATGCAATTTCATCAATCAGGCATCCGGGGCTTGGGTAACTAAGCGACTGCCGAAAGTCATGGCGGAGGAGCAGGGGACAGAGCCAGCCTCTGATTCCTCACCTGTGGGCTCCCAAAGCCCCCGCCTTCCACCACGCAGCCTGAGCTTCTCCCACAGGGACCCTGTGATACCCCCAAGGGAGTCATTATGACCCTGACCCCTCCCACCTGGATCCTGTGTCCCCAGGGGGATCCTCACTCTTTTGGGGCCTGGGTGGGGAATTTTCTCCCTCAGGAAGCAGGATGGGGTTCTGCTGGGATTCAGATGCTCTAGGTAGAAGTTTTCACCACGTGGGATTCCTTCCCACCTCCCTCTAGCCTCTGTCCAATTACTGCTCATCAGAGTTTTCCTGCTGATTCCAAGTTACATAGCAGTGAAGGGTGATTAAGATGTTTTGGTCTCAAAACAAATATGAAAGCTTGCCAGTATAAATTAGCCACGGACCAAAGTGGCTCGGTTCACGGTCATGACTCAATTTGGGGGTGGGGTGAGGAGAGCAGACTGGAGGTGTCTGTTTGGAGAATTACATCATCCTGCATGTGGGTCTGTGCTGGGGCGTGACACACCCGTGCCCCCATCACTGACGGAGCCCAGTCTGGCCGGCAGAGAATGGTGCACAGGCCCTCGACCCACCCCTCAAGGAGAGGGTGCACACCAAGCAGCCCCAGGGAGCTTCTCAGGCCTGTTCCCGGACATGGGGACCATTGTTTAGTGATCACAACCGAAAACATTCAGCAGATGCCTAGAGTCATCCAAGAAAGTAAAAATGAACACAAATACCAAGAAAAAGTGATTTGAGAGAATCAGCAACACCAGCCACCGTTCTGGACGCACTCCCTCCCCAGGAAGGCAGAGGGGGGCTGTGGGGTCTGCTCGAGAGGCCCCCCAGGGCAAATGCACGTGGGGCTCATTCTCACTACCAGCCTGCCTGAATCCCACCTTACTCCAGGCTGAGCTTCACTGAAAAGGGACAACTCATCCAGTCCCTATTATTTCAGTTCCACGGGCATTCCAGTCTCCCCTTACCTTGACTCTTCATTACGCAGGAACATCTTTCAGCTTTTGGAAAAGTGTTTGTAGAGACAGACCACAGAGACACATGAGACCCAGACTTTAGAAGGGAAGGGGACCGGTGTCCCTGTGGGCCAGCCCGACGGCAGCCGGGAGGCTCCTGGAGCTGTCTGCTCAAGAAGCAGGCCAAGTTTCTCCTCGGGAATTCGGCGGAAAGTAACTGTGACCTAGAAGCCAGCCACCTAACCCCATGTGTAAGTTTCTGGCTGGCTCCTTCTCTACCTGAGAGGTGAGGTCAGGTCCCCTGGGGCCCCCGACACCGTCCGAGATCTGATGGGATGAGATCATAGGACCGAGAACCAATTCAGCGGCTTGCAGAGAAAAGAGAGGGCCCTAGAGTGCGGGGAAAGGAAATCGCAACGAAGCCCGGGTGCACATTTGGGGAAGAGAGAGACAGAAGGCAGAGAGAGGAGAGCAGGCTACGTGGGGGCGGACACTCTGGCACTGCCCTGGGACGGCGTGCTGCCCTGGGGCCTGGGAAAAGTGCACGTACCACCGATCTAGAAAAGCTTCAAAAAATACATCTGTGAATCAAAAAGAATACCTCCAAATCCCCGAAGTCCGAAGGGGCAGGATGCCCTAAAGTGAAGTGACACAAGGGCTGTGGGGTGGGCAGCAGTGTTGAGGCAAAGGGTAGAGCCACACTCAGCCAGCACCAGGCTACAAGGGCCCTGTGAGGCCGGGCAGAGCTGAGCTTGCTGCCTCTGGTCTGCTGCCCGGGGCCCCATGTGGCGTCTGATCTCTTTCCTGCCACCTCCACTAGGCAAGTAAGCTTGGTGGCTCTACAGTTTCTCCTCTGCATCAGCCAGAGTTGGAACAGAGCTTCTCCCCTGCAGTCCATGTGAGAATGAGTGGGCAGGCTCAGGGTCTGGGAGCATGGTCTGGGCTGTGGGAGCTCAGCAAATGTATCTGCACCCAGCCTTTTCCAGTTCTCTCCTGGGTGCCCTAACTCCAGTCCTCAGAATCTCAAATCTAAGACCAGACTATCTATGCTTATGCAGGTAGACCAGTCCTGGCCTCAGGGCCTTTGCACTTGCTCCTGCCTCTGCCTGGAATGCTTGCTTCCCCAAGTATTGACCAAGAAGCTTGACCTCTCCCTTCCTTCTCAAAGGTCACTTCCTTTGAGACTATCTGGAGAACCTTATCTGAAAGTTAACTCCTCCCTCTAGAAGTCATAGCTGCTTTCCTTGCCTACTTGCTTCCTTCTGAATATTTATCACTATCTACCATATTATTTATTTATCTTTGTTTATTGTTGGATTTCTCCCAACCACAATATGACAATCAAGAGGGCAAGGATTCTTTTTTTTTTTTTTTTTGCTGGGTCTTCTTTTGATCACTGCTGTGTCTCCACCCACTAGAATGATGCCCGGCACACAGCAGGCATTCAGCAAATACTCACTGCATGAATGAATATGAAACCAAAATGTTTGATTTCAAGGTCATCAAGAATCAAAAGTGACCTGACTACTTGGGAAATAGAATCTCTTGCTGGAGTGGTGACCAGGATGGCTCAGACTTCACCAGGCCTGAAATCGGTGTTATTAAAAAAAAAAAAAAAATCAAAATGGGCAAAGAGCACCAAACAGCCAATCAGAGATTCTGCATGCTTATGTTTTAATGTGTAAACCTTCTCAGATGTAAGAGATGGAACAGGCAGGAGACCCTGACCACGTCAGGAAACCCGGAACCACATAAGTATCACGCAGAGGGAATTCAGGTTCAAGACTCAGCCCCACTGGTGAGGGGTTTAGAAAAACCAAAAGGAACCCCTCAGTCATCCAGAGATAATATCCAGAGGAAGCAGCGGTCTTCATCTCCTTGGGCCAAGGCACCAGAAAGGATGGGTGGGTACCTCAGATCCAGAGGAAGAAGAGGGTGAGGTGGGAAGCCAAGATTCTAAGAAAAAAAGGACAGAGGACAGAAGCAGGACAATTCCTGAGGTCAGCCCTGCCCAAGAGAAGGCCAGGAAGGTAGTGAGTGAGGGAGGTCCCTCCGCGTGTGCAGCGCCTGCAGTATCTTTACGCAACATGTACCAAAGTGAAACATTCAAGGCCATGGACAGTCCCTGAGCCTAACACCACAGTGTGTGTGCCAAAGGGAGAGCAAAGCCCATTCTCTCCACATAAACACTCTCCCCCACGGCAAGACTTGAGGGGCAAAGGAAAAGGGCTCAACATCCCTTTAGCTGCATGCAGACTCAAAAATGCAAGTGAGGGGGCAAGGCTTTTACGCCCCATGAGGGCGTTCAATCAGACATTCCCAAGAAGAGCTACCTGCTTGCTGCCAGCATGAGCTCTGAAACCCAGATCTGCTAGCAAGGCTCGTTAATAGAAGCCGAGAGCACAAATCTAATCCAGCCAGAAGCATTTCAATAAATTTCAGTGAGGGAATCTGGTGGGGAACGATTCTGAGGAAACCTGACATTTCCCATACAACACATGCATCCGGTTGCTTTCTGTACTTACAGTTTGTATATCCAGACAATGTTTTTATGCAAATAACAAATCTGCATGGAAATCAGGTAGAATCTTCTCTTATATTACTATTATGTACTTGATTCAGTGAACAATTTCCCTGGACTTAAAAGACTCTAAGAAAAGAAAGGGGCTTCCCCTGGGATTGCACAACGGAAACTCAAAGGGGTGTCCCAGAGCAGTAGCAGCGTGCCTCATGCAGAGAATCAAGGACCACCAGGACAAAGAATTAAGGTCACCCTATCTCCTCTCCTCCAGGGGGTGCTGGCCCAGCCCTCAGAGGGGTCTCCCCTGAACAAAGGGGCCAGCAGTTCCAGTAGAAAGCCTTTCCACCCAATCACTGGTCCCCATCCTAAGCACCTGCCCCACCCCCACCAGCAGCAGGGCTAACACCCAGAACTAGTTTCTCCCTCCTTCAGACACTTAAGCAGCTCTCCTATCCTTCTAGATCTTCCTTTCCCCCTGGTAATCCCCCTCTTCCTAAACCTGTCTCACTCTCACTTCAGACACACACTCTATGTCTACATCTCAGGAACCCAGAACTGACCAGCACTGTTAGCACAAGGACAGATGGGTCAGAGCCGGGGTGTGTGCAAGGCAGGTCCAGTGGCTTACACCCACCTCCCTTCTGCTCCCGGCAAGTCCTTTTCACTACCAGATCCCAGGGCTTCCCCACTGGCTACAACCCTTGCCAGGAACAGCTGATGCTGAGGGTAACAATAACAACTAGCATGTATGGAGGGCTTACTACTATGAGACACTACACTATGCATTTTAATCCTCACCACCACCCCTCCAAAAAAGTAGGACCGGTTCTGTGTTACAGGGGAGGAGCCCAGTGCCAGCCTGACTGCCTGCCTGGGGTCCCAGCTGAGCGAGACCTGGCAAGGACAGGGGAGGGCATGTACACTGGCCGGCTCTCAGGGGCTCTAATTTGTTAACGGCTCGCCTTGTTCCACCAAAAATGTAAGTCACTGAACAAACTGTCGTTCCTTCATGCAAGCTTTCCTGATTTGAACATTCTTTTGTTAAAAAAAAATACAATATACACACCCAAATAGCAAATCCAAGGAAAACTGCTGCCATGCTTGAAATAACGCTCAGCTATCTGCAGAATGGCAATAAACGTGAGACTCTGGGGAGCAAAGAGAAGCGTGAAAGGCCGGCCATCTCACTCAGGGCCTTTGAACTTGCTGGCTTTGGGAGCCCTTCCAAACGATGTCATCAGAACTGAGTTAATTATCTATATAATTCACACATTGGGGCGGGGGTTCCACAGGGGGAAGTAGAGGTTATCTTAAGACCTCAGGCAATCCAACAGCTAAGGAGGCTTGTTGGGGTCCCTCAGCTTCAGGAAGTGCCTCCTACAGGTGCCACCAGGTCTGCTTGGAAGATTGTGGAAAGGAAGACCTCTCAGTGAAGTGTGACTAGTCTCAGAGCCGCAGGTGGTCACAAGCGGTGAGGGGTGGGAGCGGGGTGGGACTGTTCAGGGCTCTACAGTCTTCCCAGGCCGCTTCTCCCCGGGCCTTCTGAACCCGCCCACCCCGCCCCTCCTTCTGGGCTCAACTTCAGCCTCTCTCACGCGCTTCCTTCCCTCTTCCAGCCGCCTCTCCTCGCGGCCTCCGAAGTGCGGCCGGTGGGATGGGCGTCAGCCAGGGCGTAGGAAAGGGGAAGCCACACCAGTTCTCTGAGAACTCGAATCCCCAGGAGCCAGGGCAGTCACAAGGCCAGGGAGGAGGCAGGCCGCAGTTAATCAAACCCGAATGCGGTCCCACCCCTGGGGTGGGGACCTGGGCTCTCTCCCCTTTAGTCGGCCGCAGGGAGGCCCCTCCCGACGAGTGACAGAAGGCTGCGTGGCACCTCGTACTCGGGCTCCTCTGTCACGGGAGAAGATCAGAGGCACAGCCCCTTCCAGGGGAGCACTCCGAGGGGGATGGCTGCCAGACACGACACGACCCCAACTGGACACTGTTGTTAACTCTTCCCAAACATTTCCCCAGCCCCCTCCTGTCGCTTTCCGGGCGGGGTGGGGGTCACAGCCGGCCCGCCCGAGGGTGACGAGGGAGGGAGGCTGCCACTCCGGAGTCGGGCTGGAGCTCACCCCGACACTGGCCCAAACTGGCCGCTGTACTGGCACTGGTCACTGACTCGTCCTTGGGGACAGTCGGGGCGCCGGTCTTGCTGATTTCCGCCCGGAGGGCCTCAGGGCTCTGCGAGCTGGCTTTCGTCCTCCTACCCCTGCTGACCTGCGCGCCCTTCATTTGGGGGCGCAGGATCTAAGCGTCCCCCGTCCCGTGCCAGGGACAGAGGAGAGAGCCGCAATCTCGGCTTCAGTAACTTCCCCTCCTACCTTCACTGCACTGTGAAACGACCTCGCAACCACATCTCCCCCTAAGACACCATCCGATGCGCCCTCCCCACCCCACCCCGGTGCCCGCCGCCCCCGAACCTTGCCGCAGCGGCGCGCGCGCTAGCTCGGGCCGGTCCTCGGGGAAGGCGTCGCGGAGGCGCTGCCACAGGCGGCCGAGGTCCGCGAAGCTGCGGTGCAGGTAGAGCACGCTGCGGTCCGACCACTCCGTGCGGATCTCGAAGAACTCCTCCTCGTCGCCGCGCCGGCTGACGATGAGCCTGCGGATGCCGTTCACCCAGCAGCCGCGCACGAACATGTTCACGAGCGAGGTGCCTTCAAACACCGCCGAGGCCATGCCGCGGGTCGCGCATGCCCCCGCCTCCGGGGGCGCCCTCGGCCCCCGTCCGCGCGCCAGCCAGCGGGGCCGGGGTCTGCCTGAGGTCTGCCCGGAGCCGGGATCCTGCCGGGAACTCTCCCGGGCCGGGGTGCGTCCAAGGTCTCCGGGGCCGGGATCGGTCCGCCGCCGTATGCCTGCGGTCTGCCCGGGACCGGGGTCTCTCTGGGGTCAGGGTCCGTCCGAGGTCTTTCGGGACCCGGGAGCCGGCTGGAGTCTGCGGCGTCTGCCCGGAGCCGGGATCCGCCAGAGTCCGCCGGGAGCCGGGGTCCGTTCCAGGTCTGTCCAGAGCCGGGGTCCGTGGGCCGCTGTCAAGGGCCGCAGTCCTTAGTAACCTGGGTCTGTCCGGGGTCCGCCCCCCACCTCTGCGTACACTCGCGGGGAAGTGCGGCGACTAGTCGGTCGGGCCCCGCCGAGCTGCGTCTTTATAAGGCACTTCCCATCGCGGGCGGCGCGGTCGTCGACGTCGAGGTCGCCGCCGCCGCCTTCCTCCCTCCTCCGGGCGAGCCGACGCCGGGCAGGCTGCGAGCCGAGGGGTTGGCCTGGCCCGCCGCTCCCCGCGCCGCCCACGCGCAGCCGGAGCTGCTGGGGCCGCCTGCACCCCCGGCCTCCGGGAGCCGGGCTGAAACCCGAGCGCTGGGCCCCACCTCCGCGCCCCCTGCCCGGACCCAGACCGCCCCCGCCGCTTCCTTCCCCTACCGGCCCCAGAGCCGCCCGCCGGTGACTGGACGAGGAGCGGGGAAGGGAGGGCGGGGCAGGCCTGCGCTCCCGGGGTTCTCGGTGCAGACTTTCTTCTCTTCCGTTTCTCGCTTCTCTGCAACTCTAGGCTGGGGGCTGCGCGCCCTGTCCGGCCGGCGACAGGGAAGGGAACTGCACGTGGGTCGGGGCGGGGGACCAGGGCTGGGCGGAGCGCGAGGGAGGCTGCGGTGCCGGGGGTCCGGACGCGGTCGGGACTGTTGGCCTCGCCCTAGTCTCTGCGCCGTCGCCCACCCACGCCGGGCTGGGCCGGGGGTCGGGGCTGGGGACCGAGGCCCGATCCCCCCACGTTCAGTCCCGCGCTCAGCGTCCCCGCTCCGCCTGGTGTCCGCTCCCCGCCCCGCGTCCCCCCGCGCATTCCAGTCGTGCCAGAGCCCGGACACCCGCCGCAGACACACCGGGAAGCAAAGGGACAGACAGACAGGGAACGGGAGTCCCTTAGGACTTTGGCCCCCTAGCCAAGCGGTCGCCCTCCAACAGGAGAGGGGATCCTCCCCACTGCTAAGAAGTGGGACGGACTGGTGGTGGAAAGGAGTCTCGGAAAGAGCCCCTCGAAATGAGCTGGTCGCCCTTTGTGAGTCTGGGATTTCGGAAGTCGAACTAGGGAAACTGCCCGTATTGAAAACGGGGATTTACAGCAGCCGTGATTCCCAGCCCATTTTTTAGCCTGTTCCTAATCAGAAAAAAATTTCAAGTGATCGTTTAAGAATTGGAAGTTGGTTCCAGAAGTGTCTCCTGTGACCTCACATCGCCGGAGGCAGTGGTGGGAGAGCCAGGGCTAGGCCCCCTTCAGCGTTTTGCAGAATCCAGAAAGCGTAGAGAGCCAATCTAGGGCACACAAACGTTAGAGGCTGAGGGCAGGTTGCTGGTCACTTGACTCAGTCTAGCCTGAGATGTGTCCCCCCCGCCCCCATCCCCCCCACTCCCGCCTTCCATCACCGCCACGGGGTTTTATTCAGACTGCCCCAGTGACTTGAGGTGTTCTATCTTTGGGGCTCACCAACCAGGTTTATCTTTTCCGCTCTGTGCTGGCCTTGGTCTCCGTTTGCTGTGTGAACTGGGAGAAGGAGTTTTCAGCAGTCTGGTGTGCCCTGCACTGTGGCTGCAGTCAGTAAGTGGGGTGTGTGGCTGATAGGCTGACCACTGAGAGTCTGCCCTGTGGACCAAGGGGCCTGAAGAAAGAGGTTCAAGGAGCTGAGCAGGGCTGCATCCCATCTTCCTCAACAAAGCCCCAGTGAGTCCTCCCTCACAACCAAGCCACCCTCCCAGGACACACACCCTTATTCTCTAGCTGCCCCTGGGCTGAACAGCCCTCGCTAGGACGTTCAAGGCCAGAATTAAGGTGCTTTTATGCATTCTGTAAAATCTTGCCTAGGAACAATCGGATCTGCGGTCCCCCGTTGCCAAGGAGACCTAACTTTGTGAAGCTGTCCCTCTGTCTGTGCCAGGCATTCCTGGTCACCAAAGAGAAGAAAGTATTTTCCTATCAGGGATGTTTGTTTGAAGAGACCCAGAGTGAGAGAAAACTCTATGCCCAAGCAGAAAGAGCAATTGCCCCGAAGCTGCAAATAATTACAGAAATTCAGATTAAAACACAATGGACTATTTTTCACCCATTGCATTGATCCAGATTTCTAAAAATCTATTAAGAAAAATTATCCCAAATCTGGAAAGAAGGCAAAAAGGACAGTCACCTCTCAATGTATGTCCTTTCAAAGTTACTGGGCCTTGTTTTAAAGCCCAAGGATTGCTTAATTTTCTAGGAGAATGTACCATTGTTTGATGTTGCTGTTTACTATTAATGAAAGGCTAAGACTCTGCAGGATTATATATTAACTTGCAGATTTGTGCTTGATAGAGATGCAAACAATTTTTGCCCCAGAGAAAAGATAACTTCACAGGTTATCTTTTATTGTCCTGTAGGACATTAACTATTTTTATATTTAGTCTAACAATCTTATTTTAATATATTTTAAGGACAGTATAAACTTTTCTCCAAATGGTCTTTGAGTCAGCGTTTCCATCTTACAAATTTTCTCATTAATTAGTGAGGGGAATAAAACTTCTGACACATGTCATGCCATATTTGTAGAAACATTCGACAGTCCTATTTAACTTTTGGAAAATTATCCTTGGGCAATCTGACAACAACAAGAATTTTCGCAGAACTATGGACAGACACGTACCCTCATACACTGATTTTGGGTTGGAGCAGGCTCTTTGAAAGGCAAGTTAGCAGGTTAATTATTAAAATTCAAAATGTGGATGACTTATCACCCAGCAGCCCCTAGGATTCAATTCTAGAGAAGCATTTCCACATAAGCACTGAGTGAAAGGTACCAAGACACTCATTGTTGCAGTGTTGGTCACAGTAAGACACTGGGAAGAACTTCAATGTTCATCAGAAGTGGGATGAATGAATAAGTGACACATGATGGAATACTATATAACTATGAAAATGGATCAGTTAGAGAAGTATGGAGAAATCTCAGAATGACTGATGGGTATAGCATAGGAATGAAGATATATAGAACAAAACAGTACTAACTTTGGAAAGATACCTGCCAAATTCATAAAGGTAAGCTTTGGGGTGGTGAATGAGTCCAGATAGGAGGGTGTTAAGAACATTTACCTATAATGTTCTTATATATGTTTCTGAATTACATGAATGCACACACCATGTAATTTTTAAAAAGTCAAGGGCTCTGTGGGAGGCTAGAAGTCCATAGCCAGAGTGCTCCTCAGTGTTCGCTTTGGGTGGGAATCATCGCTAATGAGACTTCCTTCCTTTTTTTTTCCCCCCCCCAAAGATTTTATTCATTTATTTGAGATAGAGACAGCATGAGCAGGGGGAGGGACAGAGAGAGGGAAGGAACAGACTCCCTGCTGAGCAGAGACCCGATTCCAGGACCCTGAGATCATGATCTGAGCCAAAGATAGATGCTTAACTAACTGAGCCACTCAGGCACCCCGAGATTTCCTTCTTAGTATCTTTCTGTTCTTTAAATATTATCTGATGATGCTGATGAAAAAAATCTCTGAAATAAGTACCAGAACTTCTGCCCTGCCCCTGCCAGACCCCAGCTGTTCATTCTCAAACTGCTCACTTGAACTTCCTTGGCCTGGATTTTCCTTCCTGTGAATTACCAATTGTAAACAAGAATTTCGAAAAGCCCATGGCTGCCACAGGGACAAATATCGTGGCAAATGGCAGAAAGGGTTCTGTGGACAACTTTGAGGGCCCGTGGGATATAATTGTGAGGACCAGATACAAAGGCGGAGGAGTGGTTTCGGGCTGTAAATCAAGCCGGGTTGCCCGCTCAGGGCCTGTGCGGACCTAATAGAACGTGAAAGGGAGAACAAAGAGGAGCTCTCTGGGTCACCTGTGCATCTTTCCAGCCTGGTGCAGGGTTACACAGGTGCAACGGAGGGAGAGCCATGGTGTAGGTGAGAGCTTTGGAAACCAGACCCTTCCATCTGATTAGTAAGAGTCACTGAAATTCAAGGCCTTTACTTTTGAAGGGATGTTTGTTTTTCTGTTTCTCTTTTTTTTCTCAAGATTTAATTTATTTGAGAGAGAGAGAGAAGGTGCGAGCACACACAAGCAGGGGGGAGGGGCAGAGGGAGAGGGAGAAGCAGACTCCCTGCTTAGCAAAGAGCCTGACCTGGGACTCGATCCCAGGACCCTGGGATCAGGACCTGAACTGAAGGCAGATGTTTAACCCACTGAGCCACCCAGGGGCCTCTCTGTTTCTCCTGCCATTTTTTCGGCTTCTTGTTGTTGTTTTTGTTTTGTTTTAGGTTCTAATCTTTCTAGCCCTCACCGTTAACACAAAAACTGTGCAGAGTAAGTAGTCACTTCTCCGGGTGGCCCGCTGTGTCCCACTCCTGCATCCCACAACACCATAGGAAGCTGGGGGCTAATGCCAGGAGGTGAGATGGGGATGGGGAAGGCAGTCCTGGCCCCAGAGCAGCCCTAATCCCACAGGTTCCACCATTTCATTCACCCTCTCCCCCTTCCTAACACTCTCCCTTCACCAATACCCAAAACCACAGCTAAAGAGTCTTTTTTCATCACTGCTGCTTGGGATGTGTTTGATAAATTGTTCATATCAGCACCAGGATTTACTTTTGAGTTTCACCTTCCCAGTTCCAGACACATTAAGGAAGTTCAGCAAGCATCCAGCTGACCATAGCTCTTCTCTGTTTCTCTTCAAAAGAAAAGCTGTGGGAGGGCCTGCCGCTGTGGACATTTGCAGTACATTAACTGATCTGATCCTCCCAACAGCCCCCGGAGATGGGGGTGGGGTGGGGTGGGTAGGAGGATATGGTCCCTTGGCCCATGAAGAAACTTAAGGTTCCAAGAGGATCTAAAGTGGTCCCAACCCATAACTAGCCCCAAACTGAGGGTCTCCCTTGCTCATCCTGCCAGCCTCGTCTGGCTTTGGTCCATCTGCACTGGCCTGTCTCCACCATCTCCAAGTGCCAGGTGCCTCCACCCAGCACCCACTCCCGGGCCTGCCAGGCCTTCCCCATGCCCCTCCACCGCCTGCCTTGGCCTACTGTTTCCCACTCACCCTTTAGACCAATGCTTCTCAAATCCTAATGTCCCTATAGATCCCTGGGAAGCTTGTTGAAAAGCAGATCCCGATTCATTAGGTCTGGGTGGGCCTGAGAGTCTGCAACTCGGACAACTGCCCAGAAGAAGGCAGCGCTCACCGTCTGCCCGTCCCTCTGGGTAGCAAGGCTAATCCTAGCGTAAGCCAGACAAAGTGAGTCTGGGAAATGTCAGGAGACACTGTTGTAAAATCTCATAATGCCTGCATTCATTCCTAATCGTAACTAAATGTTAATCATGTTTTCCTGGAGAGAATATATGGTAAATGAGAATATATGGAATGGAGAGGATAGAGTAAAAGAGGACAGGGGGTGACCTCTATCGGTCTCCATGGGGGGAGGGACGACCTCTAACGGTCTCCATGGGGGGAGGGACGACCTCTAACGGTCTCCATGGGGGGAGGGATGACCTCTAACTGTCTCATTCAGATGTGCATATCCAATGCCCAGCCCTGGGCCTGACACCTGATGAATCCTCACTCAGTATCTATGGAATGACTGAATGAGACAGAGAGCCAACACCAAAATGTTATCCCTTGGTTTCCAACGATTAGACATTTGGCAAGTGTCATAATGTATCATCAAACCCCAGGCATCGAACCATTTTAAAAAGGAACAGACCAGGGGTGCCTGGGTGGCTCAGTGGGTTAAAGCCTCTGCCTTCGGCTCAGGTCATGATTCCGGGGTCCTGGGATCGAGCCCCGCATCGGGCTCTCTGCTCAGCAGGGAGCCTGCTTCCCCCACCTCCCCCCCACCGCCTGCTTCTCTGCCTACTTGTGATCCCTGTCTGTTAAATAAATAAATATATCTTTAAAAAAAAAAAAAAAAAGGGACAGACCGAATTGTTCATGATGCCAATCTCTCAGGAATGGGATTTTATTTCCTTCTGTGCATTTTTATGTTTTCCAAAGTTCATGCAACAATCAGGCATAACTTCAGTAAATTGAAGGTCATTCATTTAAAAGTTCAAGTTCATGTAAGCAGATTCTGTCTTGTTCTGTGTACGTGGTCACTTCTCCCTTGTCACTGCAGACTCTCAGCTAACTGTGTCCCTACTGTCTCCCTTTCCTGACGACAGAGGAAGGGCAGACTGCAGGTAAGTCCTGAGACTTGCCCAGACATCAACTCTCTCTGAATCTGTCTTTTTATCCATGTATTCCCTCTTATCCTCGTTACCCCCAAGGGAGTCTAATCTTATTTGTAGAGTGGTGAAGGAAAAAAACCTCTCCCTCTGTCTTTTGAGGTCTTCCAGCTGGACTAAGAATTAAATTTACATGAGACAAACGAGCAGCAGAAAAACCCCTTAAGTTTAATTAAATGGCCATGGAGGCCCAGTAATAAAATGGAGATCTAAAGAAATGACCAATCAGGCAGTTTTTGTATTTTTTCGACAAAAAGGATAATAAATCTGTGAGGAATTGACGGGACAAAGAAAACTTAACTTTGGGTGCTTCGATTAGTAAGAAAATTTTTTAAAGATTTTATTTATTTATTTGAGAGAGAGAGAGAGCGAGAGCGAGAGCACGGAGGCGGGGAGGGGCCGAGGGAGGAGGAGAGGGAGAAGCAGACTCCCTGCTGGACGCAAAGCCTGAGCTCCAGACCAGGACCCCAGGATCATGACCTGAACCGAAGTCAGATGCTTAACCGACTGAGCCACCCAGGCGCCCCACAATCAACAAGACATTCTGAACAGAAGTCGGGCCGGGCAGTGAATCAGTAAAAAGTAACAAGTATTGTTTATACAGCCTTCTCGCCCTGGAATTTTCTCTCTGCAGGTAAGGATGTCTCTTCACCTTTTGGTATAGGAAGGGTACTTCTCCCTTGGGAGATTTATTTCCTGCTTGCAGGGAGAGAGAGGAGGGTCTGAAAGTCCTTGCGCAGGATGTCTGCTAAGTAACCTTTACTTAAAATCACCAGTAGGATGAAGTGGCACATTTTGGGGTGGACTGCCCTCTGCCCCGAGGCTGCCGACCTCTGCTTTGCCTGTTCTGCCAAACTGAATATTGTGTCACACTCCCCCTTTTCTGAGGATGGAATTTCTTTATTTAAGATCTAGATAACAGAACTCACTCATTGCTACTGTCAAGGTGCATGCCCAAAGTTACCATTTTTGAGCAGGGCACCCTGAAAAATCAGTGAAAATGCAAAACTGTTTAAGATTATCAGCGTTTAGGGTGCCTGGGTGGCTCAGCCGTGAAGAGTCTGCCTTCAGCTTAGGTCACAACCTCAGGGTCCTGGGATCCAGCCCTGCATCAGGCTCCATCAGGCTCCCTGCTCAGTGGGGAGCCTGCTTGTCTGCTTGTCCCTTTCCTTCTCCCTCTCTGCCCTCCCCCCACCACCCCCAGCTCCTGCTCACTCTCAATCTCTCTCTCTCTCAAATAAATAAAATCTTGGGGGGAAAAAAAGAGCTCTCAGCGTTAGTCACAGCACTGAATAATCCCATTAGGAAAGGCTAATGGAGTCCGCACATTTTAGTTACTGGCATTCAGTAAATGTTCTTAGATGTAGAACCTGTGCAAGGTGATTCAGCAAACAGCTTGTGGACAGGCCAAATATGTGTGCCTCTTCCCCTGGCCTGCTCCATTTCCTCCAATGGTACACATGCATGAATAGATGAGATGAATTAACATGATTTTCTGATTTGAAGATAAGTGCTATTTTCACATCTATTAGCTCATTGAAACATGCACTCAGGCTGCTTTCTGTAGGCTGCCATGAGCAGAGTTAGTAAGCCAGTTTGTGGAAACAATACAGGAAAAATAAGGAGAGTTTCAAGATCAAAGTTGAAATACTAAGGGATTGACAGTGTAGTCTGAGACACAGTGACTTCCCATAATATTTATATGAGGCATATCTATTATATTAGGACAGGTATCAGGCCTCTTTAAATGGCTAAGTTAATTTTAGGACCATGATTACTACTAGGATTCTGAATCTCCTTATCCTGAAAATAAATAAAATTTCCATGCCTGAACTTTGTTCTTACCATTTGGAGCCAACATCGCTGCTCATATTAACCAGAAAAGTATTAGCCCCAAACAGGTAATATAATTTTAAAATCTTTACTGTTTAGGTAGATAGATATAGAGATATAAATATGTATTGTTTGAGTTCACGAACAATTGAAGATGACTTGCCAAATTATATATACAGTAAAAAATGCATAAATTACAACTGAAAGCCTAAAAAAATATAGTAGAAGAGAAGAAGGAATAAAGGCATTTGCTACACAGATAACGCAGACCATAGAACCTTATTTGGTTAGCAAATGTGGATCATCAATGGCTTCCTATCTCAGAGTTAAACTCCGAAATGCAGCCTGTCCTCCCAAGACTTCTATAGGACCTGCTTTATCAGCCTGTCCCCCAGCCCCCCAGCCCCCAGCCCTGCAGCTTATCCCCTACCATTGTGCCCTCCCTCAGTCTGCTCCCCCACAGATAAGCCAGAAGACCCTGCAGCCCTAAAGTTACTGCTGCCTGGGCATGAAGCTGCCTGTGCGCTCCCAGATGGCTCCCTCCCTCCCTGATCTCTACCCAAATCCACTCCTTATCCGAGTGCTCCTCCCCATCCACCTTACCGAAAGAGCAGAGCACTTCTGCCCATCACTAGCCTCTTCCGGTATTTTCTTTTTCTTAGGAGCTCAGGGCATGATCTGCCCCCTCCCTGGCAGGTAAAACTTGTGAGAGCCTTGGAAGGCTGAGGTTCTGACTCTGGACAGGGACAGAGCACAGGCATTTTTTTGACATGAAATAAGGTCCTTCCTGCTATCTGAATGCTCAGTTGGTTTTTTGTTTTGGTTTTTGTTTTTTATTAGGGATATACTCTCAATCAACAAGACAGATTTCTTGTCTGGATCGATTAATCCTCATAATTAAAATGTCTGAGGAGCCACCAGCTCTACATGGTTGTAGGACAAGGAGGATCTGCTGCTAAAATTGCCCATTGCCCAGAAGTTGCTGTACTGCATGAGCAAAAGAACAGTCAAGACCTCAGGTTTGTCTACCCTCTGGATGGGCCGTGGTGATTTGGGTCTGGGAAAATTTCAAAGCAATGTGTAGTAGTTGCTGCGTGTCTATACATAGAGACAGATAACCAAAATGGATTATTGGTGATCCCACCAGGCTGACTTCATTGTCAGATAACATATGCCTTCAAGTAAATGAGTTTAGAGCACATTCACCACAATTAAGAATTTGGGTATTAGAACAGTCTCATAAGCCATGCTTTCTGCCAACAGCGTGAACAGAGTGTGGATAAGGTCAGCTCTGGTACATCAAAATAAATCTATCTAATGAACATAAATAATAAGTTTTAGACCATTGGGGAAAAACGCTATGTGCAGAAATATTAAATGGTATTCCAGAATTTTTGTTTATTTTCATAAGTACAATAATGGTATTTTATAATGAAAATGTCCTTGTTTTTAGGCTCTGCGTGCCATCATCCTTAGCAATAATATGCCATAATGTTAAAAATTAGCGTTCAATTAGCTCCACAATAAATACTAAATAGATGGATAGATGAAGTGAAGGTAGAAAAATATTAATAATTACTGAATTCAAGTAAAGGATTGCAGTCTTTTATTACACTATTTTGTTCTTCCAACTTTTTTGAATCTTTGAAAATTTTCACAAGAAAAAAATGGAGGGAGAATGTATTTTTATTTCTACTCCTTTATAGTATCCAGATAATCCAAGTGTGATTTCAAACCAGTAAGTCCTAAATTAACAAGAAGAGAGGGGAAAAGCCCTGTTTTCTTGCCTTGAGAAACCATTTATTTCTATTGATAATCTCAAA
This sequence comes from Mustela lutreola, assembly GCF_030435805.1. Lineage (NCBI taxonomy): Eukaryota > Metazoa > Chordata > Mammalia > Carnivora > Mustelidae > Mustela > Mustela lutreola. The sequence continues at coordinate 135,751,935 of NC_081295.1, forward strand.
GTGTTATTCAGGCTCAGATTGTGAATAAGCAGCAGGGGACAAGGATTTTTATCAAGCACATTAATATTAGCCCCAGAGTACCTCCTAGTCACTGAGTTAAAAGTCAAGGAAAAAGATCAATGAATAAAGAAGTTGTGGTTCATATATACAATGGAATAATACTCAGCCATCAGAAAAGATGAATACCTACCATTTGCATCAACGCGGATGGAACTGGAGGGGATTATGCTAAGTGAAATATGTCAAGCAGAGAAAGACAATTATCATAAGGTTTCACTCATATGTGGAACATAAGGAATAGTGTGGAGGACACAGAGGAAGGGAGGGAAATCTAAATGGGAAGAACTCAAGAGAGGGAGACAAACCATGAAAGACTATGGACTCTGGGAAACAAACTGAAGGTTACAGAAGGGAGGGGGTGGGGGGATGGGGTAACTGGGTGATGGGTTTTAAGGAGGGCATGGGTTGTGATGAACACTGGGTGTTATACACAACTACTAAATCACTGAATACTACATCAAAAACTAATGATACACTGTATGTTGCCTATCTGAACATAACTTTAAAAAAAAAGCAAAAGCAAACAATCTGGAGTCTTGCGTGTAACTTATAGTTATGCATGAGGTGACAAAGAGAGTGGGGACAGCCATATTTCAAGGGTTCTCCATCCTGAAACACCCAGGCTTTTGGCAGACCATCATCACCATAGGACACAAGAATCCTCCCCAAATTAAGTCCAGGATACTGCATTTTATACCCAAGTTAGATATTCAATGAAACTTTAATAGAATCATTTCACCTGCTAGCGAATGGGGACTTCAATGATCATTTCACTGTTGTGAATGTTGGCTGTACAATTATTAATGTTCCTGAGGGTAGAGATATTACCCTGATTGCACCTGCATTCGTTGAATGACTCTAGATTGGTACTGGATAAATATTTTCTTCTGTGAGGGAATGAAAAGGAGATTGGAGCACTTCTGGGTCATTCAGGAAATTATGGGGAAAGATTTGGGTCAAGGTTACTCCATTTGATATCTGCTCATTTCTATCTATCTAACATCTTGCCCATCTAGTGCCTTTTCAATCAGCCATCAGCCGTGTAGGTGAGATGAGCAAGGGCTCCTAGTCGAGAAGACTCTTTATGGAGTAGAGATGCTTCTGAAAAGATTGGATTGACTCAATAGCCACAAATTTGATTAGAATGAGCAGGCATTTGTGATGGGGGTGCTATTTTCCCACTCAACCTCACCCACATTCAGGGCCTTGGATTTGTCCCCAAGAGCCTGGCTGAGTAGCAAAACCCTATTCTATTTTGGGGGTAATTATATGGGTTCAGGCCATTCATGGGAGGAAATATGAGGCATTTCTGGGGCTCAGCAGAGGTTTAGCGAGATGTGCATGCTGTCCATTGCAGGGGGTCTGTAGGTGTCCATGAGGGTCTGGCCCAATGAGGACAGGTAGAACACAACTTGCCACCCACTATCTGCAAGTGTGACTTGGTTTTCATGCAGTAGCCTGTGCTGCCAGCCAGGTGGTCCTCTCCACTCCCAGTTTTTTTTTCCCACCATGGCCAATAGCACTCCTGCCACCATGTTCCTGGCCATATGCCCCAAGCAACTTACATTTTTCTTTTCCTCCCCTTCTAGGGCATATGTTTCCTGCCCTTCTGCAGCCTTCCTTTTGGAATTGCAAGAGTATCATTCTGGGTTGGGAAACCCTTGCTTATTTCTCTTTACCTTCTCAACACAACAGTTCTAGCTTCTTGAGGGTTAGTCTAAGAAATGAGGGAAAATTTACGTCAAGATAACGTTTGAAGACATCTTACTGCAAATCAAGAGAACTCCAGAGAGTCTCAGGTGACCTTCCTTTCTAAAGCAAATAATCACATGCTGATTTTTCCTTTTGGTTGTTTTGTGGGTTTTTTTTTTAAACATTTTTAAAAAAGATTTTATTTATTTATTTGACAGAGAGAGATCACAAGTAGGCAGAGAGGCAGGCAGAGAGAGAGAGAGAGGGAAGCAGGCTCCCTGCTGAGCAGAGAGCCCAATGTGGGGCTAGATCCCAGGATCCCGGGATCATGACCTGAGCTGAAGGCAGAGGCTTTAGCCCATTGAGCCATCCAGGTGCCCCTTTCCTTTTGGTTTTTGTGAGTGTTCATGTTTTCACCCCCAGATTTGTTCAATGCAGGTATGGCCATACTGATGATGCCCCTGCCTTTACCATTCTCTCCTTCTCTCCAGCTGGCCTGAATATGCGCTTTCCAGTAGCAGCCCAAATTACTTAATTGTCTGCCCATTCCAAGTATTTCCACTAATTGTCAAATTTCTCTCATACGTTAACTCATAACTGTGAAGACCTCACCAACAGGGCTTAAATTCTGCCCAGGCATAAAAGGCTCAGTGAACTGAAATCAGAAAAATGCTCAGGGCAACTGAACAAATGTCTTGGTTCAAGGAGTTGACTTTTATAGAAGTAAGTACATTTGTATTAGATGTTATGATGGAATGTTCTGACACTTACCCAGACAGGAAAATAATGGAAGTTTCTTTTCTCAAGGGCTCTTTAACTCAAAGATTCAAAATGAATGTTTGCCCAGAGCAAAAGTCATAACCCTGAAAAAACAAGTAAATTTTTAAAGAAATGGACAGAACACTGTTTTCCAAAAAGCCTCCAATTCAGGCCAATGATTGAAAAGGAGCTAAGAATAGCTCCCGGAATGTTTGCTTCCTCTTTACTTAAATTTTGTGAAGTTGTTATAACACTTATATTAAACTTCCAAGTGAGAAGAGCATGTATGTATGGGAAGTTTATGCTGGAGGGTCTATCCATCACTAGACCCCCAAATTACACACATTCCAAAGAACCAAGGTGAGCCCTGATGACCAATTTTGGGCTACAACTATAGTTTAGAAATGAAGCAATTGCAGACTATGCCGGTAGGTTTTGCTTCCTGTTAATAACCTATTTTAAAGTTCAGCAGACTGGCATCTCCTTTGATTCTGATTATACGCCTAAATCTCCAAGTTCAGTGTCAGCAGATAACAGTGTGATCGTAAGTGAGATTGTTTTTTTGGTTTGTTGGTGCACCAGCTGGCCTCCCGGGAGGCTGCGTGGGCATGCTTGGGGCAAACAGCCAAGGGTTACATGTTAGCCACAGATCTCACACCCATAACCACACCCTCCTGAAGAGTACGCACAGTCTAGTCTTCAGAGGCCTTTCTATAATTTTATATTCAATGATAATGGCTCTTGGTGACTAATTTGGCTGCTTTTGGTCACTTCCAGGAAACAACATGTAGTCAGTGTTTTTCTACTTGAGAGAAAATGGAGCCGAAGAGAGTGTTTTCGAATTAATTCCAATGATTTTAAGTCCCATGTTGAAGCAATGTAATTATTCCTTGAATGCAGCCACACATTTACTGTTCAATTATTTATTATGACTACTTCATTCTAAAAAGGGTTCAAAGTGGCTTCCAACACCATGAATAAAATGATATTAATAGCTAAGAATATGAGATCAAAACAGAGCATATCCGAATTATTTCACTTCCCTATTTCTCTGGCCGTTCATTTCGGTTCTTGAGGTTTAAAGAGTGATTGTTCAGGGAAAAAAATGACTCGAATCTGGGAATACCCTGTTCCAGTGAGAGGCTTCAGGAAGGCAAATAAGATTAAGTATTATTATTCAGGCCTTTTTTTTTTTTTTTACACCATTTAACTGTCACATAAAAATACAGAACTAAAAGCATTTTAGTAAGGTGAGTAAAATGTTTGTGTATATTCCAAATTATCCCACAATCGATGCTCCAATGTATAGGAAGCTTGCCCCGTCTTCTTGCAAGCTTGGACACCTCCTGCCTGGAAGGTTTATTCCTTAATAGCTGGACTTCTCTTCTGAACTGGTTTCGAGCTGGGAGGCACTTCCAGGAACACTACATCAAAGAGAGGACTAATACAGAATTCTTTTAGTAGGGGGACGAGAGCAGGGGAGAGGCAAAAATGGGAGTGTCCTCTTGATCCAGTATGTGGTGGTATCTCAGGTTCTTCCATGGAACAGCAAAATGGCGGAAAATCCTTAAGGATAAGTGTCTATGTGGTTGTGGTATGAAGGAGCACACTTCCTCAGGAAATGAAACTTCTAAGTGCCTCTGTCACTTCATTGGTGATCTTAAGAGGAGGTTTTTTTGGTTTGCTTGTTTGTTTTTCGATTTGTTGGTTACAAATCCAGGTTCAAAACCCTACGATAATTTTCCCAATTAACCAGTTCTTTTTTTTACATGTATAAATTTTTTTCATTGCTCCAATTTAATTTCTTAAAATATATTCACTCAACCCTCCCCTCTCCTTATGACAGTCCCTTCTGGCCCACATTCCTATCCTTTTACCACTCATTCTTCCCTTCATTCCACGGAGTTTTTTGATTGCCAGGTGGTAAGCAAGGGAGAAGAGCACCAATCCAGGCGTGTGGAATTCTGTATCTTTGGCTGTTTCTTTATGAAAGATCAACCATCCCTTTGTGCCCTGAGGAGTCAGTTACCAGGTGGTCAGGGGTTTCAGTTAAATTTTCTTCAGTTGACATTTGTTAGCCTAAGAGATCATGAATTACCGGCTCCTGGGGACTGAGAAAAAGAAAAGTTGATTTTTTTAGAAGCTGATCAGCTGGTACCTCTGATAAGTTCATATATCAATTTTTAATTCCATCACTGTTTCATTTTCAAGAAAATATCTCTGCCCTAATGTGAGCTTTGCCTGCCCCCTCCCTCACTGTAATCCATGTGAGTTCTTTAGAATGCTATTTCGAATTTCTTAGATAGTTCTGCTCTCTCTGCCTTCTATAGACTTTTACCTGGAAAACAAGGGTTGGGATTTTTAAATTTTTTTCTACACTCCCCCAGCCATCAGACCATTTACTTCTGCACCAGTTTTCTCACTCATTTTAAGGGACACATTCTCTATGGTAACAAGCTCACATGCAGACTGAGTTTATATTTTGAGAGGCCCCTGTGTTGGACCTCTCTAGTAAATTTAAAACAGCACGTTAGATTTGTCATAGCAAATTTTCTCATGTTCTCTTTATCACATTCACATACATATTTCTTGTCCTGAATTTCCTTAGCCTATGGATTAGGGAAAAAGCACATCAACGAGAGAAGCTACGGATATGTTATTTAATGAATAGCAATGTCCCAAGCTTCCCATTTCATTCTTCTGATGAAAAGAATTATCACCATGTGGCATACTTCTGCTGTAAGAATTTTTGATGAAATATGCTAATAATTTGTAACCGTTAAGAACGTTTCGTCTGAAAGGAAGGGAGAGATATGAACATACAATGAACATACAATGAATTCTAACAATGGATTAAGAGTAGTCCTGCCCAACTTCAAGGGATAAAGATGAAAATAATCACTTTATTCTTTCTCCTGCCTTTATTTTTTTAAAGATTTTATTTATTTATTTATTTATTTATTTGAGAGAGATAGGGAGCACAAGTGGTGGGGGGAGGACAGAGGGAGCAGAAGAAACAGAATTCCTGCTGAGCAGTGGAGGAGACTCGATCCCAGCACCCTAAGTTCATAACCTGAGCCAAAGGCAGCCGCTGAACCGATTGAGCCACCAAGGTTGCCCTCAACTAATATTCCTTTTAAGAACCTACCAAAGTCAGTCATTGTCTAGGTTTTACTGCCAGGAACCGTATGATATCCTTTGCTTCTTTCGCTGACAGTATCCAATCCCTCATCCATCTTAAATAGTTCTAAAAAACTATTTTTAAAAAGTTGACACAAAAGGTGTAAAACAAAATCAGGCAGCAACAAAGGAAATACATAGAAAGTAATTCCCTCTTTCTTCCCTGATCCCCAGGTCCCTAAATTTCTCCCACCTTAAGGAGCCATTATCATTTGAATTGAGCTGCCTTCCAGAATATTCTATACCTACACATCCACATTTTTTAAAAAACTTTTATTTATTTATTTTATTTAAATTCAGTTAGCCGGCATATAGTACATCACTAGTTTCTTTCTTTCTCTTTTTTTTTTAAAGATTTTATTTATTTATTTGACAGAGAGAAATCACAAGCAGATGGAGAGGAAGGCAGAGAGAGAGGAAGGAAAGCAGGCTCCCTGCGGAGCAGAGAGCCCGATGCGGGACTCGATCTCAGGACCCTGAGATCATGACCTGAGCCGAAGGCAGCGGCTTAACCCACTGAGCCACCCAGGCGCCCCCATCACTAGTTTCTGATGTAGTGTTCAATGATTCATCAGTTGTGTTTACCACTCAGTGTTCATCACATCACGTGCCCTCCTTAATGCCCATCACCCAGTTACCCCACCCCCCACCCACCTTCTATTGGTTTTTCACTGTACTGCTGCAGGTCCTGTGCCTGTCAGCAGCCAGGTGGGGCTTCACCTGCCTGTGCCTTCCCAGAGCTACCCATCCATGCTCTGCAGAGCCAGCCAGGGCCCAGAGATGGGCATCCTCTCAGGGGGGCAGTTCTGAACCCACCACAGATTTGCTTTAAGGAAAAGAAAGTTCTCAAGACGACTTTCTATTTTTCATTACTTCCCAGACTAATACAGGCACACTGTATTTGCATAACATATTTTTGGTCCACTCCGGGACCCCATCTCCAGCTTCCTGAATATGTATTTTAGTCTGTGTAATGTCTGAGAGCTGAGTCTCTAATCTCATTACCAGCCCGGATGCTTCCAGTGAGTTAGTCCACAGGCTTTAGAATAGGACCGCCAATTTGTAAGCCTAGCTAACAACTACATTTTCGTCTCTGAAAGATGTTAAATAAAAGAATTCTTTGTGTTGAGAGTTATATCAAACATCTCAGCATATGCGGCCACCACCTCCCAGCCTGGCTACTTTGCTTGTTTGATGGAGGTAGGCGTTGTTAAATTCCCTTTCCAGAACCTTCATCTTCACCCTGAGAACCTTACAGAAACTACTTCCAAAACACAGCGCTATTTAACCTCCTTCAGCAAGAGACTCTAACTCGATTGCCCTGAAGAATTTCCAGGCTTGGAGATGGTGTTTAAGTACTGAAGTGCCTTCCAGATGAAATGGCGTGGGGTCCCAGATTGATTAGGAATAGATTGTCCCCCCCTAAAAGAATAGGACAATGGAACAAGTTACAGTTTCAAAAAAATATGGTAATAATTTTGCTGAGACAGGTCAAAGACAGAGTCAAAATCATTCATCAAAGTCCTTTCCCAGTCTCTCTTTGGGTTCTCTACTTAGGTTGGTGCTGCGTGGGACCAAATTCCTTGCCTGGATCACAATCCTAGGAGGTGTTTTTTGTTTTTGTTTTTTTAATCTTCATCATCCAGATGAGGAACCTGAGGCGAGTGCCTTTTCTGAGGTCCCACAGTAAGAGAAGTTCTGAGACAAGTAATTGGATCTGCCCTTTTGCAATAACCTACAGCTTTAATCCTCCTCGAATCCTGGCTCTACCCCTTCAGTGTCTTCCTGCCTTCCCTCCAGCATTCTCAGATCTCCCAGGGCAGGACCACGTGCAGATCTGGCCGCCTTCTGCCAACTGTGCTCTTCTGCCGGCTGACACATTGCTTCTCTAGCTTCTTTTGGCCTCGAGAAACTGCTTTCTTACAAGATGGGTGTTTCTCATTCCAGGCTCTTCATCAGAATCATCTGGGATGTGTATAAAATAGAGGGGCCCCAGGATCTCTTGGAAGTTGATCTGTGGGCCTCGGGGGTGGGGACCAGAAGTCTCTTTATTCAACGAACTCCTCCTCGGATGATGTTGATCATCAAGTTGGGGGAAAGATGCTATCTTTTTGACTCATGCATTTTCTTTCTTTTCTTTTTTTGGGGGGAGGGGAGAAGGGAAAGAGGTCAGGAGGGTCAGAAGAAGAGAAAGAATCTTAAGCAGGAGCCAGAGGTGGGGGTCTTGATCCCACGATCCCACAGGGTGTGTACATCAGGGTGTGTATATCTCCTCATGACCTGAGGAGAAATCAAGAGTCAGACACTTAACTGACTCAGCCACCCAGGCGTCCCAAACCTCTTTCTTATAATGTGTAATCTGAAGATCTCCTCCAAAAATTAGAAAAATCATTTTATTATTTTTGCATGACTTTGACCAAAAGCTATTCTTATTTTAGTATCTTATTTTAGATCAATCGGATATCAAATGATATCATAAATGTTCCTAATGTAATAGTAATGCTCAGAATTTGTAAAGTGCATTTTATTTTTTCTTGCTTAATGAGTAGCTTGTGCTATTTAACATGCTTTAATTTTATATGAGAAAACACAATTTGTTGACAAAACATATTTTTTTGTTTTGTTTTTATAGAGAGAGAGAGTGTGTGTATAAGCAGGGTAGAGGAGCAGAGGGGGGAGAGAGAGAATCTGAAGCAGACTCCATGCTCAGCATGAAGCCCAATGTGGGGCTCCATCTCACAACCCTGAGATCACGACCTGAGCAGAAATTGAGTTGGATGCCCAAGCAGCTGAGCCACCCTGACAAACTGGTTTTTAAAATATCCTGTTATTTTAAAGGTTCAGATAAACAACAAATATTAAAATGCAGCTTGAAAGTTAGTCATGGTAGGGGCATCAAAAATAGACCATAAACTTTTTCTTTTATCATCTTCATATTTTATTTAAAAATGAGAGGGTAAGGGAAAAGATACTTCTTTTGTTAAATTTTCTTATCAGTATATGGAAAAGCAACTGAATAAAATAGTTCCTCTATTTTCTCTGTGGGACAATGGTTTTGAGATACCAGAGACTGATGACCTTTGAGAATTTTGATTCAATGACCATGACTGGTAGAATTTTAGAGGCTTATTCAAGGAATGATTATGTTCTTTTCTTCATATGCTTGTATTTAAAAGTCAGTCTTTCAAATGCTTTATGTAACTGGTGGCCCAATATGGGCATGAATTTAACAATGTCAAACAAAGATGAAGAATAATGTAAAATCTGGAGATGGTCACAAGTACCAGCTTCGCTAGCTGTCCTCAGCAAACAGTCTGACAAAAGCTGGGTACAGCTTCCACCCCCCACCATGTGGGCTCACTCCCTGAAGACTTCGAAGTGCAAGTTGTTAGGTAGGAAAGGGAAAAATCTCAAATAATTGCTTTACTTACTTTTTTTTTTTTTTAAGATTTGATTTATTTCTTTAGACAGAGAGAGCATGAACAGGGGGAGGAACAGAGGGAGAGAGAATTTCAAACAGACTCCACACTTGATGTGGAGCTCTATGTGAGGCTCCATCTCAGGACCCTGAACCAAAATCGAGAGCCAGTTGCTCAACCGTGTGAATTCACCACAAAGGTGCCCCTCATGGATTGGTTTAAAATGAAAATAGAAGCAGGTGCTGTTAGCACCTTCTACAGTAGGAACCTTCTTGGAACACTGCACTAACACTGTCGGGAGCTGAGGAACAAAGCTCTGTGGCTCCTGGTAGATTAGTAAGTTCTCCATCCCACTCGCCCACCCCAGACCATGAACCAGAACCTTTGGTGAGAGCGTCCAGTGTCAGGACTGAGCACCTCAGGAGATTCAGCTGTGTAGCCAGGGTTGAGAACTGTAGTTGCAATGCTAAGGGATGAGTCAGACACTAAAGCAAGCTTAGTAGGGAAAAATATTTGGGGCCAAGTAAGTCTCTTGGATGTGAAATGCCAGTATAGGATCCTAGCCATCTCCCCCAGTCTTGTTCCTGCCTCAGTGTAGTCAAAGGGTCCTCAGTGGTGTGGGTTGGCTTAAGGAAACCACACAGCAACCCCCCCACCAAAAAAAAAAAAAAAAAAAAAAAAAACAAAAAAAAACACCAACATTTTGCCAGAAGGATTTTGGAAACCTTATTTAAAGGTCACAAATTTGCAAATACAGGCTCATGGAGCTCACACCCACGTCCCTGGACACTACCTTTGCCATGCTCCCTGCAACCCCAGTATGGAAATGCTCCCTAGATCCACTTTCATTATAGGAGATCACAGGGGGTCCCCATTGGCTTGTGCTGTGTTGAGCACTGAGAACACACTGATGAAGAAGATACACCCAACTCCCTCTCCTTCCCCTCCCAGTCGAAGGAATCCCCATCCACCTGGGGACGGATACGCAAATATGGGATTACAGCTGGCTATGGTAAGAGATGTGATGGGCACCAGCAGTGAGCTGGTGGGTCAGCAACTGAATCCTATAAAACCACACCATTGCCTCAAATCCAAAACTCACAACGACAAAGAACAGCATTTGGACAATTTCTCTGTCTTCATAGACACATATGTATTACATATTACATAGCATATATTATATTTTGCATGTCTATATATGTGTATAAATGCAGAAGTATATCTGCGTATATAACCTTTGTTGCTGTCTACAGAACAGGTAAACACCATGAAATATCCCACTGAAAAATTATTTCCACTGCAAGTGATGAGCTTATTCCAAATTGTCCCTAAATGTGTCCTCTCTGGAGCAGGGGGCCAATGGGAGAACAGTTAGATAAGTAGGTGGGGGTTAACTGTAGGAGGCTCTGCAAGCCAGGCTGGATATTTCACTCTGGATATTTTGAAGAGCTAACAGGAGTTTGTAAGTGTGTGCGTTTGTGTGTTTGTGTTAGGTGTATGTGTGTTGGGTATGTGTGTTATTTCTGTGTTTTGAGTTTAGTAGGGTGCTGGGTGTGTGCATGTATTGGGTAGGTATTTTGGATGAATGTGTTGGAAGTGTGTGTGTTAGGTGGGGTGCTGGGTGAGTGTGTTGGGTGAGTGTTGGGTATGCATGTTCCGAGTGTGTGTGTTAGGTGAACATGTTGCGTATGTGCTGGGTATGAGTGTGTTGGATGTATGTGTGTTGGGTAAGTGTTGAGTATGTGTGTTCAGGGTGTGTATATCAGGTGAGTGTGTTGGGTATGAATATGTTAGATATGTGTGTATTGGGTGAATATGTTGGATGTGTTTGTTGGGTGTGTGGATAAGCTGGTGTGTATGGTGTAGGGGTATGTGTGTGTGTGTGCACAAGCATATGTGATTGGAGTAGGTTTATCCTGGTGGATTCCTGGTCTTAGAGTGTACGAGAAATTATTAGCAGACAGTTGTTGGTGGCCTGTAAGCGGCATTGTCAAGGACAGTCTCTGGCTGGGTGCAAAGAGAGCTGGTAGGGGGTTGTTGACTCAGAAAGTCCCCAAGGAAACAGGAGGAAAGGGACAGGGATAGGAAATATGGAAAAGGGATTGGTGACAGAACTTGAGACTAACTAGATGTGGGGCCCCGGGAATGGATAACGTGGCTGTGAGCTGTGTTCCCCACCCTGAGGGGACCTCTAAGGGAGGTGAGGAGCACAGGAAGGAACTGGAGAGGAGCCTTGAGCTCATGTGTGTCTTATTGTTCAAGGGACCATGAAACTCAAGATGTTAGTTAGAATATCATCAAAGAGAGAGCAACGGCAGGAGGAAATGTTTGACCACGGGCCAGAGAGGCATTAGATGAGGTGACAGACCTGGCAAGAATGGCTAGCTGTTCGAGCAGCATGTCCCTGAGCTCTCAGGCCCAACATCTGGCCAGCTCTGTGTCCCAGGCAAGCACACTGTGGACGGAGATAGTAGTCAGGACTTTGAAATGGCTGAGAAACTCTAAGGGTAAAACCAAAAGTTGCCCAGAGGTCTTCAAGAAACACCAAGGACAATCCCAAGTTGCATGTTGAGCAGCCTCTCCCAGCCTCACCCAGCCTGGGGTCCCTATCACAGGGGCCTTCTGCGCAGTTCATACACACCATCAAGGAGAGCATCGAGCCCATGGAACAACACTGCACAGGGCTCTTTCCTTCTCAGTGTGCCTCTGCCTTCTGGGTGTGAAGCGGCTGGTGGTGAAGCTTCTGGTCAAGAGCGTGCGGGGTGGTCGCTGGGAGGGGAAGGGAATGCCGGGGCCCCTCCTCCCGACTGCATTCCGCTTCTCACCATGTGCTCTCCTGTTCAACAGCAGGATTCAGGAGGGAGCCTTTTTAAGTCAGTGCTTCTCTCCTCCAAATACATAGATCAGTAAGTGCGATTGCCAGCGAGGGAGTTTTCAGACATGCATCAGACCCCCCTCCACTACCGAAAGCTAGGCAAGTAAATGGCTTTTTCTGGTTCATTTCTCTTTCCCACCACTAACATGTCATTTTCATGCAGCAGCTTGAAGTTCCTTCTAAGAAAACAAAATGGGATGAAATCAGCAAGGATGTGCGGCTACACGCACGGCTACATGCCGATAGACTGTCCGTGTGCCAAAGCCTTAAGCTCAGCTCATCTGACGCCGCCTGCTCGAGATGAAAATACAGCCCCTTCTTTACCCAGAAAAGCAGTATGTGTTTAAGGGAACCCAGTCCAGCCTACAGTAAGCAATTTCCCCTTTCATTCCCTCACTCATAACTGAAATCCATGTCTACGTCTCAACGCGTCGCGCATTACTCACAAACTCACATTAATTTGTTATTTTCATATGACATCAAGGTATGAACCTCTCAAAATCTGTGTGTGTGTGTGTGTGTGTGTGTGTGTGTGTGTGTGTGTGTGTGGCTTGTTCTTCATTCATCCAAGGATACATTCTCTCAAACTTTCCACAGCTATGGACACTACAGTGCTGCTCTTGTGAACGACCCGAGGGCAGGATGACCATAGAAGACCTGGGAATGCGTCCTCCCATGGGCTGCATGGTGGATTACTGGGGACACTTGTCATTCCACTTCAGCCAGCAATGGCTTCCAGCCTCCCTCAACCTCCTTGGCTGTGTAGCAGTTAGCATGAAGGGTCATATCGCAGCACCTGAAAAATGGCAATAATTCCCGCCCTAATTAATCCTGAAACCTTTACTGTTCTCTGCTTCAAATCCTGCGTGTCCAAACCAGCCTGAAGTTACTCAGGGTGTCTGCATATGAAGGTAAACAGTGATGATCTCCTTCTTAAAATGTTAAGTATGCATCGTTTCTGGGTTGCTGGGGGGAAAAAAAAAAAGAAAGCAAGAAAACTTCCACTTGGATCTTACCTGAAAAAATGTTGCATGTGTTCTAGGTAGATCCTGCACAGGGTCCGCTCAGATGGGACACCAGTCTGCCCTCTGTCCGGGCTGGGGAGCTTCTCCTAACACTCTGATTCCAGACGGTACATGTCAGAGCTGTCCCAGGTGGGCGCTTGGCAGGCATCTTCCCAAAGCCGTGTGTGATTCATTCCCCATGATCTTAGATCCAAGAGCACTTCTGTGCCCGGGAGGCTGCCGCCCACTTTTGCTTCTTGCCAAGGCTGTCTTACCCTTCTCGTAGGAGTGTGTGAGCTCCTAAAACTCATCTGCTAACCTCCCAGGGCCAAAATGCCATGAAAGGGCCCCCGAGAGGCTCAGGCCAGGGTGCTCGGGACCTGCGGTGTCCTGGCAATCATTATCTTCTCTTCTTTTGTTTGTTCTTACCTGAAGCTATCAACACCAAGGGAATTTTTACCATGAAGTAGATAATCACACGCAAGGTACGGGCACCCAAGGATCATCTGGGGCCCTCCTTGAGGACAGTTTCCAGAGGCTTTCTGCTGTGTCGGGGGTTATCCATTAGATGTTGGATCTTGGGGAGATCGAGGGGTGTTGGGGGAGGGGCCAGGGAGGCCAGAGCTCTGAAGGGGTCTCTGAGAGTTGGGGTCTAGAGCTGATTACCAACCAGTCCAAAATACTGCAGTGTTTTAACAGAAGCCCTGTGGCCTTACTGGAACATGGTGGGACATTCGAGGCCTGATGGCTCACCAAGCCTTCATTTCTGACCCACTTCCATTAGCAAAGTGTTTCCTGATGCAGGGGCTGTGCAGGAGAGAGCAGGGAGATGAAGGAGGTTACCTTTTCGTCCCTGCGCAGGCACCAGGTGGGGCACTCCGCGCTCCCACCACAGGCTCTGAGTGCCGAGCAGGGGCCATGCTCACTAGGCTCGTGGCCGACCCTGAAATGACTGCAGGCAGTCGGAAGAGAGACTGCACCACTCTGAGCAGCGGGAGCCCAGGGCTGGGTGATGGCAGCAGAAGCTTCCTTGGGGGAGAGCCTCGGTAGAGGCCCTGGAGCGTGGGTGGGACCAACTGGTGAGAAATGAAGGTGGAGCTTTTCCAGGAGGCTGAATTTTCCCCTAGCGGCAAAAGGGGCACGTCGCAGAATGGCTTAGAAAGCCGTAAACTTGGAGTGTGAGGTCGGTGGGTAGGGTGGGAACAGCGCCGAGGACTTGGGCTGGAGACAATCCAGGAATGGGTTGTGAGCATATAAGAGACTTTGTTTTCCATTTTTTTATTCTGGTAAAATACATACAACATAAAATCTACCACCTTAGCCTTTTTTTTTTTTTTTTTAAGAGGGCAGAGTGGGGAGAAGGGGCAGAGGGCGAGGGAGACTCTCAAGCCGACTCCGTGCTGAGCGTGGAGCCAGACACGGGCTTGATCTAATGACCCTGAGATGGTGACCTGAGCTGAAACCAAGGGTCAGGTGGCTCCCAGCACTGCCCCCCATACTACCTTAACCATTTTTAAGTGTACAGTTCAATAGCATTACATATATTCATGTCACTAGCAACCCTCACCAGACTCACCTCCAGAACGTTTTGCATCTTGTCAGACTGAGACTCTGACCCCGGTGGACTCGGACTCCCTGTCCCCCTACCCCAGCCCCTGGCAGCCTCCCTTCTACTTTCTGTCTTTATGAATCTGATGGCTTGGACGTTCCTTCCTTTCTAAGGTGGAATAATAGTCCATGGTATCTGGACCACATTCTGTTCCCCCTCCCATTGGGCTTTGTGCACAGGGCTGCTGTGAACGTGGGGATACACGTGTCTGCTCCAGACGCTGCTCCCCTTTCTTTTGGATGTACGCTCAGAAGTGGAGTTACTGGATCGGATGATAATTCTATGCTTAATTTTTTGAACCATGTAACCATGTCCCCCAGTGGCTGCGGCATCTCACATTCCCACCAACAGCTCAAGGGTTCCATTCTCCCCACATCCTCGCCAACACGTGTTTCCTGGTTTTGGGTCGTGGCCATTCTAACCGGTGGGAGGTGGTGTCTCATTTCAGTGTTGATTTGCGTTTCCTTAATGATTAGTGTAGAGGCTTTTGAACTCCTCCCTATTCTATTAATGACAAAAACATAGGAGAGTTGAAAGAGTAGCAGGGATATGTGGATCCAGTGATTACTGGTATTTTGAGGGTAAGCTATAACCTCTCTGAGACCTCCCTCCTGAATACTTTGGCACGTGTCGTTCTAGAGAAGTTGAACCTTGGTTCCTTTGTGATGGAGGAATTGTCCAATGTTCTTCACTATTGCAGACAGAGGGTAAAAAATAATGCAGTGCAGAGGTATTTGCCATGGGGAAAGCAGGGAAGAGACCACGGAGATAGGCTGGGCCGGAAATGCTGGGGGCTGCTGAAGGTCAGGCGCAGATTGGTCCGGAGATAAGGATTCACAAGCAAGAGACCTACTGAAGGGGCAATCTTGGGGAGATCTGTGAGGGGTGGGAGAAGCAGGACAGGGACAGAGGCAGGCCTCCCACTGTAGAAGGAAGCCTCACACCCCCCCGCCATGGCTGTGGGGTAGATAGGTTTGGGTTTAGGACATGCGCAATCTCAGCCCCAGACGACGGAGCAAGGCGTTCCAACTCTGGCATGGCAGTCCAGCTTGAAGGTCCTGAAGCTCGGGGGTGGGCAGGGTCCTCATGTGGCTTATTACTAGGACCTCAGTTAGGCAGGGGCTATGGGGGAAATGGAGTCTCTGCTCCACTTTTTTTTCTTTTTTTAACCATGCTACAAAACTTTTATTAATATTTTGAACAGCTATGAAGAAAACCAATGACTCAGTTATGACTGAATCTGGTAATTTCTAAACTTCAGTTGGGGCAAAATGGCTATAGTGTCATCATTGGGCACTATGAATTCAAAACTGAAGAATTAACAGCCACCGCTCAGATGGAGAACCAGGTGGAGAGTCGACTCCTTCTGGATGTTGTAATCATCCAGATTGTTGTGATCTCACTGCGCCGTGAGATCCCAGGAGACGTGATGCCTACTGCTGAGGGCAAGGAGTGGGACAAGGTGGAGCGACGTTCAGGTTTCCTGCCAGGTGATGGGAATTGAGGGGCGCCATTCTCTGATGGAGACCGAAGGGAGAAGAAGCAGGCTGGGGAGGAAAGCTGATGATTGCAGTTTGGCGTATGTTGATTTTGACGTATTGGAGGACATTTGGGGAAAGTTTGGAGGCAGGGAACTGGAGGCCAGTCTATAACTGAGGAGGGGCATAGAACCCTGAGTCCCACACGGGACCCATCGGAGAAGACACAGGTGAATTCTTGCTCTTCTGGGCAGGCAGAGGTTAGGTGGTTGGAGAACAGACAGCAGGGAGGCAGGGACAGGTCACGAGCCTTAGGGGGCTTTCTTCAGAAGAAAGAATTAAATGATACAGCAGTAATAGCTAGCACTTACCAAGCCCTTATAGGGCACTCTGCACAGTGCTAGAGAGTCAAGCGCGTATTATCTTATCTTCTCTCCAAGAGATGCATGCACTATTTTTATTTTAACTTTACAGAAGAGAAAAATGAGGCTTAGTGAGATCAGCATTGCCATCAAGGTCATAAAGCCAGTGATGGATACAACTTCGGCTTTGACTCCTGGTTTTAAAAACGTTTCTTTGAAGAAGCATTCGTATGGTGGGAATGTGACCTGGGCATTCTCTAGCTGTTTCGTTGTACCCCTGGCTTTTTAATGCTGGTCACCCTTCTCCTGCCCACAAATGTCTCCTATCTCCTGTTTCCCGAGAGCTGAGCTAGCCTCCCTGCAGTGAAGCAGAGTCTTTAAAAAGTCATTCATGGGGCACATGTGTGGCTCAGTCAGTTGGGCATCCAACTCTTGATTTCAGCTCAGGCCACGATCTCAGGGTCCTGGGATTGAGGCCCGAGGCAGGCTCCACACTCAGCCTGGAGTCTGCTGGAGATTCGCCCTCTCTCTCCCCCCTGCTCTTTCCCTTGGCCACTTGCTCTCTCTCAAATAAACAAATAAATCTTTTCTTAAAAAAGTCATCTCTCATCTCTGAGGGTATTTTCTCAGCCCTTTAGACAATGTGAGGTGATCTGGACCACCGTGTCTTGTAAACTCTGAGAAGGGACATTTTCACACATCTGAGTGGGTAAGAGGTACAGCCATGTCAGAGGACAAAGACACACCGGAAGCCTGCCCCGGGGTCTTACGTTGTAAATCGTTTCCTGAGCTATACAGGAGAAGTGCTGGCTCATCCCCCCGGAGGCAGCTGCTGGTCATTGCTGTGAGCTCGAGGCAAGGCACAGTAGCTCCCCTATGGCACAGCAGGTGTGTCGAAAGAAGAGTTAGTGGCCAGTAGGAGAAATGCACACGTCATAAAGGTCTCAGGGGTGCCGTGTGCATGTTGTCCTGACCAAACAAAGGCATGTTCTAATTTTGTTATCTGGCTAAAGGACATAGGTGATGTGGCAGCAGGAAGTGACCGTATGTCTGGTGTGTCCAGATCAGCCCCAGTGTACGCCAGTTGTCCCAACTTGGAAAACACAGCATGTTTTTTTCCTCCCTTTTTGCTCTGTATTAGGTTTCCCATGCAAACTGATTTCTAAGAAGGGACAGATTTCCTGTCCAAAGCCTCCAAGCCACCCTCTTCCCAGACTTGGAAAGGAGGGGGCCAGGTCAGTCTCCCAAGATGAGAACACCCATGGCCTTCACTTTGGGCTAACGATGAGACTGTGACCACAATTGTAAGTAGTCAGTCTATGCACATGTAAGAGAACAAAGTCAACTCCCCAAAAATAAATAAGGTCAAGTCTGTGGACATGACTTTGTGGCCAAGGAAGCTTTGTAGAGATGTAATCATCTGATTGCTGGGGTGTCTATGCTGGAGAAGACCTCAGAGATGAGACCATCTTCAAATGAGGGAGGAGCTGGTCCATGAAGGGAGCTGCCTGTTACTGCCAGGCCAGTGGGTGGCGGATTCAAGTCCCCGTTTCCCTGCTGTGCCACTCTGTATTCTCCTGGACTGTGCCGGCTGCTGGAATCACGACAAAGGGTTCTGATGATCTTTGAAAGAGAAGGCAGGAACGATAGCTGCCCCACCAAAAATGACAGGTGTGTGCCGGCCGACCACCTCGCATCCTATCCCCTCTCAGAAGACCCTGCCCTCCCCCAACCCCCGGAGGTCAACCACACATTCCGTTTGCACTCCTGCATGGTACTTTTTGGGGATCGGGATGCGGATGCAAGGTTTGAGGGAAGGAACAGAGAGTCCTGATTCCGACCCCACCTAAGCCTCCCAGAAATCCATTCGCAGGTTCCGCGGGAGCCAGTTTGGCTGCTGCGACCACATAGCACGGTAGCAGGTCTTCAGCTCCAGTCAGACCTCCCGCACAATTAGCATCCTATTTTCTAGTAAATTAGACGCCTCGCCTTTGGTGGTCCCCCAGCCACAGATGTGACTGCCGCAGCATATGCTTCAATGCCTTCCCCTCCCCCGGCCCTCCCAGGAAATTTCAAAAGGATCCCATCTGGTATTCAGCATCTTTATGTTTGTTCTTTTTATAAATATGTTCTGTGATGAAATTAAGGGTTAGGCTTGCTGGTCATGTGATCCTTCCTACTTCCACAGTCATCCATCCTTTCTGGATTCATGCCTGTTAAGTATTGCCGTGTTTTCCAGCAACGCCATGGTGGCGCCTGGATTCTTGCTCTGTGTGTGGCTGCGCCCAGCTCCCAGGGCTCGCTCTGCCCCATGACCGGGTCTGTGCAAGCCACACGGGGACCGGTTTGAGATAACACCAATCAGCAGGTGGCAGCTTCCCTTTTGGGTAGGAGTCCTCATGGGTGTCACCCCCAGGGTTAGGGGTGCAGGCTTGCTTCCCGGCAAGGTGGAAACAAATGAGCACGGCCTCCCTTCCTGTAGCTGAGCCAGACTTGCGCATGTTTTATTCACCTGTCCGATGGGCAGTGTTCTCTCTTCTCGAGTGGCAATTAGAAAGGCTCAGATGACCATGTCTATAGATTTGTAATCCTGACTTCACATTAGAATCATCTGGCAATTTCTAAAAATCCCTGTGCCTGGACTCTACCCCATACAAAATAAATCAGAATCTCTGAGCATCAATACTTAAAAAAAAAAAAAAATCTCCAGATGCTTGAGATTCTATTTTTATGACAACATTTCTCAAACTTGAGTGTGTAGGCAAATCATCAGGGCATCTAACTAAAATGCAGATTCTGAATTAGTAGGCCTGGGCAGGGGCCTGGGATTCTGCATTTCTGACTTACTCTCGGGTGGTCTGGATGCTGCCAGTCCAGGGACCAAGCTCTGAGTAGCAAGGGTCTGTCACGGGGATTGGTAATCCATGGCTCCCAGACCAGATGCCTCCTTTTGTAAACAGAGTCTTATTGGGGGACAGTCTTGCCCAGCTAGGTAGTTACAACAGACTGTACCCAAAGGAAAACCTGAAATACTTATTACCTGGCCCTTTATCGAAAAGTTGTGCTAACCTCTGGTTTATCACGGGTTAATGCTGGCATATTTGTCCTGAAGGGGAGGACCCAGGGGTCAGAATCTCGTGCTCCTTATCAGATGATAGAGAATCCAAGGGTCTCACGGGAAGGTCATGGCGAATTCTGAAGTCCCAGCAATTATTAGTTCTTCTGATCTCCTTTTGAAGCTTTCAGATTTGGCTTACCATTTTGGTAGTGAAAATCGTTTGTGTGTACCCCAGAAAAGAAGGATAATCTGTACTCTTCTGAATGTTGTTTGCTAATGTCTTAAACTGTACAATCTATTACCCGTAAAATTCTAATGGATTATGCCGTGTGTAAGAGTTTTTTTACATTTAAAAATTATACAAGGGGCGCCTAGGTGGCTCAGTGGATTAAGCTGCTGCCTTCGGCTCAGGTCATGATCGAGCCCCACATGGGGCTCTCTGCTCAGCAGGGAGCCTGTTCCCCCCCCTCCCCGCCTAACTCTGCTTACTTGTGATCTCCCTCTCCATCAAATAAATAAAATCTTAAAAAATTATACAAGTACTATGTTTGTTGAGAAAACATATACACATATATGCACACATGAGAAAGCATAGACACAAACTTATACATATATATGTATATACACACATATATATGGTCTTTATAGTCTGAAAATCCAGAATTGACCACTAGGATGTTTTAGCAGATAACTTTTCAGGTCATTTATATATATACATACAAACACACACACACACACACACACACACACACATACCACATGCCACAGGGTAAATTGAGGCTGTAGCATCAGTTTTCTCATCTTTAACGTGGGGAGAACAATGGTACCTGTGTGAAATAGGAGAACGTATTGATTGCTCCATGTCCGCAGCTCCTGAAGCAAGGCTCCTGAAACTCTTGTCATTTCCTAAGTGATAAGAGCACTAAGGGTGGGGCACCTGGGTGGCTCAGTGGGTTAAGCATCTGCCTTTGGCTCAGGTCATGATCCCAGGGTCCTGGGATTGAGCCCCACATTGGGCTCCCTGCTTAATGGGGAGCCTGCTTCTCCTTCTCCCACTCCCCCTTCTTGTGTTCTCTCTCTCGTTGTCTCTGTCAAAAAAATAAATAAAATCTTAAAAAAAAAAACAAAAAACAAAAACCTCTAGGGGCATCTCTTGCTCTGATACTGACTCTTTGACTTCATCCCTGACACAGGGCTCCTACACCCTGGTATATTCCTAAATGGTAAGAGCACTAGGGACAACTTTTGTTCTAGCGAGGCTACTCTGGGTGGGCTTCTGGATGGGAGCTGTTCACCAGAAAGAAACCCTGGTAGGATGCTTGGGATTTTCAGTCTCTTTCTCTGATTCTCTTGAGAAAGGAGAGGGGCTAAAAATGGAGTTAATGGTCAATGATGTTTACCTAAGAAAACTTCCATAGGAACCCAAGAGTGCAGAGTTTGGACAGTTTCCAGGTGGAACCCACGGACGTCCTGGGAGAGCAGTGCCTGCCCCATCCCAGCTGCCTTGCCCTACACATGCCTTCCCTCTGGGTGTTCCTCTGTACGTTTAAAATACTGCTTAACAAACTGGGAAATGTGTTTCCCTGAGTTCTTTGCGCTGCTGAGCAAATTAATCAAACTCAAGAAGGGAGGACACGGAATCTCTGATTGATAGCCCAGTAGTCACCTGGGCTTATTGGCATTCTGGATTGGAGGGAGACATGAAAACTCAGTCTGCAGCTGGTTGGTCAGAAGCATCAGTGGTTACCTGGCTTGCGACTGGCAGCTGAATGTGAGGGGACAGTCCTGTAGGATCGACTGAACACTTAACCTGTGGGATCTGACACTGTCTCGGGGTGGGTAGTGTCGGAATGGAATTAAATTGTAGGACACCCAGCTGGTGTGACAGAGAATTGGCTTGGTGTGGAGAAGACCCCCCCCCCCGCAACATGTTGGGTGACCAGAAGGGTCAGAGGTGTGAGTGTTCTGTGTGAGCGTGGTCATCGTGTAAAAGTGATGGGAACACAGAGGAAAAGCCCAGGACAGAAAGGCACAGTAGGAGAAACCGGGGTTTTCCCTACATAGGAAGGAAAAAAACAGATTTTTCTTAAAACCTGCCTCATGGGGTTGTTGGTAGGATTAAATGACATCGTGTCTATAAAGAGCTGATCTCATGTTAATAGCTCAATATATGTTAAATTTCGGGAATGGGATTCTACTGGTGTATAACCTACTCTGGGGAGATTGGGGACCGTTAGAGTTGGCACACTTCATTTCCATGTCACTCTGCAGGAGAGAATCTGGTTGTAAGACCATATGAGCAAATTAATCAAACTCAAGAAGGGAGGTCACGGAATCTCTGATTGATAGCCCAGTAGCCACCTGGGCTTATTGGCATTCTGGATTGGAGGGAGACATGAAAACTCAGTCTGCAGCTGGTTGGTCAGAAGCATCAGTGGTTACCTGGCTTGCGACTGGCAGCTGAATGTGAGGGGACAGTCCCCTTGGAGGGGTGCTAAGAAGTGAGTGTGCCTGGGCTGACCAACCCAACACAAAGCCAGGACTACGAGGTCATGGGGAGGGGTGGAGAGTGGAAATTGGTGGGCAGCTAATCTCTGCCACAATATATTCTGCCCATTTTCCTGTGGGACTGTTCATCTTTCACTTTTCAATATGTGTGAGGGTATGTGCTTTGGTGAGTGCTGTGAAGTGTGTAAACCTGGTGATTCACAGACCTGTACCCCTGGGGATAAAAATATATGCTTATAAAAAATAAAAAATTAATAATAAATAAATAAATAAATAAATAAATAGAAAATAAATTAATGATAGTAACCTTTTGAATCACGTATACTACAAAATTTTTCTTTGGCATCCTTTTTCATGTTTCACTTTGTCTGTGGAATTTTATCTCTTTAATCTAACTTTTGTTAATATGTGCACATATACATATTGTAGAAAAACTTAAAAATAACAAAAAGGATGAACTGGAAAATTAAGATTGCTTAGAACCCGACCATTACACAGAACAAGTCACTTAGATGTAATGTGTGTGTGTGTGTTCACACAAGACTGAGTTTTTACTCTGTATTTGGCATATAATTTTTTATCTTGATTTTTTACTTAAAATTCTATTTTCCTGGGCCCCTGAAATTTATTTAAAAACTAATTTTAATGACTGCTTAGTATTCTATCATAGAGATGTGTTCAATATTTTATTTAATAGTTTTCTTCCGATAGTTTCACTATGACGTGTAATGTCTCAGGAAATGTCTTTCTCCAGAAAGCCTTGGCACTCCACACTCATGGTAATGTGCGTTGGGCACTAGCTACGTGCCAGGCGCTGCGGTTAGGAAGCCATCTAAAAAGCAGACGTCATCACTCTTGTCCTGGGGCGCACAGTTTCACACTGTTTTCTTAGCATGAGTTTCTAGAAGTGGAATTGCTTCTGTCAAAGAGAGAGAGAGAAGCTGAGTCAGAGGAAGTAGCCGAGCCCCGCGAAGGGAGGAGCACCGAGCAGGGACCTGCCAAGTCCTGCTCCTGAGGGGATGACGTAACCATACCCAGAGGCTCCGGTGACTCTGGAGAGGCTCCTGGTGAGCTGACTCTGATGTCCAGTGGTCTGGTCCAGCTCCAGGCTGTTATTCCCTCAAGGTCTGGTTCAAACTTCCCTTAAAACGTGACTATAATAAGGAAGCCACATACATGTGCTTCTCGGGGAAAGAGTGAACTTTAGTGTCCAACAAAATAGCATGTGGGAGGGCAGTTGAGGAAAGAAACTATGATCATTCTAGAGGGCATCTCTGGCCCTGATATTCATGGAATCTCAGTCAAGTGTACAGACGGAGGCCATATTCCATCCGTCTAACTGCTGAACAAAATACATTCTACTCTCCTGCCTTTGCAAATATACCCTCATAGCTACCCGAAGACCAGGTCCAAGTTCAGAGTTTCTGGGCTCTTGGAGGCTATATACAGCCGTGCAAGACAAGCCCACTCTAGGCCTGTGGCCTGACCCCTCCTTCTCTTCTCATACCCAACACCTGAGGGGTCTGTAAGCTCCAACCACACCCCATCACCCACAGCTCCCATTTATTGAGCTACGCTCTGTGTTGGATCCTGTTCTCCATGATTTCTGTGCATTGTTGCTTTCAAATCACAGAGTGGTCAAGGTGCATGTTCAGCTTGCTCACAGTGGGCAACGACCCAACCAGGATTCCATTCTGACAATCTGAACCCAGCATCCACACTCTTTACTGGAGTAGTTTGCTGCTTCTCATAAAAGGCTGGGAAGCTCTGGATCAGAGGATCTCGAGACCCACTTCCTTCCCTGTGATGTCATTCAGCTTGGCCAGGAAGGCAGCTCCTCGTCTGGCCAGCTCTGTATGAGGGGAGGCCCCAAGAGCTTGAGAGGGGCTACGTCTAGTATCCTGTGACTCCATGAATTCACACCCCCCTCCCTCCTGCAGGCAGTATCAAGACATACTGCATGTTCTGAATTTGCACTTTGTTGATCATTTATGAAAATAGGCTATAGTCTCTCCTCTGAATTTTCTCAAGATTATCTCCCCAAGTAGGGATGTTTAAATGCTTCCTTCTGGATGGACCTTTCCCTCGTCATTGCGGAAATCCCATGGTTCTCTCCTGCTTCTAGCAAATCACACCGTGAGGAAATACATTCCCTTGGAAATGCTCCTAAGTCTAGGTTTTACCAAAATAAAAGTATTTATCAAAATAATGATCAGACTCTGGAAACTTTTTTCTGAAATTCACCATCTTGGATCTATGGATAATGTTTTGGCCTGGGCTGTGGTCTTGTGTTTAATCCCATTCCTTCGTGGTGGGTTTGGAACTGTAGTGGGACCATTAGACAGTCCTTCATGGCCCCTGCCATGCAGGCTAGCTTGGGAGTTTTGGTGAAGGACCTTGGGAAAACACCAGCCCCCAAGGCCCTCATTCCCCCAGCAGTGTTCTCAGTGGTACCCTAACTGGCATGTGGAATGAATATTTCCCCTAAATTAAATCTATACAATATTTCCCACCTCTCACATTATTTCCTCTTTGAATGGGCAAAGGAATAAGAACAATCAGTGTAGAATTCTGGCCACTCTGATAACTCCCTAATGCAGTTCTGGAAAATGTGAAAGAGGAGGCAAGTTCTATATAATTGTCCAAGTGGGAGTGATTTCAACAAGCGCATGGTTTTTCCCAGGGGCAGTTGCAGGGCGGTTCTTCTGTGTTTGATTGTCCTCACATATCCAGTGGTCAAAGAGTTTGTTTCATTCTTGTGTTTGTTAACATTTGGCTTCCTATAGCAACTGCCCTCTGTGTCGGTTTAGAGAGCCTGTGGGATGAGAAGAGCTGCGTGCTCCTCCTACATCTGTGTTCATGACTTACAGACCTACTGGGGCAGTGTCTAAGTCTCAGGTTCAGTTTCTCTCCTCCTTAGACAACATTCGGTGACAGTTTGGAACCTTCTGCCAGTATGTCTTGAGGACACTGATATCATTCAGTGTCCCGAGTTGTCAGTTCTAGACCTGATTGTGCTGCTTCAGAAGCTGACATGGATATCCACCTTTGTGTGTCTCATTTCACCGAAGGTCCATGGAGACAGAAGGACCTGCCTTGCCTTCCTGGAGAGCAGGGCAAGGCATCTAACCTAGAATTATTCCAACAGACTTGGGGGCATTAATGAAGGAGAAAGAAAGGTAATCAAGACATGGACACGGTCCCTGCTGTCAATGGAAACCAACATGTAAATGACTAATTTGGACGCATGGGTGAAAGAACTTTGAAACTTTGCAGTGCTTTGTATGTTGAGTTATTGCTGTTGAGCATTTGTGGAGTGACCGTAGCTAGGGAGGCTAGGTCTGGGAATCTTAGGAGCTGACTTAGTCCAGGTTATCAGTCCCAGTAGAAAACATTTGCACTAGGCACCAAGAACAAGTTCATGGTTCATCTAATGGTTGTTTCTGGAATTGTAGACAAGGTGCCTAGGTAGAAATGGCTTCTAAGGACTGACCTCAGGAAAGATGAATCCATTTAGTCACAGTTTTCCCAAACTGTGATCAGTACTCATTTTGGAAATGTTAATAAATGTGGTTAAAAACAACAACAACATATTGTGGACTCAAATAAGTTTGGGGGATGTTGTATACTATCTGTCCCTTGACAATGAGTAATACAGATTACTCATTGCAGATTAAATGACCCCCTCAACTGAAAAGTTTTGCATTAAATAAATCTGTTAATTTTGTTTACCTTAAATATATGCATCTTAGACTTTTTAGGGTCCTGTTTTATAATTCCTAGTTGACAAGTATTCTTCAAGACACCAGTTTGGGAAATGCTGGGTGGTTAAAGGTGTGGCAAACATCACAGCTGACTGCAGGAGGAGCAAGATGAAAGCCTATAGATGCATTCGTCCAAATCTCTTTCCAGGAGTAGAAAACAAAAACAACCCAAAACATAGGATCTATAGACGGAACCAGTAAATCAAAACACAGCAATTTGTGCTCACTGTGTTATTATTTATGGTTTATGCAGGGATGCGAAAGTGCCGATTCATTGAGCATTTTGCCGTTCTCATTAACTCACCTGAATATTTCTTGTTTAAAACTACTGTGCTGTTTTAGGTCTAGATTGGAATCTTGACTTTTACTTTTACAAATTTGGATGAGGGGGAGCCTGGGTGGCTCCATCGCTAAGCATCTGCCTTTGGCTCAGGTCATGGTCCCAAGGGTCCTGGGATCTAGCCCTCCATTGGGTTCTCTGCTCAGCTGGGAGCCTGCTTCTCTCACTCCCACTTCCCCCTGCTTATGCTCCCTCTCTCACTGTCTCTCTCTCTGTGTCAAATAAATAAACAAATAAAATCTTAAAAAAAAAATTGGGTTGAGTCTCTGGTGTCTCATTTACCATAAATGAAGATAAAACCAAGCTGACAGGGCTGTTGAGAATAGGGGAATAATTGCTTTGTCCTTGGTGTATGGTAGATACTCTGTAGATGGTTGTGTCCTCTGCCCTACAAAGTATTACTAAAAACACCCACAGCAGCTCTCTGTGAAGGCTGCATGTTTTGCTCAGTGCCCAAGGCCATTACAGAATTGAGGAAAAATGGTTTTCAAGCTTATTCATCTTGTAGAGTCAGAAAAGAAATATCTGAAATAGATTTCTTGAATTCTGGTGCCACTTCCTTCTTAACCCCAAGACAGGAGATGGTGGGCATGAATGTGAATTCATCACAGAAAGCTGAAGTGGCACTGGTATCACCATAACTGTGGCCAGCCCAGAAGCCTGGGGATAGTCCCTCCTCTGGCTGTGGCTAACTGTGGCCAGGACTAATGTCACCCAAGAAATTACTTCCTTTGCCCAATTTTTCTTCTTCTTACATGTGTGTCATTTGAGAGGGAAAGTTTCTGCCAAAAAACCCAGAGGGAAGTGGCACTTATTTTTATACCCCTGGTCTTAAAGCCTGGAAGTCTCCTTTCTACAGTATTTTCACTTTGAAGAAGTTGAGAGTATCCATCCATCCGCAACATCCAGTATCAAAATTGACTGAACACCCACTGTGTACCCATTGATAAGGAACCTGCCTTCATGGAACACAAGACCAGAAGGGAATGACATTAAGGTGTAAGTCACCTGCATTGGCCACAGGTAGCTGTGTGTAGGCTGTCACTGGGGATAACGTTCTAGGTCACCAGCAGTCTAGCATGAGGCATAGTCATGAGGCATAGGGTAGCTGTCATTTGAAAGTTTCAGGATCCACTTTCAAGAGAAGAAATGAATAAATATTGAGTTCCTGTTAACCATTAGTGAACACTTAGCCCTTCTGTCTTTATTCACCAGGCAGTACTGGGTTTGAAACCCACTGACATTACACAGCCATCGTTGCTTCTAAATAGGTGAAGCTGTTGGCCTATACTTGCTATTACTGTTTGACACGAGGACACAGACCCCTAATATGATTCATCTCTGTTCTATAAGACCCAAAACCTTTATGGATACAGGTGGTACAAAACAGTGCAAGTAGCAGGGCCTCTGACACAATCCCTTTGGAAAAACCAATGAACACTTTTCTAAAACATTCTCTAATTAAACCATAGGAAGGACAGAACTAAAGAAACTAGAAAAAAAAGGTAGGTATATGGAACAAGCAAAGGAAGTGTGACTATGAGAGCGAGGTCCTAAAGACAGAGTTCACCCACATATCACAATTAATTTTCAAGAAATCCTATTTCCCATAGTAAGGGTTAAAAGAAGGAAAGAAACATATAAAGAATTCATCCAGACTAATTGCCCTAGAAGCTACTGCCTTTCCTCTCTTCTCTCAGGAGCTCTCCAAGGGAAGCTGAGATATGGTACTGATATCAGAGGAAATAAACAATCAATGACATCCTATTTCCAAGTCCTAAAAGCAGTAACCCTCCTCCCATTAGATAACAGGAGACGTTGGTCTACAGCACCTGAAGATAATGAATTAGAAGTGTTAAGGAACCTTGGCACTTTCACAGTTGGATGGGAAAAATATCACAAGTCCTAACACAACCCTGACCCTAAACGTAACCTTAACCCTAACCCTAATCCAAAACCCTACCCCTAAAACCTAACCCTAACCCTAATGATAAACCTACCCTAATCTAAACCCTGACCAGACCTAACCCTAAGGCTAACCCTAACCGTAACTCCTAACCATCACAGTAACCTTTAATCCCTAACAACTAAACCCTACCTTGAACCCTTAAACCTAACTCTAACACTATCAGATGAACCATGGGCAATCATCATGAGATATCAGCTTCCTCAGCCCCAAAATGGGACTAACAATAATGCTTAAGAAGGAAATAGTAACAGGAGGGGTCCAAACGAGTTTTAGGGTGAGACAGGTATTTGAATCCAGGTTCTACCACTTACAAGTTGTGTGACCTTGGGGGAAGTTACTTGAATTCCTTGGGCTTCAATTTCCTTATCTGACACCAAAGAAAAACAGTAGTAACTCCTTCAGAGTATTTTTGCAAGGATTAAAGTGCCGAATAAATATATGCAGGTAAACACTGAGCATAGTGATTAGAAGGTTGTAAGGGCTCAATCAAAGTTAACCACTGTGATGACCCACACTGACTAACTCACACTGTTGTCACTCTTGAAACTTAAAAGCAGTAACAAGTATACAGAGGTGTTTTGTCAACTGTAAAGTTTACCCCGTCATATTATGTATCATTAACAGTGGTAATAGTTGTGGTTGCAGTGTGCTTATTATTAATACTTTTCTTTGCAGTTATGCCCTAAGAAAGACCAAATGAGTCCACCACTCCTTGCTTTGGACTACAGAGATGTCAACCAAGTTTCTCTGGATACCAGAAGCAAAAATTACACAGCACAAGGTAAGAGCCAGTTCACCTGGAGTAGCCACTACAGGTGAAACAAACATTGAAGAAGGAGACTTTGGATCTAATCCATAACACAGTCTATCTTCTCCCCCAGTCAGTACTGGCACCACCCAGCATTCATTCCTCCACCAAGGCTTTATGCCAATCATTGCAGCTGGAGAAGCGTGCCAAAGAACAACATGGACATGGAAAAGAGAACAATCCAACATGGTGGTGTGTGTGTAAGACATCACAGAAGCTCCAGGTCCATGGCTGTCCCCACTGGAACAACATCAGCATGGCCAGCTCTCCAAAAGCTAGTTCAAATCCTTTGCAAGGAGATCAAACTGGTTGACACCTTTCCAGAGCAGGTATGGCAAATTGCTGCCTGTGTGCTGACACTCCCTCCTCTCACTCCCATGGCAGACCTCCCTAATTGATGGTCTCACTCTTTCCTGCTAAGCCCAGACAGAAATTCAGAATTCCTCCCAGCAGAGCACACCAGGCATGTGGTGTTGAAAGACTGTGGTTTTCATACAGGGTGAAATCCAATGGTAATCCCACTTCATAATATCAGCCTACAAGCCATCCAACAATTCTGAGGCTGGTGGCAATAGCAGACCCTGCTACTTGTCTACCTAACAGCTATTCCCCTGTTCTTTCTCTTTCTTAGCAGAATCCGCATTGCATCATGGAGGCTAAAAAAGTCAGGTATTTTCCTAGGTGCCTGTGTGGCGAGGACATAGGTGTTTGTCCCCAATCCTGGCCAAAGGGACACATTGTGTATATTATTGATGGTAAAAGTTCCCTCCCTGACAAAAGAAATAAGCAGAGAGAAACATTCTTTATGCTTGGGCTTTGCTTGCATGGAGATGTAATATCACGGGCTGTCTGTACGGTCTTGTAATCATAAAGGGACAAACATAAAAATGAAAACCAATGTTCTGTAGATTGTGGAGCAGAGAAATGCAAAGCACCTGGATCTTTACTAGCTTTCTTTGTGGCTACATTTCACTTTTACTTGGATGTGCTAGTCCTGTCGCCAAAAGCATCCTCTACCTTAAAAGGTAGAGCACCTGTCCCAGTATAAATGCTGAGCATGTCAATTGCTTACGTTCTCAACTTATTGCACTGTTCAGAATGGGCATGTTATTTAGGCCCCACCAATCATAGGTGCCCATACTGAACCTAGAATCAGAAGCTAGTGATGTAAAGAAATAGAGACAGCACAGAATCCATGGTAGTGAAGGAGGCAGGAGCTATGTCCAATGTCCACAGGCGGCAGTGGCAGTGGCCTTGGCTGTGGTAGCATCTGGGGTCCAGTGACGTCCTATGTCAGGAGTGCCCCAGGTACAGCAGCAGTGACATTGGTTGGAGTGGGTGGGGGAAGGGAGTGCCAGGCTGCATAGCTTCCGAACCTGGCTCTCCATCCTTCTATGTTTTTGAGCGTCTGCATATCTATTAATCAATTTGCATTTTGCTTACCATGGCAAAATTGATTTCTGTTACTAACAACTAAAATGCCAACTGATACAATAAACCACATCCAGTGTTAAGTGGATAGTATGATAGTATGATACTATCTCAAAGAAGTCCATCGTCAGCAAAATACCCACTCGCCATCTCCTTTGAGCATATAAACAGATACATCTCTATGTCTTAGTGAGTAAAAAAACAAGAACGTGCTTCCTTTTATATGTTTTTGGATTTCCATGGTGAGGGAAATATAAAATTCAATTAATTGTTAAAATAATCCTCCCAAACAGACATGAAATAATATTTTCTACTTCCTGGAAGGAAACAAGAGCTCAGCTCGTCTCTCCTTTGTGGTTGCTTGGAATGTCCACAGTGACCCAGTTACCATAGTGAGGGCTTCCTTTTCAAAGCACAGTGGAGAGGCAGCCAGCTCAGAACATGTTCCGACAGTCATGTGATTCTTTCCTGCTCCCACAGACACCAATTTCATTGTAAGCTCTATGCACTGTTGTCTCCTCCCTTTATACTGACTTTATGCTACAGAGGTTCTTCAGCCCTGGTATGGGGCCAGCAGAGGTTTTGGAAGCAGTCATTTTTCTCCTGATCCTATTTTGAGTTGTTTGTTAGGTGGGGTTCTGGGGGGAAGCCTAAAGTTATGGGCAGGATGATGTGAGATCCAAGAGCAAAAACCAAGTTTCCCCTTCTTCAGACTCTTACACTAGCTGGGGTTCGGTGGTAGACCAGATGCCTGACAAAAGCCCTTTTGGTCAAGGTGGTGGTTGCTAGGCAGAAACTACCACCACTACAGGCTTACTTGCAGCAAATCCTAATTTCCTACTATTCTCCCTATCTCTGACCTCTTTCTTCTTCAGCTTATTAATGATAATAATAATGATAGTAGCCACTTTTTTAAAAAATTAAGCACAAACTATCAGCCCTACTATGGGCTAAATGCTTTGTATACATTATATAACTTAACTTAATTATTTAACTTAATCCTCTGATCTCTGGAAGGTCTTTTTTAAAAGTATTTATTTATTTATTTATTTGAGAGAGAAAGAGAGAGAGTACATGCACAGGGAGGGGGAGGAAGAGGCAGAGATAGAGAGAGAGAGAATCTCAAGCAGACTCCCCACTGAGCATAGAGCCTACTGCGGGGTTTGATTTCATGACCCTGAGATCATGACCTGAGTCGAAATCAAGGGCCAGACACTTAACCAATTGAGCCACTGAGGTGCCTCTCTGCAAGGTATTTTTAACCCCCACTTCACAGACTGGAAAACTGAGATGCAGGGAGGTTAAGAAACACACCAGTTCACTTCTAGAGGTTGACATTATTAGTTTTTTCATATATCTACATTTTATCTCCCAGACAGACTCCTTAAAGGCAGACATCAAGTAGTATTGATCTTTCTCAAACCCATGGAGTTAGCAATAATGCACTTTGGTCAACTGGTCTGTCTTTTAACATCCTAGTATAGGGGCATGAGAAAAATGGACTTTCCAAGGGAGTTAGCCAATGGCCCGCTGGGAAATATAAAAACACCTGGCCGTACTAGGGACAAACTTATATTGTTCACCTATTTCTTTGGAGCAGACACTCTCACCAGAGCTGATTTCAAGCTGTTAATGAGAAAGCACAGGAAGAGACAAGCACAACTGACCCTCAGGAGGGGGTAGAGCCTGGCTGTGGCTCTTCCCTGGCTTCTGGGGGGTCACAGGGTGTTGAGCCCCAAACTGCCTTGGACTGTCTGGATGGCATTTTGTCTCTGTGATCCACTAATAGCTTCTCAAAAACATGGTACCTTAGAAGGGTTTTGGGCTCGTGGATAATTTACCCAAATCTAACGCTGATGCAGAGGTTCATTCTGGGTATAGTGGTGCCTATTAACCTCAGACAAGGGAGCTTCATGCCAGTCCCAGGGAGCACACACCCACTTAGCATGGAGTTATGTTTAGACAGAGGGAAGCGGTGTAAGCCATGGTAACGCCTCTTCATAAAAGCAAACAATTAAAGCAAGGCTTTTCCACAGTGACTTAGGGTAACAAGGTGAAAAATTTCTTTCAAGAATGATTAACCCCAAAGATATGCAAAAAATGTCAAATACAAAGTTTAATGATACCATATTCTTCCTGCTGGCCAGGCAGCAGGTCTTTTCATCATTACCTATGTCTGAGATACTCTTATTTAAACAAAAAACAAAAACAGTAACCTCTTGTTTAAGCCCTGATCAAACTTACCATGAGGAGGAACATGTTTTTAAAATGCTTACAATCAGAAATGATGTGTTTCTGAGACAATTGTATCTAGGACAATAAAGAAACAGGTAGATGCGTTGTTTAAAGAGAAAGAGGTTTCTAATTCTTAGCCAATCTAAAAAGAGCTCTAAATCTTTTATCTTTTAGTGGGATTGGAACAATACTTGACAGCTCAGTAGTAGGATGCCATCGTAGGGTGCTTGGACTGGGGATTCATTCTTTCAATAAACTTCTATTGAACACTTCGTGGGAGCCAGAGAGACACTCTGTAAGGATCTGGGGATGTAAAACAGAAAACTGGCCACTGACCCCGGAATGAGGTGGTTGAAGAATGCATTCCAGGGCTGTCAAACTACAGCCCAAGGGCCAAACCCAGCCCATGGCCTGGGGGTTCCTGGAGCACAGCCTTATCCATTTACTGATATCCTGTCTATGGCTTCTTCCATCACAGCAGAAATGAGGCGTTCAGACGGAGATGGTACACCCACAAAGCCTCCAATAGTTACTATCTGGCCCTTTACAGAAAAAGAGCCAATCCCTGGTGGAGGCAGGGGTAGTACAGGCCTAGACTAAGACATGGACAATAGAGGTAAGGATGACGACTTAGTCTGCTGAGCTTCAGAAGGCAGTATGCGGAGCGCAGAATGGGAGTCAGCGGAGCAGAGGCAGACCAGGGATAGCATCCACCTTGCCCCTGGAGACTGGACAGAGGGATCTTTGCTTCCAGATTGTCTCGTTCCCACCCTGTAGGCCCTGAGGACACACGCGCAGCATTTCCTGGTGCCCAGCAGAGCAAACTGTTTATGTGTTTATCAAGCACACTTCTGTATTAATAGGAATGGCCTTTTGTTCTAGACAGCCTGGGACAATACACCTAAAACAGACACTTCTTTTTCAAATTAACAGCTCATTGAAATATTGTTCACTGCTTGATCGAATGCTACCATAGAAGTCAAAAGGACTTAACTAAATATAAGCCACTTAAATAAAACATAACAATATTGAATTTGGCAAGTTAAAATCTATAAACTGTTTTTCATGATCGTTACCGTGACTGTGCTAATCCAAAAGAAAGCACTATCAGATAATTTAATCTTTAATTGATCAAACTTTAACAAAGTCGTGGCAAGGTGACTTGATGGTAAATCTTAGCTTTATTTACTTATCTTAATTAGAGAATTAGTGATAGGTTCAAGGCAGATTAAGGAAACTGCTATGGGGGCAAGATCACCTTGAGGAATTCTCAGCTCTCAGCCTCCCTTTAACCCCTGTGGATCTGTGAGAGTGCCTAAATCTTATAAAAGCCCTGAATCATGCCACATTAAGTCTATCAGTGCAAAAAAAAAAAAAAAAAAAAAACCCTTATGAATGACTATTCAACTCAACCAACATTACTGGGGCCTACTGGATGTAAAGCATGGCCATGCCCTGCTCTGGGGTGGCAGAGGGATCAGAAAGACCAGGTGTTTACCTAAATGAGCTGTGAATCCAACCGGAAAAGACCGAGGGTCAGTGTGTATTCAAGTAAGGCAAATGTGATGGATTCTTCGTAGAGGTGGAACCGTCTCGTCAGTGGCGGCTTGTGTTTGGAATTCCCATCACATGTCCCTCATTCTCCTGCCGGCAGCACCACCAGCCCCATGCTCCTGCCCTCCTGTGTCACTTCAGTGGAAGCGGCCACACACAGATCACCCCCATTCCAGGCCCCAACCCAATCCAAAGCACCTGCTCCTGGCCACAGTGAGGGGCCCTGGGTCCTTCTGGGGGCTTCCTCTACTTGCTGGGAGAGCATAGCCCTGCTTCCCTGGGAGGAACACAGCGAGGACAGGTTCCTGCCATGGATGGAGTTTGGGGCATTGATGTTGATGATGCTCCAAGAGAAGCCAGGGGTCAGGTGACCTCAGTCAAATCTCTGCTCCCACAGGGGACCTTTGAACCCAGTAAATTATCCAGCCTTGTGAAAGTTCATCTGAGTTAAGTTTCTAGCCCTTGCAAAAAAATTCTAAGAAAAAGTGACCCAGGAAGCTGAGGAAGAGTGGTTGATTCTAGCTGGGGTACCAGAGAGGAGAGCCTCCCTCCGAGACCGGGAGACTGAGTCAGATTTCTACAGACAAAGGAGAGGGAACAGCAGGACAGGCAGTAGGTACTGAGCATGCAAAAATACAGCGGGCTATGGATGTATGGGAAGCGGGGGCTGTCCGGGGCTGGGGGTGTTTCCTGCAGGCGTGGGACCTGGAGAGAAGATGAGGAGAAGGAGAAACAACTCAAGGGCAGGGTGAGGCCAGTGTATCCGTGATGGGCTTTGAAGGCTCAAATGAGATGAGTTCCTAAAATCCAGGGTAAGGAGTGTCATGCTTTTAGCCTGTCCTTAGGTAGAAATGAACTCTCAAGCACGTGGCAATCTGTAGGCCAGTATTAGAGAGCTGGGTGCCACGTTTGGCTGGTTTATTCCCTCATTACAGACCTCCCGTTTCTTGGCCCCTCTGTAATCAGGGCTTTCTTACCTGTCTGTGCCTGATTGCCAGCGTCAATGACAAGCTGCTTGGGAGAAATAAGGCATTTAGCATGCACTCTACTCTGAAATATGGTATTTTGGTTGGGCTTGAATTTGCCTGTGGTGCTGTTAACGATTAAAAAGAAATATATAGCAGGGGTCTGGTTTTAGGAATCTAGAAGTTAACTTGCAAAGTACAGTTGTGTGCTGCTCACAAATGAACGTAGTCCGTCGCTAAATGTGAAGAGTTGCCGGCTTTTCGCAGGAGTTGGTTGTCTTTGTTGAAGCAGGAGATCTTAAGTAAAAAGTAGTGCATAATTCTTGAAGGTGCCAGCCAAGTCTCAGAGTCCTACAAACGACTGCAACAAAAAAAATGAAAATAGGGAGCAAATGCAGGACCTCTTTGTACTATGTTTGCAACCTCCTGGGAGACTATGATCATTTCAAAAATAAATGTTTGTTTGTTTATTTTATTTTTAATTTAAATTCAATTAGCCAACATATAGTACATAATTAGTTTCAGACGTAGAGTTCAAGAATTCATCAGTTGGGTCTAATAGCCAGTGCTCGTCCCATTCCAATACCCCCTCCCCTCACCCTCCACTCCAGCAACCTTCAGTTTGTTTCCTAGAGTTAAGAGTCTTAGGGTTTTTCTCCCTCTCTGATGACTTCATAAGAAATAGCACAGAAGATCATAAGGCAAGAGAGGGAAAACTGAATGGGAAGTCATCAAAATAAATGTTTTTTAAATGCAGCAGGACCTGTGGCTAAATACATTGGGGAAATGCTAAGCCTTGTATCTGTCTGTTGATTTTTAAAAAGCACATGGTTTTCCAAAGGTTCTGAGAAGTCCTGCGAAATAACAATATTTGCTTGGGGACTGACCTAAGACCTGATTTCACATATAAAAGATACACACACGTGACATGGTTTGAATTGTCTGATCTCTTAAGGGTGTCCAGACCAAAAACAAAGTTCGGAGAGGCCAGGGGTAGACATTAGAATTCACAAGGGCTCTGAGCCACCTCTGCTGAGAAGCATTTTTGAGCCAGCCTCTCCTGCCAGGTAAAGACCATGCACAGACTCAGACACCTAGCATCTTACTCATTACCAGCCCACTGCCTGGCCTGGAAACCCGGGGGGCTGCTCTAGCCTGTGAGACATGAGTGGAGTGGGCATGGCACATGTATAGGACAGGGAGGGGACCAGAATGGCTAGAGCAGAGAGGGCAACACTCTGGAAAAGCAATGGGAACACAAGGAAGACTGGCAAATAATTATGTGCATACAGTGAGGTGTTGTAGGGGAAGATGACAGTGCTCGGCTTCAAGAAGCCTCATATCTCGTTGACTGGGTGTATTAGGGTGGATTAGACCAGGATGCAATTGATTATACTACAAAGAAGAATCTGAATGCCTTATTGGAGCCATAATATACCACAAGGATTCAAAAAATCATGATTGTGTGGGAGCAGAGCTATTGTGAAAGGCACCTTGGAGGAAAATATTTTGAGGATCTCGAACAATGAGCAGAGTTTCAAAAGTGATGTCCCTTATTATATCAGTTAAGAGTGCTACCAAATTGCAAGGAATGGAAAAATCTAGCTGATAGCAGCTTAAGGGTTAAAGATGTTTCATTATCTTATGTGGAATATGGAGACTAATGCATGAATCTTAAAAACATGCTAAGAGAGAGAAAAAAAACACATTCCAAAGACCACATTCTATATAATTCAATTTATGTGACATTCTAGAAAAGGCAAAATTACAACAGAAAATGGAGCAGTGGTTGCCAGGGGCTGGGTAGGGGTAAGAGGTTGACTACAAAGAAGCATAAGGGAAATTCTGGGGTGACAGAAACATTCTAGATCTTGATGGTTACACTACTGTCTACATCCATCAAAACTCATAAAACTGCACACTTACAATGGGTTAATTTTTTGTGTGTATACCTCAGTAAACCTTATTTTAATTACAACAGAATATATATTCACTGCAGAAAACTTGGAAAATACAAAACACCATAGAAAAACAGAGTCACTCAGAGTACTGAGGCATATCCTTTTGATATTTGTTATAATAGAACTGGGATTACACTCTTAGTGTTTTATAGTGTTTTTCTAAAATTTAAATTTTGATACCTGAGGAGTGTTTCATCATATAGATGCATCAGAAGTCTCAATCAACAGTTTGCATTCATTTTTTTTTTTTTTTTAAAGTAGGCTCCATGCCCCATTTGGAGCCCAAAGTCGGGTCAGAACTCACAACCCTGAGCTCAAGACCTGAGCTGAGATCAAGAGTCAGAATTCCAACAAACTGAATCATCCCGGTGCCCTTCATTCTCTCTGATCATAAATAATCCTCTGTGATTAATCCTGATACAAACCCATAATTTTCCCTTTGGTATAGCTGGTGAAAAGGTATGAAGTTTTAGCACTCTTTTTTTTTTAAGGTTTTTTAAAGATTTTCATTTTGAGAGAGAGAGAGCATGAGCAGGGAGAGATAGAGAAAGAATCCTTTGGTTTTTCTGGTGAAAAGGTATGAACAGTTTTAGTACTCTCTCTCTCTCTTTTTTAAAGATTTTCATTTTGAGAGAGAGAGAGAAAGTAAGCATGAGCAGGGAGAGGGAGAGAGAATCTGAAGCAGACTCTGCACCAAGCCTGGAGCCCGATGCTAGGCTCGATCTCACGTCCAGGAGATCACGACCTGAGCTGAAACCAAGAGTCAGATGCTTAACGACTGAGCCTCCCAGGCACCCCCATTTTTAGCACTCCAGACATGCACATAGTGGCATATTCTTTTGATTATCCTCAAGGATGACAGATCATCAGTAGATGTTATTTTTAAATAATTGAAACCCACATGGCGCTATGTCTTAGGAATGGGGAGACAGGGAAGCTAAAGAATATCATGTATTATGACCAAACTTTCTGAAAGCTCCATAAATTGCTTCTAAAAACATTTTCAGAAGGAGGGGGCTGCAGCGATCAACAGCCTACATGCACAGCCTCACTAGACAACCTTTTAAAGGACACTTCTCCCATAGATAGAGAAATTCCACACATTTTCTCCTTTGCTAATATATCGGTATTATGGCTTCATACTTACATTTTGGATATGTGTCTCTATATCCTATATAGGCTGATTTCTTGGTATGTATAGGGAATGCTTATTGACATAACTCCTACAACTACTTGGCATGGTGGGGAAGGAAG
Organism: Mustela lutreola; assembly: GCF_030435805.1. Classification (NCBI taxonomy): domain Eukaryota; kingdom Metazoa; phylum Chordata; class Mammalia; order Carnivora; family Mustelidae; genus Mustela; species Mustela lutreola. The sequence goes on from NC_081295.1 coordinate 135,790,220, forward strand.
TGCGGAGTTTTCTGGATTCACTACCACACCGTCACTACAACTCAGTGCCGGGGCGTAGAACCCAGGCCTGCAGGAACTGTTCGTCTCGGCCATGAATCATTGAGCCTCTCAGGCTTTGTGCTGTCACTACCTGGGATGAGTCACCTGGGAGTTTTACACTGCTGAGTGTCAGCCCTCAGGTGAGCTGTTGCAGCGCAGGGCTGTCTCCTCCCAGGTGTGCGTATTCATTTGGAAGGGCAGCAGTCATATTCGACGAGAGGCTCTTCTCTACTTCAGGATGACTTCATCTTAATGATACCTGCCAAGATCCTATTTCCAAAAGAGTTCACACTCATAGGTACCCAGATTAGGACTTATTTTTGAGGGGGGACACAATTGAACCCATGATGACTTTGCTTTCTTTGTCCTAGTTAAGCCGACTTTTCACAATTTCTGCGAAAATTTTATTATAAGCACACATCAAGTATCAATCTCCTGACTGATTATCTCATCATTAGTTCTCAACTGGAGGCAATATTTCTCCTTAGGGGCAGTTAGCACATCTGGAGACATTTTGGGTTGTCATGAGTGGGGAAGGATCTAGTGGGTGGCATCTAGGGGGTGGGGGTCAGGAAGGTTGCCAAATGTCCTAGCAAGCATAGGACAGCCTCCAACAACCATGCGTGTAGGCCAGAAGGCCTAGTGACAAAGCCAAAAAGCCCTGGTCTAAAACATCTTCCCATATTGGTTAGGACTTCAACATACCTTATAGGGACACACGATTCAGTGCATAACATCTCCCACATATCATTTTGGCTTTAACCCCAAGGCTGACATCTGAGTCATTACCACGATGATGGATGGTTGTTCAAACACAAGTCAGGTTTTCCTTTGGAAACAGGTAAGAACCAGATGTAACAGGAAATGAGAAAGATGTATTTTAACTCGTGGCTGTTAATCACAGATATATGTCAACACCTGCGCCAAACAATAGCCAACAACACTGAGGGCAGATGCAAGAGAAATGTACCGTATCAGGTCATATAATATTAGAAATGCCACTTCGTTTGGAATAATGCCACATTCTGTGAAATTGGAGACAATGTCTATCTGTCCACCACAGTTTCACCAGCACTCTGAATGGTGACTGGTACATAGTAGGTGTTCAGTAAGTACTTGTGTGGTGACATGTAATGTCTCAGGGAGGAGTTTTGAGGAAAATCCTTATCTAAGGAGCCTCACACTTTTTTATTCAAAACACCTTGAAATGACTCCAACTCCACTTCCTGAATATCCGAGGAATCATGTTGTAAGTATGAATTGCTGTGTGTGCAGATTTATAGAGCAGAAGTGTGTGTGTGTGTGCGCGCGCGCGTGTGTGTGAAAAGTATAAAGTTAGTCAGAACCCATCTAAATACATACACATAGTCACGTTGTCATCAAGTTTGTAAACCTCCAAGGTAACAGTGAAGAGAGAATTAACTACCAATGTGAAGTCTACACTGACACCTAAGGTAGTGCCCAGAGGAAAACTGTGAAGTAAGAAAGAACAAGCTGTAAAGACAGGACCTGGGTGCAGAGACGGTGGTTGAAGAGGCCCTATAATTGTATGAGGGGATCCCACCTGACTGACCGGGAGTTGGGCCAAACAGACAGAGTCAGGGGGCCATGCTCCCGGCCAACACCTTCTGCCTTCCAAGCACCCTGCTGGCGTGGGGCCCCTCCTCACCCACACCCCCTCTGGGTTCTGGTTCTGGGGGCCATTCCCTCTGCTGGCTGGGAGCTCCACAGAGGGTCCTCTGCCCCCCTGAGGAAGCTAGCTGGCAATCTGTCTCTTTCCTTGCCTGTCTTCTTAATGCTCTTTAACTCAAAAGGCAACACAGGGAGAAGGCAAGGGCAATACCAGAGACTCAGAGAACCCAAGAGCCTTTGCCTTTGTTTCCGGTAGTTCTGAACTGGCCTTGGGGAAATCGGTCTGTAGCAAAGTCCACTCATAGAGAGAACTTTGCCACTGATGTGTGGCACAAGAGCTCTAACCTAAAATCAATATTTTAACAGTGCAGTTTTATAAAGCAGGGATTGGACTCCCCTTGGCAAAATGTGTGGGAAACAGTCCTTGCCCATCACGTCCCATTTCGGGGGCCCCTGCTTACCCTCACTTAGCCCAGAATCACCCTTTGCTCACACCAAGCCAACAGCAGTTCTCACACTGCCCCGTTCCCTTCTGCCATGGAGTGCCTTGCTCAGGAGTTTATCCCAATCCCCTGAGGTGCTGGTGGGGTCCTCCCTGGGGACGAGGCTGACCAATGGCTGTGTGTGGGGTCTCCTTCCGTCCGTCCTGCTACAGCCTCTTCCCCAACCATGAGTTCCAGCCCTCAGCCCTCAACCCTCCAGGGAAATTCCACGGCACTGTGGCTTCCGAGCCCTTCCTTAGACTCAGGAGGGCTCCAGGGACAGAGGAACTGAGGCAAAGAGTTTTGCTACAAATAATAGTAACAATAAATGTAATTCTAATTATGCGCCAGTCACTGTTCTAAGTATGTTACCTATAGAAGTCCATAGAAGTCCATAATCCTCTCAATTACCCTATGAGACAGAGGTCCCCATTTCATAGGTGATGAAACTGAGGCAGATAGTAACTAATACCCCATGTAGCACAGCCGGTAAGGTTCAGATAGATTACGAGTGCATTTGTGGACTTGCTTGAAAGGGTTAATCCCTCACGAGTGAGACCACTCTCTCCAAACAATTACTTCCTCACAAACCTTTAAGCATGATCGAGCTCAGGACATCCTACCCACATTTTACTATTGAGGTTTTGGGCTCTGTAGGGCCTTGTAGGGAAGACCCTTTCCACCCTCCAAATCCCACCCCACAGGTGCTGCTTCCTCCCTTACCTCCTCTGTTCTCTCCCCCACACCAGGACACACTTTCATAAGAAAGAAAATATTTGAGGGACGCCTTGGTGGCTCAGTCAGTTAAGCGTCCATCTTCAGCTCAGTTCATGATCCCAGGGTCCTGGGATCGAGTCCTACATCAGGCTCCCTGCTCCTCGGGAAGCCTGCTTCTCCCTCTGCCTGCTGCTCCCCCCCTGCTTGTGTGCACTCTCTTTTTCTCTCGGACAAATAAATAAATAAAATCGTAAAATTTTTTTAAGAAGAAAATGCTTGAATGTCTTTCCCATGCAGATTCATTTTTGTGAGAGCAGATCTTTCTTAAAGGAAGAAATTACCATAAAGAATACCCTTAGTCTGCCAAAATTCTGATGAAGTTGGAGTTACTCAATGGTTTGACAACAAAAGGAGTCTGGAAATGGCAGCCCTGATGAGGTCGTGATCAGTAAAAGAGCAGCAGGCAGAATCCTATGTGGGCACGGGGGGGAGAGATGGAAGAAAATAGATTGTGGACCGTAGCAAGAGGGGCCGAGAGGAGGGTGTCCAGAGTCTAGGAATTCCGGAAACAGAGAGGTGTTTCACACAGGTGAGTGTAGATTGGCTCAATCAGGTTTTATTAACATGGTCTTTCTGTGTCAAAAAGTAGGATCCCCTGTTTTGAAGGAATGAATAAAATGGCACTTGGCAACTAGGGGACCTAGTTTTCTTTATGGTAAAAGGAGTATCCTGGGGCCTTTCAGTCCTAAATTCTGTGGGTCAGAGGACTTTATCAGTGAGCAGAAACATCAGGATCGAGCCACATGCTTAATGCATTTTAACAGTCTTTCGAGAAGGTGCTGATTGCGTATCACACCTGCAAAGTCAAAACACTGTTCCCAAGGAGAGAGAATTTCATACAGTCACGAGAAGGAAGCAGAACCCTTTGCAGGATTGGCGGTGCATATGAGGCGACCTGTCCAGGACGCTCTGGCCAGAAAGTGTATATGAAATGTTGGGGTGTGTGTGTGTGTGTGTGTGTGTGTGTGTGTACGTGTGCTCATGCTTGCCCCAGGTGCTCACTATAGCGCTTGTTTGTTTTTACCAAATCTGTGGCCCATGGGTTACTTTCCTGAGGAGACCGAGTGTTCTGCAGATGATTTTCCGCATCAGGTCCTGGGGGCTCCAGACATGCCAAGCGGCGGCGCAGGCACTGGTGACTAAGCAGGGAAGCATGTGTGGAGCTGGGCGTGCCTTCCTGGGCAGGGGGCGCTAGAAGGAGTCCAGTGCTCTGTCTGCAACACGAGACTGTTCCAGCCTCCAGAAAAGTGGCTTCCCCTCAGGTCTGCTGAGCTGGGAACCTCTGGCATGGGGGAGAGCTGGGGAGGAATGTTCTGGAGCATCATAGAGAGTGCCTTCAGGCTCTCCAAGTTGCACAGCATGGCCACGGGGACACAGGTGTCACCATCACCCAGACCATCTAGCTGGCTTCTGTCACTGCTGAGTAGCTGTTACGAACCAGATTCCAGAGCACTGCACTGAACCATGTAGACCTCCCTAAGGCTGAGCATCCCGCCTGCATGTAGCCACAGAGAAGGGGAAAGCGGGGCCTCCTTTGCCTGATTCTGCAGCCCCTCATGTCTCTCAGCACCCCCACACTCACAGTTCCTAGGTCCTGTTGGTTCTGAGGCTGAGCTCCTGACCTCAGGCTGCGGATTTCAGGAGTCATAGGGTGGGAGCTCAGGGACTCAGGCCCAGGGTTGTCTGCTTCTGCTTTTATTCAGAACCCAGGCCCTGAGTTGAGTGGCCTGATCTTGCCTTGTCTCTTATACCAAAGTTCCCAGTTATACGAACTGAGCCCCGATGAAATTTGCCCCTCCCTAAGATCCCAGCCTGGGAATTTGTTGTCCTGCTTTCTGGGACCAGCTCTGCCACTGCCAGGGTTTCCTATGTCACTTGCCATCCCCCTGGTGCCTCCATCTATTCCCTGGGTCCTGCCCGGCCCAGTGCGGACATTACCCACTCACCGTCCCTGGCTGTTCTCTTGAATCCTGCCCCAGCTCCCTTCATCATCTGCCCTTCTGGCTTCTGCCATGCTCCTGGGGGGGGGGGGGCAGACTTGTCACGGACCTTGCTGGTCTGCCAACCCCACCCCCCTCATGGCCCTGGACAGGGCTGTCTACACTGCAGCCTTCACAGCAGATCATGCTGTCTACACCATGTGTGCAAGTCCTCAACTCAAATCCTTTCTGGGTTCCCCATCAAGCCAAGCAGGGACCTGAGGATATCTTGCATCTGACACAAGAGATGAAGGGGACAGATGGGCCACTAACCATCCAGGACACGGGGTCCTCTTGTGAAATGGATCATAGGTGGGGCAGGCTCCTCTGGACCACAGGCTGGGGATAGTTGAGCTGAAGGCCCCCTGCCCAGTCCTGCCCTCAACCAGTACATCTGCCCCACTAACAGAAGGTCTGCCCGCTCTCCTGCTTCTGCCCCCGTCCCTCCCCACAGGTGCAGACAGGGCTCTGCCTCACATGGCACTGTGCACATGACAGGCTAAGCTAAGGGCACAGGCTCTGCAGCCCAATGTCCTAGGGCCACAATCCCACATCTGCTACGTACCTGCAGCCTGAGCTAGCCCTCTGCTTAACTCCTCTCTTCCGCGGGTGGTGGTTGGTTTGGTTTCTTTGTCTTCAAAATAAGGGTAAGAGCAGCACTTACTTCACAGGGTTATAATGGGAATTAAATGTGTTAATACTTGTTCATCCCTGAGATTCATATGGGTACAAAGTCACCAACAGGATAATCCCCCTTCCAAAAATGCTTTATGAAAACACTTTGTTGCAAGGAAGCTTAGTTTTCAAGACTTTGCCTTGCTGGTCACAATATCCTACTATGCCCGCAGCACACAGAGGGTAACATGTCCTTTCACGTCATTCCCTTGCCTTACCAGCCTGACACCCACCCCCTGGACCCCTCAACAGCTCCACATACCCCGGCAATCCCCACTTTGGGGACTGCAGCTATCTGGAAAACAAAATTCTATTCAAGTATTTCAGAAATACTTGCCCCATTGGATGCAAACTTCCACAGCATGGCTTTAGGCCATTATGAAGACAGAGCAGCAGTTCCCTTTTGAACAGTACTGCCAACCTTCGGGCTTTGGGTTCTTGATGGAAATCCTCCTTGGTGTTTCCATATGGCTTTTGCTCTTCACTTTTCTTCCTTGCCCAGTGAATGCCTCTCCTTAAATCCATCTGCAGAGTGGTTATTGAAGCCACAGAGTTTCATTTCTGTTTCCAGAGTTTGGAATCTAAATGGCAGTTTTTCCTGTCTCTTAATCAGGACATCTTAGGCAGAAAGCAAGACACAATTCCAGGGAAGGAATTTCAGAAGACCCGAAAGAGAGAAGGAGCACAGAAGGGCCGGGGTTGTGCTTTGTCCTTGACTGTGGCTGCTACCTGCAAGGTTGGAGAACCCTGAGATGTCTCCTACCGCAGGAGATTTGGGATTTCAAAACGAGCATCAGAGTGGAGTTCAGAGCATGCAGGAATCTCCCCTCACCACCACTTCTTGATTTCTCTCATTACTGTCATAGATCTTTTACTTGGCTTCGCAGAGGAATGGTCCAGAATTTAAGGTGGCCACAAGGCAGATTTCCCACAATGGCCAGAGGATCTCTGGGGTGATGCAGATCTCATGGGTTAGGAGACAGACCAGGATGGAGAACCAGGCTTTACTCTGCCCAGCTGTATCGTGTTAGTCAACTTACTAAGCCCCCAGGAGCCTCCATTTCCCCATCCGGAAAATGGAGGAAATGATGTTGCATTAGTCTTCTCAGACTGAGTGTTTAAACAACAGAAATTTATTGTCTTACAATTCCCAAGGCTGGAAGTGTAAGGTCAAGGTGTGAGCATGGTTGGATTCTGAAGTGAGCTCTTTTCTTGGCTTGCAGACTGCCACCTTCTCACCATGTCCTCGTATCGCTTTCTTCAAGAGAAAGCGAGAAAGAAAATGCTCTCGCTTTCCTCAAGAGAAAGAGAGAGAAAATTCTTCCTCTTCTTATAAGAACAGTAATCTCATCATGAGTAGTCCACTACTCATCTGTGCTTTGGATTTCCATGACTTCCATGGCTTCACTTACCCACCATTCACCACAGTCCAGAAGCAGATAATCCTTTTTCTGACTTGTCATCTGAAGGTCAGTAGTAGCCTAATGCTATGTCACAACACCTGTGTCATTCCCCTCATTTCATCTCCTCATGGAGCTACTTTATCATCTCACGTCACCACAAGAAGGGTGAGTACAGAAGGTATTGTGAGAGAGAGGCCACATTCACATAACTTTTATCACAGTATATTGTTATAATTATTCTATTTTTTTAAAGATTTTATTTATTTATTTGACAGAGAGAGATCACAAGAAGGCAGAGAGGCAGGCAGAGAGAGAGAGAAGAAAGCAGGCTCCCTGCTGAGCAGAGAGCCTGATGGGGGGCTCGATCCCAGGACCCTGGAATCATGACCTGAGCCGAAGGCAGAGGCTTTAACCCACTGAGCCACCCAGGCACCCATATAATTATTCTATTTTTTAAACATATTTATTTCAGAGAGAGAGAGAAAGAGAGAACATGAGTAGGGGGAGGGGCAGAGGAAAAGGGAGAAAGAGAATCCCCAAGCAGACTCCGCACTGAACGCTGAGGCTGATGCAGGACTCAATCCCAGGACCCTGAGATCATGACCCAAGCCAAAATCAAGAATCGGATGATTAACTGACTGAGCCACCCAGGCACCCCAAATTGTTCTATGTTTTATTAGTTATTGCTGTTAATCTCTTATTGTGCTTACTTTGTAAGTTAAACTTTTTCATAAGTATGTACATATAGAAAAAAACATGGTATATATAGGGTATGGTAGAATCTGCAGTTTCAGGCATCTACTGGAGGTCTTGGTATGGATCCCCTGCAGATAGGGGGAACTACTGTCCCTCCCAAAGTCCCCATCTCCAAATACTGTCACACTGGGGCTTAGGACCTCAACATATGCCATTAAGTTTAAAGAGAGAATTCCTGGCCAACAGGAGACATTCCAGTGCTAGCTCCCTTGTTCCATTCATCAGTAAGTGAATAGTGAACATTCAAACTGGGACTACTGGGTGGCTCAGTCAGTTAAGCATCTGCCTTCAGTTCAGGTCATGATCCCAGGGTCTTGGGATGGAGTCCCACATAGGGTTCCTTGCTCAGCTGGGAACCTGCTTCTCCCTCTCCCTCTCCCTCTGCATGCCACTCTCCTTGCTTGCGCTCTCTATCTCTGGCAAATCCATACATAGAATCTCTAAAAACATTAAAACTTAGCTCTGTTAGAAACAACACAAGTGTCCCTCAGGAGGGGACCAGTTAAATAAATAAGCATAAACGCAGTGGATACCACGCAACCATAAAAAGGAATATACACTTCTGGTGTGCACTGACCATGAGCAGTCTTCAGCAGACATCAAGTCAGCAGGCAAAGGTATAGAATGGCGCACATGGCGTGTGTGAGACAAGACAAAGAAGGACCTACTTGTGTTTAGATGGAAGGATAGATCAGTGTCCATCTTACATCTCGTGACAACTTCCAGAACCCAGATGTGTAGGATCGGGAAGACTTGTTGAGCAGATCAGACCCCAGGGTTGTGTGACAGCCCTCCCCCTGTGCAGAGTGGGTGAGACCAGTGCTCTCCGTCTGTCTTTCCCACTTCCCCAGGAGTTACCTGCCCTCCACTGCCTTACAGGACCCCACAGGACGCAGGAGCTTCTGCCCCTGGCTTATTTCTTCTGGCAACACCGCAGCAGGGAAAGCTCCTGAAATGGCAGCCCCTGGAGTGAAGAAGCCCTGGGGCGCCCCTGGCTGTCAGAGAAATCACCCTCTGTTGGCGCCTCATAGAGAGAGCTCCCAAAATGCGTTTTCAGCTTCCCACTAGTTGGGCACGCTAAAAATTTCCATTGGAAAATGCCTGAGAAGCCCTTGAGATCAGGGTTTCTCAATTTCAAAGAGCACTCGAATGCCCTGGGGACCCTTCTAAAATGCAGATTCCGCTAAGGTAGGTGAGGGATGGGGCCTGAGTGTCAGCAGGCTCCCAGTGACGCCCATGCTGCTGGCCTGTCCTTCCCAGCTTAGGGGTGGAGGCAAGAAGCCCCATGGGACATAGGCTTCACCACATATTTCACATCCCATCTCTGGTCTCTCTGCTGAGGGGGCACTTTTCCTACTGAGTCAGCATGTCCTGAATTATAACAGACCCCTTTTAAAGGAAAAAAACCCTGCACTTATGGTCTCAAAAATATGCCTTATTCTCTATTCTTTATAGACTATACACTTTTAGCCTATTCTAAAGTCTTCTTCTGAAAAAATGCCTTTCAACTGGTAATTATTATCCTAAGGGAAATTTCTCTTTTTAAAACTGGTAAGAAGTTTTTTATTGTCAGTGAAACAAAGCACAACATTAAAAATTCTCATAGAAGAGTAATGTCAATTTCTATACAAACACAGAAAACTCTCCAAGATATCTTTTTAAGAGATTAAGTCAATACAGAAAAAATACAGCATACACCATTTATGTTTTTAAAAACTCAAACTTGGGATGCCTGGGTGGCTCAGTAGGTCAAGTACCTACCTTTGGCTCAGGTCATAATTCTAGGTTCTTGGGATCAAGCCCCACGTCAGGCTCTTTGCTCAGAGGAGAGTCTGTTTCTCCCTCTCCCTTTGCCTCTCCCCCTACTTATGCTCTCTTTCTCTCTCTTCCTGATAAATAAATAAATAAATAAATGAATGAATAAATAAATAAATAAAATCTTTCCAAAAAACCCCAAAACTCAAACTCATCTGTATATATCTGGGAGTATACAGGAAGACATGTGTGCGTGTGTGTGTGTGTGTGTGTGTGTGTGTGTACCATAAAGAAAAAACCTAGGACAAGGCACACAAGTTCTTAAAAGTGGTTACCTTTTTGGGAGCAAAATGGGATTAACCAACAATTAAAAGAGACTTTGGCTTTATCTGTAATATTTTTATTTTTTTTACAATGAGAATGTATTTGCTAATTATTTATATAATTAAAATAAATGAAAATACTTAAAACAGCAAAAAAAAAAAAAAATCTCATAGAACTTGTATTCCCCTTGTATAAATTTGCAGACTCCAGTTCAAGAGAACACAACTTTCCCCCACTGTGATTTCACACTGGCTCAGCTCTCTTCTCTCCCTCCCCATCACCCCATTACACAGTGTGGTATAAGAGAAAAAACAGGGGCTCTGGAGCCACACGAATCTGGCTTTAATTCAATGGAAGTCAATTTACCACCTACAGTCTAGGTGACCATGGATAAGGTACTTAACCTCTCTGAGTTTAAAGTCTTCACTGATCAAATGATGATGATAGCTCAAGTGTCACTCCCTTTCTGACCATCCATCTTCTCTCATCCCACTCTAGTCTGGGACAGGATTATCTACTGTGGATTCTCCTGAAAGTATTTCTTCCCTTTAGAGCAATCTCTTAGATTATAATTTCACATGCATTGATTGAACAAAGTCCTCTTCCTCAACAGGACTAGAAGCTCCTTGCAGCAGGTTCTACGTAGCTCCTTGCTAACCAATGCTTTCCCCACAGCTAGCATAATGATGGGCACATAGTAGAGGTTCAATAGACAGTTAATACATGGATGAATAAATAACCTACTTTGCCAGGTTATTAGGAAAGGTAATTGTGGTAGATTAAAGATAGCTGCAAATTTCTTGCCATTCTACTCCCCTTGAATCTGGACCAGTCCCATTATTCACACTGGCCAGTGTGATGAATAGGACATGACACTGTAATTTCTGAGTTTGGATCTCAATAGATTTGCAGTATCCACTTTTGTATACTTGTATTCTTCTTGTAAACCAACACACCTGCTGTGAAAACCCTGCATGTGTAAAAAGGCCATGTGGAGGAGCGCTGAGAACCCAGGGGCTACAACTCTGACTGAGCTCCCAACCAATAGCCATTGTCAACTCTGGTCACGTGAGTGAGCCATCATGGACCCCCAGCACCAAGGGAGCCTCCAGATGTCTGTAGTCACCACCAGCAACACATACAGCAGGAGATTCAGTCATCTGAGCCCAGGCAACCCACAAAATAGTGAGAGATAATAAATAAGATTGTTCTAAGTCATTAAGTTACATAACAACAGACAACTAAAACAGATGTAAAGAAATTGGCTCAGAGTGGAAGATCCACCAATTAATAGCAGTCTTCTTTCCTCTCTGGCTACATATTTTAATCTGAAAAACCTCTTCCATGGTCTCACTTTCTGCTACCTCTTCTCCCCATCGTTCTCTTATCTGGCACCCTCAATTAAGTCTTTTCCATCACTCATGGCCCAGTTGTAATCCCACCAATGACACCATGAAGCTTTCTCACCATCTCTCTGTACATCTGGCTTTCTTTGGAGGAGCTACCCTTATAATGGTAAAGACTCATTACCCCAAGGAGCATTGCCTACAGATCCCTTTTCTTGTTAAGTATTATATTATATTAAATTATATGCACTTAACATGGGAACACCCAAATACATAAAATAGTTAATAACAAAACCAATAATAATACAGTAATAATAAAAGACTTTAACACACCACTTAAAATCACTAGTCAGATCATCCAAAGAGAAGATCAAGAAGGAAAGAATGGCTTTGAATGACACATTGGGCCAAATGGATTTAACAGATATATTCAGAACATTCCATCCTAAAAGATCAGAATACTCATTTTTTTAAAGTGCACATGAAATATTCCCTAGAATTCCCTAGAATAGATCACATATTAGGCCACAAAACAAGTCTTGACAAATTCAAAAAGATTGAAGTTATACCATGAATCCTTTCTGACCACAATGCTATGAAACTAGAAATCAAACACAAGAAAAAAGTCTGTGAAGAGAACAAATACGTGGAGATTAAAAAGCATGCTATTAAACAATATTAAACAATGAATGGGTCATCCAAGAAGTTGAAGAGGAAATCAAAAAATACATGGAGACAAGTGAAAATGAAAACACGATTGTCCAAAATCTTGGGGATGTGGTAAAATTGTTCTAAGAGGTAAGTTTATAGTAAAACAGATCTATCTCAAGAAACAAGAAAAATCTCAAATAAACAACCTAACTATACACCTAAGGGAGCTAGAAAATGAACAAACAAAATTCCAAAACAGCAGAAGGAAAGAAATAATAATGATTAGAACAGAAATAAATGACATAGAAAATAAAAAAGACAAACTAAACAAAAAACAACAGAACATATCAATGAAACAAGGAGCTGTTTTTTTTTTTAAAGATAAACAAAATTGAATAACTTTTAGCCAGACTCATCAAAAACAGCAACAAAACAAAACAAAACAACAAAACAACAAAAACAACAACCACAAAAGAAAACACACACACACACACAGACGGGGAGAGAGAGAGAGAAATGATTCAAACAAAATCAGAAATGAAAGAGGAGAACTGACAACCAACACCACAGAAATACAAAGTATTGTATATGAATATTATGAAAGATTATATGCCAAGAAATTGGACAACCTAGAAAAAAATGTATCAATTTCTAGAATCATACAACTTCCCAAGATGAACTGGGAAGAAATAGAAAATGTGAACAGACTGATTACCAGGAATGAAATTGAATCAGTAATCGAAAAAATCCCAACAAAGAAAAGCGCAGGGCCAGATGGCTTCACAGGTGAATTCTACCGAATAAAAGCCGAATAGATTTTTCTCCAAAGAAGAAATATAGATGGTCACCAGACACATGAAAAGATGCTCAGCATTACTCATCATCAGAGAAATACAAATTAAAACCACAATGAGATATCACCTCACAACTGTCAGAATGGCTAAAATCAAAAACACAAGAAACAAGTGTTGCCAAGGATGTGGAGAAAAGGGAACACTTGTGCACCATTGGTAGGAATGCAAACTGGTGCAGACGCTCTGAAAAGCAGTGTGAAGGTTCCTTAAAAAATTAAGAATAGAACTACTCTGTGATCCAGTAATTGCACTACTGGGTTATTGTTTACCCAAACAATATGAAAACTAATTTGAAAGCATACATGAATCTCTATGTTTATTGCAGCATTATTTATAATACCCAAATTATGGAAGTAACCCCAGCATCCATCAACAGATGGATGGATTAAGAAGTGGTGTGTGTGTGTTAAGGTACAATGGAATATTATTCACCCATAGCAAAGAATGAAATCTTGCCTTTACAATAATATGGATGGATCTAGAGGGTATAATGTTAAGCAAAAGAAGTTAGAGACAGGCAAGTACCATATGATTTCACTCACATGTGGAATCTAAGAAATAAATCAACAAAGAAAGAGACAGCCAAAAAATCAGACCTAACTCTAGAGAACAAACAGAAGTCTATCAGACAGGACTTGGGGGGATGGGTGAAATAGGTGAAGAGGATTAAGAGCACAGTTATCGTGATGAGCACTGAGTTATCTACAAATAGTTGGATCACGATATCATACACCTGAAGCTCATGTAACCACTGTATATCAACCACGCTGGAATTAAATTTTTTTAAAAATGTGATAAACGTGACTGCTTATTCCCAAATGTACATACATCCTTGAGGGAAGTGACCAGAGCACTCAACATCTTCAATTGCCCACAAGTACTTGCACTTGGCAGCCTTTACCAGCAAAGGGTTATCTGGCAACCTGAGGATGGTGGATAGTAGCACTGAACTAAGTGGGCTTCGTTTCCCATCAGAAACCTGAGGTCAGTGAGTCACTGACTAGTTTGCTTCTTGGACCTTAATCTCTCACACTTCCCACATTTATGCCATGTGGGGAAGGATGAAGGAAGCCTGAGCTCACATATCAGAAACACTCAAGGTCTGGATAAATCCATAAACGGATTAAACTAGAGTAACCAGAATGGTCTGCATCATCCAGCGTTCTCCTCACGCTCCTCTGGAACAGTAAGGAAGGTCATGCTCACTCCTGCCCTGTGTCTAGAGCTGAAGGTTGACGTCAACAGCCACAATTTTTTCTGAATAGGTGACATACACCTTTATTAGAATTTCCTGGTATTCTCTTTTGAACTTTGTGTAAATTTGACATCAATGAATATCTTCATGAAAGTTCCTGTTGGACAGTGGCCATGGTTGATGATGTCTCAGGGAATCCAGGACTCTGCCTTGTCTTGACAGGGCTGTGACCTCTGTCCCTTCTTCCAGAGGGCTCCAGGCCAGGCTGGAGGGCTCGGGTGGGTTCTAACATGCCCACAGATTTCCCTGGTAGTCCTTTCTATCTCAAACTAATTGTTCTTTTGCCATATGTCAGACGTGCTGGATATTGTGGATACAGAGGTGAAAGAACATAGTTCCCATCACTGAGGAGCTTTAGTCTGGTGGGAAGCCACACATGTTCCCAAACAGTATGAAACAGGAGCAGTTGTCACCTCACACTGCCAGGGCTGTATGTCCAAGTGGAGCTCATAGGATCATGGGGTCCAGACGGAGTCTCCCTTCTTTTACTCCTAACTCAGTCCAAGCTAGCCTGGTGTCCTCTTAGGCAGATACTGAGAAGGCTATGGCCAGGGTAGGGGTCGGTGGGGGGTGGGTGGGTCATGAGGCAAGAAGCATCAGAGCTGGGGAGCAGAGGGATTGCAGTGACCGTCAGGAGTCTTCCTGTAAACAGGGCCCCTCACAGGAGCTGGTGGGATGCAGAGTGTGGCAGCTCACCTGTATGCAGTCACAGTGCAGAGCACGGGGTAGTGAGGATGGGCTGAAGGACTCAGCCTCTCCCACGCCTGCAGGAGTGGGGCAGGCCAGCATCCTGATTCCCAGCAGCGAGCGCTCTCTCCTCCTCTCTGGTCCCACACTTGGGTGTGGCAAGGATTCGACAAAGCCCCGCCCACCAGGGGGCGGGACCTCATTTCCTGTCCTAATGGAAAGCTCCGCGCCTGGCACTGAAAATTAAGAATCTTTGATTTTCTACTTTTGTGAGTTTCAGTTTCCTCTCTTATGGTTTCTGACTCCTTTACTTTTTGCCGTTATTTTATTATACATTTTTATGGTTATTTGTCTCAGGCAGGAAATAAACAGGTAAACAGAGAGGAAGGGAGGGAGCTACAACAGATACATAGGCAGGTATTGATGTGAATGGATGGATGCTTAGATGATAGCTGCTAGCTGCCACGCGAGGTAAGGGAAGAGCAGACAAAAACAAGAGTCTCAGCGTGACAACTCTATGACCTTGTGTTCACCCCCAGCTCTGCCCACCCGGGAACTTTCCTGAGCATTGAGCTCTTGGAGGCAGCTTGAAGCCGCCCACGGCTGCATGCCAGGGCTCAGCCTTCCCATGGCCTGGCGTGCAGGCAGCCCAAAGCTACGCTTACAATGAAAGCAAACAAGGAACCAGCCAAGGATCAGCTCCGGGGAGTCAGACAAATCCTGGCCTCGGGACCAGCTCCTGACTGGTGGAGTTGGAGAGCTGGCAGATGTTATCACTAAATCACCAAAGCTGAAACCAAAACCTGAAGGTCCGTTCTCCAAAATCACAGAATCTCACAGCTGCATAGTGACCAGTCCCAGGGAGGTGGTGTGATTTTGCCTGGGTCACGATATATGTTGTTATTTCACTATGCTGGTCACCGCACACATACACAAATCTGGGTAGTTTCCTGATGATGTCCTGAATTCCCAAGTACATTGTACAAGCTTGAGCCCTGGTTTGGGGTCTTGAGCTAATGTTTTATTTTGTGTTTAACAAATGCCTGTTGGGTTAAAGAGTACCTGCATAAACCAATAATATACACACCTCTGTATTCCCAAATTCTGAACAAATCAGACTTTTGATCTTATAAAGTCACAATAGAGTTAGTTTTAGTATTTCAAAATCTGGGTTTTGATATTTTAGGACTTTCTGTATTGTTGTCCTGGCCTCTCTCCCACCGCACCCCTTCCTCTCCTGAGGGGTCTCCCATCCCCACTCCTAAGTAGTCTGTAGTCGTAAGATTTATTACCAAACACTTGCTTAAAGTTATTAACTCTTGTGAACTTCATGATTTGAAAGTTTGTCTTGGGTGGCAAATTATGTGTATTAAGAAATAATTTCTTTTCCAAGATGTGTCAGTTAAAAATGGTGTTCAAATTCTTTCTCCATTCCTTGGATTGATACATTGATTGGACGAACAGGATAGAGTGAAGGTGACTTGTGAAATTTCCAGATAAGACCTCAAAATCCTTGTAGCTTCCTTTTGTACTGTCTTGGAATATTGTTGTCCCTATAAGCCCAGACTCTTCTGCTGGAGAACCCATGAGTAGCCCCAGCTAACTAACAGACAAGGGAGTGAGGCCATCTTTGACCAGCCTGAGTAAACCCTCCAGATGGCTACAGCCACACGAGTGACCCCAGATAAGACTAGTAGAAACCCCCAACTAAGTCTGGTCCAAATGGCAAAATCTTGAGCCAAGATGCACTGGTTGCTTTATGATACTAGATGTTGGGATGGTGTGTTATGCTGCCATACTAGATAACAGGTAAAGAAATTGTCACCGGAAGTGAGGTACCATGGTCATTAAAATTGCAAGAATATTGTCTTTGGGACCAGGCAGGCTGAGTCTGGAAAAGCAACCAGGAGGCTGTCAGCAAGTTTTGGGGAAAAGGCAGAGGCTGGGAAACCACTGAGGAGATTCTTCTTTGAGGTCAGAAAACAGGTGACCACCTGTTACATCGCAGAGGAACAACAGGGGATGATGTCACACATGGCAACTAGGAAAATAGAGACTGATTTAATACAGTTGTGGCTCTGGGCAACAACATTCCATGTGGAATGCTGAGGGTCAGTGGAATGTTTTTGCTCAATAGAAAAAGATGAGGGAGAGAGGTGAGCCAGAAGAAACCATGGGTTTGCAAGCAGAATTCAGGGTGAATATAGAAAGCCTGGGACTTATGAGGTTAGAAAATAAAATCCAGCCAAAGAAGAGGGTACTGACCCAGAGCAACCTGACAAGGCCAAGAGCAGGAAAGGCCAAGAGCAAGAGGTCAGCCTCAGAACGAGTGTATAGGTGCTATTTGGGAATGTGGGATTCCTGGGAAGCCCACAGAGTCTATAAGAGAGTTGTCTTGGCAAAAGCACCACCAGCTTCGACTAGCAGTGTCTGAGTTGGGTCGAGAGATCCTTACATCCCCAAATTTCTATGGGCAGGAAGCAGACTGGGAGAGGGGCTGAACTACCACCATGGTCCCTTTTTATGGAAAAAGAAGGACTTTTCGGCATGTTATGAGTCCTCAAATCTGAGCCAAGAGCCTGGAGAACAGTGAGAGCCAGTCCTGGGGTGCAGAACCAGGCCCTAGTCATGGAACCTCCCTGGCTTCCAAGCCCAGCTGGACCCCAGAATTGCTATGTGCACCTGACACCCAGGGGCCCCAACACTCCCCCTTTTAAGGTGAGGGCCCTGTTTACACCATTACATGCTGGGAAATAAGGAGCAGCCTGTTAGCTTTTTTTTTTTTTTTTTTTTAATAAAGATTTTTATTTTATTTATTTGACAGAGATCACAAGTAGACAGAGAGGCAGGCAGAGAAAGAGGGGGAAGCAGGCTCCCCGCTGAGCAGAGAGCCCAATGTGGGGCTCAATCCCATGACCCTGAGGTCATGACCTGATCCGGAGGCAGAGGCTTTAACCCACTGAGCCACCCAGGTGCCCCAGCCTGTTCGCTTTTGAGCTCCTCAGTCTGCAGATCAAGAGAACTACATCTGAGGAGGGGCTTCCTAGGAGGCTCACAGGTATCTGGCCCTGCTCCAGGGCACGAGTCCGGTGCCCTGTTGGGGGAGCCTTCCGGGATCCTCCGACTGGGTGAGGGCTGTTCAAGTGTGTGGACGATGTAAGTAATTATGACCAAAGAGCCACAAGGGGTGGATTAAAAATAGCCACAAATTCCTTGCAGTTCCTCCCATGGAGAGAAGCTTGTGTCCCCACCCCTCGAATCTGGCCCAGCCACGCGGCCTGCTGTAATTAGCAGAAAGTGCTAGAGATGACACTGCACAAAACTTCTAGGAGAGGCTGTAAAAGACTTTGCACCTTGCACTCCTGCTCCCGTGGAAGCTGCTGCTGGTGCTGCCACATAGGAATCCCAGGCTCACCGGGCCACGTGGGGCAGAGTCAAGGCTGACTGCCAGACCCAAGGCCCCTGGAGACCACCTGGCAGATGGCCACAGCTGCGTGAGCGACCCCGGGCGAAAGCATCAGAAGAACCTCACAGCTGATCTCTGCCCAGATTGCTGAACGATGGGGCTCCAATAAATGTGGAATTTGAGCAAATACTTTGTTGTGCTTTAAAAATAGTTGTTATTTGAAAAATCAAATAGTTATTATTTGAAGCTGCTAAATTATAGACTGGTTTGTTAAACAACAAAAGATCATGAAGACACAAGAAAACAACCCTTGTTGTCACAATGGAAATCATAGAACGCAAAGAGTGAGGATGCTGCTGTCAGCACTTATAGGATTTTTCTCCTTGGTCCCTGGTTCCTCTCCCTGTGGATGCCGGAGACTCCGCAGAGCCCGGGAGGGAATCACCACCCTCATTCTCTTCCCTCAGATCCCAAGGTGCTGCTGATGGGGGCTGAAGGCACCACTGGTCTCCGGGTCTGGAAGCCTGGGTGAGCTGGGAGTTTCAAACTGAGAAGAAGTTGCCGTTTGAAGCTGTGCTTCTGGAACCTGATCATCCGAGTGAGTCACCCAGTGACCTCATTAAAATGCAGATTCCCCGGGAAAGTCTGTTTTTCTAAGAGGCCCCGGCGGGGGGGGGGGGGGGGGGGGATGCCAGGGTCGCGGGTCCACAGCAAAGAGCAACAATCTCAGCCCCATGGTGTTTTAGAGTTGCCCGCAGAACTTCGCAAAATGCTGATGTCTTGATCTCCTTCCCCGGCAATTCCGACTTAATTGGTCTGGGGTGTGGACTGGGACAGGATTTCTGAAACTTTCTTGGTCATTCTAACGGGCAGCCTGGGTGGAGGACCCATCCGTGTGAACGGAGTGGTCCTGGCACTTCGGAAAGGGGGTGCCAGGCTTGCAGCCAGCTGTGGCCACATCTGTAAGGACTGCGCCTGACCCCTCCCCTGCAAAAGAGCTGCATTCACCCTTTCAGGGCAGTTGGAACCAGCCAGAAGCATGCCGGAAGCGGCTGGCTGTGTGGCCAAACCACTTGTCCTGAGGGAGGTGGAACTTGGGGCCCAGAGCACAGATGCACGTTGCATAGCTGTGTGACAGCAGCCCCGGCTCTGAGCTTCTCTGTCTCACCTGGAAGCATCTTCAGGCCACCTTGTGGGGCTGCAGGCTGCTGAGAGGCAATGTCTGCCACATACGGGGCTCCATGACGGACTCGGTAAAAGGGAGCTCTTGCTCATAAACACAGAAGCAAGAAGCCTGGACAACCAGCGACAGAGCAATGGAGAGGGGCTGAGAGCTGGGGTCAGTGTTTGCCAACGTGAAATAGCCAGATGGGAAGAGATCCCTTTTGGTAAATTCCCGGTCCTTCCATCCTCTGTGATCACTTCAGTATTATTATCCAGTTCTGCTCTGCAAGAGACCCAGGACCTGCACGGCTGACTTCCTCTGAGAGGCTCCAAATGTGAAAAATGAAATAATTCAGAATGTGAAACCCCCTTTGGAATGTCCTTATTCTCTGTTTTGGGGTGAAAGAAAGTCGTTTAAAAAAGAAAAAAAACAACCTTCATTATATCAAGGAGAAGAAGAAATAAACCACATCAACAGGAAGCTCAGAGAAGAGATTTATTTGTTCATGTTAAAAAGGCAACTTAGTTAGCAATTCTTGTGAGGTTTGGCTTCGCTCCACTGCTCGCAACATATTAAGGTCTGTCTCTTGAGGAAGACAAACAATTCCAGCACCGGGGGCCTTCCAAACACTGGGCTGTTTTCAGTTTTGCAGGGAGTGTCTCATAGGGATGTTTGCTTGGTGGTGGTGACCATACTGGGGGTAGGGGTGGGGAGAGAGAGAGAGAGAGAGAGAATGGCAAGGGAAAGTAAATTAAAGAAGACAAGGAGATGACTTTTAATGGGCCTATCCAGAGTCTGGGAGGTGGGGTTCCTGTACCTCAGCACCCTCTTCCTCACCATAATGTCCTTTTCCTGCTCTTCCTCCGTTCCTGTCTTCCTCCATACCTCTATGTTCTGAATTATAAAAGTCTCTAATATTGCGTATGTCTAAGAGTAGAAGGTGAACACCCCTCTTCCTATCTCAGTATGCATAAGGACCACCTAGGTTAAAAACAGGGTAAAAAGCACATATTCCTGGGACCCACCCCCAGAGGGTCTGATTTACCAGATCTGGAGCAGGTCCGAGAAGCTTCACTTACAGCAAGCCCCATCCCCACCCCCCGCCCCCGCCACCGTCCACCCTAGTGATTCTGATGTGAGTGGCCATTGAACCAGGCTTAAAGATGAGCTGCTTCGCGCTGACGGCTTGGCATGTGTCTTTCACACAAGTGTGCAGAAATGTACACATGCTGCATGACACGGAAAATACGCACACAACACAGACTCGTAGACACAGGGCTACGGTACATAGGGTATACACTTCTCCCTACCAGCCCACACAGCCATGAGCCCAGGGCTCCCATGAGTCAGAACAACAGCATTTTACTAGACAAAAATGAAGAGAAGTTTTAGAATATGCTTATAGACTCCTTTCTGCACTTTCAGACTTCGTGTCCTTTCTGTCTTGCAAAACCTGCCCACACAGAGTCAAATAAAGCCACACCTCATTGCCAGTGACATTCTAGACGTTCTGTCTGGTCTTTGTCTGCAGCTGGTGATAGATAAGGCTTTCTGATCCCCTACAAATAGCCTTTAACCTATTCCCCGGGGTCATGACTATTTTGTGGTGAGCAAATACCCTAATGCGTGTTCTCTGTGCCATGCCGGTCAGAGTACCATGACTGGTTCTCTGACAGAACAGACTCCCTTGGCACTCCTCCCCCTCACTGAGCACTCTGGAAAGAGCAAAGGTCTTGATGTCAAACAGGCTTAAGTTCAACTTGATTCTCTCTTTCACCAGATGTGTATGTTTGGGCAAGTTGATTAACCTCTGAACCTCAATTTTCTCACCTGTTAAATGGGCATAACATTATTCATAGTAACGCCATGAGGGTTAAATGTCACAGAGAGAATTTTTACCACAATAATCTTTCAGCAAATCCATCCATTCAGCAAGTATTTAACTGTGTGCCTGTTAATTGCACCATGATGCATTGCTTAACCAGATGCCACTTTCCTCTGCCTCAAGCAGTGCTGGACGTGACCCTAAGGGCTGGGACAGAGGCAGTGAGTGAGCAGAGCTGACATACATCCCCATCTTGATGGAGCTCACATTCTGGTGGTGGCTGCCATGGTCATCATTATTTCATGGTCATCTACCACAACAGCGCTGTAAATTAATTTTATCTTTGTGATAGAAGTAAGGGATGAGTCAGATGACTGGGAGAGATATCCAGGCCACTTCTCTCGGCACCAGGCTATAGCCGTGTCTCCACCTTATTGGGATCCATCACATACAATTCAGGTTTACGTGTATGAACCTTTATTTACATATTTACCTTTATTTTTAAGTAGGCTCGCACTGGGGCTTGAACTCACAACCCTGAGATCAAGACCTGAGCCGAGATCAAGAGTCGGAGGGCTTAATGGACTGCACCACCCTCGGGCCCCCACTTGTATGACCCTTTAGATAAATGGCTATAAATAAATTGGTCCTACACCCATCAAAGTGGTCGGTTCCTTCAAGGGGAAAGTGAGACATGCTTGTCTTCCTTAGTTAAGTGACTGCTAACCGTGTTCCCAATGCTCTCTCGGCACCAGATTTCAGACCAGCCAGCTGAAATTGCCCACATGGTGGACTGAAGTCCTGAAGCCAAACCATGCCCACTAGGGGGAATATTTCCTGGGATGGAGTGGTTTGTTTTCCTGCATAAATTCAGACTCTTGAGTGTGCATTCAGGAAGTTGTTGGGTCCCGAAATTTTCAGAAGAAAACCCAAGAGATACTCTGGACTCCAGCAAAATGGGGAATATTTTTGGGGGGTAATGAAAGCCAAGAAAAAGAATTTTTAAAACTGTTTTGAAGACTCTGTTATTTCAATTCTTTGTGTGTGGGAATGACTAATTGTAATCTACTCACAAGTGACAGAGAAACTCAGATAATTCCAAACACAATAAGTTTAGAAGCTATGTTATATGCAATGCATCTAAGAAACCCCTTGATGGAAAGAAAGATATATGCAATTTTTACCCAAAGGAAATCAGTTCCTTACCACTAAATAAATGTAGGATAAATACTAAGAGAATATTGGCTTGAAGGGGGGTATTTTTATAGCTGCCCAGAAACCTTCATGCCTGGGTCCAGTCCTACTGGACTGCACTGGAAAGGATTAGGTCCTCACTCATATATTAATTTAAAAAGTTTAACCCAGTGCATTTGTGCTCTTCTTTATTAATTAAAACCAAATTTTTGAGCACTTATGTGATAGGAGGTACTAGGAATACAAAAAGTGCGAGCCTCCCTGAGTCCAGGAAAGCGACAGGTATAGAACAGTGTGTGTAGGACTCCGTTAAAACCCAGCAAAGGCTGCTGGGAAACAGAACAGAGGCAGCCCAGACGATGCATTATTTAGCCAGACATCCCTTCCCGCCGCCATCCCTCGGGTGTCACGTTCTCTGCCAAGGAGGAGAGCCAGCAGGGCGGCCACAGTGGCAGAGAGTAGAAGGCGCTCGGGGTCCGTAAAGGATGGGCACTGAGACGAGGGGAGACCTTCTTCTCCTGGCAGCGCACTTGTTCTAGACCAGGGGTTGGTACACGTTTTCTGTAAAAAGTGAGTAAATGTGTGTACCT
Organism: Mustela lutreola; assembly: GCF_030435805.1. Taxonomy (NCBI): domain Eukaryota; kingdom Metazoa; phylum Chordata; class Mammalia; order Carnivora; family Mustelidae; genus Mustela; species Mustela lutreola. The sequence goes on from NC_081295.1 coordinate 135,813,015, forward strand.
GTGTGGGCCGCGTGTTCTCTGTGGCAACCACTCACCTCTGCCCCATGGTGACAAGAAAGCAGCCTTAGACACAGGTCACCGAACGGCCACAGGGGAGTCCTGGTGCAACAGCATTTACAGAAGCAGGCGTCGGGCGGAGGCACCGAGGGGCTTGGCTCTGCTCTGTCCTGGGCCTGGTTATCGGCTGCTGCGGGGGCCCTTGGTCAGCAGACGCTCTTGAAGGAGGAGAGCAGAACTCCTTCCTTCCCTCTCTCCCAGGTTTATGCGCTGAGCCCAGATCTCAAGAGTCCCCTTGTGTCTGGGCTTGCTTTCTGCCATCAGCGTTCACTAGCCGTCTAACTTTGGGCAAAGCAGGAGCCCTGCTCTGTGAATGCAGATAAAAATACCATCTGCTGCTAGTCAGAGGGCGAAGGCTCGCATTGGCTTTCCTCCCCGCTCCCTCGCCAGCACCCCACAGCCTCGCCTTCCCTCCTCCTCTGTAAGAAATGGGTCCAGAAGATGCTAGTTGTCAGGCGGTGAGGCCGAATTACCATTTGCCCCGGAGTACCCCTTTATTCAGGAGGAACTTTGCAAACATCAAGAGACTATTTTTCTAAAAACCGTTAAAAAAAAAAAAATCCCAGCCACAAGAAAAGCACATTGTGCTCTTTGGTGTTTGCTTTTAAGAAGTGTTTTTCCACTGGTGTTTTAACTGAAGGGTTTTGTTTCTTCCTTCATTTCTCCTAGTGGTTCTTGGCCCCAGAACCCACATACCGACATTTCACCCTTTCCTCACTCACATGGATAAGACTTCGCGGCCCTTGGGAGTTGGCCAAGTGACCAAATAGCTTCTGTCTCCTGTGTCTCAAAATCCTCAAGGCGGTGCAAGCTGCATTTTTCCAGGACCGGGGTGGGATGCCAAAGTGATGATGTCACAGCCCGGGCAGCCGGCCGGCCCCCTCTGTTTCCTGTTTCTTTCCTCCTGACAGACTCATGAATCATATCGCGGCTTTATCATTGGACTCCAAGCTCCTTTCCCTGTTCCACAAGCATTTGGAGTTCTAGGAGGCAGGAGCCAAGTGCAATCAAAACATGAAGTCCTGAGTTGCTTTTTCCTTGCGAAACTAGAACACATGTTCTCCTGTCTTGAAAGAAAGCACGGCATTTGGCTTAATTTGGAGTTCTCTGGCCTCGAGCTCCACTCCTGGGTCAGACAGTGGTGATCTCATCTGAAAAGCTGGGCGCTCCCTGCGCCAGAGGCAGTCGGGGTCCTGGGCGAGGTGGCAGCCGGGCACTCGCGTGTCCAGCATTGGCTCTTGGGGGGCTGTGGGACGAGGGGGACGGTTTTCACAAAAGCCAATCCAACAGCCTATATGCCCTTGACCAATGCAGAGGCAAACTGTGATCATGTTCAGCCGTTCTCTCTTGCTAGGTGTCTCCTCGGGGTCTCCACCGCAGCATCTCCATATACGGGCCCTCCGGAAAAAGTGTTGGTAGGAAGGGGGACGTCTAACCAAGTTATTTAGCCCCATGAGTTTGAAACTAACACACCGTTGCCTGGTAAATACAAGGATGGACCAGGGAGGGTCAGAGGCAGGAGTTACTCCCATACTCGGCCACCTGGAGGGTGCTCAGCTGCTTGCAATGCCATATTGCTACGTTTGCTCAGCACTCCTGTGACGGGCTCCGTTTGAAGGGTTTATTTCATTTCATCTTCATAACAACCCCATGAGGTAGATTCAATGGCTCTTGCCATAGCACAGATAAGGAAACTGAGGAACTAAGAGGTAACTTGACTAAGGTTGTGTGGTTAGCAAGTGCCAGAGCCCATCTTGATGCTGGGGGTTCGAACACCTGTGAGTGTCTGTGTGCCATGTGATATGAGTATAATGTTACAAATATTATATTTAAAATTAAAATTAGTCTTTTAACAATAAATTTTAGTCAATAATTTAATAATTATATAATTTAATAAATAGAATCCATTAATTTTATTTATGTATTTATATATTTCATTGAATTATATCCATTATTCTTTATATTATATATTAAATAATACATTAAATTCATTAATTTATATTTACATAAACATATAAATATAACATATATTTATTAGAATTATTTAACAAATAATAATTTAATGAATAAAATGTATTAAAAATTAAAAATATTTAAAATGCATGTACATATTTCAGAAGTTTCATGTATATTTTAATACAATAATAGTTGGTGTGATGAGATCTGACATTTATGTTTACTGGAGTCACACTGGTGTGGTGTGCAAATACACAACTTCGTGCATACACAGTGCAAATCTGCTTTATGCACATAGTATTACACTTTAGCACCCAGGAATCTCTGCGTCCCAGGCTGGGGCCGTGAGATCTTTAATCCTTAGTTCTGATTCCAGGCTCTGGTCCCCCTGGGCTGCAATGTGTGCCCAGATCATGCTGACTATTTTCTACAAATGTGAGTTAGGTCAGGCTTGTTGCACATTGAACTGACATTCTTACATCTTCTTTGGGTAGTAGCCATTTTGAGAAAGGTTGTGACGGTTGAATTCTGACTCCCAGCCCCCGTTTAGGTGGAGGAGGCATTTATTGGCCAGGAGTTCTATGGAAGTCAGACAGTAGCTTACTTGAGTTAAGGGACTATGAGTCCCCCTCAAGTGGCCAGTTGGCCCCATGAACCCTGCCCTTCATCCTCCCATTTCCCCCACGTCTCTGAGATCTGCCCCACATCCTCCAAGGGGAAGCAAACTAAATTTAATGTTGATGTTAAATGAGAAGCTGCAGATCACAAGTGTATCTTCTGTGTCTATTTTTTATGTTTAAATACGTATAACATTAAAGTCATGTTCTTCCTCACTTTTAAATTTATCGTTCTGGGCATTCAGTACATTCACGATGTCTGCAACCGTCACCACCACTCCAGAACCTTCACTTGTCCCAAACCGAAACTCTTTCCCTATTAGACATGGACCCCTCCCCTTCCCTCCCCCCCAGGCCCCTGTCAACCCCCATGCTGCTCCTGTCTCTATGAAGTTGATTCCCCTGGGGACCTCATAGAAGTGGGATTCTCCAGTATTTGTCCTTTGTGACTGGCTTGTGTCACTGAGCTTCATGTCCTTGAGGTCCACCTGGATCCTGGCATGGGTCAGAATCCATAATGTTCCATTGTTTGCATATTTCACATTTTTGTGTATCTGCTTATCTGCTGGTGGCCACTGGGCTTGTTGTCATATTTTGGTGACTGCATAATGCTGCCATGGCAGAGAGGCAGAAATATCTCTTTAAGACTTTATTTTTAATCCTTCTGAGTATATACTCAGACATGGAATTGCTGGATCGTGTGGTAATTCTGTTTAATTTTTTGAGGAGCACTGTTGTGTTAATTTTTTAAAGGGTTACAAAAGACTGATATGTGACTTCTTAAGCTCCTGTGTTAAATTTTAAAAAACCATAATAAAGTTCAACATCATTAATTTCGTCAAATCTGAAGTAATTCACTGAGGAGGCTACAGGTTTGCCTTTTCTTTCTCATTTACCCACAACTTTGAGACATTTTCTAAGCTTCCTTCTTCTCTTTAGGGAGCCAGTTAAATTGGGGTCTATTACTACATTCCCATAGAGTCTACATTAGCAGATATACAGTGTTCTAATTTAAAATAAATGACAGAAGAAAGCACTGCTAGACTTACTCCTCAAAGATTCCAAGCAGTTGATTTTTATGTTGCTCTCTGTCCCCACAGCACTAAGACTGGATGCACTAATGGCCTTTCATTTTCCTGGTCATTCACTCACTCAACAAAAGTTAGGCTCTTTGCCATCTGTGTAGGCACCATTAATCAGCATTCATTGTCTTATTCTGTAGGGACCTACGTCTAAGCATTATTGCTCTAAACCACACGTTGTGTATGCAAATGGCCCAGAAATTGGACTGTGATGAAGATGGGTCTACAGCTGGGGAGGCCATGGAGACTTAGAGAGGCTGTGTCTCACGGAAGAGGCAGCCTACTCTGTCGGATGGCAGGCCCAGTTTTCCAGATCTTTCTAACTTCCAGGAATGGCAGGAAATCAAGACGTTAAATGTGGATTCTCTCAGTTGTAAAATGCTAACACTTATCAGAAAAAAATATGAGAACACATTGTATAGGCAAATAAATGTGTTTTACGAATAAAAACACATTTGCAGGTCAAATGCAGCTCATGGGTCACTAACTTCGACCTATCCTCCACCTGAAACTCATTCCTGGATCACAAAAGCCATTTGCAAGGAATATCTTGTTTTCCCAGGGTGTCTCTCAAGAGGGGATGAGTGAACCAGGAAAGACATTAGAGCTGGATTTCCATGAAGCTGATGCAACTTTACTTCTCAGCCCTGTATCTGCCTGGCCTTCTTCTCTGGGGCTAATATTTAGTATTTTCCAAAGTAAACAATTTCAGCCACAGTGGACTAGGACTGCTGTCTCTTTCCATTCTGACTTCTCCTCTGTCACATTTCCCCTTGTCTCAGGTGGCACTGAACCAACCAAGGATATTCTTGGGAAACTACAAAGGGGAAGTGAATTGAAGATACATTAAGTTTCAGTTGAGAGGGATGATTTTGTGTGGTTTGGACAAGTAATGCCCGTGGGCTACAGCGACTTCCCCAGTCTGACCGTTGACTGGTATAGGGTGAGAAGTGTGCACGACCAACTTATTGGACCTGCCCCTGGGCCCAAGCCCTAGATTCCACACCATACCTAGGATCCTGCAATTTCCTGTCAACACCTGGGGACTCCTTAGGCCTCTCCTCTGAATTTATCTTCTTATGGATTAAAAACCACTGCTGGGTGTGCTCCCTCGGGGCCCAAGAAGGGCTATGGGGTGGCTGTTTCCAGGGAGCGTGGCTGGAATGTTAGCTGTGTATGTGTGAGGCCCTGACAGGTGTTGGATGGAGCCTAGGATGAGTAAGAAAAGGGAGCGGCCAGCCTTCAATGGGAATTCTAAATCCAAACCTAGTCTTCCCAGTCTCTTTTAAGGCATGTTTTTCAGAGAAGGAGAATAAAACATAGCTCTTCAATAGTTTATTAGTGTGATTTCTAATATTTAATTTATAAAATCTTTAAATCTTTAGACCTCCATTTGTACCAAGGACCCACACAGTATTGGGATTGTACCTGGACCATAGTAACTTTGGCTTGTTTGGGCCACTCCTGCTGTGTAACTATTGCTCTAAAACTTAGTGGCATGAAACAACCATCTCATTATGCTCATGGATTCTGAGGGGCAGAAATTCAGACAGGACACAGCTTGTCTCCGCTCCAAAATGCCTGCAGCCTCCGCTGAGAAGACCCCATGGTAGAGGTGACTCTGCAGTGGGGGCAGGAATCGTGTCAGGGGCTTGGTGCTGGCTGTCGGCGGGATCTCAGCTGTGCCGTGCACCGCGGCGGCACCTAATGTGACCTGGGCTTCCTGAAAGGATGTCTGCCACAGGGGAATTGAACTTCTTACAGGTTGGATCTGGGCTCAGAAGGCGAGAACCCCTGAGAATCCCTAAGTAGAGCAGTAGTATTCTGTTGGTTACAACCAAGCCACAAGCCTACCCAGATCCAAGGGGGCTGGACCTAAGCAAGAAGATGTGGACTCCATCTCTCAGGGGGAGGATCGTTAAAGAATCTGGGGGCTATATTTTAAAACTACCACTCAGCAGGCTCCTTGCTCAGCAAAGAGCCTACTTCTCCCTCTGCCTGCAGCTTCCTCTGTTTGTGCTCTCTCTCCTTCTCTCTCTGACAAATAAGTAAATAAAATCTTTAAAAAAATTAAACTACCCCCCAGGTTAAAATATTGTTAACCATCCTGACTTCCAAGAATATACCTAATGGCAATTCAAAGAACATTCCAAAAAAACTTGACATCTCTTTTGAAATTTTAGCTCATACATAAAAGAAACATAATACAGTTTTCCTCATATCTGACAGAAATCCTAAAAATTTATGTATCAGTGATGGTTAAGAATTTTTAAAGCAAAAAAGATATTTTTCTAAAGTATCAATAACAAAAAGATACTTTTGATAAATCTTGTTATAGGAAAGACTGAATTATATCTTTCTATTCTATCAAAAATATCATAAAATCGTTACCATATGAAGTGACAAGAATGTGCTGCCCTCAAAAGTGTGGGTGTTTTTACAGACCGTTGGATCATCATATGTGCATTTTTAAGAATATTCAGAATGAAAAATGGTAATTAAATCCCAAAGAAGGAAAGACCAGCACAAGCAAGTGTAGTTTAGAAACACTTCATGGAGGATGAAGGAAAGATGGAATTTCAACAGAGAGAAGAAAAATGGAAGCTGAGAGCAGAGCTGAGTAACTGGTCAACCCGTAGTGTCAGTTATATGTGACATCACTTCTGATTGTCTCAGTCTCCATTCTGATTGGTCGGTGCCTTCCATGGCAGTTGGTAAAGGTTTCCCACACCATCCCTGTCAGTTAGACGGGGCAATATTAACAAAGACACAGAGAAGGAATAATCTTGGCCTGTTGATCAAACGGTAAGGAAATTAGACTGGCTTGAGTCCAGCTGGGACCGTTATGGGGAGGACAGCTGTTTAATTATGGTAAAACAAATTGTGAAGAATATTGAATGTTAAGCAAAGGAATTTGTACATAATCCTGCAACCGGTGGGGGGTAATGAATCATTTTGTGAAGTAAAGACAAAATGGAGGTGTTTATTGTATTTTAGGAAGATTACAGCAGTAGTCGAATGAGGGCAAACCTAGAGAAATCTTTTCAGGAGGTGGGTATAATAATCCAGACATGAACTTACCAGATGTTAACTAGTAATTTCGGCTAATTTGTATATCACTTTTTAAACTCATGTTATTTAACACAACTTTAACTCAAGTTTCTTAGTAGCTTATAATGGATTGAAGACCTCTACTTAAAATATTCTACTTAAATTTTCTGGTCCCATCTCCGTCCAGCCCCTGCAGCAGTGGGTAGTTCTACCCAACCAGCTCTATGGTGGAGCACCCATTGACGGCCTCTTCTCCTTTCCCATCCCTGGCTTGTCTGGTGCAGAGGCTAGCTGGGCTGTCCAACCCACTGGGCACCCACTTATGTACAACTAAGAAATGCAGGGTTATTAACATCCTGTGCAGCAATCCTTGGCCATTGGCGATATGTGCTATAGGGTAAATGCTTTCTCTTTTCTCCCCATCCCACAGTGACACATTTTCATGGAGCTTCCCAAAGTCCCTGTGGGCTTAAATTGTTGCTATAGAGATGGCTGCCTGGATTGTACTGGCTTTCCTCTTCACCCTCCCACCTCAGCCTGACAGTCCCCCTGCTCCTGGTGACCACATCCCCAGATAAACAACCCATGCACAAACTTTTGTATCATGCTCATCTTTGGGGAAACCTAGGCTAAACTAGAACAGGATCTTCATGTCCAGTCCTTTGAAACCCCCAAGAGAGAACCTCACATAATGTTCTGCTCCCATTAGGAACATCAATATAGCCAAGAGCGAATATCCCCTTTTGACCTTTTAATTTAAAAAAAATGAGATTGTAGAGCTGAGGCTGTCCTGTATTGTAGCAGCGTGTTTTAGGCATGTGGGGAGATAGTTTAGAATCCTGGGAAGAGCAGAGAATTTCAAGTCATGAGATCTAGATTTGAGCTTTGCTACCTACAAAGTGAGTGAGAGGGCAAATTATAGAACTCTAGTCTTCCATATCTCCATCTATAAAATGGGGAAGTTAGTAACTACCTACCTTCATAGGGTAACTACAAATTTGTTTTGAGATTTGGGAAAGAAACTCCCTCACCCCTCTGAGAGGATTATCAAAGAAACAATTTCTCTTTATCCTGAATATGAATGAGACAGCACGTAACGCCTAGAAATCACTAGACATCATCTCCTGGCCCTAAAGATTGGTCAGCCTACAGATAAAGTGGAAAGGAACCATGGTGAGATTAGTGAACTTCTGAACCAAGCCACATCCATAGCCCACATGACCTCTGGTCATTTCAGATAAGTGAGTCAGTAAATATGTCATTTAAGCCAGTTTTAGTCAGACTTTCTCTTACTTGGAATAGAAGAATTTCCAACTGATAAAATATGTAAGTAAGCTTTGTAACTTGAGATCACTATAAAAACATTAGTTTTTACTATTTTTATTCCTACTAGTTAACAAGAATACCCATAGTCCATTGAGCAAGTTGAGAAAAATTCCTAAGTTTTCATGTCAATTTAGTACCAACTTTTGGAAAAAAATTTAAGTCACTGCCTTATGGTATGTAGATTACCTGTATTAGACAGATTATTAGCTATATTATTTGTATATGTAGAAAGAAACAAATGTAAATAAAACCTATTAAACTGACTGAACGTTAAAACATACTAAACTTATAAGTCATAAAAGAAATGACTGTTCAGATATGGCTACATAAAAATAATACAAAACTGCTGTAATTTGGGAAAATTACTTTAAATAAAGTTAAAACACAAAGACAAACTGGGGATAGTGTTTGAAGCTTATATGGTAGATAAGCTTATAAAGAGTTCTTATAAATCAATAATAGGAAACCTCCTCAATAAAAAAATAGGTAAAAGATTTCATGATGAAATCTGAGAACTATAAGAAAAGATGCTGAACTTAAGATTAAGGAACATCAAGGGCTATCATTAAAAGAGATAACTAATATTTGTAATAACTAGCACATACACTAACATGTAATAACTATCACCAGACACTATAAGAATTCTCTCACAGAGATATAGGTATAAGAATTATTATTACAGCATTCAAATAAATGAAAACAACTTAAATGTCAAGTCGTAGAAAGCTGGCAAAATAAGTTATATATTCCTATACTTAGATACATTGTTGCCATTAAAAAGGATCCAATAAGGGAGTGCCTGAGTGGCTCAGTCAGTTAAGCATCTGACTCTTGGTTTTGGCTCAGGTCAGGACTTCAGGAACCTGGGATGGAACCCTGTGTTGGGCTCTGCACTCAGTGGGGAGTCTGCTGGAGGATTTCGCTCTCTCTGTCCCTCCCCACTTTCTAAATAAAGGAATAAGTCTTCAAAAAAGATGGTTAAGATTGTAAGTTGTTTTTTTTTTTAAAGGAACCAGTAGGCCCTTAAATGTTAACATGGAAAGAAGTATGATATATAGTTTGAGTTTATCAAACGAGGTATAGAATGACCCCATTATATTAAAATATATATTTATGTATACACTTACAGTCTAAAAATAAATGCCAGCTATTAATACTAGTTAGCTCTCAAGTGTAGGGTTACAATGAGATCATTTTATGTAAAGTTTTACAAAATGTATATAATATAAAAATATTTGTTTATAAAACAAATAATTCAATGAGCACCAATCAGAAAGAAATCAGGGGTTTTTCACAACAGGTTTGCTGCCAGAACACAGGTGTCATGAAAGCCACCACTCAACCTAAACCAGAATGGGGAAGGAAAAGACTCATATTAACATTGTTGTCATCGGACACGTAGATTCGGGCAAGTCTACCACTCCTGGTCATCTGATCTACAACTGTGGTGGGATTAACAAAAGAACTATCGAAAAATTCGAGAAGGAGGCTGCTGAGATGGGAAAAGGCTCCTTCAAGTATGCCTGGGTCTTGGATAAACTAAAAGCTGAATGTGAATGTGGTATCACCATTGATATCTCCTTGTGGAAATTCAAGACCAGCAAGTATTACGTGACCATCATTGATGCTCCAGGAAACAGACTTTATCAAAAACACAATGACAGGCACATCCCTGTCCTGATTGTTGCTGCTGGTGTTGGTGAATTTGAAGCTGGTATCTCCAAGAACGGGCAGACCTGTGAGCATGCCCTTCTGGCTTACACACTGGGTGTAAAACCACGAATTGTTGGTGTTAACAAAATGGATTCCACTGAGCCACCCTACAGCCAGAAGAGATACGAGGAAATCGTTAAGGAAGGCAGCACCTACATTAAGAAAATTGGCTACAACCCCAACACAGTAGCATTTGTGCCAATTTCTGGTTGGAATGGTGACAACATGCTGGAGCCAAGTGCTAACATGCCTTGGTTCAAGAGATGGAAAGTCACCTGTAAAGATGGTAATGCCAGTGGAACCACACTGCTTGAAGCTCTGGATTGCATTCTGCCACCAACTCGTCCAACTGACAAGCCCTTGTGTCTGCCTCTCCAGGACATCTACAAAATTGGTGGTATTGGTACTGTCCCTATGGGCCGAGTGGAGACTGGTGTTCTTAAGCCTGGCATGGTGGTCACCTTTGCTCCAGTCAATGTTACAACCGAAGTCAAGTCTGTTGAAATGCACCATGAAGCTTTGAGTGAGGCTCTTCCTGGGGACAATGTGGGCTTCAATGTCAAGAACGTATCTGTCAAAGATGTTCGTCGTGGCAATGTGGCTGGTGACAGCAAAAATGATTCACCCATGGAAGCAGCTGGCTTCACAGCTCAGGTGATTATCCTGAACCATCCAGGCCAAATTAGTGCTGGATATGCACCTGTGCTGGATTGTCACACAGCTCACACTGCTTGCAAGTTTGCTGAGCTGAAGGAGAAGATAGATCGTCGTTCTGGGAAAAAGCTGGAAGATGGTCCCAAGTGCTTGAAATCTGGTGACTCTGCCATTGTTGATATGGTTCCTGGCAAGCCTATGTGTGTTGAGAGCTTCTCTGACTCTCCTCCTCTGGGCCGTTTTGCTGTTCGTGACTTGAGACAGACGGTTGCTGTGGGTGTCATCAAAGCAGTGGACAAGAAGGCAGCTGGGGCTGGCAAGGTCACCAAGTCTACCCAGAAAGCTCAGAAGGCTAAATGAATATTATCCCCAATACCTGCCACCCCAGTCTTAATCAGTGGTGGAAGAACGGTCTCAGAACTGTTTGTGTCAATTGGCCATTTAAGTTTAATAGTAAAAGTCTGGTTAATAACAATGCATCGTAAAACCTTCAGAAGGAAAGGAGAATATTTTGTGGACCATTTGTTTTTGTGTGTGTGTGTGTGTGTGTGGCAGTTTTAAGTTATTAGTTTTTAAAATCAGTACTTTTTAATGGAAACAACTTGACCAAAAATCTGTCACAGAATTTTGAGACCCATTAAAACAAAAGTTTAATGAGAAAAAAAAAAAAAAAGAAAAGAAATCAGAGTTGGATAATATGTGGCCTCCTTGATGGTTGAATGCATTCCTCTTGTCCTTAGCTCCAAATGTGATGTAGCAGCTGGCAGATGATAGTAACTATCATGTGTAGGAAGAAGGAAGGCAAGAGGAGGGGTGACATTAAGATCTACACTCCATTGTCCCAAAGCAGTGCACACAGTGAGGGGTGGAGGATTAGAGAGAGCATAGGGAAGGGTTTCCCAGGGAAGGAGGAGAGAAGTAAACAGAACTTCCCCAACCAGGAACCCAGGAATGGAAAAATTTCACAGCCAGCTCCAGGTGAAGGAAAAGATTTCGTTTCTCATGTTCACTCACCCAAACTCCTACCTATGGTGTTTAGAATTGGCTCCTTGAAAAGTGTGCGAAGTAGTCATTTGCCAGATTCTGGCTATGAAGGCCAGGGGCTGCCCCAGCTCCTCTGCCACCAAACCAAGAATTTCTTGTGCCTGACCTCATCCCTTCCTGGTCCTTTGGAGTTGCCTTTGGACTAATCTGATAACAGGTCAGCACTGTTATGAAAAGCCAAAGCCTGATACAATCCTATGAGCTAAGGCTCTTGGCGGAGTTGACTTCTCCCTGCTCCCACCCTCAGAAGCTGGAGTTTGGAGTTCTAGATGAAAAGAACAAGGAGGCATTACACAAACAAACAAACTTCAGGCTCCCTTAATCTAAGCCTTAGCATCAACTTTGATGAGTTATGAGAAAGTTCTTTGGTTGAATCCTAGGCCATACAACTCAAAAGGATCAGACAATTTCAACTTGTAAATTTTCAGATGAGAAAACTAAACCTTAGATAAGTTATGTGAATTCCCCCCGAGGCCATGACCAATTTTAGAGATGACATGAGAATCCAGTACTCCTTAAGTAGCATAATCTCCCTGCTGCCATGCCACATCTTTGGCTGCCACACTTCCAGTGGCAGGGTTTCAGAGTTTCAGGGGTTTGTAAATATTTGGGTAAATATAATCAACTGACTGATTTTCTTGGGTTCTTTAAACTGTGGGTGATAGTTGAAAGCAGCAACTGTAACATTATCTAATGGGATTTTCAATGCATGAAATAAAAATGTATTTCCTTGAATATATCAATGAAATTCAATAATCTTCTAGACAGACATAAAGAAAAAACAGAGAGGACACAATATAAAGAATAAAGGAGGAAATCACTACAGGCAGTAAAAGGATAATGAATAAGACAAAAACTATATACATAAGTTTGACTGCTTAGATGAAATGAGCCAGGGCCTCAAAGGCCACATACTATCAAGACTCACCCAAGAAAAAATAAGCACACTTGAATAGTTCTATCTATACCTGCTAAATAAATTGTAGTATAAAATCTGGCAAAAAAGAAAACTCTAGGCCCAGACAGTTGTACTGAAAAATTCTACCCAATGTTTAACGAAAAACACCCAATTCTACACAATCAACATCATACAGGAGGTTCTAGTTAATGCAACAAGGAAAGAAAAAGAAATAAGTGACATATATATTGAAAAGGAATAAATTAAATTGTCCCTGTTCTGAGATAATAGCTGTTGTCTCAGGAAACACGATGTCTATACAGAAATCCCAAGGAATCTATCAAAAAGTTTGTAGAATTAATACTAATGGATGTAGCAAGACAAAAATGCAAGGTCAACAGAAAAAAAATTTATTTTTATATATTGGCAATGAATAAATAAATTACAATTAAATTTAAAATAGTTCTAAAAAAAGATAAGTAGTTGGGTATAAAGCTAACATGCGGAATCTGTATACTAAAAATTAAAAAGTGCCAATGAGAAAAATCAAAGGAGACCTAAGTAAATGCAGAGCCATACAATGATCTTAGATTGGAAGGCTCAGTATAGTTAAACTGGCAAATCTCCCTAAATTAATCTATAAATTTAATGCAATTCTAATCAAAATCCAAACATTGTTTATATAGAGTAGGTGATTTTCCAATTTATATGGGAAAGCAAAAGGACTAGAATACCAGGAAGTTCTTTTTTTTTTTTTTTTATAATAAAAAATCTTATTTATTTATTTTGGAGAGAGAGCACGTGTATGGGCCTGAGCAGAGGGTTGGGAGGAGGGAGAGGGAGAGAGAATCTCAAGCACACTCTGTGCTGAGCAGGGAGCCCAACACAGGGCTTGAGCTCATGACCCTACCAGGAGGTTCTTGAAAAACAAATAACATTGGAGGATACATATTAACCAATTTTAAGACTTACTATAAAGCTCTGTAGTGTAGTATTAGCAAAGGAATAGATGCATAGTTCAACAGAACACAACAGAGTCATGAAATAGACTCATAAAATATAGTCAATTGATTTTTGACAAAGCTACAAAAAATATTCAGTGAAATAAGACTAGTCTTAACAAACAGTGTTGGAACAATTAGATACCAATATGCATACAAATTAACTTTGACCTAACCCTCATATCTCAAACAAAAAAATTAACTAAAAAATAGACCATATGGGCTCTTTCCATAATTTGGCTATTGTTGATAATGCTGCTATGAAACCAAGAAACAGACTCTTAACTAAAGAGAACAAACTGATGGTCACCAGAAGTGAGGTGGGCGGGTGATGGGTGAAACAGGTGATGGGGATTAAGGAGCACACTTGCTGTGATGAGCACCAGGTGTTGTATGGAAGTGTTAAATCACTAATTCCATACCTGAAACTGGTATTACACTGTATGTTAACTAACTGGAATTTAAAGAAAAATTTGGAAGAAAAAAATATAAAGTGGCTCTTCACAAGTAGGTAAAGAAATAAAGTGGGTTTCCTGTAAAAAATATAATAAAATAATAGAAATAATAATAATAAATTTAAAATAGACTATAAATCTAAATGAAAAATGTAAAACTATGAAATTCGGAGAAGAAGGCTTAGGAGAAAATCTTTGTGACTTTAGATTAGGCAAAAAATTCCAAATAAGACATTAAAAGCATGAGATGTCTGGGTGGCTCAGTGGATTAAGCCTCTATCTTCGGCTCAGGTCATGATCTCAGGGTCCTGCTCAGCAGGGAGCCTCCTTCTCCCTTTCTCTCTACCTGCCTCTCTGCCTACTTGTGATCTCTGTCTGTCAAATAAATAAAACCTTACAAAAATAAAGACATCAAAACCATGATTCATAAGTGAACAATTGACAAATTGGACTTCATCAAAACTAAAAAATTTGCTGGGTGAAAGCCCCTTAAAGAAATGAAAAAAAAAAAAATCTATGCAGCTAGAAGTTATTGCAAATCATATATGTAATAAAAGGCTTGTATTCAGAACCTCCAAAGTACCTCTCAAACTCAATAGTAAGAAAACAACTCAATTAAAAAATGCTCAGAGCATACACATGGCCAACGAACACATAAGAAATGCTCAACATCACTCAGCACAATGAGATACCACCTCACCTCACTGTTCAGAATGGCTAAAATTAACAACTCTGGCAACAAGAGACAGCGAGGATGCAGAGAAAGGGGAACCCTCTTACACTGTGGGTGGGAATGCAAGCTGGTGCAGCCACTAGAGAAAGCATTTTGTAATGTGTATAATTGTTAAAACAGTATGTTGTACACCTGAAACTTATATAATGTTATATGTCAATGTATATGTAAAAAACTTCAATGAAAAATTTAAAAATAAATAAAACAACTCAGACACCTGTATAAGCAAAACAAAGGAGTCAAGTTTACAGTTTTTAGATTTTAAAAAATTGTAAAAAGACTTTGCAAAGAGTATTTTATAGCAGGGCTTCAGTGTCTCACGTGTTTTCCCATGTGAGCACAATGGTCCTTAATAAAGCCTCCTTCTTCTCTCCTTTCCCCCAGAAGCTTCAGCAATTAACCAAGACACTGGGACAGTGTTTGGGCCAAGAGTTTCTTCTAAGTAAGTGGCAACTCAGTAAAAAAATGTAGCATCATGGCCCCGGCTATGGGGGTCAGCACATAAAGGCCAAAAGAGTCCAGGAACTAACCAGTTCCTGAGAGCACCTACCTCAGTCCCAAAGAACAGAGTCAAGAACCACCAAAAAGCTGAACCCTGTTCTGTGGACCTTAGCAGGCTGTGTTTCTCACATTTCATTATCAGGAAATCAGTCCAGTGGGGGCTTCTGAAGTTGGTGTCCACTGGAATTAATAGCAGAGATTTTTTAAAAAAGATTTATTTATTTATTTTAGAGAGAGATAGTGTGCAGGGGTGGGGGCTGTGGAGACAGGGCAGAGGGAGAGGGAGAGAGCGAATCTCAAGCACACTCCCTGCTAAGCACAGAGCCTGATGTGGAGCTCGATCTTAGGACCCCACGATCATAACCAGAGCCTAAATCAAAAGTCAAACACATAACTGACTGAGCCACCAAGGCGCCCCAATAACAGATTTTTTCTTACCACATGTGCCTTGACCAGTGCCTCTGGAAGAAAAGAATGCTATTTAGAATCTGTCAAAATTTGTAGCCATTAGCTGTTTGTCAAAACTGTTTGTCATAACTGCACACCAAAAAGAATAAATTGTATTTTGAGTAAGCAAAATAAATAAATAAATAAACTCTGGGAAAAGTTGGTCTTCAAATTATCCTCAAACTGTAACTAAAGACAAATTTTAAGCAACTAGCTCATGTCTTTTTATTATTGGGGCTCAATTCAAAGCAATGGATGGCAAAAATGTGTACCATTAGGTTGTTTCTACTTTTGTGCTTTAGTTTATTACCGAAACAAAATATACAAGGTAGCAGAGGGATCAAAAATAGAGGACAGGGAGAGTCTGATCTGTTAGGAGCCTGTGCACCAAACACTCTGTTCATATATTCCATACCACCCCATTGACTGCGTAGGATCCTCCACATTTACGAGCTGTTTAAGGACTAAATCCTAATAGTGATGTACCAAGTAAAATATGTAATGGTGACCACAGGTAGTACCAGAACTCCTCTGCAGCTGCTGGAACCCTGGGGGATGAGAATGGTTTTAGGGAAATTATTAACCAGCTCGGCTTCCCATGAGATATGAGCCCACCAAGTGGTCTGCCAGGCTTGGAGTGTGAGTGCATTTTGCAGAAAGCTCCAGAATGCTCCAGGGCAGCGGTTCCCTGGGCAAGCAGAGAGGACACCCAGGAGCTCTGGCTGATGTGAAGGGGTTCTCTAGAAAGTGGCTGATGAAGTAAACAAGTTCATGAGAAGTTAAATAGTACATTCTGTCTGCTGTTTGTGATGATGATGTCAGGGACACTACAAACGTTCTGATAAGTGTATGAACACCATAAAAGAGACTTCTTAGTTTCTGGTTTGCTTTTCCTTCAGGGTTCCTCAAGAGAGCGTGGTCCTTCCCTATTCACCCAAAGTCAATGCTAGGTTCAGATAATTTCTTATCTCAGAATTTAATTTCTGAATTTACTGGGCAATCATTCCCTGCCTACCTCTAGTGCCAAGAAGTTGGGATCTCAGAACAATTTCTCCTCAATTGACCTCATTATCCATCAATCCCCTAGGGACCGTCTTAGAAGCCACCCCAGGGACAGATTTTCCTGCCATAAACTTAGTGTCTCCCAGGATGCTGGGCCCCACAGCACAACCAGGTCTGTGTTGGCTGTGACCAGTGTCCATTATGGCTGTCCCTGGGCTCCTGCCAAAGGTTCTGCCAAGTAGCAGGTGCTGCTCTGACTGATGAATTCTTCAATCCACGATCACTCCTAGTTGGCAGAAAATATAGGTTTTGAGATAATCGATCCCACTAACCATCTCTTTGCTATGATTTGAATATTCCACTTCTTGTTTTTGTTTTCATTTTTTTGGTGTGTGTGTAGGTAGCAAAGCAAGGTTTATTGAGTGAGAGCAAAGCTCCCAAAGAGGGAGGGGACCGGAGAGGATTGCCCCCGAACCCACCACTTCCAACAAAGCAAGAAGAACGGGGTGGTGTTTAGTTATCAATAATCTTCATTGACAGCAGGATGAAAAACAAGAGGAGACACCGACCAAGGGCCAGAGTTGGCTTTGGCACCTACCAGGCCGGTGACTGAACTAGGCCTCCCTCTGACTTGGAGATCTTCTGAGATCAATGTAAAATGCCACAGTCACTGTGCTTTCCAAAAAGAAAAAAGAAAAAAAAAAAAAAACCATCCCCAGAAAACCAATGACTGTGTGGTATTGTAACGCTTTCCATACGTTTCTGCATAAAATAACACTTCTCTTTACTACTTTTCATGTTCCGTGGGAGGAGAGACAATCTTGATTTGTTTAGAATATGTTCCCTTCTGGGCAGACATCTGATTTTTTATTTCTCACTGACTTTTCTGTATAGGTGCGAGCCCCTTACTGCCTCTCCCTCAACCCTGCTTTCCATCAGCCCCTTCACTTCCCTGGCAATTCTTCTAAATGTTGTGTTTGAAGAGACACTGCAATCTAAAACAATGTGTACTTTTTTGTTCTTTTTTAAAAAATATATATTTATTTATTTGAGAGAGAAAGATCACAATTGGGCAGAGAGGCAGGCAGAGAGAGAAAGGGAAGCGGGATCCCCACTGAACAAAAGGGCCCGATGTGGGGCCCAATCCCAGGACCCTGAGATCATGACCTGAGCTGAAGGCAGAGATTCAACCCACTGAGCCACCCAGGCGCCCTACATTTTTGTTCTTAAAAAGATCTATTTCTTTGAGGGAGAGTGTGAGCGAGCAGGGATGGGGGTGGTGGAGGGAGAGGGAGAGAATCTCAAGCAGGCTCCATGCTGCATGCAGAGTCGAATGTGGGGCTTGATCCCACGACCGTGAGATCATGATCTGAGCCCAAAGCCAGGTGTTCAACCAACTGAGCCACCCAGGCATTCCCATGATATGCACCTTTTGAAAGATCAAAGGTAATTGGAGCTTCCTCTCCTCTTTGCCTTCACTTCCCAAGTGCCCATGTAACCCTGTTTGCTTCCACCTAGCACACAGTCACGTAGGTACAGGCCAAAACTCACCTCAATTCTATTTCTGATTAAGCTGCAAAGAACATAAAAGTATATTATTACATGTGACATTTGCCGTAGGTTTCTCGAAAACAGTTTTTATCAAATTAAAGAAATTTCTTTCTAGGTCTAGTTCACTAATTTTTTTTTTTTAGTGTTATTTGCAGGTATCTGAGATATTATTAATGTGGTGAATTACACATGTAGATATTTTAGTATTGAACTATATGAATAAATCCTACTTTCTAATGTATATGTTCATAAACTGCTGAATTCAGTTTGTTAATATTTTGTTTGAGGTTTTAGCCACTACCTTTATAATTCCTCACATTGTAAAAAATCCAGTTTAAAAAAAAATGTGGTTTAAATACTAAGAAGTTCTGTAATGCCTTCCTCCTCACGTGACTGGGCCAGATATTTTGATTTAGTCCAGGAAAAAATTAAATCTTCATCCACCATAAGAAGAAATCAATAATAGATGAAGTAAAATTGGTTAGCCACAAAATATCAACGTAAGAGTTACTGAAGAATAAGAAAGTAAATATGAGAAGGAACTTCCCGCAGGATTGAAAGGAGTTGCCTCTAGAGAAAAGAGTGACAAAACTGGGAGCTGCTTGGTCTGCTGCCATTTTATTTTGTTTTGTTTGTCAAAATAACCCTTTCACTATTACTTTTCTTTTTAAACCATGAATATGCATTACTTTGATAAAAACGAAGGAACACATTTAGGTCTCCCAAAACTCAGAGACGTTTCTGGCGCAGAATCTATTTTGAAATCTGTGACATCTTCTTTCTTTTCTCTAGTGAACATATATTGCAGTCATGGCTTGTTTATCTAAGCTTTTTCCATCCCGTACATTTTGCTCTTCTCTGTCTCTGAACATGTGAAGCTTCTTCCTTCTACCTTTTAACATCCCCAAATACTGGACTTCTCCCAAGCAAATGTTAAAAGACATTTTTAACTACACACTGCACCCCCCCACACACACATTAGAAAGCTCCAATAGAATTATCTTTATAATCATTTTAAAACATCCATGAAAGACTTCTGGTCGGGTGACAGAATTCTGCAGAGGTCATGCACTGGTTCATTGCGGCGGGGGTTGGCATCTGGTTGAGTGAGAGGCTCTGTACTTTGCTTGGACAACTAATTCAGGATACATGATGGTGGCTGGATGGATCTGTGGGTGGTGATGTCAGGAGGCATATCCTAGACCCAGTGTGGGCTGATTAGGAAGGGTTGCCCTTTATAGACACAGGTTCCACCATCATCAGTTCAGGGCAAAGCTGACTCCAGAGAAGGGGTATGCTTGCCCCTTGTAAGATTATCAGTTTAAACCAGGAGGGAGACTGATAGAAGGTAAACTGCAAACCAGCCATGACACAAAGTATTCTTTTTTGATTTGTTTCTTATTTGCAATGGAAACGAGAGTCTTTTTTTTTTCCTGTTAAAATAGTTAAGGCAATAGCTTTTGAGTTTTGTGGAATTTTAAAAAAATGCTACTGTTTGCTTGCATATTTGTTTTACCTTGTGGCTAAGTTGGAAGGAAGTAACATTTTTGTTAAATTAAATTTGCATTTCAGATTCCTTGGAGCAGGCTGTTGCTCCCTTCCATCTACTGTTGCTACTGTTATTGTTGATACAGTTTAAAAGAGTTGGAAAAGTAACTTGTAGCTTGGTGCAGTCCTTTTCATTGAGAATTGAGGCCACAAGCAGCTATCATCTTGGAGCCTGTGGGGGGGAATTCTTAAAACCAGGATTTTAGACTCTAAGGATAAATCTGCTTCCTTCTGTTATTTGTGTTTCTTGTCAAGCTTTTGGAAGAATTTCAGACTAACCTTTTTAATTCTGGAGGCTGGCTGGCTATGGTATTTGAAGCCTGTGATTGAGTTAAGAGGAGGGATGGTAGATAATAGGAATAGGAATGATGAGGTTTGGGGACTATATTGACATTTGGCTTCTGATTAGATTGGAAAAAGGGCAAGTACAGTTGATGTGGCCATATTCCATTTGATTGGATTAAAGTGTGCTGGTTGGATTATCTAATTGAAAAAAAAAAAAAAAAAAGGAGGTGGCCGAGCAATCTGATTTCTGTTATATCTAATAAAGGTCATCATACAGGGAGCCTGGAGAGAAGAAGGTATTGGTAACTTTGTGTATCTGTGGATGGTAGTGGCATTGGAAGTTGCTGGAGGTTTTCTGTAGGATGAACTTGAAGCTGATTTTGAAGCCTGGCACCAGGAGAGCAGGGTTCTAAGAAGAGTATGTCCAAAAGAAACAGTTTATGAAAAGGCATCGTGTAGTCAGGAGCACTGAACTATTCTGGGTGGCTACTGCATGGTGTGGAGTATTGGGAAATGGGTGGATGGGTCTGGTGATTAGGACCTAGTAGGAAAAATTTAACATTCCAGTTTTATCTTAAAAGAGTTAGAGGAGATTTTGAAGAAAGGGAGAGACATTATCAGGTTTATTTTTATTTCTTATCAGGATCACTGGATAGTGTATAAAAGATAGACAAGAATGAGAATATACTGATAATGGGGCTTTACACTGACTTTATACTTCTACCAATGAGGAAATTTTAGGTGGGGGGTGGGGATAAGCACAATTCCTGCATTAAGACCAGATGTAGGAAAGGAAAGAAAAGGAAAATACACGGAAGATTTTTTTTTTTTAATTTTATGTGTGAAGCACAGTAGTCAAGAAAAACACCTCGATTGCTTTTTTAGCCAGTTGGTGAGTGGCAACACCACAATATTTTCTTCTTGGCCTGTAGGTGCCATATTTGATTATCAGAACATAAAAGGTTTCTTCTTGAGGTTGTGCCCACAAGCATCATTGCTTTTAGGAGGGGCTAGCTGAAAACTGGCATATAGTTCACAGCCTGTTTTTCTAAATGTGGTCCCATGAAGCACTGGTTTTGAGAAATGTCAACAGATATTTTGTAGGGGAAGAAATGTTGAATAATCCAAAACTTTTGGGAAACATGAAATGCTATACCCCTCTTGGAGGGTGTCAGTGGAAACATGTCAGACACTCACAGTAAAGAGTTTTTTCAACTTTCTTTAACTCAGAATTTTCATAGTTACTTGAGTTTAGAGAGCGTTTTTTCAAGGAACACATATTTAGGGAGATCTAACTAGACTGCAGTTTTTATGCTATGAAATTTGGGAGGGGGCGGATACGATTATTCAAGAATCACTGTGTTTGAATCAGAAGAGAGAACTGTATCCAGTGGTGTGCTAATACATGTCTACCTACCAGCCTGGGGGATGTGGGGGAGGTAAGACAGACTAGAGGTGTTAGAAATACAGGAAGAAGCATGAAATAATTATCTTGGGGAGCAAGACAGCAGACTCACCGTGGCAGCATGATAGAATTACCAGACAGTTTTGAGTACCCTTTGGAGGTTTGAGGTAATGAACCTAAAGTGAGACTAGCCAACACAGCAGTGCTATTTTCTCCAGCTGCCAGGGTTTAGGAGTTGAGAAGATGGGGGCTAGGTTTAATCAGGATGAGAGCTTTTCCAGGCAAGAATAACATGAAAGAAAGGAGCATGAGAGATTGAGAATCTGGGACTCTCTGGTGGGTTATGAAGGAGTAAGCACTGATGTGTGTGTGTGTGTGTGTGATGATGACGGAGAGGTTCTGGGTCTTTGGATTGGAGGTTTCAAGCCATCAGAGAACAGATGGAGTTGGGGTAGTGGAGTAAGTCATTTGAAAATAAAGAAGGTGATAGAATTCCCATTTGGGAGATGGGGCACTTGCTGGCAGTGATAAGAAAAGGTCTTCAGAAGTGAGGAGGTCTAGGTGTCAAGTACGTTCTGCTGATGACACCCAGGATTCAGATGGGCGGAGGATGGAGGGGAAGGCAGTTGAGCCAGGTGCTAGTCCGCAAGGGTTCAGAAGGACAGGGAATTCCAGAGATGACAGCAGCAGCTGGATAGTATCACTGGGTTGCATGAGCTTCAAGGGAAGAAAGAAATAGAAAGAAACAAGAGAAAGAAAGAAAGAAAGGAAGGAAGGAAAAGAAAAGAAATGTTTTCGAAAGAGCAAAGACACTCGTCGCACTTTTAGACTTTGAGATGATGTGGATGCCAGAAGAAAACAACCTGCACTTTAAGGAGCTTCAGGGAGAAATGGTCATCTCAGGGAACAGCAGGCTTCTAGCGTGAGACAAAGAGGTAAAAGGGAAGGTTCCCAGAGGTGGCTGAGGATTTAGAAGAGTTTTCTGACGAGGTGCTGCCTTCTAGAGGACAGGGTGGAAGAGTTTAAGAAGGTGGGGATGGTTAGATGAGACCTTGTCTGGAGTTTATGGGCATGAGGGTCCAGCAGATAATGGAGCTGTGGTTTCCTAGACATCCTGTTTCCATGGAAAATGGGGTTGTACCTGCGCTGCTTCTGAATGTTTTCACATGGGGCATAAGGCAGATTCAACAAATACCTCAAAAATTATTCTTAAGGGACAGCAAGCAACTAATATGGTCCTGCCTTACTCCTAACATATTAATGGGAACTTAGCTAACATTACCAACCTCTAGAAGAGTACTAGGAGAGTACTTGCTCCCTTGCATCCTCAAGAAGAAATCTATATCTGACTGAGGGGGAAGGTGCCTACACCCCCTGGGCCAGCATAGATGTTAGGCTCTGTTATCAAAGGAAAGAGATTGAGACAAAGTGAAAGTTATTTAAAGCTTTATTTTATGCCAAGTATTAGAAGTCAGACTGATTAGCCAGGGGAACGAGACTGAAAGTTAAAATTATGCAAAGCTTTATTCTATGCCAAGCATTAGAAGTCAGACTGACCAGCCAGGGCTGCCTCCAAAGAGAGGGACCCCTCTCAGCCTCACAGACTTTTTTTTTTTTTTAAGATTTTTATTTATTTATTTGATAGAGAGAGATCACAAGTAGGCAGAGAGGCAGGCAGAGAGAGAGGGGGGAAGCAGGCTCCCTGCTGAGCAGAGAGCCCGATGTGGGGCTCAATCCCAGGACCCTGAGATCATGACCTGAGCTGAAGGCAGAGGCTTAAACCACTGATCCACCCAGGCGCCCCCTCACAAAAGCCTGGCCACACATAGGTGGCCAATGAGATTGTAACATTGCATATTCATGTTGGGTCACACGCAGGTGGCCAATTGAATTACAATTTACCCGATAGTAGCTGTTTGAACTAACCTATTACTCTGGTCAGAATTGGAGCTCAAGTTTGGTGCCCAAAAGACAGGGTTTACATTCTTTGGTGGTTAGGGAGACAGTATGTGTGCCTTTTACTGATAGGATGTCTCCACCTGGCCTGACTTGTCCTTGGGTTCTGGGCTCTGTTATTAGGAACTGGCCAACCATATTTTACTAGTTTTCCAGACTTGTTTCTTAAGTAAGTTCCCAGGGGGCGGGGTGGCGAGGGCAGGGTCAGTTTAAGTTTTACTGCACAAACAACAAAATGGCTTTTTAACCAAGATGGAACCGCTCTGGCTAAATAGGCCCTGACAATAGACACTTTCCTTCCCAGCACTGCTCTCCACTGGTTGCCACACCAGAATCCAAGCCACTGCAGGCCAGCTTTCTTGGTGCCCAGACTCTTGCATTCCCATGTCTGATGGGGTTTCTGGACAAATGAAGAGACTGGAAGACTGGGAAGAGTTTGCTCTGTAAACCCACCTTCTCCAGGAGCAGCTCTCAAAGCCCAGGGTTGCACTGTCCAGATAGGGCTACTGGGATTTAAACTAATTAAAATAAAATTAGAAGGCAGTGCCTCCATAGCACCAGCCCCATTTCAAGGGCTTGATAGCCTCATACGGATACACTCATCGGTCAGCACAGCTGCAATAACATTTCCACCCTCTCCGGAAGTTCTATTAGAGTGCGCCCCCGTGAAGTATTCATTAAGCTGTTCTTTTGGTCCCTTTCTAACTCAGGTGTTTTTCCTTGGTGCAGCACCTGTGAGCTAGCCCCGAACCCCGCGGGCGTTGGGAAGGACTAGGAAGCCGGCGTGTCTGCGCCCGTGTCAAGCTGCGAGCATGGCTCAGTACAAGGGCACGATGCGCGAGGCCGGCCGGGCCATGCACCTGATCAAGAAGCGGGAAAAGCAGAAGGAGCAGATGGAGGTGCTGAAGCAGCGGATCGCCGAGGAGACCATCATCAAGTCGAAGGTGGACAAGAAATTCTCGGCTCATTACGACGCCGTGGAGGCCGAGCTCAAGTCGAGCACGGTGGGCCTGGTGACCCTGAACGACATGAAGGCCAAGCAGGAGGCCCTGCTGAAGGAGCGGGAGATGCAGCTGGCCAAGAGGGAGCAGCTGGAGGCGCGGCGGCTGCAGCTGGAGGCGCTGCGGGAGAAGGAGCGCAAGCAGGAGCAGAAGCGCAAGGTCTGCAGCCTGTCCTTCACGCCGGACGAGGGCGACGAGGGCGACGAGGACGCGACGGCTGGGGAGCAGCCCGGGTCCGCGGCGGGGAGCAAGCGGCGGAAGAACCTGGGGAAGAATCCCGACGTGGACACGAGCTTCCTGCCGGACCGCGACCGCGAGGAGGAGGAGAACCGGCTGCGCGAGCAGCTGCGGCAGGAGTGGGAGGCGCGGCGCGAGAAGGTGAAGCGCGAGGAGATGGAGGTCACGTTCAGCTACTGGGACGGCTCGGGGCACCGGCGCACGGTGCGGATCCACAAGGGCGGCACGGTGCAGCAGTTCCTGAAGAAGGCGCTGCAGGGGCTGCGCAAGGACTTCCGCGAGCTGCGCTCGGCCGGCGTGGAGCAGCTCATGTACATCAAGGAGGACCTGATCCTGCCCCACTACCACACCTTCTACGACTTCATCGTCACCAAGGCCCGGGGCAAGAGCGGGCCGCTCTTCAGCTTCGACGTGCACGACGACGTGCGGCTGCTGAGCGACGCCACCATGGAGAAGGACGAGTCGCACGCGGGCAAGGTGGTGCTGCGCAGCTGGTACGAGAAGAACAAGCACATCTTCCCTGCCAGCCGCTGGGAGCCCTACGACCCCGAGAAGAAGTGGGACAAGTACACGATCCGATGACCCCCTTTCCGCTCCCCGCTAGGCTCCCTGTCCTACCCCTCCCTGGTCCTGCAGAGCCCTGGCACGCATGGCCTTCGCAGCCTCTGATGGCCTCCTGTCCACGCCCAGGCAGCAGCACCCAGCATAGGAAACAGATCTCTGTACCCTGTCACTTCCAACTTAATTTGGTGACCTTAATTTCTTGCCCCAATTTGAATAAAGAGCCGAGGGTTCTCACTTTATCCAAGTGTGGTCCTTCTAGTGCTGATGTTTTTGGGGGGGGGTGCTTGGTTATTTGAGGGTGGGTTGGGATTAATGTTACTGTGTAGACCCACTATATGGCTCTTTTGAGCTTTATTGAAACCATCACTGGGCTCTGCGGGACAGAATGAAAGTATGGGGTGCATTTTTTACCTGAGTCAAAAAGGGTTAAAACAAATAGTCATGAGCATGGACTTTGGAGCCAAACTGCCTGAGTTTGATTCCCAAGTCAGCTTCTTCACTTGCTGTGTAATTTGGGACAGACTAACTGAACCTCTGTGCCTCAGTTTCCTGGGATAAGAATAGCACTTACCTCATAAGATCCATGTGGAGATTAAATGAGTTAATATTTGCAAAGCACTTAGAACTCAATAAACGTCTGCTGTTACTCTTCATATGGTCTTAATTTATTTAAAGAACTGCTGTGACCCATTTCAGAACGATGTGAGGGCAAAGGTTGACCTCCCCCATAACTTTTCCCAAGATCAGGAGAGTTGAGGGGGGGGTGGCTCACAAACTGGGGGAGCAGCCCCCTCTGGAGCCGTCCTTAGCTGTGTTGTTTAGCCCCAGGGGTTAGGAGTTGGTTAGTATAGCCTAGAGATGAGGATTAGGGCCATGCCTTGTGCCTCCAGCTCTGACATGGCTCTGCACAGTGCTGTTAAAGATTCTGTCATTTAAAATTTTGATATTTTACTCATTATGAATTTCCTTGTATTAATGTTGATTTTTAAAAATATTGCGTTAAAATGTTATCTTAAAATTAAAAATTTTTTGAGAGATTGGGGAAGGGGCAGAGGGAGAGGGAGAGAGAATCCCAAGCAGGCTCTACTCTCAGAGCAGAGCCCAACATGGGGCCCAATCCCATGACCCCATGATCATGACCTGAGCTAAAATCAAGAGTTGGAAGCTCAATTTACTGAGCCACCCAGGCACCCCTAAAATATTAATTACTGAATTCTGGGGTGTTTTCACCCCCTTCCCACCCTCCATTTACCTTAATGCCCAAGGCAGATGCCTCACTCATCTTACCCCAGTCCCAGCTTCTTAGAGTTCTTGCTTCAACCCATAAACAAGAACTTCCACCAAAATGTTGGCCCTCGTGGGTCCCAGCCTGTGCTGTCCATTAGGATCATCAGGGAAGCTTTTACAGCTGCCAAATTCTCAGTGATGCTCAGAGTCAGGATCTCAGTGGGAAGCAGACAGTACATGTTTTGAAGCTCTGCAGAGTTCAATGGGCAGTCAGGTTGGAGAATGAATGTGTTAAGGTTGCCTTCTCTCTACCACTTACTAATTCCTCTGCTGAGATTTCAGGCCATAAGCTCACCTGGGTCATGCCCAGGATGGGTTGAAGACCACCTGAGTGGACTCTTGGTTTATTTCAGTGGAATGTGAAATGGTACCCAAAGCGTGATGCTTGCTTGCAGCAGCAGTGTCACACCTGACATCTTGTTAGAAAGCACACACCTATTGAATTGGAATGTGTGACCCAACAAGATTACCTGGTGATTCACATGCACACTAAGATTTAGTGACCTGTGACTGGCTACATGTCTGCTCTATAGTCTGAAACTCTAATATATTAATTCAAAACTTATACTTAGAGGGTATTAATAGTAGAGCTCTGTATTTTTGGTCCAAGCCACATTTTCTAATCCAGCTTTAATAATGTTGATATGCTAACCACAGTTCAACTCCTACATCTATTTCTTAATTGGTTTGGAGTTACTTAGATTTACCTTACTTTGTTCTGCCATGCATGACAAAACCCCAAAGTCACAGTGGCCTAAGCAAGCCTATTTTTTTTCCTATGCAAGCCTGGGGATAAATTTGCATAGCACCAGTCAAAGACCTGGGCTACTTCCATCTCTTCCGTTATCCAAGTGGCCTCCATACCCACAGGTACATTATAAGCCAAGATGGAAGTTCCAACTCCAGCCACCACATCCACATCCCAGGAAACAGAAAGATGGTAAAGGGAGAAAGGGAAATCCCAAAGTCATAAAATGTCAGTCTCTTAAGGATACCTATAAATTGACAATAATTTGGCTATATCCCTTTTGCTAGAATTTGGCTACTTGGCCACACCTTGCTACAAGGAAAGCTGGGAAATGTAGTCTTTTTTTTGGTCAATTTAATTTTTTTTTCATTTTTAAAACTTTTCAATGTCAGTACAGTTAAGATGCGGTGTTATACTAGTTTCAGGTATGCAATATAGTGATTCAACAATTCTAACATTACTCAGTGCTCATTATGGTAAAGTGCACTCATAATCGCCTTCACCTATTTCACCCATTGCCCCCACCCACCTCCCCTCTGATAACCATCTGCTGTTCTCCATAGTTAAGAGTCTGTTTTTGTCTTTTTTGTTTATTTAATAAACTCCACATACAAGTGCAATCATACAGTATTTTTCTTTCTCAGACTGACCTCACTTAGCATTTCATCCCCTAGATCCACCTATGTTGTTGCAAATGGCAAGATTGCATTCTATTTTCATCACTGGGTAATATTCCAGTGTGTGTGTGTGTGTGTGTGTGTATGTAATGTATGTCTATATATATGTATGTGGTATATATACACATACCACATCCTCTTTATCCATCCATCTATTGGATGTGGGTTGCTTCCATACTTGGCTAACGTAAATAATGCTACAGTAAACATAGGGATGCATATATCTTTTTGAACTAGTATTTTCATATTCTTTAGATAAATTCCCAGTAGTACAATTATTGGATCATATAGTAATTCTATTTTTAATTTTTTGAGGAACCTTCATATTGTTTTCCACAATGGCTGCACCAGTTTGCATTCCCACCAACAGTGCACAAGGGTTCTTTTTTCTCCACATCCTCACCAACACCTATTGTTTCCTGTGTTGTTGATTTTAGCCATTCTCACAGGTGGGAGGTCATATCTCATTGTGGTTTTGGTTTATATTTCCCTGATGATGATTGCTGTTGATATCTTTTTATGTGTCTCTTAGCCATCTGCATAACTTCTTTGGAGAAATGTCTGTTCATGTCTTCTGCCCATTTTTAAATTGGATCATTTGATTTTGTGTTGAGTTGGATGGGAGATGTAGTCTTGAGTTGAACTACATCCTTACTGAATTTCTGCCTTCTGATCTGTCCATTTCTCATAGAGGGTTATAAAAGTCTCCAGCTATGATAGTGTGTTAAGCATGATGACCACTACACTCTGGAAATGCAAATAGGTAAATACTTTACCTATTAGAGCCCTTAACCTATTTAAATTCCCAGTTCTGATAATTCTAGCAGTCCTGCCATATCTGGTTCTGATGATTTCTCTATCTCTTCAAATTGTGGTTTTGGCCTTTTGGTATATCTTATAATTCTTTCTTGATAGATAGACATGATATGCCAGGTAAAATCTTTTACTGAGATCATGCCCCTAGACTGTGAACTTCAGAAGTATTTCCCAGTTTTTTTCTCTACCCCCTTAAGTGAAATGGGATATCAAAAGTGGGCAGAAATTTGGTATTTCCTTTCTCCCAAGTCAGTTGAGCTTTGGTAATACCCCAGCAGATTAGGCTGCAGTTAACTAGTTTCTTCTGAGGGCAGACCTTGTTAAGAATAGAGTGCTCCATTGCATTTAAAATTGTTCCCTTTGCAAGAAGCAGGAAGGAATTTTTCTCTAATATTTACTGTGAGAACCTATTGACCACCTGAAGGTAAAACAAAAATATGGGTCCCTGGAGTTCTCAAGAGTTGACCACACTGAGCCTGAAGTAATTGTCATTACAGTTCAGGTTTCTGTACACCAGCAAGGTTTCCGCATCCTGGCACTGGTTCCTGGAGAGGTTTCTGCTCATGGGCTACTGCTCTGGTAAGTTTGAATTCTTTTTATCTGTCCGTTTCTCTAGTTCCAGGGCAAAAGTCTGTTCTGTGACCTTACTTCTTGGATGGTTTCTATGAGAGTTGTTGATTTTTCAGTTTTGTTTGGCAACTTCAGAGCTCTTTATATGCCTAAACCAGAAACCAGGAGTACTCTTACTCCTTCAATATTAGGAAGCATTGAGCATTCTAACAACTTTAGCCTTTTGAAAAAGAGGCAGTCCTCCTCTGTAGTCCTGATGTGTTCCAGTCTGGGTTGGTTTCTCTCTGCAGTCCGTGGCTGACATTTTGGAACCTCCTTTTACCATTATCCTGGAAATATCCTCTACCTGCCTTCTATGTTAAATTCCATGTTTCCTTTAGCTTGGGTCTTCTTGTGATCTTTCTTGATTTACTTCCTCTTTTTAATGAAGTACATTCTCCCACTGTTTGATGATGAAGAATATTTGAGAAGTATTGTTTTTAGAGCTTGAATATTTAAAATTTTTCTTCATTTTACCCTACTACATGATTGAAAGTTTGGCAGATGGAACTCACTTTCTGGCAAAAGTAATTGTTTCATAGTTTCATAGCTTGCTTTATTAATTATTCCAATTAATATATTTAGCTGGAGGTCAAGTGTAGGAGTGGTTACATAAAATCCATGGCAAGCATCCCAGACCCTCCTTGGAGGAATGGCTGAGAGGAATGGCTTCTTCCATTTTTTTGCCCCTCATTTCCTCTTATATTTTAAGATGCTCTGCTTCTGCCTGTCCAAAGAGGACTTCTCAGAGGAAGAAACCCCTCCTTTGTTGGATCATTTGATTTCCCAGTCCTCTCCGTGGCAATCTTCACTCAGGTGTAAGTCCTCTCCCTTTATTGTCCATATCGTTTTGTGCTTGTCATATATTCTGTATTGTGCTATGCTTTCTCTCATCTCTATGTATTTGTAAACTCCGTAAGCCCAGGAGTCAAGGTTTTATTATTCTTTTCTCCCCAGAGTGACTAGACAACAAAAACTGTTTGTTTACTTGACTTGGATGGAGATGGAGTTTATTCCAGGATGCAAGTGTACATGCACAGACATCAGTTGGCCCAAATCTTTCTGGATGGAATTCAAGACTGGAGTAGACAGAGGCATTACTTTGGAGGCTCCCATCCAAACGAATTTAGGAGAAAATTATTACCGCCTTGAGTGACACTAATGGCTCCATAGAACACAAGACACGATAACACCGTGGGGGCACACTTGTCATTGCACCACCTCTAGGATGAAATCTGAGTTCTGACTAAAGTGTTGCATTTCAACATCCTCTATTATTGTCCTAAGTATTATTAGCCAACTGCCTATTCTTCAGCCTGAAAAACCTTGTAGAAGACTATTTATAATGAGAACTAAGATTTAGTATATGCTATTATGCTGGAAATCGTTCTAAACACTTCAGTTATTTTAACTAATTTAAATCTTACGAGGATCAGATGAGACAGGCTGTTGTTCCCATTTTACAAATGAGGAAAAGAGAGGCTTAAGTAATTTCTTCCAAGTTAAATACCAGTGAGAGGAGAGTTGGGCACTGCTGTGTTTCTTCCCTTTGCCAACTAGACAGCACTTGATTTATTTTCGCTTGCTCTTGAGGATAGACAAGACAATCCTCATGCCATGAGGGCAAAAATGCTTTTGTGCCGGGTCAGTGTGAAGACTGCTCAACCTTGAACATTTCCCTATAAAATCACACGGGAGAAAAGCATGTATTCAGATAAGCTCTAGGGGATCATCACACGATCTCTTATCTTCTTCTAACATCTTAATTAATCAATATGATGAATTAATCAATAGGAAAGTATTAATAGATAAACAGAAAAGAGCTTCAACTAGCCTGACAGAGGAAGGGGCCAAACAGGTGCATTGATTTGAGAGCCAGGACAGGGATCTCAGAATCAGGGTCTCATTTGTGTTTTTCAGTATTTCTCAGAATGAAGGACCAGAGTTTCTGCATTCCTTACTGAAGGATTGCATCAAGGAAAGGCATTTCTCATGGATTCATATATTTTTGCCAGAAAAATATAATAATAAATAATATTAAGATGAAAAATAAAACCAGATGAAGAAAAAAGCAATCCATGCTGGAAATCCATAAAATTTTTGAAAAGTAACATATATATATATATATATATATATATATATTTACATTTGTGTATATATATGTATCTGTGCATATACATGGTGTGTGTGTGTGTGTGTGTGTGTGTGTGTTTGCATGCATGTGTGTTTTTATTTGGCTCTCCAGCAGAAAAGGAATGCTCCTGCACAGGCCT
Source organism: Mustela lutreola (assembly GCF_030435805.1). NCBI lineage: Eukaryota > Metazoa > Chordata > Mammalia > Carnivora > Mustelidae > Mustela > Mustela lutreola. Next base: position 135,844,509 of record NC_081295.1, read on the forward strand.
CAGGGTTCACAAGATACTGAGCATATTTCATTAGGGCAGTGTTGAATAGTAGTTAGGGCTAATGAGCTAGAGAAGCTGAGGTCTCTAGGAAGGCAATGGGATATTAGTTCCCACACATGAGAGCTAGTTTCCAAGAGGCCCCCAATGGTTTTTTTCTTCTTGGTTTCATGCCCTTGTATAACCAGTAAGATTTTGATAAAATGACAGTATGTAACATTGAAGACTCGGTCATAAGAGGCACTGTACATTTTTTCCACCTTTCTCGTTTGAATAACTCACTCTGGGGAGGCCAGCTATCACTCTGTGACATTTAGGCAGCTGTGGGGACAGAAGCACCTGGCAAGAAATAAATAACCAAGGCCCTCTGCTAGCAACCAACAAAAACAGAGCATCCAACTTGGAGTCAGATCCTCCAGCCCCAGTCAAGCTCTTTCAGATGACTACAGCCCAGGCCAAAACATGACTAATCTCATGAGATCCTGAGCCATATATAACTAATATAGATGTATTAACTGAGACATATTTTATGTACCATAAAATATAATCATTTAAAGTTCAGTGATTTTTAGTATATTCATGGAGCTGTGTAAACAGTACCATAATATAATTTTGGAACATTTTCATCACTCCAAAAACAAACCCTGTACTCCCCAGCCCTAAGAATTTACCAATTATCTTCTGTTTCTATAGATTTGCCTATTCTGGACATATCATATATCAGTGGAATTATAGACTATGCAGCCTTTTGTGCCTGACTTCTGTCACTTATTATAATATTTTCAAGATTTATCCATGTGGTAGCATGTATCAATACTTCATTCCCTTTTATAGCCAAATAATATTTCAGTGCATGGGTAAACTACATTTATCTACATATTAGCTGATGGAATTTGAGTTGTTTTCATTTTCTGGCTTTTATGAATAATGTTACTGTGAATATTTGTGTACAAGCTTTTGCGTGAACATGATTTCACTTTCTCTAGGGTATATACATAGGAGCAGAATTACTGAATCTTATAGTGACTATATGAGCAAACTGTTGAGGAACTTCCAGGCTGTTTTCCAAAACAGTCACACCATTTTATGTTCCCATTAGTAATGTCTGAGGGTTTCAAATTCCCCACATTCTCACAAAGACTTATTATCATCCATCTTTTTTATTAAAGCCATCCTTTTAGTGTGTCGTGGTATCTCACTGTGGTGGCTATGATTTGCATTTTCTAGATGGCTTTAGGCGTTGAACATATTTTTCTTTACTTATTGGCCACTTGTGTATTTTCCATGGAACATTATCTGTTCAGATCCTTGGCCCATTTTTAATGGGAGTACTTATCTTTTTCTTATTGAATCTTGAGAGTTATTTACATATAAGAATCCAAGTGTTATGTCAGGTATATGATTTGAAAGTATATTTTCCATTCTGTGAATTGTCTTTGCACTTTCTTGGTAGTATTGTTTGAGCAAAAAATTTTAACTTTAATGTAGTTCAATTTATCTACTTTTTTATTTTGGTGTTAGTTCTTTTGATATCATATCTAAGAAACTATTGTGGAATCCAGACTTATAAAAATTATTCCTGTTTTCCTTTAAGAGTTTTAGAGTTCTACCTCATAGATCCATTTTAAGTTAATTTTTATATGGTGTGAGGTAAGGGCCCAAATTAATTCTTTTATATGTCGCTATCTAGTCCCAGGACCATCTGTTGAAAAGGCTATTCTTTCCCCATTAAATAGTCTTGCCCCCAAATGACAGAAATCAGTTTATATCTGGACTCTCAAATCTATTCCATTCATCTATGTGTCTATTGTTATGCCAATTCTACATTGTCTTGGTTACTGTTGCTTTTAGATAGTTTTGAAATAGGGAAATATGTGTCCTCCAACTTTTTTTTTCCTTTTTCAAAGCAATGAATTTTCTGTTTTTAGTTTATCTGGGAATGTCTTTATTTCACCTTCATTTTTAGAAGATAGTTTTGCTTATTGTAAACTTCTGATTCACAGGTTGGTTAGTTGGTTTTTCCATCATATTGAATATGGCCTTTGGCTTTCAAGATTTTTGATAAGAAGTCAGCTTATTGAGGATTCAGTAAGTGTTCCTTTGTGATGAGTCATTTTTCTCTTGTGACCTTTAAGATGGTCTCTTTATTGTTGGCTTTCAACACTTTGACTATGATGTGTCTGGGTGTGGCTCTATGCTCTAATCCTACTGAGAATTAATTGAGCTCCATGTATGTGGAGATTAATTCTTTTCAGCAGATTTTGAAGTTTCCAGCTATTATATCTCTTAATATATTTTTCAGTTGCTTTCTCCTTCTGGCACACCCAGTATGCATATATTGATGTGCTTAAGGATGTCCCACATTTCTCTGAGGCTCAATTTTTTTCTTTCTTTTTTTTTTTTAATCATTTTGTTTCTACTACATAATTTCCATCTATCAGCCATTTTGCCTATTCTTTCTTCTACCAGCTCAAATTTATATTTAAGTTTCTCTGCTGAAATTTTAATTTTAGCTATCATATTTTCAACACTAGAATTTTCATTTAGTTCTATTTTGTAATTTATATCTCTTTTTTTATATGTTCTATTTGGTGAGTCATCATCATCACACCTTCCTTTAGTTCCTTAGACATGGACTCCTTTAGTTCTTTGAACATATTTATAATAGCTGTTTTGAAGTTTTTGTCTGCTATGTCCAACATCTGGACCCCTTAAAGGTAATTTCTATTGTCTGCCTTAATTCCTGTGCATTGGTCACACTTTTTTGTTTCCTTGCATGTCCTTATATTTTCTGTTGAAAGCTGGACATTTTAGATAACGTACTGTAGCAACTGGGGTTACTGATCTCCTCCCTTCTGAGAACAGCTGTCATTATTGTTTGCTTAGTAAGTTGGCTTGAACAGGTCAGTAAAATCTTTTTCCTGCACTGTGCAGCCTCTGATATCTTTGCTCAAACTTTTTGGGCTCATTTTTACCTTTAAGACTTGTTTTCTACCAGTCATCCCTGGATCAGTCTAGGTTATCAGTGATCCTCTGGTTGGTCAGAGGTTGTAGTTAAGCCCCCTGAACCAGTGATTTTTCACTTGTTACCATTGGATCTGGGTGTGGTTTGGAGACTGCTTTCACTGTTCAGGGAGTTTATAGGTTGCCCCACTTTCAGTCAAGGACTAATAGCTCAGAATTTCTGTCTCCATTTACCCCTTGATGGGTAGGTTTAGCTGAACTCTCTTTGACTCTCTTTTTCCATGACCTCCTCATTAAACATCTGGCTAATCTGCTTCTATATGCATCATACCCACTTGTTAGCTGCCACTAACTTCTGGTCAATTGCTCCATTGTTTTCACTAATGACTTGGGGCACAAATTGCTCCACAGTCTGATCCAGTGAAAGTAGAGCCCCTTAACAATGTTAGGGTATTGCCAGTCTTAAGGTTTGCTCCAGCTTTTTCCTGGACAGAATCTCTGTGCTTTGGATGAAGAGTCAGGGAGATGGGGAGATAGGGACCTTGCTCTTTACCAGCTGCACCATCTTTACCAAGCAGGAGCTGTGTGGGGGGAAGGTAGGAACTGGTGCCATCAGCTAGCTATCTACTGCCCGGTTTAGATCTTACACTGCCCAGAGGTGAAGTTTGGGGGTTGGGGTAGAAGATGGGATTTGCTAGTATTCATCACCTTCCAAATCTGTCTGCAGTAGCTCTTCCACTGCAGGAAGCTGCAGGAGAAGCGAGCTGACCCTCAGTTTTTAGCCTTGACTAACTAGTGGGAAGATCTCTTTAGTTAGATACAAATAGTCTGGTTCAAGTTCAAAGTCACAATAATGTCTTATTTTATACACTCTTCTGTAATGTGATCTTTTACCTCCTCCACCAAAAGGTGAGGTTCATTTCCCCACCTCTTTGGCCCTGTGTCTACCTTGATGACTGCAATATAGGAAAATTAATGCTATTTCCATAGATGTAGTTCAACTGGCCTCACCTCTTCTCATCCTCCCTCTCACAATACTTGCTCTAAAGATACACTCTCCCAAGATTCAGCTATCAAGCCATGAGAAGCCAATCCATGTGAGAGCCCATGTCAGGGTGCTTCAATTGGTTCTCTAAACTGAGCTTCCAACCTATAGCCAGCATCAGCTGCCAGCCATGTGAGTGACCTATCTTGGATGTTCAAGCTCAGATGAGGCCCCAAATGACTTCATCCCCCACAGGTAACATGCACAGCAGAACTACCCAGGAAAATCCCAGGGGATCCACAGAATCATTAGAGGTAATAAAATAGCTGTTGAATATTGTTGTTTTAAACCCTGAAGTTTGGCTCACCAACTTGGAAGTTCTCCATACCCCATTGTTTAAGGTTTTTATGGATGTTTCATTGCATAGGCATGACTGATGAAATCACTGGCCATTGGTTATTGAAAGTTTGTAGTCCTTCTCTCCCCAAAGGTCAGAGGGTAAAGATGAAAGTTTCAAGCTTTTAATCACATGGTTGGTTCCTCTGGTTATCAGCCTCCCTCCTAAAGCTGTCTAGAGGACCACCAAGAGTCACCTCATTAACATAAAATTAAGTGTAGTCTAAGGGACTTATTATGAATAACATACACTCTTATCACTCAGGAAGTTCCAAGGGTCTCAGGAGCTCTGTGCTCCAGGGACAAAGACCAAATATATATATTTTTTCTTATACCACAATCCTATATAGGTAACATATACCTAAATCAGCTACTTCCAAACTTGTTTGGCCATGACCCTTAAATACGTCTTACATCCTAACCAAGTATGCAAACACTACACACATACATATGTAGGTGTGTATATAACACTGAAACCAAAGTTTTATTCAGTTTCTAGGAAATCATGTTCACCTTTGCTATATGCCTTACCCTCATTCTATTTTCAATTTGGGTCAATTCATTCCTGTTCCCTTCTGTTTCTCCTTCCTCTTTTTTCTTTCAAATGCTGACCTTAATGCATGAAATGGCTTTTTTGTCCCACTACAGTGTCTCAAGCCATACTCCAAAATACTGTGGTCTCAATAGCCTACTCTCTGTCTCTAGATCTCTGAGACTTTATAGGGAAGAGGGAGAAACAAAGACACCCTTTTCTGAGGAGAGTCACATCCCAGACCAGCAGGAAAAGATATGAACATGTAGAGAAAGAGAACAGAACTCAGTTTGAGTGTCAACTGTCTAGCTATAAAGAGGAATGAGAACAGGTGATGGATGGCAGAGGAAAGACTTATATCCCTTAAAGACACTCACCCTCACATAAATACTGGACACATGTTTTTCAGTCAGTCACTTGTTTCAGAAACCCAAATATGTGCCCCAGGACCCTCTTAGCCCCATACCTGCCCTCAAGCTTGCACTTGAGTCCTTCATCGCCCTCTGCCAGTCGTACCTCGGCCCTGAGCCTTTGGACTAGTCTTGAGAAGGCTAACTTCACAGAGTCTGGGTGACCTCACCACCAGACTCCAATAGCCAGCAGGTTGACTGCTACAGAAATCTCTTCCAGAGCTGTGGGCATAGGCAGAAAAGGAGTCCCTTCCCAGCACTGGAGAAAGGATTCTGGCTAGAGGATCCAAGTATATCCCAGAAAGGAAGGCAAAGGGCTTTGTTCTCAGAGATGTCCTACCCAGACTCATGAGTTTAAAGACAGATGTTCTTTGTGATTCTAGAGAAGCATATGGCTTTTTACGCTTTCTTTATTCTTCCCTGGGTTAAATTGCTCTGGCATTGTCTCACTTCTTCTAATGGACCATGTCTAACATCTGTGCAGTTACAAATGGGGCATGCTCATTTGTGGGTTTATGGAGCTTGAATGACCTCAAGTCTGCCAGGGACCAGCTGCCTCACTCAGACAGAGGGAAACAGGGGGCACTGCTGGAGTGTGAAGTAGGTCAGTTCGCAGGGCAGGGGAAAGTAACGAAGCGATGGGTATTAAGGAAAAAAAAAATCCTAACCTAACTATCCTGTAATATTGTTTAACCTGGATTCTTTGCCTTCTACCTTTGTAGAGCTTGTATATGATATTTAAAGGGCATGTATTGGTTTTTTTTATATTATAAATGTAACATGCGTATTACAGAGAACTTCTAAAATATAAAAAAGGAAACCAATCACTCATAATTGTGCCACTCAGAGAAGACCGCAGTTATTGTTTTGACATTTTTCTTTCATTCATTTTATCCCAGGCATGTGTCTACTTGAGATACATTTGAATCATTAAACCCTATATGCAACTTTGTAATCTACTTTTTAAATTTCCCATTATATTCCTCATGTGGTCTTCAAAAGCATCCCACAAAATATCTTTATCTTAATTTCTCTTTCATTCTTATAAAAAATAGATGTGTGCTCCATTGATATCTTCAAAGATAAAGAGATCTGGAACATGCAGGGTTTCAGTGTTCTAGATTTTAAAAATTACTGTCCTCAGTAATGACAGGCCAAAGTAACAGGCCTCTCTTAATTTTCTGCAACTGCTCTGAAATTAGGCTTTTTCTCTGTGAAGGCAGTACCTCCCGTGCATTCATCCTTGGTAATGTGTATATCTTGGGAAAGAGACCTAGAACCCATTCTTAAGGATTAAAATCCCACTTTTTAAAAAATTGAAGGTCTACTAATCTAAACCCTGAATTTTTTAGAAGTGGGAGAGTAACAAAGTCTCTTTTCAAACCACATACTTGTGAAATTAAGTTTAACTTAACTTAACTGGGACTGTTTAAATACTGCTTGTAGTCCCCTAACCCTGAGGCACAGCCTTTTCAAACTTGCTGACAGAGAGCTCTAAAACCCTCCATCATTTCCATGAAATGGAAATTCTTCTGAACTCAATGGATTTTATTGGGGGGAAGGAATACTTGATTTTAATTTAGGCCTAGAAAGTGGAAAAGGGTGAGGAAACTTTTTAAAAATTCTAAAACTCGGGGCACCTAGGTGGCTCAGTGGGTTAAGGCCTCTGCCTTCCGCTCAGGTCATGAGCCCAGGGTCCTGGGATCGAGCCCCACGTAGGGCTCTCTGCTCAGTGGGGAGCCTGCTTCCTCCTCTCCCTCTCTGTCTGTCTCTCTGTCTACTTGTGGTCTGTCAAATAAATAAATAAATAAATTCTAAAACTCTTCCCTTGTCCCCACCCAGGTCCCTTTATGCATTTACAATATTGTTCTGATTTTTTAAGAGGATTTAAACCAGCTCCCATGAAACCACACCTGTTTTCCCAAGAGCCCTTTAGAAGCCTAGTGTGCGAAGCCTAGTGTGCGACCCATACTTGATCCCGTTGACCTGCAGAGGACAGAGGGCTCCTGCTCAGAAATGGCACCCCTTTCCATCCTGTTAATGACGGGATAAACTGCACATTTCTCATTTATACTTTATAATCTCTACAACCTCCCTATCAGTCCAGCCACCTTCCCCAGCTACCCTCACATGTAAAAGCAGCTTAACTCGTGTCTCTCTGACATGAAGTAGACTTCAAATAAGAAAAAATAAGGACACTAAGTCCTCTGGTCCATTTTATGGCAGCCATCAGAAAGCTGACAGGGGAGAATAATATGCCATTCATGTGGGTCCTTTGTGTGGCTTTGAATGAGTGTGTTGAACCAGGCGGTACTTGGGCGGCTCTGGATTTTTCACCTGGGTCAGAAAAGGTGCCCTAAGATAAACTCCTTCCATGTTTCTATGGATGCCAAGGAACCAAGGGCCTAGGACGGCTTTTGAGAGCTGGTGCAAGATAATATCCTTCTCTACAAAGAATCTGCTATCTGATTGCGGCTGCAAGATAGCAAGTCTTCCTCCTTCTCCTGGCCCCAAGGACCAGGGTGTGGGGAGGAGAGGCAGCACAGAACCACCGATGCTCTGCACCCAGGACCCTACCTGCTTGGAGTCACAGGGGACTCAGACGAGGACATAGTGGCCTGTCCTGGCAGAGTTCCCAAGCATTGCTTCCTAGTGAATGGTGACCCCAGGAATCTGTGTTTTCCCACTGATGCTGACCTTGGGCTCAGTCAGCCTCTGAGTCTCCACCACAACGGCATCCCTGGGCTCTATCAGCCACCAAACCAGCCACCAATCTACAACTTACAGATTTAAGAAATATTTAACTAGAAGATAAGGGCATTGGTTTGGTTTGACACGATAGTTTAGTTTTGTCTTTTCAAGGAAGCTGTGACTATCAAGACACCAGATTTGTAACTGTATTAACCATTTAATGTCACTGACAAAAATCTAATGCTGTAGGGTATGAGATGAGACAAGGGTTAAACATCTTGATCTTCCAAACCTACTTCCTTCCGTCTTTGCACCATTGTTTCCTTCCTGTGCTATATAGTCCCTTGTGCCAAATATTAGGTGGGTCATTGTGGTCTGTGTTATTTGGTAGAGTTTCAAATGTCCTCCACAGTGACTCCTTCAAACTGAAAGTCTAAAGAAGCCAAGATGAATCTCAATTTCAATTTAAGTAACTAGCAAAAAAAAAAAAAAAAGAAGAAGAAGAAAGAAAGAAAGAAAGAAAGAAAGAAAGAAAGAAAGAAGAAAGAAGAAAGAAGAAAAGAAGATGAGAGAAAAGGAAAGGAGATCAAACTTTAAAAATTTTTCTCCAGAAAAAAAAAGTATGTGTTTTTAGTCTCTCTTTTTCCTGTCCCATTGTATAGGATTTCACATCACAAGAATTTGTTACAAGTCAGACCCAGTTCCACCTTTGAAAGAGGCACCAATGTAGTTATGGAAGGGAAGGGTATTTTGTCTAGGAGGTCAATGTTGAAGGATGAGCCATGGCTCTTAAACTTTGGTGAACATGAGTCACAAGAGCTTCTTAAACCTGTAAAGTCCTGCTAGCTCTCCACTCCAAAAGATTCAGCTCAGTACACCTCCAGGAGAGTCTAAGACAAATGAGTGCAGGTAGGGGAGAGGGGCAGTCTTTGAGAAACACTGCAAATTAGAGCAATATCCGCTCTGAACTTAGCAGCCTGTTGACCTTGGGGAGAACCAAAAGGTTGGGGGTGAAGAAGTGTAATCCATGAGTATAAACATCCTTTTAAAGATGTTCAGAAAGGGAAAGGAAGAAATTGAACAGTAGCTAGTGGTAGATGTGGGGAAGAGGGAGATATTGTGTGCCTTTAAAAATAAATAAATAAATAAAAGAATGGAAGGATTTAAATCTATTTAAGTGCTGAAATGAAAGGACCAAGTAAGAGAGGTTGGCAGTAACAGGAGAATGGAAGATGACAGAATCTAGTCCCCGGAAGAGGTAAGAAGCCTTAAGATCCAAGACGCTACCAGCGCTATGACCAGCCAGCTTTGCAGAGGAGGAAGGGAGTTTATCTCTGAGTCAGGAAGCGATCCAAATAATAACCTGAGATAAGAGAAAATGGATGGACTCCTAAAGTTTCTATATAGCAGTGTTGTTGAGTAGTTCGAACTTACTTGAAGTGCTGAAATAAGGAACTAGGACATAGAGAAAAAAGGGCATACCCCAGAGATCTCTAGTTGTCAAACCTTAAATGGTACTCCCTTCTAAGAAGCAGTGGCCCCTAGATGTTTGGGAGAAATGGCTCTATCTTTTCACCAAAAAGGGAATGATTGGAATCCTAATTTCTCATGGCTGCTGTCTGACCCTCTTAGTAAAAACACCCTGCAATGTTCGACAGTAACTTATTTGAGGCCAGTGACCTGGTAAATCTCAGTGGACAATATCTCACAAAGCACTAGGTGGTGGTAAAGGGATCTGATACATTGTTTCTGATGTTTATTCTGCATTATATGCAAGTTATGGGTATCTATTATTACAGAAATGTATATTTTTATTCTAGCAAATAGAGACATGGAGGAAAGGGGGGGATAGTCACTCACAGTCACACGAAGATGTGACTTTTAAGACTTGGGTGCTGTATTATAACTAACATCCAGGAGGCTGCCAATAATCCTTGCCTCCCAGTAGTCACACCCTTACCCTGTCCCCTCCTACACGGAATCAGAACCACCCTCTTTCCCCAGCTAATAGCAGGTACCAAGTGGCCATCACTGTAAGAAACCCACCTAGAGAGTTGATCAAGTCACCAGATGTCTGTGGACCTGGGCAAAACTGATGGCAAATTTCACAGGATGCAGAAAGACCCAGAAGGACCACCCCCAAATTCTTAACCCATGGAAACCAGGAGAGATAATAATGATTATGTTTTAAAAACCACTCAGTTTGGGGGTCACTTGCTTGGTTGATTCCTTTGTTTAGCAGTTATCCTTGATGTTTGAATACTGAGTACATACAGACTAGATGGGCACTATTCTTAAATCTTTTTCTTTCCCTCAGGTCTAGGTGGAAAAGAAAGATCAGCATGATTGTTTACTTGCTACATAAAATTATCTCCTAAACTTGAATCATTCATAAAATTTCAGTTAGTGGGTTAGAAAATACGTTACAAACAGGAGCCCTAAGGTGTGTGGTGCAATGAGATGCTGGCTCCAGAGAAAGCCACTCTTGCATCCGAATTTTTGTGAACTGAGCTCCTGTCTCCAAAGCAATGACATCATAATTTGTGGGAACCCCTGCTCCCTGCCTGGGCAGATCTGTAGGAGAATTAATAATGTATCTTAGGGGTTCTCAGTTCCTTGCTCAGGCATATGCCATAAAACAAACTCAGGAGTAACAGTACTCTGTGAATTATGCTAATTCAGACTGATTATAGATGGGTCTACCTACTTCCGCAGGCTTAAAGAGAATGTGAATATTATTTACTATTTAAAAAAACCAAACTACGTGTCCTTCCTAAACAGGCTGACTACACTGTTCCCGCAAGTGGGAAATCAAATTTGTCAGTCCTAGGAACAAAAAATCTGAGGCCCATGCTCTGTTATTCCCATTATTTTGGTATTAAGCTCTGGGACCAGTGTGTTTGCCCTGAGATTTTAATAATGTAGCTTGGGGTTTTTGTTTTTTGTCATTGTATCTTTCCCATACGATTTTTTTGACAATGTATTTGACATATTTGACAATGTATTTAATTCCCTGTATCTCCTTTTTCTTTTTTTTCTTTCTTTTTGTTTTTGTTGTTGTTGTTGCTCTTTATTGCTGTCATTGGTTTTGTTTATCTTTTGTTTTTGTTTGTTTGTTTGTCTTTTAGCTGCCACAGGCTTGAAATTGTTCAACTTTGATTTTCAATAGAGTTAACAAAAATGTATTACTTCACTTTTTTACTGTGGTCAATAAATACATATATTAATCCATTAGTGAATTGTCTGCTGATTTTAGATTACTGAATCCAGTAACCCCGTTCTAGAATTATAAATGACATAATCAGTGATTATATCAGTGATAATCAGTGATTATCCTGAAAATTTATTAGGGGAAAGAAAACTGGTAACTAGGGAGCAAAGAACTATTAAATTTTGATTTCCTTGGTTTGATTTTAAAGTTCTACCAGCGGACGTCTGGGTGGCTCAGTGAGTTAAAGCCTCTGCCTTCGGCTCAGGTCACGATTTCAGGGTCCTGGGATAGAGCCCTCATCAGGCTCTCTGCTTCCTCCTCTCTCTCTGCCTGCCTCTCTGCCTACTTGTGATCTCTATCTGTCAAATAAATAAATAAATAAATCTTAAAAAAATAAATAAATACAGTTCTACCAGCCGACAGATCATCAAGTATTTATTGTAGGGGAAAGGACAGAAAGGAAGGAAAGAACAAGAAAACCTTTTCAGACCTTAAAATGAGGCAGATAACTTTGTGAGACTGCATTTTCTCATTCAGCCTTCCTTAGGAAAGTAGGTACCATTCTCCCCCGATATCAGATGTGGAAACTGAGGTATTCAGAGCATTAGCAACTTGTCCTGATTTTTAAGTGGTTGAAGCAGGATTTGACCCTAGCTCTGTCTTCTCCCTACCACTATGCTAAACCAAATAGATGACATTTCTTTTTGTGTTGGAGTTCCCAACTGCAAACAATGGAAAACAATTCTGATAAGCAAAGAGGAATTTACTGGAGGGAAAAGGGGTTGGTGGGAAGCGGGGGAGGATATGAGTATGGCTCACAGAATCAATAGGAGAGCGAAGGACCAAACTTGGGAATCAGTACAAATAAAGCATCTCTGAAATCCTAGGACACAGCACTAGTCTCCTAGGCCTACTGGCTCTGTTTCTGAGAATGACCCAACCTTTTCTCCAAGCCTTCCCTCAAGAGTCAGAGTCCCAGATAACATGTCTAATTGGCCAAACTTACATGCATCCCAACAGGAAGGAGTCTCTGAGCTCACCCTCCACCAAGACCTCATATAGTAGGGGAGAAGTCGAGTCATGGACCGCAGACAGTAAGGCATGTCAGATGTCCACCAAGCTCTTGAAAACTAAATGTCTTTTCTTATAAAACAAACAAACAAACAAAACCACCAAACCTGTAAAGCTGCAATGTAAATGTGACAGATCTATCTGGGATGAATGGGTCTTCCTGGTTAGATCATATACTCCATGAGGGGTGGGACTCTGTCTGTCCTGGTGTCACCCAGAGTCTGGGACATGATGAGTATCCTGATATTCCTTGAATGAATGAATTTTGTGAATAAGTTTTGCCTACTGTTTCTCCCATCCTTTATCCAGGGACATTACATAGAGTTCTGGGCAGATTAGGCATACTTTACTCTATTTGCAGACAAAATATGACAAACCAGGAGAAAACTCCCCAGCATTCTTGCACAAGCTTATGACCAAATGACATTCAGTGCCTATGCAGTAAAGCTCAGGATCAACCTTACAGGTTACACTTCCCTGAAGAAATTTCACAAATCGTGTTTCTTTTTTTAATTTAAAGATAACGTATTATCAAAATTAGTTTTAAGAGTCAATCATAATTCAAAGCATATCCCTGCCATTTTTGCATATCATCTTTATCTCCTTCTCCAATACATAAATATTTAGTGTAGTTATAATCGGAGTATATGTACCTTTTATTATGTATTATTTTTTCCACTGTTCTAGGTTTCAAAATTGACTACATAAATTATGTTAGTGATGGCATAATATTCCATGATCTTGATGTACTATAATTCAATAAGCCATTTCCTTATTGTTGGACATCTGGTTCAGATGAATCAGACTTTTAACAAGATATGTCTTCAGAGGAGATCTAGAGTATGGTCAACAGAGGGCTTGTGGAAGTGATGTCGATATGAGAGTATATTTATTGATGACTGCAGACAATAGAATGTAACTAAAGATTGCTCACAAATTGGTAGGCGATGTGGGCATGACATACACAAATAAAATTTAAGGCAAATTATAGGGATTTATGAAGTTCAACAGGATGACAAACATTAGATGTAGATGAGAAGGACAGAGCCAGATATGCAGATAAAGAGGTTTTCACCCCAGTCCTCATTGATATACTAGAACTTTCAGGCTCCAGAACTTTCTCTACTTGAATCCATGATTCTATCTAATGAAACATTCATGTTTGAGTGTGTTCTCCAGACCTAATATCCCTGGTACTGATAAATCTTTTTTCAGTTTCTCCTTAAGATTATTTTAAATCCATATTCCTAGATTAAAGCAACAGTTTTTGGAGTCACAGGCAGGATTGGACAGTGATGGGAAAAGAAACCGAGGAATCCCAGGGTGAACTTTGACTTATGGGCTGGTGGAAGTTTATGAAGATACCTTGATGAGAAATAGAAAAAAAAAATGAACTATTTCTGTAGAGTGTATTTTTATTAGGGAAAAAAATTAAAAAGCTACATAATGCCATTTATGCCTTGCATCAGAAACACTTTTAAGCATTCAGACTATGTCTTAGGTCTTAGGGGCTGAAGTTGTCCATTTATAAAAACCAGATCTTTATCCCTGCCCACACTGTTCCCAGTGAAGCAAAGGGTCAGATTCCGTCTTCCTGGAATAGCACTTGGAGTGACAAACTGGAAAATTATTCACATTGATTTGGCTCTGATGGGAACAAATGTTCCTTCATTTTCCTTCCTTCCTTCCTTCACTGGTCCTGCTGTGACTGCACCAGCCTTGAAAATTCACCCGAACTCTGAGACAATGAGATGATTCTATCCGATGGAAAACAGTCTTCGGAGACAGCAGCAGCTCCTGTGACTGTACCAAACCCAAGTCCAGGGTCTGCACAGGGGAATGCCCTACATCATCCTAGGTCCCATCAAGGATGTGTCCATAATAGAAAATATATCCTTATTCCTCGGGTTCTATCCGCTCCTTAAATGGCAGTCACTTCAACTCGTATGTTTAAGGAAGTGATCAAATTCTATCACGCAGATGAATATACTTAATTACATAACCATATACGTTTAGTTATGTATCAGACTCCATGGATAGATAAATAGATTAAATAGATACATAATCTTTCTGACGTCATGCCCATCACCCCGTAAATACTGTACCATGTACCTCCTAAAAACAAGAACACTTTTCCATACCAAACAACTCTCCAAGTCAAGAAATCCACACCGACACAGCACAGCCATCCAGTCTGTGGACCTTGTTCAACTTTCTCAACTGTGTCCCTTCTCCTTTGCCACGTGATCTCCCAATGGAGCATGCGTTGCATTGAGTTGTTCATCTCATTTGTGTCCTTCTGTCTGGAATAGCCCCTGCTTCTGCCTGCCTCTAGCCTTCTTGATCTGTCTTCAAGAGCACCAGCTTTTCACTCCACGACTGACCTTCTAACAGCAGGAACACCACCAGTGTGATGACAGGCTCTCCTCAGCATGTCACTTCAGAAGGCTTCACACTGCCAACCAGTTCCACCTGTGGTGGTGTTACCTTGATCACCTCGTCAAGCTGCTTGCCACCCTCCCCCTTGCGTTTGATTACTATTTCGTAGGCAGATAGTCCAATGTTTTGCCAATATCCTATTTCTTATGAAGCCTGGACCCACCAGAGATGTGCACATGTATCAACTACTATTATTATTGTTGCCTCACAGTCATTATTTATTCCCATTACTTCTCCTACTTTATTAGTTGGCATTCTACCATAAGGAAGAGCTTTCCCTTCATCACATTTGTTTGTTTGTTTGTTTGTTTGTTTTTGGAGAGGAAGAGAGAGCACAAACATGTGGTGTCAGTGGGGGAAGGGGCAGAGAGCACAGGAGAGAGAATCCCAAACAAGCTCCACAGCCAACACAGAGGACAATGCAAGGCTTGATCTTACGACCCTGCAATCATGACCTGAGCTGAAATCAAGAGTAAGATGCTTAACCGACTGACCCACCCAAGTGCTTCTTTTGACTTATTTTTTTCAGTATGGACTCATTGATTCCTGTCTCATACAATGAGTTGTAATCCAATGATCCATTTTGGGACATTAATTATTCCAAAATTGTCCGATGAGAATCCTTCAAGCTGGCTCATGTGTCTTTCTGATATGTTATCATCATTCTCCACGCGATGCAGAATCCTGGGGAAGTAGGGAAACCACTTTAGGTCAGTTGATCCGGAAGGCCTCTCTGAGGAGGTGAGTCTGTGTGACAAGGCCAGGACGGGAGTGGCAAGGGCAATGGCTTGGCAATGAGCAGGCTCCGGGTTCAGGACCTGAGGAGAGGCCAGCGTGCCTACAACACAGACCGGGGAAGGAGTCTGAGGGTCACGCTAGGCTAGATGGGAAGATGCTGGAGGCTTTTAAGTAGGGTGTGCCATGATTTGGTTTCTATGTCCGAGCATCATGCGGGCTGCCGTGTGGAGGAAGCTCGGCGGGAGAACAGGAACAGAAGCAGACAGCCGGTGGAACGCGAGCACGCCGGGCTCTGGGTAAGGGCTGACCAGCTCCTCCCCCTCCAGACTGACTTCCCGCTCTGGAAGCAATGACGCCTGATTAAACAAGAAGGCGTGTTCACTGAGTCCCTCCTTCAGCTTCTGTTCTGTACGAGACACCAGCAGGTGACATGCTGGGTTTGACCTCACACGACTCTCTGTCCGGTGTCTCCCGGCCTGGCTCCTGGCCCAGTACCTGCTGGATGAGTCCTAAGCATCTGTGAGCACCTCAAAGTCTGCATGTGGGACAATTCCCTGGGGTGGAAGTCCCGGCGCAGCCTCAGTATCGCGCATGCTCCGTGTTCGATCCTCTCGCGTGCTAGGTGACCTGCCTGGGATCACAGGCATCACCCCATCGTCTTGCTCCTGCTTTCACCTTCCAGGCCAGTATCTCCCAGCTCCAAGCACTCGCAGCTCAGCACTCTCCCCTGTCCTTGGCATGCCTCTCTACGTATACACAAAATTAAAATTACATGCCTGGCCACACAAGGAGAAAAGATCTATTCCTGTGGATCCACACTTGAAAGAGTTAGTGTGATTTATTAAAGTAGGGATTTATTAAAACCCAAACCTTTGTTTCACTTGGGAGTGAAGGTGCTTCCTAGAACACAAGCTCTGATTTCCCTCGGGCTCTGCCTCTGGATCCCCTCAGCTCTCTGTCTATTGAATCAAAGTGAAACAAGGTCATCTGCGCCTTGTCTCCAACACAGTGCTTCTTTCCCTTTCCCCTTTGGCCTTTCCAGGATCCCAGCCCCCACACAAAAGCTGCCATGGCACATGCAGACAGAGGGCGCACCACAGCAGAGCCTGGTGGAAACATTCCCATGACCATGAGGTTGTACTCATCTTCGGCTGCCACCAAATTTACCACAAACTTAGCCCCTTACGATGATGCAAACGTATTAACTCAGGGGTCCCTGTGAGTCAGGAGACCAAGTACAAAGTAGCAGGAACCCTGCAGAGACTCCCCAGGCTGAAATTCAGGTGTTGACCGGGGGCTTCGATCTCAGTGAGACCCAGGGACCCTTGCAAGCTCATTGGTAGAATTCAGGTCCTTGTGATTACATGATTGGGGCCCCAGAGGCCACCTCTGTTCCCTGCCATGTGCCCCCTCATGGCAGGGCAGCTCCAAAGACAGCTGCTGTTTCAACTCTTCTCTTTTCGGGCTGTCCTCCTTTATGGGCTCAACTGGTTAGGTCAGGCCCACCCAAGACAGTCTTCCTTCTAATGAACTCTAGTCAACTGGTGAGGGACCTTAATGACGTCTGAAAAATCCCTTTATCTTTACCATAGAAGCAACTTAATGCCAGGAATGAAACTCCATCCTGTTCCCAAGTCTTGCCCACACTCAAGAGGAGATTATATGGAATGTGAGTGTAGGGGAAGGACTCACGGGCCATTTAAGACTTCTGATGACTCCAGTAGACTTTCTCCCTAGCATTTAAAAAAATTTATTTCTAACGGTTGTAAAATACATGTCAAATTTGTTGTTTTAACCATTTTTAAGTGTGCGGAGAGTCTAGTGGCCTTAGGGACCTCCACAGAGTTGTGCTACCATCGTCACCATCCGTCTCCAGAACTCTTCTCTTCTTGCAGAACTGAAAATGTGGGTTTGCCCCTGGAAACCCCACCACCACCACCTCCAGCTTCTTATGCATTTGTGTTCTCAAATGTAGTGATGGCAGGAGGAAAATCAGGTAAAACGAAAAATTTGCCTGTCTCAGTTCAAAGACTTGCAACTTCATCAGAGCTTCATTTCATGTGCATCTCAAACAAAGATGCTTCTGAGCTTATTCTTTGAAAGGCTTGTGTCCCAGGTGACAGGGCTGGGAATGTAAACTCTGGTCCTTTTGGTGGGCAGAAGAGAGAGGAAGAGAGGCATCAGATGACAGAAATAGGACCCACTGCCTGATCCCCAACTGCCCACAACCTCAAACATAGCATGCATTAAAATCAAAACTTCTCACCGAGTCAGCAGTGTGGTACATTTTCTTGGATTTGGAAAAGGAACTGAGGCCAGACCAAATGAGGAACCTTGTGCTTCTTTTGTGTCTCTACTTGCAAGCTAAATAATGGGGTCTGCAAAGTCAACTTTTTAAAAATCACGTGCTCCCTGTATAGTCAGAAGTAACATACTAGAATAATCTAAAATGCTTTTAACACCACGAGAACTATGGTCTTAAACTGAACAAAGATAATGCTTCAGTGTGTGTGTGTGTGTGTGTGTGTGTGTGTGTGTAGCTTCCCTACTCATATATCTGTCAATATTTAATAGGGTAGCAAACATGACTTTGAGTCTAAGGTTTCTCATTGAAACAATGTGTCATGGAGGGAAAAATTGGCTTTTTAACATCCCAGGAGTCTTAGGCACACCTGTGTCCAAAAACATAGGGGAATTTTGTCCCCTTCATTTAGTTATGGATGTTATATTTTGTACACTGTAGATTTCCACAGCTTTGTTCACAAGGCATAATTATTTCCAGACAAGATGCTGGCTCAGATGACTGCCTCGTTACTAATGTGGCTTTTGAATTTCGCAAGCAGCAAACTCGGAGCTTTCCTCTCAGTGGGCCTTCTGCACATCCTGGTAACGTGGCAGAGAGAAATCATAACTACACAGAGGTCATAATTTTAAGCTATGATAAAATGTTTCCAGAACAAAATAACTTGTTGTTCGAATTCCAAACCCACATGCGTAGAAACCATAATTTTCTGTGTGGAGGGCAACTCTCTTCTACAGACAGAATGAGAGGGATTATGCCGTCGGCTTCTGCTTTTGGAACTATGCCTGTGCCTAGAGCAGCAACCAGGATGGCCAGTGGCCCATCTGCATGGTCAGCCCCGCAGCCACGTGCAAGCAGGTGTGAGTCCGAACACAGTGAAGAAGCACAGCCTCAGGTTTCCGTTGCCCCGGCCCTCTGCACACCTGGGAAGTGGCGTGCAGGCCCCCTTGCTGGGAGCCATCGATGGGAGGCCTTGGTGTCTCTGTGGCCTATGGAAGACTTGCATTTGCATTAGTTTCCCTCAGGGACTTGATTTTAAATAGCAAAACAAACACAAATGCAAGAGACTTTTTGCTTAAAAAAAAAAAAATCAGGCTCATTAACATCACCACGTCAGTATTTTTAACGTACTGGAGGGTACAAGAACACGCCGAAGAGTGGAGAACTGCAGCTACCAGCTCCTAGAGATCCCTTTGCAGCTTTCCCCACCTCCTCCAGAGGGGAACAAATTCCAGCTCCATGATGTCACCGCGTTAGCAGACTTTTCTGAAGGACGCAGCTCTCCAAATGTGCACATGTTCTGTTTGTATGATTTCCTCTAGCATATCCCAAAGGCACAGGAGATAACGAGCCACGGCAACATTCAGCAAGCTGTGTCTGACCCAGAACTCTCCTGACGCACATGCTTGCACACACACAGTTATTTGTGCACTTCTGACCCTGCCTGGCCACCCTCCACTGTCTAGATTTGAGCCTCTTTTTTGTCCCAGAGCTTCCTCTAGGCTCCCAGACACCCTATTTGCAAAAGTGCTCCAGGCTCCTTGTTGTTATGTGCAGAAGTGCCCCAGCTCCTCAGCCTGCAATTCCTCTCACTGCCTCTTTCTGAGGTTCCCAGCTGTGGCGTGACTCCTGCTCTCCGAAATGCCAAGGAGCTTGGTCTCAGAGGAGCTCGCCCTCACCCACCGGCAGCCAGCTCCTCCCCTCACACTTCATTGCAGAACTGCTTCAGCAGCCCCCGCATCACTGATCCTTGCCCTAGTGGATGGATCTGCCTCCAAGCCAGAGCCTCCACTTAGCTGTGTCCTAGCCCTTCTTCCCCCCATATCCAAATAGTCTCCAAGACTTCCCACTCTGCCTCTCTCCGGGTCCTTCTGATTCACTTCCTGCTTTGTCTTCCACACAAACCCACGTCTCTCCACTGGCCTGACTTCAAAAACTCTGATTAGGGTCAGACAGAGCCTTGTGGAGACAGGGAATCCCATTCAACATCATGTAAATAACTGTAAGTTATGGTAGCGGCACATTTGCAGAATATGAAAGGAAGTTAGACTAGAAGTCAGCCAAAATAGCACGGTGACGTCCAGTCATGTGGTACAGAGACCTGGCAGGAAGAAGTAGGTAACACATAACTGAATTCGGGAGGCCAGGCTGTGCACCCAACTCACTGCCAGACATTGATAGAGCCCCTATGGAACCAGGCTCAGTGCGGCATCGAGAAAAACCATCCAGGACATCTTGACCTGTAGCTCACACTTCCCCCCTAATAGCCTTTCACAAGTTAAAACCTCAAAGGGTTGGTAAGAAGTCCCCCCAAATTCACTGAAGAATTCAATCCTAGATGTATTTGGAATGGAATGGAATGGAATAATGGACACATGACTTTTAATACTGAAAAGATACAGAATTAAGTAAAAACATGAGAAAGGTAAATCAAATCTGTTTTTGATATACTGAAGTTGAGAAATGATTTGTGGCTATATGGTGTTTTTCTTTCTGTTAAGTGTAAAAGGATTCTGAGTGCTGGAATGTCAGGTCAAACTTGTAATTCAAATGTAAAATGTGCAGTTAGATAGTTGACTTAGGTTATGATTTTTATGTTGACTTTTTTATTATTTATTTTTTATAATTTTTTTGATTGTGCTATGTTAGTCTCCACACAGTACACCGTTAGCTTTTGATATTGTGTTCCATGATTCATTGTTTGCGTATGACACCCAGTGCGCCATGCAATAGGTGCCCTCCTTAATACCCATGACCAGGCTCACCCATCCCCCTCCCACATCCCTCTGAAACCCTCAGTTTGTTTCCCGGAGTCCATAGTCTCTCATGGTTCATCTCTCCCTCTGATTCCCCCTACCTTTGTCTTGACCTTGTTGCCCCTCATGTCCACCATGCTATTCCTTAGGTTCCACAAATAAGTGAAACCATATGATAATTATCTTTCTCTGTTTGACTTATTTCTCTCAGCATAATCTCCTCCAGTCCCGTCCATGTTGATGCAAAAGTTGGGCATTCATCCTTTCTGATGGCTGCATAATATTCCATGACATCTTCTTTATCCATTAGTCTGTTAGAGGACATCTCTGCTCCTTCCACAGTTTGGCTAGTGTGCCCATTGCTGCTATGAACATTGGGGTGCAGGTGTCCATTCTTTTCACTACATCTGTATCTTTGAGGTAAATATAGCCAGTAGTGCAATTGCTGGGTCATAGGGTAGCTCTATTTTCAACTTTTTGAGGAATCTCCACACTGTTTTCCAGAGTGGTTGTACCAACTTGCTTTCCTACCAACAGTGTAAGAGGGTTCCCCTTTCTCCACAACCTTGCCAACAATTGTAGTTTCTTGTCTTGTCAATTTTTGCTATTCTAACTGGTGTAAGGTGGTATCTCAATGTGGTTTTGATTTTAATTTCCCTGATGGCTAATGATGTTCAACATTTTTTCATGTGTCTGTTATGCTGACATTTTAAAAGAATGTAATATTCATCCTGAGTCCAGATTTTCTTTGTTATCGTTCTAGGAATAATTAAGTGTTTGGGAAGATTTATTTGTTAATCAGGCAATTAAGGAAGTCAAATGACTATAAATACTGTTTAAAAGGTTATTTAATTTTTGTTAATAGAACCAAGTATTAATCAAAGTCTCCCTTTTAAAAGCTATTAAATATTACTAGATTCATTCAATTGAAAATACAATTTTCAGGTTGAATAACATATGCAAATGCCATTGTGTTAAACAACATTTAAAATATTCACCAATTTTGGGGCATCTGGGTGGAGCAGTTGGTCAAGCAACTGACTCAAGGTTTCCGATCGGGTCATGATCTCAGCATTCTGAGATCAAGCTCTGCACTCAGCAGGAACTCTTCTGGAGATTCTCCCCTCCAGATAATCCAGAGATTATCCCTGAAATAAATAAATAAATCTTAAAAAGAATTTAAAAATTTAAAAAAGGTCACCAATTTTTATTATAAGAGGATTTCTTATAAGGCACATTGGCAAGGATAATGTTTTCTTCCACTGAAAAAATCATCTCAGCCACTAATCATGGGCGCAGCCTCACAAGAGAGGCAAGACAGGGTGTAGTTAAAGCTCCCTTAGCCTGTGAAACTTCTTTTTTTCACGTGTAAAATGGCATAATAACAATTATGCCGTGCAGCCATTCGCAAGGATAGAATGAAATGATGTGGATAAAGCAAGCCCCTTGCCTAGCATCTACTTGTAGCCGAGGCCCAGAAAATGGTACTTCATACTGTTATCTCCTTCAGGAGACCTACAATAATAGTAAATGTAATACTCTTTCCCTGTGTCACAGTTTGCTTGGATTTTATTGGCAATTTATGCTATAGGGGAAACTTGCAGAGTGACCCTGGTAACATGTCAGAAATATTACTTGCTGGCTTGAAACCCTCCCACGGCTCTAGCTCATCTCCATTGCCTTTCTGGCCTCACCACCCACCACACACCCACCTCCCCACTGGGCTGTTCCCAGGACACGCCCAGCCATCTCTACGGCAGGCCTCTGTGACCCTCCTTCCCTCCATCTGGAACCTTCTCCAGAGCTCTGCCTGACCCACCCCTTCTGACACTGTGTTTAGAACCACACCGTACCCTTCCCACCCTGTGTGCCCCATTTCCCTGCTTTCTTTTTCTTCCCATTTTATAGGACATTTAGTGCCATCGCTCATCTCTGTGTTCGCGTTCCCCCACTAGAATGCAAACGAAAGCAGAGATATTGTCGATGTGGTTTGCTGCTGTCTTCCTCACACCTAGAATTGTGCTTGGCACCTAGAAAAAGTAGAGCCGGTAGAGAAAAGCAGGGACCAGGATTCAGGCAATACAGGCTTTTATTCCAATTCTGACTCACCTGTTCTGCGACCTTGTACTATTCACTTGGGATTCCTGAGCCTTCATTTCTTCCTGTCCACAGTGGGCATGGCCACCCGTCTTCTGGCCACTTGGTGGGGTTGCTAGAGGATTAATCAAGGTGTGAGGGCACATTTACCACAAGGCGGCGCAGAAATGTGACAGATTGTTATTATTAGTTGGTGACATTTGGAAAAATTGCCTACGTGCACACTGTTTTGAATGTTTTCAAGTTGAGAATTATTTTCCCTGTAGCGTTTGTATGGAGTAAGATCACTCTGCCAAGGACGACCTCTAGCCTCCAGCACCACAAAGCGTGCCCTGTGGCATGACGTAAGCCACCACCTGCGGCATGACGTAAGCAAGGATGGCCCACATTTTCTCAAAACCGGTGAAAATCAGGGTTGATCTGAAGATTTGAGAGCTCTATCGAGGTCACAGAAGCATCTTTGGAATTTGTCTCATTGTTCTATGAAATGCCTAGACAACGTTCTCTCAGGGCGGGGGTCGGGGGTTGAAAAACCGTTAGAAGGGAAGAAACTTGACGACATCCATTATCTCTGTTAATGAAACGATTCTATCCAAAGGGGTGGTATAATGGTTTAAGAGGTTGTAAAAGCATTCTCCTCATTGGTTATGTTGGGCTGTTCAGTCTGCATTTTTTAAAAAAAATTCTTCCCATGACACTCAGAAACGAAGGATCTTTCTCTTGTAAATGGACACTCTTGAGCAGGGAAAACAGGCAAGTTTCCAGAGACCAGGTCCGTGTGAGAGGTTATCTCGGCAGCATGGAGGCGTATTGAGTGTCCCACTTGCGGAGACCACAGTATCCAAGAAAGCTAGTCACCCTAACAAGGCACCCTTACCAACACCTACAAACACCTGTGCTTAAGCTAACTAACAGTCCAGGCTCCATGTGTGGTGGAACAGCATTGTGCCCTCTGAGGACACACGGGACAACTTTAGTATCGTATGTGGCTACCGTGTGATAGCCCAGGTTCCCTGTGAAATAAAAATCTGAGTGTCAAAAAAGTGCCTGAGTGGTTCTGCTGGTTGAGCGACTGCCTTCAGTTCAGGTCATGATCCTGGAGTCTGGGGATCAAGTCCCATATCTGGCTCCCCTCTCGGCAGGGAGTCTGCTTCTCCCTCTGACCCTCCCACTTATGTTCATTCTCTCTCTCTCACACACTCTTTCTCAAATAAATAAAATCTTAAAAAAAAAAAAAAGTTATAGAACAGGTGCAGGAAAGAGATGGTGCAGGAAAGCAGATATGGGACACCTAAGCCCTCATCCTAACTGTCCTGCAACAATTTAAAAACAAGACAAGTTTCTCATGGAGGGGAAAGAAGAAAAGAGATGAGCGCCATCTTGTGGAGAGACCCGCCGGTGCACGTGGTGGCCTGCCCACCCCTCACCTCTCTTCCCAGCGGAAACATCTGCCAACTCAGATGCCTAAGGAACATGTATTGGAAGACACCAGTTTAGCTTTTCCAAAATAATAGTCATTGAGTCTAATCTCCCCTGCCAAGGTCTTGGAAGCTGTGTTGGTTCGCACTCCAGGAAGGTTGCACTCTGACATCTCTTTCTCCCCACAGATGCCTTTCTCCTCAGTTTGTTGGGGTTCCCAGATGGGAGGAAGGGAGTGACAGTTCTTTTGCTCTTGTGGCCCCTCCTCCACTTCAGTGTCACACCATTTGGCTTCAGGCAAGAGACATTTGTTATACTAAATAGCCCACAGGTGCTGGGGATACTCAAATGAATGGCTTTGGCTTTGGGACACTGTATATCAAGGAGTCAGGCAAACGTATTTACATGATAAGTACTACGACTGTGCACAAAAAGTAATAATTACAAAGGAGTTGGAGAAAGAAGAAGAGAGGCCATAGCTGCTGTTAACGTCCCCAGTGTCCACCTCCCTCAACACCCCTCTCCAGACTCCTCAGTGCCCGCTGCAGACACAGCCCTGGCCACGTTGACAAGCCTGTCCTCTGGGGCCTTCTGCCCTCCCTGGCGAGGCTGGCCTGGGTGTGGACACATTGCCTTTCCTCTTAGCTCATCCGAGGCAAGGTTGGAATTTTCCAGTAGAAATGTTTACTAGACAACTAAAGTAAAAACAAAAGCGAAAAAGAAAAAGGAAAGAAAAGAAAAAGAAACAGCTTGCTGAGAGAAGGTGCCTTTTACCAACGGCAGGCACCTCAACTTTGACGCAGACGGGTTTGGGGAGAGCAGCTTCTTAGCACACAAGGTCCTCTGGTTTCTTCACTTCACATGTGTCTCCAGGGATGCAGGCCGATTGGCTCCTGGGCCTGCTGAAATCTGCAGTACCTTGTAGAACCTGCTTCCTAAGCTCTGCTCTTCGACGAGCTCATGGCCTGGGGATACCAAAGCACACAGAGTTGAAGCAGCTTTTCTCAAGTCATTAGCAGAACCAAGCTCAGTCCCAGGTTTGCAGCTCCAGACCCTGGATTCTCAATTGTGATGTTCTCTGTTAACCAGAGATAAGTAATTTTTTCCAACCCCTAGGCAACTCTCAAAATCAGTGTTTCTAGGGTATGATTTTGGGGCATCAATTTCCCAGGACCCCAGATTCTGTGGTGTTCAAGCTCTGGTCCTCAGCTGACTGTGCTGACTCTACAATGAGGACCCTGCCTTCTCCCAGGGGGCAAAGCATGGGGACAGATGCTCTCTTCCCGGCTCCAGGGCCTGTCCTCATCCAGGTTTCCTGCCAAAGTCCTGTCGGCACATCTTGTAATGTTTCTTGTACACACTTGCTTACATCACTGATATTTTAAATGAAAAACCTGGTTACTTTGAAGAGGAAGTGCTTGAGTTTTTCTTCTTGGCAGACTTCATTCCACAACCCACAGGAAAGCTGAGACTCTGTGTTTGATTATTTTATCTCTGTGCACTACTAGAATGTTATGTATAGTTCCAAAGGCTAAAAAATTACGGCCTTCACCCATTCTCTTTGCCTATTTTATCTAAAAGGAAAATTATAATAGCAATTGCCTGCTTACGACTTTCTGAAACTTATTAAGCAGTGCTTATAATGCCTAATTGTCCACCTTTAGTCAGAGTGGTAACACCTTCTTTTACAATTCTCACCCAGCTGAAGGAATAAAAGCCAATTTTACCGACTTAATATGAAAATGATAAAAATTCATTTTCGCCTCGTTCTGAAATCTTCAGCTGGAAATGGAGTGTGTCAAATTATTTTAGTCAGCTGTGGCTTCCTCCTTCCTTTTGGAAGAGAACTAAATATGCCTGCTTAGTTAGGTCCATTGTTTTGTAAAATCACATCTATTTTCTCCAACTATTATTAATGTGAGGCGCGAATATAGCATGCTGTCTGCTGGGCTGGAAATATACCCGGAGAGCCAATCCCATACTTCATTTATGATCTATTATTCCCCATTATTCCTGCAGAGTTTCTGATTGCATTCTTATTAATCGTTCTAATTTGCTCTTCATTGTGCCGACTACTTGCCATTCAGTGCCGGGCCTCTACTCAGCTGGCTTCCAGTGTTTAGTAACTTATGTCTCGATGCAGCTTCTCTAGACTAGAGCAGTGCAAGGGAACTCAGACTCTCAGCATCTCTTCTGCTGCCAAAGAGGACTTGGAAATGGCCTCACGCGCCCACATCTTAGGTGGCCCACCTTTAGGTCTCTTCTCCTCTAACCAGTACCCATAGTACCCATTCCCTCATCATGCCACTATTTATTGAACACCCATTGGCTGCCAGGCTTATGCCGGGGGCTTTGACAGTAGGCTTGGCCACGCTTGCAGTCTCGTGAGGATGGAGGGCCAGCAAAGCTATTGACCACAGCAAGCAGTGAAAAGGACCAGGAGCCCATCCTCCTGGGGTCCTCTCCCACCCCTGTACAGCTCAGGACACTTTCAGGTGTGGGTCACCGAAACCCACTCTTAAGGGATCAGCAGCAGGGAAAGCATCATCTCGTAAAACAAGAAGTCAGGAGATAGGGCTCAGGACACAATAGTGTTAGGGGTCATGGCAACCTGGGTCGTTTTCATCTTCCTGCCCCTCCCCCTTGGAATGCTGGCTTCCTCCTGGGGCTGACTATCCCCACGTGCTCACCGGATGGCTGCGGCACTTTCAAGGGACACTTCTGGTCATGACTCCTTCACAGAAAGAAGAAAGGGGCTTCCCCTTCTTGTTGTCTCTTGTTATGAGTAAAGAAATCATTCCTGAAAGCACCCCACCAAATTATCCCTTGGGTCTTCTTGGACAAACTTGTGTCATCCTGCATTTACATTTAAACCAGTCATGGGGTCCCCATGATTGTCTCAGACCCATCAGGAACTTGGGGTGGTGAAGGTGCCCATCCTCCCTAAACACGTGGCTATATGGGAGAGTGGGATACTGAACAAACTTAAGGTTCTGTTAGGAGGCAGAAAGAGAGAGGTAATGGCTGTTGGGTAGACCACCATGGTCACTTTCTCTCAAACTTGAGGAATGATCAGCCTCTTCTTCTAAATGGAAAAAAAAAAAAAAAAGATTCTGAAATGGATGTGGACTTTGTTATCTTTATTATAATGTTCTTCTTCATATAGTCTTATAGCTACAAAGCTAAAACCAATTTATAAATTTAGTACAAACGAGGAGCCCGGGTGGCTCAGTTAGTTAAGCAACTGCCTTCAGCTCAGGTCATGATCCTGGAGTCCTGGGATCAAGTTCCACATTGGGCCCCCTGCTCAGCAGGGAGTCTTCTTCTCCCTCTGACGTCTCATGTTCTCTCTCCCTCTGTCTCATTCTCTCACATATAGAAATAAAATCTTTTAAAAAAAATAAATAAATAAATTTAGTACGAACCTACGAAACCAATGAAGCTAATTGTCAACAATGACATCATTTTACTGAAGCCAATAGCCACCCCCAACCTGAATAAGCTGCTACAGAAGCATCGGCTGTACAATAACCCAGTCCTCTCTCTACTGTCCCTTCACTTGCACTCCTGTGGAGTTCGTTCATCCTCGAAACTGATGCCACTTAACTTATGGTTGGTATGAACAAGGTCTATGTCTGTGCCTTTCCTGTGAGCTAGTGACCAGGTAATGGAGAGTTACTTGATGCTCACAGACTACATTTTAAGAAACACTGGCCTATAATGCTTTCTACCTAACATCCCACATGTGAGCAGAAATTCTGGGAATTGAACAATAGCCAAACTGTGGTAAGAACCCAGATGTTCACTGACAGATGAATGGATAAAGATGTGGTGTATATATATACAAGGGAATACTACTCAGCAATAAAAAGAATGAAATCTTGCCATTTGCAATGACATGGATGGAACTAGATGGTATTATGCTAAGTAAAATAAGTCAGAGAAAGACAAATATCATGTGATTTCACTCATATGTGGAATTTAAGAAACAAAACTGATGAACATAGGGAAAGGGAAGGAAAAATAAAATAAGATGGAAACATAGAGGGAGATAAACCATAAGAGACTCTTAAATCTAGAAAACAAACTGAGGGTTGCTGGAGGGGAGGTGGTGGGGGGATGGGGTAACTGGGTGATGGCCATTAAGGAGGGCGCGGGTTGGAATGAGCACTGGGTATTATATACAACTGAGCATGGGTGTTTACATGCAACTAAATTCTACCTCTGAGACTAATAATACACTATCTGTTAATGAAATTGAATTTAAATAAAAAATTTTAAAAATAAAACAAAATGTTAAAGAAAAGTTGTAGGAGTTGAAATGTTATTAGTGAAGATAGGAAAAGAGTAAAAAGAAGAAAGAAAATTCAGAAGATGAGAGAATAGTGCATTGTAATTTTAAAAAATATGAAAAATGAAATGAATTTTCTTCACCAAGCCCCTATAGATAACCGCATATCACCTCAGTTTACCCACATGTGTGACAAAGACTGTCATTTTCCGTGTGTGCCATGACGTGAGAAAGCTATGCAGTCTTGCTCTTAGAGACTTTGCTTTTGCTCTAGAGGCAGTGCTTTAGGCAAAGAGATGTTCATAGCAGCATTATTTATAACAGCAAAGAAGTAGAAACCATTTGAACGTTAATTGGTTAAATAAACCATGGTATATTCATATGGTGGAAAATTATAGAGCAGTGAGAATTAACGAACCACAGCTACATCTCCAGAATATGGATGACCTCTATACAATGGCACAGAACTTCCACGGCTCTACAAATGGAAGACACCATTGAAACTATATTTCTAGGAGCACCTGAGTGGCTCAGTTGGTTAAGCATCTGCCTTAGGCTCAGGTCATGATCCTGGAGTCTGGGGATCAAGCCCAGAGTCGGGTTCCCTGTTTGGCCAGGACTCTGCTTCTCCCTTTGACCCTCATTGTGCTCATGCTCTCTTTCTCCCTCTCTTTCTCTCTCAAATAAATAAATCTTAAAAACAACAACAACAAAACATATCTCTTAGGTGGTCACTTGCTGAAACTGACCATTTGGGCATCAGTAAGAACAAAAGCAGTAATTGACTAAAACACATGTCTATATTCAAATCTGTCTGTTCTTACTGACACTCAGGAACAACAACTACACCAATTTGCTGGTTGCTCCTATACTAGGAGACCAGCTTAATATTTAAAAAAAACTAGTAAATGAGAGGAAAGCATGAAACATTTCTCTGGCTTCTCCTGTATGAACTGTAGCTAAGATAATTAGCTAGTTGCTGGGGAAAACTTTCTCTTGTAGAAGGATTCCAGCAAACAAAATGAAGGGTAAAATGATTTTTAAAAATTAGAAAAATCATCATTTTGCAATCTTTAATGACACAATCTAGGCATGAATCACCAGGCATTTTGTGGTTCCCAGTTGAGATACACAACACCATCTGTGACATAATCTGGACAGCCCCCCCCAAAAAACAAGCAAAACAAACAAACAAAACAAAACAAACAAAAAACAACCCCAGAAGAACCCAAGATCTAACTACCAGAAAGCCCAAGAACAGAGACACAGGCTGAAAGATACCATGTGCATGCAATTAGCAAAATTCAGTTCCTATAGGACAAGTAATTTGATTTCTTCCATGAATATATGCCAGAAGGGGCAAGGAAAGAAAAGGAGCAAGTATAGATTAGGAAAGACGTAAGAGGCACATTAATTAATTGGAATGATTAGAACTTCTTTGGCTCCTGATTTGAACAAAACATAAAAAAAAAGATATGAGACAGCAAAATTTTCAAAATCAATGTATATTTGATGATATGAAGTGATTGTTGTTGATTACTTTATGTAGGATATTGATATTACAGTTATTTTTTAGACCGTTTTTGTTAGAGAGTCATACCAAAATACTTACAGACAAAATAATGGGACATATGAGATTTGCTTCAAAATAACCCAGAGGGAGTGTCTAGATAACAAAAGATGGAGCATGAATTGGTAAGTGTTAAGCTGGCTATTGGATACATGGCGATGTATTATACTATACTATTTTTCTTCTCAATACTTGTGAAAATTTTGTGAAATTCTCCATAATAAAGTTTATCTCCTAAAATTTGTTATCTCTAAGATAGTGTATACATTCCATTCAGCAAATATTTTATTTAGTGCCAACCTGTACCTAGGATGACGACAAGACTAGTCAACCTGTGTGGGCTCTGTTTCCAATCCTGGGTCAGTGACTCATGGGCTCCTGCTAGAGTGAAATAAGCAAATTTCAATAAAACACTGTGAAGGATGAAAGAGGTGTAAGAAGTGATTTCTGGCCACAGATATGTTACCATCCAGCTTATAGGCTAGAGAGAGCAGTTCCGCATGCGTGTATGAGTGGTCATATTCACCCGCACTGCATCAACTCACAGTGTTATACAATACCGCTCAGGGGACATCTCTATCACTCAGGGAGGACACTCACCCTCATCACCATAAACAGGTCATAAGAAGCTCTCCTGATCAAGTGGGCCATCTTCCCTGTCATACTCACTCTTTCTATCTCATTAATTCTGATAGCAGGCTTGTTTCAAGTTAAATTTCATGGCGGATCAACTAGAAAATTGTAAGTTTGGCTGGGACACTGGAATACCTATCTTTTTCCCACGGTGTACCTCAGTAGTTATACCCCCGCTCTCCCTGTGTCTTTCAGGGGTCAGCAGACATGAAATGGACGCAGACAACTCACAGGAAGGAGTCAGTGGACAGTGGCAGGCACTTTGTCCAATTACAGTCGTGCCAGCGGCAGACCCTCTGGGGATGGTGCCTTTGCCATAAAATGGTGAGTCCAATGCCAGATGATTAATTCTTTCAAGTCCCACATCTGCTTCACCTTGTTTTAAGAGAAAAGGATGTAAATAAGAGCTTAAGTTGCGGCCACAGAAGAAAGCAGTGGAAATGCACCACTGAAGGGTTTCGAAAAGTAAAATTAAATCAAAATTCTGGGGGCGCCTGGGTGGCTCAGTGGGTTAATGCCTCTGCCTTCGGCTCAGGTCATGATCTCGGGGTCCTGGGATCGAGCCCCGCATCGGGCTCTCTGCTCAGCAGGGAGCCTGCTTCCCTCTCTCTCTCTCTCTGCCTGCCTCTCTGCTTCCTTGTGATTTGTCTGTCAAATAAATAAATAAATAAAATCTAAAAAAAAAAAAAAATAAATAAATAAATAAATAAATAAATCAAAATTCTGTGTCCTTGGGACACCTGGGTGACTCAGTCAGTGAAGCAGCTGACTCTTGGTTTTGCTCAGGTCATGATCTCATGGTTGTGAGATCAAGCTCCAAGTCTGCTTGGGATTCTCTGTCCCTCTGCCTCTCCCCAGTAAAACCTTTTCTTTCTTTTTTTCTTCCTTCTCCTTCTCCTTCTTCTTTTTAAATCCTGACCCCTCAGGAATGTTCTCCACTCAGGTGAGCTCTAGGAGGCAACAGGGAGTCTCTGAAGCAGCCCAGGTGATGCTTCTAGGTTCACATGGGAGCCACATTCTGTCTCAGCCCTGAGCAAAGCCCGAGGAAGTCTGGAGCTCAGAGCTGTAATCAAGTATATCATAATTTATTCCTTGGATTCCCGAGCTAGGGGATCCTTTTCCCACTCAACAGGCTGAGTAATTGCTGCGGGCCAAGCACCTTCCTAGGCAACGTTGGCTCACAGCTGGTTCCCTTCCAAAACAGACTACGGGCTGCATCAGCTCTGTGGGAAGGCCTCTGCTTCTTCCAGTTATGGTTTTCAACTTTTTAAAGATTTTATTTATTTATTTGACAGACGGAGATCACAAGTAGGAGAAAAGCAGGCAGAGAGAGAGGAGAAGGCAGGCTCCCTGCTGAGCAGAGAGCCCAACGCGGGGCTCGATCCCAGAACCCTGGGATCACGACCCGAGCCAAAGGCAGAGAGGCCTTAACCCACTGAGCCACCCAGGCACCCCTCAACTTTTTTTTGATAAAGGAGGCAGCTCCACCTTTAGGTGGAGATGACAGCTCCACCTTCAGAAATTAACTCCCTGCTCAGCTGGACACGGACCCCAAGGTTTTCCCTGTTTAGAATGTTCATCTACTCCCCATCCTCAGGCAAGAAAACACAGCCCTCCCTCTGTCCTTGGCAATCAGACGGAAGCAGCGTTGAGATGCACCCACCACTTCCCTCCAGAACCCACTGATTACTTTAGTACTCCCGGCCACCCCCCAACCCCGTACCTTCTAGACCAGTAGAAACTGCCCCCAGCCGGTGACATCAGCCTGAGGAGACGAAAATCCAGGGACATGCGTCAGGGACATGGCTATTGAAAATTCTGCCTCTGTTTCCAACAGTTCGATAATTTAAATAATCTCGTATAGGTCATATAATGTCTTAGTTTTCTCCCCCCATGCCCTGCCAATACATGCAAAACTTACTGCTTTGTTTCTTATTTCACACTTAGCACAATATGGGTCAACTTTGTTCTGGATATCTAACCGTTCCCAAGTGATTTTATTAAGGGATGAGACCAGTTGGCAGCACTGTGGGACGGGGTGGTGACACTTTCACTTCTGTGGCAGAATTTCACTTAGCATGGAGAATTCCTTTTTGATACACCCTTTGGGGTATCATTTTTTGGTGGGGAAAAAAAAAAAAAACAGCCCTTGGGGCAAAGCCAAGAAGGATGGCAGAGAGACGACATGAACAAAAGTTTCTGTTTAGTGTCTTCAGGGTAGCCAAAGAGTGAAAAGCCAGGAGACCATAGACCAGGAAAAAAAAATTTTCTGAAGGTAGACAGAGAGGAGTAAAAATCAAAGAAGTACACAGGGCTCTGCTTGATGGAAGAGCCAGTAAGTTCCAAAGGTGGAAAGAGAGCGGACGGACTTCAAATAAAAAAGATTCTAATTATTGGCTATATATGGTCATTTGGGAGAGGTTTTCTGGGGCAGTAACGTAGCCACCTGTATGACCCTCCCCCACCAAACACACACCTCATTTCCTCAAACCTTGAGGGGAGATGGATCCCCCAGTGGGGACACTGCAAGGTCAGGAGGAACAACACAGTGAGACAATCAATAATTCGGAGAGAGAGGATTCCAGAACAAGAAGGTAGAGGTGACTGGGAGGAATCTTAAAACATCCCCCAGTTCCCTGCAGATATGGGAAGCATGATGGTTTGCCCCCTATTGGTGAAATAGGGGGTTGAGGAACTTTATTTACATTTTAAATGGGGTAATTACTCCAGAAGCTAGACCCTGCCAATCTGCGTGACTGAATTGGATACACCTTCTCCTGTAGGCGCAGGATCTAACTCAACAAAATATATGCTGAGTTAATTTGGGTTACCATGAAGATGCTGGTTTTAAACTGAACAATAAGAACCTGAATACAAATCTGTCTGTCCCTTGCCAGGCTGGAGTCTGGCTGATGAACAAGATCTTTTTCATTTGGTACCATAAATAACACATTCAGAAAGATTCCATCAATTCAGCCCTGCGGAAATATTGGTGTCAGAATTAGCAACACTGTGGTCTTTGTATGACATGAGCCCTCTCAGAGAGAACCCACTAATGCCCTCCCCCGTGGATTTTATTAATTGCACCATTACAAAGGGACCCCTATTTACTAGGAGAATGACACAAAGAGGCAGTCCTCAAGAGCTATCCCATAGATTTCTCTTCATTTTTTTTTCTTTCCCAAATAATCACTTTTTAAAGAAATTAAAATAATCATCTGCAATTTTTTTATTACAAAACTTTAGTCACAAAACTTGGAAAATCAAGGAGATAAGAGAATCACACAACCCTCTCCTGTTGGCACAACCAACTGTGAACATTATGATTTATTCCTATGAACACTTTGATGTATTTCTTTGCAGTTCTTCATTGTTCCTTTTTCTTTGAAAATCATGACACCTTTCAAACATGCAGAAGATAACAGGCATCTATATGCTCACCACTAAAATTTAAAAAGAAGTGAACATTTTACTATGTAATTACAGATATCTCTGTTTTTAAATAAGTAAATCATGACAGACACAGCAAGAGCTCCTACCTTGGGATCATATCAGCCTCCACACACCCCATGCTGAGGCCACATTGTGCTAAAGGCAGCAGGACCACAAGGTCTGACTTTGTACTTTATACTGCATATTACTTGTATCCATAAACACCTACTGTTGTGTGGACCATTTTTGGATGTATGTAAAGGATAATCTATTGTATCATTTGGCTCTTTATTTTTCCTTCCAATATTATACTGTTGAAGCTGGCCCAGACCTAATTTACTTCTTTCCACTGTGGTATTGACTAGAGTCTAGCTGATTCATTCCCCTGCTGAGGGAGGTTTCCTTGCTGCCACTTTGTTTCTCTTGCAAACACTGTCCAGATTCTTTCCTGTGCTTCCTTTATAGACAAATTACTGGGGAAAGTGACAAATTCCCCCTCCCCAAATTCTGCATAATGTGTAGTCCCATTTTTATAAGTTCCATCTGCCTTAGTCTCTCCAACACTTGGGAACATCAGACATTTATTTTTTCAGTTATGATGATGTGTCTTTTTTTTAAATTTTATTTTATTGACCTGTCAACTTCCTTCTGTTTCGCTTCTCATTACTTTCCATTGGATTGTCTCATGATGGATTATTTGTATGGGTCATGAGGATGGATTTGGAAGGTTCTAGAAGCATTAAAAACATTCTTCATTCTTTGTGGGGGTGGTTGCTGTGCCGGTACGCCAGTGGGAGACATGCGCTTTCAGTTGTCTTTGTCAGGGGGAGGTGGCGCCCTGTCAGTTCCCGCTGGTACAAACCATTCTCCCAGAATGTAGAGAAGCAGTGTAGAGGTTAAAAAGGAAAAGGAAGAGAAAGGGAACCAGTCCTCAGTTGAGGGTTTCTACGCCATTTTTGTCAAAGACTCAACTAAGGTGTGGTCTGGGTGAGTGAGGTTCGAGTTGAATTTGGAGAGTGGGAGAAAGTGAAGAAGGTTATAAATTAATTCACTGAGGGGCTGGGGAAGTAGAGAGTAGGACCTTGAACAGAAAAGGACTCAGGTAGGCCAGGACACAGGAAAAGCAGAGCTGAGACACTCCCCGGGGAGGTTGTCATTGAGTAGCCTCTGTCTGATCTACAAGCGCCTTGGGGTTTGGTCCCTCCCGGGAGAAGGGGAAGGCTCTTCACTGTTAACTCCTTCCTTGTACTCATCTGTTCCATTTATCAAATCAATAGACTGAAATCCTGCTCACCTTTCTCCTGTCATTCTTAGGCACTCTTTCCTCTGTCCTATAGCCACCCTGTTGGCCGAGGGGCTCTCTTTGTGCCCTTGAGTTGATCAGTGCCATTGTCTCCTAGACAGCCAGTCTGGTCCAGTCACCCT
The DNA here is from genome assembly GCF_030435805.1 of Mustela lutreola. Lineage (NCBI taxonomy): Eukaryota > Metazoa > Chordata > Mammalia > Carnivora > Mustelidae > Mustela > Mustela lutreola. Next base: position 135,879,868 of record NC_081295.1, read on the forward strand.
GCACACTGTCCTAAGGCAGCCGGCTAAAGCACACTTACCAAATCACATCACAGCTCAAGATGCCCTAGAACATTCCTCTCACACCTGAACCCTCTGGGCTCATCTCCTGCAGCCTATCTCCTTCCTTCTCCTTTGTATGCCTCATTCATACCCACCTCGAAACCTTTGCTCCTACTGTTTCTACAGCCTGGAATATTCTCTGCCCTTTACTTGTTCAATCTTTCACAACCATTCTCAAGACCTCTCTTGTCCATGAAAGCTTCCCTCGTCATTCCAGGCTTCTCCGCTTCTACGTTTACTTTGCTCTCTGGCCAGAGGTACAGGTGGTCTCCAGGTGAGCTAGTCCTAAATCCAGAGACACTGAACACTCTACTCTGTGGTGAATCCAATTTACGGAACTTTTTAGGTACTGGACGGTGTGTCTGTTTCCACTTGGATCTCTACTACAAATCCAAGAAGTACATGCTATTACCATATGTTAAGGATTCATAGTCTAAGATCTCTGAGATTGGAAACATCGTAGCAATGGATGGTATCTTATAACTTCAGTTACCACAATGGAAGTTTGATGACTTCCAGAGAATACCACACTTCTGTCAGAACCTGGGGCACTATGGAGTATTATGCTTCCATCAGAAAGGATGAATACCCAACTTTTGTAGCAACATGGACGGGACTAGAAGAGATTATACTGAGTAAAATAAGTCAAGAAGAGAGAGTCAATTATCATATGGTTTCACTTATTTGTGGAGCATAACAAATAGCATGGAGGACAAGGGGAGATGGAGAGGAGAAGGGAGTTGAGGGAAATTGGAAGGGAAGGTGAACCATGAGAGACTATGGATTCTGAAAAACAATCTGAGGGTTTTGAAGGGGCGGGGGTTGGGAGGTTGGGGGAACCAGGTGGTGGGTATTAGAAGAGGGCACGGATTGCATGGAGCACTGGGTGTGGTGCAAAACAATGAATACTGTTACGCTGAAAAAGAAAAAAGAAAGAAAAAAAAACCAAATCAGTAACATTGGAAAAAAAAAAAAAGAAAAGAAAAAAGAAAAAAAAAGAACCTGGGGCACTACCAAGCAGAGGATACTTTAAATTCAGTCCACCAACTGATCAGAATACTGGTTTGTGGTCCAAATCCTCATGGAAATTTTATGTTTCTCTCTCCCTCATGTCCCCAGATGGGGGCAGGCATGTTTCCTCAGCGACCTTTCTGCATGGCAGTTTTAATTTCTCTTTATTCTGACACACAGAATACCTTTGACATCCCAGTTTTATGGGAGGTCTCCTCTTAAACAATCCATCTCAGGAATTTTTTGTTTCTTAGTTGTGTATACAACAATACTATAGGGACGCCTGGGTGGTTCAGTTGGTTAAGCATCTGCCTTCAGCTCAGGTCTTTATCCCAGAGTCATGGGACCGAGTCCTGCAGTGGACTACTCCTTCAGCGGGGACCCTACTTCTCCCTTCTGCCTGCTGCTCCCCCTGCTTGTGCTCTCTCTCTCTAATAAATAAATAAATAAAATCTTTTTAAAAATGCTATATAAAATAACATCTTGCGCATTATCTCTATGATACAGTAATCCCATTCACATATTTTAAAAATGAAGGAATTACTTCAGAGCCTGTGTACAGAGGTATGTGAAGGAAAAGTACGAGAGGCATTTACAAATGCCTGTTGGTTAATTCACTGATTGCTTCTGACCCTGTATCTCTTGGAATTAGATTCTCCACTGAATCACTTTGATTCCAAATCTCAGGTGAGCCATCTCAGTGAGGTACACATAGCTTGATATGTAAACCCACTTAACAAACAACTGACATTTAATTTGTCATCATTCCAATCATTGCATCAGGAATTAAGAGAGAGCAGAAGTTGGAAGCGTCCTAGGAGCAGATCTCAGAGCAGAGCAGGGACTGGGTGGCTCTCACCTTTCACCTCAAGCTCCACTCAGCTCACAGGGCCAGAGGCCCTCAAATCTCCTATCCACACTCATGCTGGTTTTAAAATTCCTTTGGATTTGTTATTCTTGGAGCGTTCTTTCAGAGAAAACCACAAATTTAGTCCTCTTCAGCAATTCCACACTCAACGACATGCATGAATCCCACAGAGATTCTGTTGTATGAGTCCATTTCAGTAAATCTGCAAACTAAGCAAAATTAATGTACAGTAACGGAGGTCATTTGAGGGTTACTCTTGTGTGTGTGGGGGGGGGGGGGGCGTGATGGGAAGGGGCACAGAGAGGGCTTCTGGGATGCTGCCCAGGCTCTGTTTCCTCATCTGAGTGCTTGCTACACACATCTGTTCACTTTGTGAACATTCTTTGAACTGAACCCTCTGGGCATGTGGAGTTTTCTGTATGCACATTATGTTTAATTTTAAAAGGTTTATTTAAAAATAAAAAGAAAGAAAATCAAAAGGACCCTGAAAACTTAACTGAGGTGTTTGGAGATTACTCTTAAGAGAAAAAGACTCATAAAGGGAGGAAGAGAGTGGGGGAAATAGAGAAGAGAGGAGGTGATTTTAATCCGATGGGTTGGTGGAGCTGTGGGAGTCAGACGGCTGGAGGGGACCCCCAGACAGAGCCTATTTTGGGTTTCTTACTTGAAAACAGAGTCCACGCTCCAGTGAACTGCAGCTATGCTGGTAGCACTCTTAAGACACTTCTAAGATGCTATTTTAGCAAACACTCAATGGGAAAACTGGAAACAGGCTTGCCATGTCCCAAAACCAGCTCCCGGTGGCTCCTCTCCTGGCCTTGGAGATCGGCAAGCAGGGAAGCTGAAGGTGCAGAAAGGGTCAGCACTGGAGGCATTCACCCTCATTGCCGCTAGCAATTTCTCTCTCACTGGCCAGCTGAGCAACCAGAAGGGTCCTGGCTGGGACCAGTAGCTCACAAAGGCATGTTAGGAGCCCACCAGGTCTGCAAAAGGTGCAGGGCACTGCTGTGCTGTGACTTAACCTGGAAGCTCCTCATGTCTGGCCCCGGGATCTCTCCGAGCATAAAGACTGTCGAGGGTCAGGGACTGAAGCCGTAGGATGCTGACCACATTGCTAGTAAGAATCTTTATGAATCAGCTAGGTCAGCATCTTTCTGGTCAGTTTGTGTTATGTCCAGGTGTACATGCCAACACCCACTGACCCACCTGGTTCCTGTGGAGACTCAGTATAAAGTGTCGTGGAGGGGCGCCTGGGTGGCTCAGCTGGTTAAGCATCTGCCTTCGGCTCAGGTCATGGTCTCAGGGTCCTGAGATCCGGCCCCACGTTGACAGGCTCCCTGTTCAGCCAGGAGCCTGCTTCTCCCTCTGCCCACACTCTGCACTTATGCACTCTCTCTCTCTCTGTCTGAAATAAACAAATAAGTAAAAATATTTTAAAAGTGTTATGGATCGTGTCTCCCACTTACAAAGCCTCCTGTGTAAAAGGAATGACTCCCAAGAGGTGATGGTTTACACGGGGTGCAGCCCGGGGCGGGGAACGTGATGTGGGGACCCAGCTGCGGCTGAAAGCCGAACTGTGTTTGCAGCACTCTGGGAGCATGTATGCATCTTTGTGTTCTGCAAGAAGGCAAGGAAAGGGACTTCCTGCACGAGCCTTGTGGCCTGAGGCTTAGGGAGAAGTCTTTTTCCTGTTTCCAAGGGAAAGGAAAAAAAAAAAATCTTTCAAGCAAATGATTCAAGGCTCAACTCTCACACGTTTACTGGGTGAGCTCCAGGATGGTGTTTTACGTGCAATTTCAGCAGGGCTCCCTAGCCACTTGGAGCTACTTATTAAGTACTGTGACACTAGAGGCACCATACAGTCCTGTAAATAAGAACATGTTGTATTATATCCTATTATTTACTCATCATATTGGCTGCTCGTTATAAGCAGTTATGTCGACCTCACCCAGGTTTCGGAAAATGACTTCCAGTCACATTAGCATTTTCTTAAATTGTTTTTTACTTTTATTTATTTTATTTTTTAATGATATTTTTTAATTTATTTGAGAGAGGGGGAGCGGGGGAGAGAGAGAGAGAACACAACAGCAGGGGGAGGGAGAAATGGGCTGAGCAAGGAGCCCAATGTGGAGCCCAACTGGACAAGGAGCCCAATGTCCCAAGATGCTGGAATCCAGACCTGAGCCAAAGGCAGATGCTTAACCAGGCGGCCCACATTAGCACTTTTTAAAAAGGTCTTGACATGGGGTGCCCGGGTGGCTCAGTCGTTAAGTGTCTGCCTTCAGCTCAGGTGGGGATGCCAGGCTCTTGGGATAGAGCCCCACATCAGGCTCCCTGCTCCGCGGGAAGCCTGCTTCTCCCTCTCCCACACCCCTTGCTTGTGTTCCTTCTCTCACTGTGTCTCTGTCAAATAAATAAATAAAATCTTAAAAAAAAATTATTTTTAATGTCTTGCCACACCAAGAAAAAGGTGTGAAACTGCTCATTCCCAGCATGTAAAGTTCAGCAGTAATAGGAAGATACTATTTTGCTCTCGGTGTTGCAGAATGTGGTCCCCTTTGCCCCTGCTCAGCTAGATCTGCACTCCTGGGCACAAATCCTCAATGCAGAGTATGACCCTGCCGCGGTGATGCCATCTTCTGCAGGGAGCCTGGGGTTCCTCTAGCCATGAGGCCCCAGAAGGATCAGGGCCAGGCCAGCTGTGTGAGGTAGCACAGGGGCATTTGCAGAGTTTCTGCCCCGTTCTGAGGAAGGGTCCTCCTCTCTCTGCTTAGGAGACTGCCAAGCAGAAGGAGATAAGGATTCTTGCTTCCTCCTGGCTAAGCAGTCGGAGGAAAACCAACTATTTCTTCCTTTCAGAGCAGTGTGTGTTCTCTGGGAAATCTGGAGCACCATTCTTGCCAACGGTTCTGGAAATCTGACCATCTGCAATCCTCGTGGACCTGCAGATGTGCCCCACGGAGCACGGGGAGGCCGCGGCTTCATAAAGGAGAGCAGATCTGCCTTAAATCTCACCCTCCCACCACAGGCAGCCCAAAACATTGAAAGTAGACTTTTGGGCCAGGCTTGCAAAAAGGGAAGCTGTTTGGAAGCTCCACGTTCCACCCATATGAATTCAATACTCCTCCCCAGGATGATGGAACTCTTCCCTCCTTCAATGCATGATACCATAAGCAAATGAATGACAGAAAGCAAGTTCACTTCCTAAATTCTTATCTGGGCCACCATGGAGGGACTCAGGGCTCTATGTTTTACTGCCCCTCCCTGACCGGACACCACGGGCTTGAAGACAGGGACTTTCTCAACATTGGAGCCCAGCGCCTGGGTCCACAGCAAGCAGGAGCCCGGCTTCGGTGACCCTCGACTTGCATGGCGGGCTGCAGAAAAACTGGCAAAGCACACTCAAGAGGCTATGAGGTCACCCTCAGACAACCACCTGCCCCTCGCCTGTGGTCCTTGCACTGCATATCCCTTCAGATGTTTCAGTCCAGGTCGACTCTGCAGAGGGAAGCAGAGGGCCCGCAACGATGATGTCTGGTCCAGTGGGCAGGTCTGCCCATTACTAGAAAGAAAAAGTCCTCAGAATCAGCCAATCACAGAGTCAGTTCACTCTTTGTCTTATCCTGTCTAGCTGGCATCCATTTCACAGGGATTTCTGTGAAGGTCCCTTCTCTGGCCACTCTTCTTCTCTTTCCTTTCCCTACATTCTCCTGGGCTTTTCTGCCCTCACAGTTCTCCTGAAGAGTCCTAACTCCACAGAGAGGTCCTGGAGGTTGCTTTGAATATGATCTTCAAAATTTCTCCCCACAGAAGACCGTCAGGAGAGGCACAGAATGTATTCCTGCTACTGTGATGCCTCTTGTAGCAAAAGTCCCTTGGGTATCAGAGTAACGAATTTCTGTCTCAACTCCATCGTGCTAGACGCAAACAGGAAGGAAAAACCAATCTCACCACTTGGCCTTTCTCTCTAAACATTTCTCGTAATTGTAGCATCAGACTTTGTACCTTTTCAGGCACTGGCAAGTCACTTTTTGAAGCAGAGCCCCCTTTCTTACGTCTACGGAATCCTAAAATATGGGTGCTGCCAAATTCGCCTCTCCTGATGGCTCTTTGCCAAGGAAAAAACAGGGGCTATTTTTATTTAGAAGTCCTTAAAAATAATGTAGGAGGTGGGAGGGTGGCCGAAGTGACCTCTGAAGTCCAGCCTAGGCTCAGGAAATTCTGACAAATTTGGAAAAGTAGGATTTAAGAGACTTGGGGGGGGAGGGGGCTTCACACAATGAGGCCCTTTTTAGCATTTGCTGCTGCAGTCTGGTGAGCTGAATTAATCACTGTTCTTCACAATCAACTAAGGAAAATGGCCTTTCCTTCAAAAACCAGCTGTCAGCAATGACTATAAATTGGTTCATTTTACATAGAAACATGCCCTGTGATAGGTTGTCAGCTAAATGAATGCTTACTTTGATGTAATTTGAAACAGAGTGTTAGAAGTGACAACATATGAATAGAACAAGACAGGGTAATAAACAGCAATTTCTTCGATCCCACCAAGGCACCATGAAGAACACCCAAGGGGTGAATTTTGAAGCTGACAAGTAAAAATCATAATCCCAACAATGATGCCTAATGCTTATTGAGCACTTGTTATGTACTAAATGCATTATTTGACTTATCTTATCCTACCATTAAAATATATCCAAGAAGGACTGTTTGCTATTTGAGACCTGCTGGGGTTTCATCAAAATCACAGGCCCATGCCAATGATCTAAATGCAGCAATTAAAAGAGATTGTCAAACAAACAAACACATAAATAAATAATAACAGAGATTGCCAAAGTGGATCAAAAAAAATGTAACCCAACTATAATTTGTCTGCAAGAAACCCACTTTATTTTTTTTCATTCAAGATTTTATTTAAATTTAAGTTAGTTCACATATAGTGTACTATTAGTTTCAGGGGTAGAATTTAGTGATTCATCAGTTGCATATAATACCCAGTGCTCATTACATCAAGTGCCCTCCTTAATGCTCATCACCCAATTACCCACCTCCCCTCCAACAACCCATGGTTTGTTCCCTCTAGTTAAGAGTCTCTTATGGTTTGCCTCCCTCTCTATCTTTATCTTATTTTTCCTTTCCTTCTCCTGTGTTCATCTGTTTTGTTTCTTAAATTCCATGTATGAGTGAAATCATATGATATTTATCTTTCTCTGACTGATTTATTTCACCTAGCATAATAAACTCTCAATCCATCTATGTCATTGCAAATAGAAAGATTTCATTCTTTTTGATGGCTGAGTAAAACTCCATTATAGATACAGATATGCCACGTCTTCTTTATCTATTCATCAGTTGATGGACATTTGGTCTCTTACCATGTTTGGCTATTACAGAGACCACTTTTTTTTTTGAAGATTTTATTTATTTGACAGACAGAGATCACAAGTAGGCAGAGAGGCAGGCAGAGAGAGAGGGGGCAGGAAGCAGGCTCCCTGCTGAGCAGAGAGCCTGATGCAGGGCTCAAGCCCAGGACCATGGGATCATGACCTGAGGCGAAGGCAGAGGCTTAACCCACTGAGACACCCAGGCACCCCCAGAACCTACTTTAAATATAAAGATACATGTAGATTTAAAGTAAATGAATAGAGATAATATACCTTGCTAACACTCATCAAAAGAGAGCAGGAGTAGCTATCCTAATTTCAGACAAAACAGACTTCAAAGTAAGGAAAGTTATCAGGAATGAAGAAAAGAATTACATAATCATAAGGAGGCCAACTGTCCAGAAAAAAACAACAATTGCTAATGTGTATGTGCCTAATAAACTATGTGAGGCAAAAACTGGTAAAACTGCAAAGAGAAATAGATAAATCCATTATGACAGTTGGAACATTTAACACTCTCCTCTCAGAAATGGACAGATCCAGTTAACAAGAGATCAGTAAGGACACAATTGAGATCTACAATACCATCAGTCAACTAGATATAATTGACATTTACAGACTACTTCATCCAATAACAGGGGAACAAACAATTTTCTCAAATTCACATGGACGATTCATTAAGACAGACCACATTCTGAGCATAAACATCACTTAAATAATTTTAAAAGAGTAGAAATCATACAGTGTCTCTTCTCAGACCACAGTGGAACTAAACTAGAAATCTGTAACAGAAAAAGAACTGGAAAACTTCCACATACACAGGAGGTAAAACAACATAACTTCTAAATAACACATAGGTCAAAGAAGAAATTTCAAGGCAAATTTTTAAATATTTTGAACTAAATGAAAGTGAAAACACAATTTATCAAAATTTGTAAGATGCAGTGAAAACAGTTCTTAGAGGGAAACTTATGGCACCAAATACATATTTTAGAAAAGAAGGAAGTTCTAAAATCAATAATGTAAATTTCTGTCTTAGGAAACTAGAAAAAGAAGAGAAAATCAAATCCAAAATAAACAGAAGAAAAGAAATTATAAGAATTAGAATAAAAATCAATTTTTTTATTTTTTAATTTTATTTTAAATCTAGTATGTTAACATCCAGTGTTCTATTTGTTTCAGACATACAATATAGAGATTCAACACTTCCACACATTACCAGGAACTGATCATGACAAGTGCATTCCTTAATTCCCATCACCTATTTCACC